>NW_022681471.1:31153703-31888532 GCF_009764315.1 Trachypithecus francoisi
CTGTAAACTCCAAGATGATATAGGCCATACTCTTGTTCACCATTAAACACTAGAATTAGCACAAACACCTGACACATAGTAGGTGCTTAATAACAATTTTCTCATGAAAGGAAAGAGAGGAGGAAATAAAAGACAGAAAAGAGAAAAATGTAAAGAACCAGTCAAAAGACTTACTTCCTAATAACTGTTATTAAGTATCACTAGCTCAGAAGACAATCTGGCAGTTGCTGAAATAATAACTTTGTATGTTCATTTTTAACCTTTCTATTGAAAGAAGAAATAATAGTCCTCAGCCCAAATTCTTACCTGTACAACCTTTAAACTTCTGATAAAAGATAATAAATTCTTCCAACACCATGGTATTTCACAAGTCTTCCCAAAAGAATATGCTGCAGCAATCTCAATATCAATTAAAAGTTGTGATTTTCTAGAAAGACAGTTAAGACTTTATTACTAGCACTATAGTTAATCTCATATAACAGGTCAACTGCTTGTAGGCATGAGGAACATTACCAATCCTCAGACATAATATGTTACTTAGGGAACTTTTTTAAAGCACAATTCCAACTTTTCCCCAACCAATGTATTATACTTTTCATTTTGAAAACATATTTGCCTTAGTATATAGTATGAGTCTCACAGGTAATTTAATTTGTTTAAAATATTTCCTTAATTCATTTTTTAAAAATTTAACATGATATTTCATTTCAAGGATTCTCATTAAAGTCACTAAGTGGAGGGGCGGAGCAAGATGGCCGAATAGGAACAGCTCCAGTCTCCAACTCCCAGTGCAAGCGACACAGAAGACCGGTGATTTCTGCATTTTCAACTGAGGTACTGGGGTCATCTCACTGGGGAGTGCCGGACATCAGTGCTGGTCAGCTGCTGCAGCCTGACCAGCGAGAGCTGAAGCAGGGGAGGCATCCCCTCACCTGGAAGCGCAAGGGGGAAGGAAATCCGTTTTCCTAGCCAGGGGAACTGAGACACACACAACACTGGAAAATCGGGTAACCCCACCCCAATACTGCGCTTTAAGCAAACAGGCACATCAGGAGAATATATCCACACCTGGCCGGAGGGTCCCACACCCAGGGAGCCTCCCTCATTGCTAACACAGCAGTCTGCCGCGATCTATCCGCAAGGCAGCAGCGAGGCTGGGGGAGGGGCGCCCGCCATTGCTGAGGCTTAAGTAGGTAAACAAAGCCGCTGGGAAGCTCCAACTGGGTGGAGCTCACAGCAGCTCAAGGAAGCCTGCCTGTCTCTGTAGACTCTACCTCTGGGGACAGCCCACAGCTGAAGTCCAACAGGGGAAGCAGCGGGGGCCGGTGCAGACGCGAACGACTCTGTCTGACAGCTTTGGGGAGAGCCGCGGATCTCCCAAGGCGGAGGTTGAGATCTGAGAACGGACAGACTGTCTGCTCAGGTGGGTCCCGGACCCCTGAGTAGCCTAGCTGGGAGACATCCCCCACTAAGGGCAGTCTGACATCCCACACCTCACAGGGTGGAGTCACCCCTGAGAGGAAACTTCCAAAGGAAGAATCAGACAGGTACACTCGCTGTTCAGCAATATTCTATCTTCGGCAACCTCTGCTGCTGATACCAGGCAAACAGGGTCTGGAGTGGACCTCAAGAATCTCCAACAGACCAGCAGACAGTCTTTCTGACTATCAGACGGAAAACTATCAAAGAGGAAGGACACCTATACCAAAACCCCATCAGTACGTCACCATTATCAAAGACAGAGGCAGATAAACCACAAAGATGGGGAAGAGCAGGGCAGAAAAGCTGGAAATTCAAAAAATAAGAGCACATCTCCCCTGCAAAGGAGGGCAGCCCATCGC
This sequence comes from Trachypithecus francoisi, assembly GCF_009764315.1. NCBI lineage: Eukaryota > Metazoa > Chordata > Mammalia > Primates > Cercopithecidae > Trachypithecus > Trachypithecus francoisi. The sequence goes on from NW_022681471.1 coordinate 31,155,545, forward strand.
CAGCACAACGGATCAAAGCTGGTCAGAGAATGACTTTGACGAGATGAGAGAAGAAGGCTTCAGTCCATCAAACTTCTCAGAGCTAAAGGAGGAATTACGTACCCAGCGCAAAGAACTAAAAATCTTGAAAAAAGAGTGGAAAATTGACAGCTAGACTAATTAATGCAGAGAAGATCATAAACGAAATGACAGAGATGAAAAACCATGACACGAGAAATACGTGACAAATGCACAAGCTTCAGTAACCGACTCGATCAACTGGAAGAAAGAGTATCAGCGATTGAGGATCAAATGAATGAAATGAAGCGAGAAGAGAAACCTAAAGAAAAAAGAAGAAAAAGAAATGAAACAAGCCTGCAAGAAGTATGGGATTATGTAAAAGACCAAATCTACATCTGATTGGGGTGCCTGAAGTGAGGGGGAAAATGGAACCAAGTTGGAAAACACTCTTCAGGATATCATCCAGGAGAACTTCCCCAACCTAGTAGGGCAGGCCAACATTCAAATTCAGGAAATACAGAGAACGCCACAAAGATACTCCTCCAGAAGAGCAACTCCAAGACACATAATTGCCAGATTCACCAAAGTTGAAATGAAGAAAAAATCTTAAGGCAGCCAGAGAGAAAGGTCGGGTTACCCACAAAGGGAAGCCCATCACACTAACAGCAGATCTCTCGCAGAAACTCTACAAGCCAGAAGAGAGTGGGGGCAATATTCAACGTTCTTAAAGAAAAGAATTTTAAACCCAGAATTCATATCCAGCCAAACTAAGTTTCATCAGTGAAGGAGAAATAAAATCCTTTACAGATAAGCAAATGCTTAGAGATTTTGTCACTACCAGGCCTGCCTTACAAGAGACCCTGAAGGAAGCCCTAAACATGGAAAGGAACAACCGGTACCAGCCATTGCAAAAACATGCCAAAATGTAAAGACCATCGAGGCTAGGAAGAAACTGCATCAACTAACGAGCAAAATAACCAGTTAATATCATAATGACAGGATCAAGTTCACACATAACAATATTAACCTTCAATGTAAATGGACTAAATGCTCCAATTAAAAGACACAGACTGGCAAACTGGATAAAGAGTCAAGACCCATCAGTCTGCTGTATTCAGGAGACCCATCTCACATGCAGAGACATACATAGGCTCAAAAATAAAGGATGGAGGAAGATCTACCAAGCAAATGGAGAACAAAAAAAGCAGGGGTTGCAATCCTAGTCTCTGATAAAACAGACTTTAAACCATCAAAGATCAAAAGAGACAAAGAAGGCCATTACATAATGGTAAAAGGGATCAATTCAACAGGAAGAGCTAACTCTCCTAAATATAATGCACCCAATACAGGAGCACCCAGATTCATAAAGCAAGTCCTTAGAGACTACAAAGAGACTTAGACTCCCATACAATAATATGGGAGACTTCAACACTCCACTGTCAACATTAGACAGATCAACGAGACAGAAAGTTAACAAGGATATCCAGGAATTGAACTCATCTCTGCACCAAGCGGACCTAAATGAATCTATAGAACTCTCCACCCCAAATCAACAGAATATACATTCTTCTCAGCACCACATCGCACTTATTCCAAAATGACCACATAATTGGAAGTAAAGCACTCCTCAGCAAATGTAAAAGAACAGAAATTATAACAAACTGTCTCTCAGCCACAGTGCAATCAAACTAGAACTCAGGACTAAGAAACTCAATCCAAACCGCTCAACTACATGGAAACTGAACAACCTGCTCCTGAATGACTACTGGGTACATAACGAAATGAAAGCAGAAATAAAGATGTTCTTTGAAACCAATGAGAACAAAGATACAACATACCAGAATCTCTGGGACACATTTAAAGCAGTGTGTAGAGGGAAATTTATAGCACTAAATGCCCACAAGAGAAAGCAGGAAGATCTAAAATTGACACTCTAACATCACAAAAAAGAACTAGAGAGGCAAGAGCAAACACATTCAAAAGCTAGCAGAAGGCAAGAAATAACTAAGATCAGAGCAGAACTGAAGGAGATAGAGACACAAAAAACCCTCCAAAAAATCAATGAATCCAGGAGTTGGTTTTTTTGAAAAGATCAACAAAATTGACAGATCCCTAGCAAGACTAATAAAGAAGAAAGAGAGAGAATCAATAGATGCAATAAAAATGATAAAGGGGATATCACACCGACCCACAGAAATACAAACAACCATCAGAGAATACTATAAATGCCTCTACGCAAATCAACTAGAAAATCTAGAAGAAATGGATAATTTCCTGGACACTTACACTCTCCCAAGACTAAACCAGGAAGAAGTGAATCCTGAATAGACCAATAGCAGGCTCTGAAATGAGGCAACAATAATAGCCTACCCCAAAAAGTCCAGGACCAGATGGATTCACAGCTGAATTCTACCAGAGGTACAAGGAGGAGCTGGTACCATTCCTTCTGAAACTATTCCAATCAATAGAAAAGAGGAATCCTCCCTAACTCATTTTATGAGGCCAACATCATCCTGATACCAAAGCCTGGCAGAGACACAACAAAAAAAGAGAATTTTAGACCAATATCCCTGATGAACATCGATGCAAAAATTCTCAATAAAATACTGGCAAACCGGATTCAGCAGCACATCAAAAAGCTTATCCACCATGATCAAGTGGGCTTCATCCCTGGGATGCAAGGCTGGTTCAACATTCGCAAATCAATAAACGTAATCCAGCATATAAGCAGAACCAAGACAGAACCACATGATTATCTCAATAGATGCAGAAAAGGCTTTTGACAAAATTCAACAGCCCTTTATGCTAAAAACGCTCAATAAATTCGGTATTGATGGAACGTACCTCAAAATATAAGAGCTATTTATGACAAACCACAAGCAATGCAACTAATATCTACTGAATGGCAAAAACTGGAAAAATTCTCTTTGTAAACTGGCACAAGACAGGGATGCCCTCTCTCACCACTCTATTCAACATAGTGTTGGAAGTTCTGGTTAGGGCAATCAGGCAAGAGAAAGAAATCAAGGGTATCCAGTTAGGAAAAGAAGAAGTCAAATTGTCCCTGTTTGCAGATGACATGATTGTATATTTAGAAAACCCCATCTTCTCAGCCCAAAATCTCCTGAAGCTGATAAGCAACTTCAGCAAAGTCTCAGGATACAAAATAATGTGCAAAAATCACAAGCATTCTTATACACCAGTAACAGACAAGCAGAGAGCCAAATCAGGAATGAACTTCCATTCACAATTGCTTCAAAGAGAATCAAATACCTAGAATCCAACTTACAAGGGATGTAAAGGACCTCTTCAAGGAGAACTACAAACCACTGCTCAATGAAATCAAAGAGGACACTAACAAATGGAAGAACATACCATGCTCATGGATAGGAAGAATCAATATCGTGAAAATGGCCATACTGCCCAAGGTCATTTATAGATTCAATGCCATCCCCATCAAGCTACCAATGACTTTCTTCACAGAATTGGAAAAAACTGCTTTAAAGTTCATATGGAACCAAAAAAGAGCCCGCATTGCCAAGACAATCCTAAGTCAAAAGGACAAAGCTGGAGGCGTCACGCTACCTGACTTCAAACTATACTACAAGGCTACAGTAACCAAAACAGCATGGTACTGGTACCACAACAGAGATATAGACCAATGGAACAGAACAGAGTCCTCAGAAATAATACCACACATCTACAGCCATCTGATCTTTGACACACCTGAGAGAAACAAGAAATGGGGTAAGGATTCCCTATTTAATAAATGGTGCTGGGAAAATTGGCTAGCCATAAGTAGAAAGCTGAAACTGGATCCTTTCCTTACCCCTTATACGAAGATTAATTCAAGATGGATTAGAGACTTAAATGTTAGACCTAATACCATAAAAACCTAGAAGAAAATCTAGGTAGTACCATTCAGGACATAGGCATGGGCAAGGACTTCATGTCTAAAACACCAAAAGCAACGGCAGCAAAAGCAAAAATTGACAAATGGGATCTCATTAAACTAAAGAGCTTTTGCACAGCAAAAGAAACTACCATCAGAGTGAACAGGGAACCTACAGAATGGGAGACATTTTTGCAATCTACTCATCTGACAAAGGGCTAATATCCAGAATCTACAAAGAACTCAACAAATATACAAGAAAAAAACAAACAACCCCATCAAAAAGTGGGCAAAGGATATGAACAGACATTTCTCAAAAGAAGACATTCATACAGCCAACAGACACATGAAAAAATGCTCGTCATCACTCGCCATCAGAGAAATGCAAATCAAAACCACAATGAGATACCATCTCACACCAGTTAGAATGGCAATCATTAAGAAGTCAGGAAACAACAGGTGTTGGAGAGGATGTGGAGAAATAGGAACACTTTTACACTGTTGGTGGGATTGTAAACTAGTTCAACCATTATGGAAAACAGTATGGCGATTCCTCAAGGATCTAGAACTAGATGTACCATATGACCCAGCCATCCCACTACTGGGTATATACCCAAAGGATTATAAATTACTCTACTACAAAGACACATGCACACGTATGTTTATTGCAGCACTATTCACAATAGCAAAGACTTGGAATCAACCCAAATGTCCATCTGTGACAGACTGGATTAAGAAACTGTGGCATATATACACCATGGAATACTATGCAGCCATCAAAAAGGATGAGTTTGCGTCCTTTGTAGGGACATGGATGCAGCTGGAAACCATCATTCTTAGCAAACTATCACAAGAAGAGAAAACCAAACACCGCATGTTCTCACTCATAGGTGGGAAGTGAACAATGAGATCACTTGGACTCGGGAAGGGGAACATCACACACTGGGGCCTATCATGGGGAGGGGGGAGGAGGGAGGGAGGGATTGCATTGGGGAGTTATACATGATATAAATGATGAATTGATGGGTGCTGACGAGTTGATGGGTGCAGCACACCAACATGGCATAAGTATACATATGTAACAAACCTGCACGTTATGCACATGTACCCTAGAACTTAAAGTATAATAGAAAAATACAATAAATAAAATAGAAGTCACTAGTGGAAAATACATTTATCAAAATCCAAAAAATAATGAAATTATCCATTCTCTCAAATCATTTCCCAGTGTGCTTTTTCATTTTATGCAGCTTTTTCATTGTAATTGATTCTATACAGTCTTTATTGAGATATTTAGTTCAGTTCAGATTATTAATGACCTTGACTCCATTCCCACACTACTACATTTCATTCCAGAGGTTTTTATTTTCTTGGGAATGTGTTGAGAGATTACTTTTCAGAGTCCAAGTTGGAGCAACACAGTAGGATATGAGTGTCTGAAAAGATTATAATTGCCTAGAAAATCTGTAGATTATAGCATAGCCCCCTGACTGACATTAGAAAACAGATACAATTCTGCTCCTTATTACATTATCTCAAAATCATATACGGCCTGTATTAAAGGTCTAAAAGAAGAATGAATAAAGCAATATTTGCTCTTCAGGCTCTTAAGATTAAAGCTATGCCTATAGGAAGTCAACTCCAATGGCCTGAAAAGGAAAAATGTCCTGTTATACTACCACTTTTATGTATTAATTTGTCCACAGGACCCAAAAAATCTGTTTCACTGAACTCTATCACTGGATTGACCAATTTCTTACAGAAAGTGCGAGCAATGAGACCACAATATTTTTTAACTACCATAATGAATTGTTTCTGAGTAATGAAATCCCCAGTAGTTGATCTGATTCAGTAGTTCAGACAATCCAAACGTATCTGTTGTGAACACATTTTTTTGGACAGAATTGGGCAGGTAGGATTTATAAATCTTCTTGCATCCAATTAGCTACTACACATAAACACTGGTGTTGTCTAGATTTTCCACCTTGATAAATAGAGTCATTGATTATTTTTCTTTTTCCTACCCCCAAACTATCGTAGCCACTGCTTTTTGTCTGACCTATCTTATTGCTTTTGCTTATATTTTGAAGTTTCCTCAAATAGCATAACATATTGACTTGGTCACGTCAACATATTTCGTTCCCTCTTGAGAAATAATAGTTCTACATATCCTATGACATTGTAAGAATTTATACATAGGTAGTAGTATGGTGACATAAAATGAAGACAATCATGGATAGTTTTACCTAAACTCAAATCTAAGACTGATCACATATGAACTGTACAATTTTAAGCAAGTTATTTAGTTTTCTCAAAATTCATTTATAATCATTATAAGAATAATAATGATCTTATAGGGTTGTTATAATTAAATAAATTATATGGGATATGGAAAGTGAAACTCATGGTCCTTTCTCTTCCTGTTTTGTGAATTCATAGATACAGAGATTCGAAGCACTTTTTAAACTAATATAAGTCTGTCACTTCCTCCACACAGTAGAAATTGATATATTCCCACTGGGTATGACCCACACACTGTCCACATTTGATACAATGTCCTAAAATATTGAAGTATACACCAATACAGCTATATTATTTATTGAAATTTTACTAGTTAATCATTTCTCTTGCTCCTTGTAGCTCTTGTCATTTCCTTTCACATTGAATGGTTCTGGCAGCATTGATGTTGTTCTGCAGTTCCAATCACCATGACGGGGCAATTTTGAAAGTTTAATTAAAAAAACAACCATTCGGACATGATCCTTTACTTTTATTTTCTCTAAATTCAGACAGTAAAAGTTACTGAAATTTCCTAAATGCTAGGGCAAGGGAAAAAAAACCAGGATCATTTTTGTGTCAATTTACTTAATTCTACAACTGTGTAGTCATGAGCAAAAATTTCTTGATATCACAGAAGACTGGTCTCTCTATAAAGATTTCGACTTTATTCAATGTTGTGAATATGTTAAGAAAATTATAAATCTTGGCCAGGCGCGGTGGCTCACGCCTGTAATCCCAGCACTTTGGGAGGCCAAGGCGGGCAGATCACGAGGTCAGGAGACCGAGACCATCCTGGCTAACATGGTGAAACCCTGTCTCTACTAAAAATACAAAAAATTAGCCAGGCGTGGTGGTGGGCGCCTGTAGTCACAGCTACTCAGGAGGCTGAGGCCGGAGAACGGCGTGAACCCGGGAGGCGGAGCTTGCAGTGAGCCGAGATCATGCCACTGTACTCCAGCCTGGGCAACAAAGCAAGACTCCATCTCAAAAAAAAAAAAAGAAAGTTATAAATCTTATGCAAGTACAGGAGTATAAGACAAGCATGGTATTTGGCATCCAAGTCTAAGGATTACTGATAAGAGACAATTCTCTATGAGTTTCTCATTTTCTGCACATCTGATTAGAAGCATTGAGAGATTTTTACCAGACTATCTTTTCACAGATGTTTGCATAGCAAGCAACTTTGGAAGATGGAAACAGTGTATTCTTCTAGGAGAGAAAGCAGGTCTATTTGCTGTCGTCTGGGATAATAAAGACAATATCTTCCTCCAAGTGCAAATGCTGGGGAGGTTAAACATTGAGGTTTCTTAAGCTCAGGGTTCCTCATCTGTCAAGTACATTACTGAATGTGCAGCAGCCACCTAAGCCACATCAGATTACTCCAGTGATACTTGAAGGGCAATGAGAAAAAACACATTTTAAAGCTTACAACAAGCAGAATAAAATCTGATATTTCACAGTTCTTGACAATTATGATATTGAATGTTCATGAATTCCTACAAGCTTCAGTTCATTTATTTGTTCAAAGCAAATGATAATCATAATTAACACATCTATTTGGTAATGCCATTAAGAAGACTAAATTAGATAATGGTTTGGAAAGTTATTTGTAAACTGTAGAGCACTGTACCTATAAGATAACAATTATAGTAGCCATCTCATTTTAACTATTAGATTCATGTGCTTTTCCTGTTTAAACCTTCAATGGTTTCCCGTTACCCTTAGAATAAGGCTCAAACTCAAACCATGGCTTGTAAGATCCTTCATGATCTGGCCCCTGCTTCTCTCTCCAGACTCACATGTCCTGTTCACACTAGTGTATTATATGCACCTACTGTATTGAATTCTTTCTGTTTCCTTAAAAGTGCCACATTTTTTTAAATCTCTGGGATTTGTTATATGCTGTTCTATCTGCCCAGGACTCATTCCCACCCTCCCAGCCCTTGTTCACTTATCTACCTCCTGCTATTTCTTTAGAATTCAACCTAGAAGGAGAAAACAGAACTGAAGAGTCTACCTTTAAATAAATCACACACATTCACTCACAAATACACACAAACATTCACACACACACACAAACACACACACAAACACTCCTTAAGAAATGAGTTGCTCTGGATACATGCTATTTGTTTCTTTCTCTGTGTTAGCAGGACTTCAATCATTACCAAGAAAAAAGTTTTTTGTTTTTGTTTTTGTTTTTTTTCACAGCAGTAGCAGTGCTGCATCATGCCTATTTAGTAATTTTTCTGATAATGATTACATCCAAGCAAAACTTATATCAAGGGATGTTTAGCTTGAGATCACGAGTTATACCTTCATTCAAGAGTGCTAGTTGCTTTCGGAGAATCAAAGTACAAAAATTGTCTGAGAAAGCTAATATTTTGAAAAGTAAATCAATAAGCTCATGAGAGTAAGAGTTTTCCACAACAGGATTTGCTCTTTGCTGACACTTTCCTAATATCATAATGTTGTCCTAAAGTACAGAACCTATGACTTCAGCACTTTCAGGAAACCTTAAAAAATAAGATTATGCCTCCAGAAATCTTGCTTACGACAATTCTTATGGAACTTCTGTCCCAACAGATAGACTTTGTTTTCTTTCCTGTGAGCATTGTACTCAGCCTCTAGCTGTTGAAAAAAGACAGAGTAACATTGTTCAAAATCAGACTTCAGTTCCTGCCAACTTCTGGCTACCTAAGTTCTCATCAAGAGACACCCTATAAGTAGGTTCCATTACATAAGATGACCAACATTTCTTCAACTTGAATCATGGGCTGTGGTTACAAATTAAACAAATTTTAATGAGCCTGAGAATTTGGCATATAGTGTTGAGAAAGATTTGGCTGGTAGACACTAGCATTTCTTACTAAGCAGAAGAAAAATATGACCTCCTTTTCCTGATGAGCATATTCTCAAATCTTAGAACTACATTTTACTACAGATCTAGAGGGAGCAAAGAATTTATATAAATTCCAGGAATGACCACATCTTCTTTCAATTCTGTTAAGGCTCAAAATAAAAACAATGTCAAGGAAGAGGAAGAATAAAATTGCTGGTCATTCAAGGTACTGATTGTTTGCACTAATAATGGGGAGCACTAATGCAGAAAAAAAAAAAAAGGTAATATAATAAATGTTCTTGTTATTCCATATCTATGGTAAGCTAAAAGTAAAAACTTAGGTTAATATAAAATAACCTCTGTAACTGTTGTGGAAAGTCAGGGACCCTGAATGGAGGGACCAGCTGAAGCCATGGCAGAAGAACATAAATTGTGAAGATTTCATGGACATTTATCAGTTCCCCAAATTAATACTTTTATAATTTCTTATGCCTGTCTTTACTGCAATCTCTGAACATAAATTGGGAAGATTTCATGGACATTTATCACTTCCCCAGTCAATACTCTTATAATTTCCTATGTCTGTCTTTAATCTCTTAATTCCCTCATCTTTGTAAGCTGAGGATGTATGTCGCCTCAGGACCCTGTGATGATTGCATTATCTGTACAAATTGTAAAACATGTGTGTTTGAACAATATGAAATCTGGGCATCCTAAAAAAGAACAGGATAACAGCGATTTTCAGGGAACAAGGGAGATAACCATAAGGTCTGACTGCCTGCGAGGCTGGGCACAACAGAGTCATATTTCACTTCTTGCAGAAAGTGAATAGGAGAAATATCGCTGAATTCTTTTCCCAGCAAGAAATAACCCTGGGAAAGGAATGCATTCCCAGGGGGAGGTCTCTAAAATGGCCACTCTGGGAGTGTCTGTCTTATGTGGTTGAAGATAAGGGATGAAATATGCCCTGGTCTCTTGCAGTGTCCTCAGGCTTGCTAGGATTAGGAAATTCCAGCCTGGTGAATTCTAGTCAGACTGGTTGCCTGCTCTTGAACCCTGTTTCCTGTTAAGATGTTTATCAATGACAATGTGTGCCCAGTGGGACATGGAACCTCATCAGTAATTCTAATTTTGCCCTGGCCTTGTGATCTTTTCTGCCATTTGCCTTGTGATCTCTCATTGTCTTTTGAAGCATGTGATCTCTGTGACCCACTCCGTATTTGTACACTCCCTCGCCTTCTAAAATCCCTAATAAAACTTGCTGGTTTTGCAGCTCAAGGTCACCATCATGATCCTACCACTGTGTGATGGCACCCCCAGAGGCCCAGCTGTAAAATTTCTCTCTTAGTACTCTTTATTTCTCAGACTGGCTGACAGCGCAAATAGAAGAGAACCTACATTGAAATATTGGGGGCTGGTTCCCCCATATTCAACATTTATTCATCATCATGTAGGGTTTTGTTTTCCTTACCAAATGGTCACTGAGTAGATAAACTAAATAAATTATGAGGCAGAAAACTGTAGCAAATTAATGATGGGCAAAAATAAACTCCTGGAAAATCAGAATGTAATGGAGCTCATCTGTTCATCAGCAAATGTAACAAATGCATCCCTGACTATAGTGGGGGGTGACCTTGTTTTCACTTCAAACTTTTTGAGCTTCAGTCCAAATGCCATGAACTCAGTTTGATATGCCATCCTTAAACTTACAATGTTCTAGTTGAAATATTTAGAATTCTTCCTGTGTCTCAAAGTGAAAGGAAGTTCAGACCAATGTGTTTCTGATTAATTTACACTGACTCATCAAAACATACCTTTTCCTCTTGTGGCACTTTATACACAGACTTCTTGGATTACTGTGATGAACCATGTTAGCATTGTTCTCCTTTTATAAACAGGAAATCCCATTTTACATGAACAAACAAACCATAGATGATCTCATTGAGAGATGGTATCAGCTTTAAGTGATATGAGTCATTAAAGGTGTGATTTTAGATGTGTATTACAAGTCTCCCCACCTCAATCTATTGTATACCCAGCACCATCTAGTCGCACCACAATAGTGCTTACTTTTCTTACTGAGTCAAAAAGTCCTATCATAAATGAATACATTGTTTTACTAGTAAAACCACAAATGTCCATAGTTATATTCCAAAGGCCACTATTTAAATGGATGACAGAGAGTACTATATCAAATTAGTATGTGTTTTCTCTTGAAAGATAAAGAAAGTGGTGCCCTTAGGCACTGGGCAACAGAAGGCAATTTTAATTTTTGGCAAGAAATGTGAATTAGTAAAAGAGGAACAAGTAAAATAACAACTATGAAAAGCAGGTTAAGATACTGTGAAGATCAAGGCTTCATACAAGAAGGTAGATGGCTATGGTGCCAATCAATTTTCTAGTTTCTTCCTTTTTATATATAGCTGGCTCTGTGAATTTCAAAGGAAATTTGCTTGTGTACAACTGTTACAGACTCAAACCTTATTCTGATTATACATATATTTAATTCTGAAGTTATCGTGGTTTTTCTAATCTCCATTTTTATAAAGTTGAATGTGTGCATGGTGTTCATTTAATATAAAATACAGAGCCAAAGGAAAACTAATTTTATTACCTCTCAAGGAAATCTTAGCAAGTCTGTCATTATCTACATGATATTATACTATCTAATGGATTCCCTGCTATATTAGCTCTACTCAGGTCAGAAGTAACTTGACACTGTCTTTTTTAAATTGCTTTTATCCTTTATTCTGATTGCAAAAGTAAAATAGAATTTAGTAAAATACTCAAACAACACAAATGCAAATGAATAGAAATGGAAAGTTCCTTGAAATTCCACCCTATCTCAACCTCAAAATATAAATATTTCCTTCAATTTGATAGAGTTCAACTTGACCACTCGTGACCATTTACAAAGTAGCAGACTTCTAGAAGTGCACTATGTCATATATATAATTTCCCTAAAAGCATTCAAGCAGGAGTTGTGCACTAATGATGTATATTAAATGAATAAGTGAATATTCAGCATTTTTATCACTTGAGTACACAATAAACATGTCTATTATACAGAGCAAGTAAGCATATAAATAATAAACAGAAATGTTTTTATGTGTACACACACACATTTATACACACACATGCACCTGTTTGATATAAATAAGCATTTAAATGAATTCAGTTCCTCAGATGATCATTCTCCCAAACTGCTTCTCTCAGGAGTATCATGCCTTTATACTACATAAATATTCCAACAAGATGAAAGTATGACAAGTCTCGATGTTATTTATATGGGGTATTCAAATAGATTGAGTCAAAATTCAACAACAATTTAAAATCAAACAATTAATTTAAACCATGTTTTATTCAAGCAAATTAAATTACTTTCTGGGATCTAGCTTTTTCTTTGACAGGAATAGTATAAGTGTGTGTCTGTGTTTATATGTGTGTGTGTGTGCATACAAGGCCAACTGGTATGACTCAGACTAAAATATGGTATGCCCTTCCCTCTGAAAATAGTTATGCTTGAAGAAATATCACTATTCATGTGAACTAAAAATACATAACCACTGGCACTATTTAATAACTGGTAAAAATCTCTCCCCCAGTCCCTACTGCAATATCCATTTGAATACATTCATTTATAAATGTTCTTTGCGTACACTCATTTCCAGCCTCAGGCCTTAGAAATTCTGATCTCTCTTGTCAGTCTCCATATTTGTTAGATAAATGTTTCTAATTTAATTGTCAACTGCTCACTCTTGGTTATTTAAGTACTGGGTACACAGAAATGAATAAGGGACATTCCCTGCCCTAGAGAAACATTCAGACTATTGGGAAAATAGACAAGTAAATAGACCATATAACCTAATAAGTACTTGAACAGAAGAATAGTGCCACATGATCACAATGGTGATGCATTAACTCAGACTTGGAATGTAAGGATTCAGTGAAGACTTACCAAAGGAATTGATTGAACTAATTATTGAATGCCAATAAGAATTACAGACAGATGATTTTGTGCAAAGGTACAGAAATAAAGAAAATACGACACTCTATAATTGTACATTGCTATGGTTATAAGAAGATCGTGGCAGAGGCCAGATCATGTGGAGTCTTGTATCATGCTAAAGTGATTTTATTTTATCCTGAAGACTTCTACCCCAAATTATTACTACAGCATATAATGCCTTTATACTGCATATAGTCATTTCAGCTCCATCCTATGCTTACCTAAAATAGATATTTGGATGAAGCAAATTTTTAATGAAGGAACATAGCATATCAGAAAGATCTACAAATGTATCTTAGTCACTTGGTAACATGGAAAATATAACTTGATATAGTTACTTGTGAATCAGAGAAATCTTCCTTTGTAAAATTCTACAGGCTTTTACTATAAAACAAGGAAATAGTGAGGAATCAAGCATCAAAATTTCATTTTGGATTACACAAAACCTGGAAAGTCCTGAAGAAGAACCCAAGGGAGAATTTGTGATAGCAGGAGACATGAATCTGGGGAAGCATATGTTTTACTGTGAAAATAAAGGAGGAGAAAATAAAAGAGGGAAGGAGGAGAGTGTTCTGAGCACACAATGTAGCATCAAGAAGAAGAGCTGATTCAAAGTCTCTGATCTGAAACCACACCTGAGACACTACTCAGACTGTACCTGAAGCAACAATGGGGCAAGAATCCAAAGCCATACTAGCCATGAAAATAACCTTTGGATTAGAATGTTTGAAATGGTCATAAAGAAGAACAAATTGGAATTCCAATCAAGAGAGTAAGATTTATATCTTTAATGAAGTCAAGCTACTAGACATAAAGTATATTTCAAATAAATAATAACAGAATTTCTTAGTATGTACCATGAACTAGGAGTTAAATATAGCATTTCTAAGTTGTATTACTTTTCTTTCCAAGTGGATAGCACTATTTACATTTACAAAGAAAAAATTAAGGCTAAGAGATATTAGGCAATCTTCTATACAACAAGTAAATTATGGAGTCAAATGTTGAACATAAATCTGATTCTATGGCTATTCTTTTTCTACTGTTCACCAAGCTACAAACTATCCCTGTTTGTATATAAGAGTGGTGATATTTGAAGAATCCTGGGAAGAGCACGGGAAAACTGGAGACATATCAATGTTACTCTCTCTTTTTTTTTTTTTTTTAAGGGGCAGGAGTTCATTTTATCATTGAAAAGATGATTTTATGATCACTTTTATGGGATTCCACATGGATTCATGGAGAACAAGTTATACCAAAGTAATCTCATTTCTTGTTTTGGTAGGTTTTAAGTGACTGGTAGATCAGGGAAAATGTACATGTACTATATCTGGCCTTTAACAGTGCATCAGACAAAGCCTGTCTCAATACCCTTAATGCAAAAAGAGAGCAAAATATGAACTGAGTTTTGGTAGACTTAGACTGATTGTGTTCGAGATATCTCACAAGAATGTGGTAATAGGTGAAGTAGTGTCAACTTAAAGCTTCAGTGGCATTTTATGGTAATTCTTGTAAAAAATTATTATTAGTTGAAAAAATGTTGCAGTTTGGCTGACGATTTTGTCAATGATGTGGAACTGGAATCAGAGTGAACACTTTGGATGGCAGAAGCAGAGACCAAAAAAATTAACAAGAAGAATAATACCCAGGATTGCTATAGAATCTTGCCCCTGGGTCTAAATAATAGTGTTCAGGTAAAGACTGAAAAAATCATGAATCTGCAAGCACATATATCAACAAACTAAGATTTGAGTAGACTGATTACACAATTAATATGAGTCAGCTGTCTAATATAGTTGTTTAAAAATTAATGTGATCCTGGGATACTGTTGTAGTTTTAATGTGTCATCACTAAAATTCATGCATTGTGAATGTGATAGTATTAAGAGGTGGGGTCTTTAAGAGGTGACTAGGTAATAAGAGGTCCTCCCTCATGAATAGGATTAAACACCTTATAAAAGAGGCTTGAAATAGTCTTCATCTTTCTTTTTCTTACACCATGTGAGGGTGCAGCAGGAAGGTCTTAACCAGAAGCCAGCATCTTGATCTTGGATTTCTCAGGCTCCAGAAAATACATTTCTGTTCTTTATAAATTACCTAGTCTGTAGTATTATGTTACATAGCACAAAATAAATAAGACAGATGTAATTCAAGAACTATGATTAGTAAAACAAATGAGATGATAGACCTGTTATACTCTAGAATGGCCAGATGAACTACTGTATTCTTTGGGACTAGGTCATTTCTGAACTCTATATTGGCAAATAACATATTCAGAGGAGAATGAACACAATGGTGAGGTGGAAAGAAACCATACTATCCAAAGAAGAGCTTAAAGAACTAGCGGTATTGAGCCTAGAAAAAAACAGGATTGTGAGTGGCTTCAAATATCTGATGGACTGTTACATAAAAGAGAAAATCAGATTTGTTCCAATTTCCTTCTATGATCAATGTATGGAAGTTATTGGAACGCAGATTTTGGCTCTACATAAGAAAACTATTTTCCAATGAATAGAGATGTATACAATTGAAATTAAGTAATTCTACAGATAATGAGTTCTTGTCATAGAAACGTTCAAGTGGAAACTGATTAACAATTTAGAATTTTAGAGTTCTAGAATCTTGAGAGTTAGAAGAGATCTTAAAGATAAACTTCTTGCCCAACATTTTTATTTTACATTTACACAGACTAACCTAGAAAGGAGAAGTGACTTCTCCATGGTGTCACAGGCAGTACTTAAATCCATGCTCTCTGATTCTAAGTCAAGTACTCTTTACTCCATAAATGGCACATCATGCAAATGCAACAACTTAGCCTTCAACTTAGAAGGAATATTTTGATATCCTTTATATCAACGGCTCCCTATAAATTTCACTGAGATAGAGGACTCCTGAAGTTTTGTCAGATTTATTTTCTTTTTTTTTTTTTTCCCTTTTTTTTGGGGAGGGGGATGGAGTCTCACTCTGTCGCCAAGCTGGAGTGCCGTGGTGCGATCTTCACTCACTGCAACCTCTGCCTCCCAGATTCAAGCGATTCTCCTGTCTCAGCCTCCCGAGTAGCTGGGACTACAGGCACGTGCTACCATGCACAGTTAATTATTGTATTTAGTAGAGATGGGTTTCACCATGTTGGCCAGGATGATCTCAATCTCTTAACCTCATGATCCACCCACCTCAGCCTCCCAAAATTGCTGGGATTACAGGTATGAGCCACCGTGCACAGCTTTTTTTTTTTTTTTTTTTTTTCTGAGATGGAGTCTCACTCTGTCGCCAAGCTGGAGTGCGGTGGTGCGATCTTCACTCACCGCAACCTCTGCCTCCCAGGTTCAAGCGATTCTCCTGTCTCAGCCTCCCGAGTAGCTGGGACTACAGGCACGTGCTACCATGCACAGTTAATTATTGTATTTAGTAGAGATGGGTTTCACCATGTTGGCCAGGATGATCTCAATCTCTTAACCTCATGATCCACCCACCTCAGCCTCCCAAAATTGCTGGGATTACAGGTATGAGCCACCGTGCACAGCCTTTTTTTTTTTTTTTTTTTTTTTTTTTCTGAGATGGAGTCTCACTCTGTTGCCCAGGCTGGAGTCCAGTGGTGCAATCTCGACTCACTGCAGCCTCCACCTCCCTGGTTCAAGAAATTCTCCTGCCTCAGCCTCCCAAGTAGCTGGGATTACAGGTGCATGCCACCATGTCTGGCTAATTTTTTTGTATTTTTAGTAGAGACAGGGTTTCACTGTGTTGGCCAGACTGGTCTCAAACTCCTGACCTCAGGCAATCTGCCTGCCTCAGCCTCCCAAAGTGCTGGGATTACAGGCGTGAGCCACTGCACTTGGCCTGTCAGTTTTATTTTCTATTGTCTGATATGCAAAGATCTTACCAGTAAGTCTAGCTACTACTTCTTGCTCAGTAGGCCAAATCAGTACAAAGTAATAAGTGAAAAGAGCAGGGTAATATCTTGTAAAAATGAAAGATAATCAAAATCCCAGGAAACTAAATTATGACATAAGGCTAGAAGTAGGACAGTTATGGTATGTTAATGGCCTTTCCAGTTGAAAGCAAACTGGATTTGATGGGCCTTTTTAACACGTAAGGAAAAAAAGTATTTGTCATTTCAGTACCTGCATACCAGGAACCAGGGGATGTGTTAATTTATTCAAGCAACAAAGTCATATTTAGTATAGCAGCTGCAGTCAGAAGCACCACCTGGTTAAACTTAAGATAATCCACTGTCATTCTCCAAGATCCATTCTTCTTATGCACAGGCCAAACAGGTGGGTTGAATTGGGAAGTAAGTGTGTCTTTCAAGTCCTTAGTGGTGGCACTAATCTTTGCAATCACTCTACGAAAACATTGCTTATGTTTTGCTATTTTCCTTGGTAAAGACAGTTCTAGGGGCTTCCCCTTTGCCTTTCCTGGCATCATAGCTCTCACTCCACAGGCCAGGGAATTAATGCAGAGATATGACTAGCTGCTCAGTATATCTATATCTGTTCCAATTATGCATTCCAAAACTGGGTAACTGACCACAGGACAGGTTTGCAGTCTATTTTTTCTGCTTGAGATAAAGCTGGCCTAAAACTCGATTGAACACCTAACCTCCATGCCCCTACTCTGACTGCTAGACCAAACTGGCATTCTTGGTCTCCTGGAGGCAATGTCAGTTCAGAGACGTTGTCCAGTAGTCTTCAAGAGATCTAATTATTTCCTTTCCCCAATGTACCCCAATGTAGAATTACCCCAACAAAAGGCCATAGGTCCCTTTGGGGGATGCTGGAAGAAAGATTAAGATGGGTGGGTCAATGGGGCATAAACACCTAGAAGGCAAAAAATTGACTACAATATGGATGTCTGAAAAAAATTCATGGAAATACATTCATGTTTTCCTTTCAACCAATTACTTTGGCAACTCATCTACTTTATATAAAATTGGGTTGAGCTTTCTAATCATAGCCAAGATGGAGTAAGTCAGCTACCCCTTATCCTTCCCACTGATTACAAGTACAATTCTTGATCAAAATATACAAGTTTCTACCTGAAGGCTCTGAAAATTAAATAGGAGACAAGTTGGGATGACAGTTACAGCTTAAATAATAGTAAGCTTCATATATTGTTTTCTTCTTTGTATCCTGAATTTGATCTAAGATGAGATATAAACACAGAACTGTGTAGTAAACACTACATACACAAATATTCAGGATAAGTTGCCTATTTACAGCCAGAGAACATTTAAGAGAGTCCCTTGAAAGCTGAAGAATAGAGCATAATCCTCATTCTTTCTTTTAGTTTTTTAAATTTAATATAGAGCAGTTTTAGATTACAGAATTACTGTATAGTATAGAGAATTCCCAAATATCTAATAACAGTCCCGTTATTAACCTCTGAGATTATGAGGTACATTTTCCACAATAATGAACCAATATTTATACATTAAAGTTGATACTTTATTAAGAGTTCATGTTCCCTTAGGTACTTATTAACTGTTTCTTAGACTTTCCTCATTGCTGATGATAATAACAGATTTGAAAAATTACTGGTCAGATATTTTGTAGAATGTCTCTCCATTGGCATTTGTCTGATTCTTTTCTCATGATTAGACTGACGCAATAGGTTTTTGAGAGAAAGATTATAAACTGCCATTCTCATATCATCATATCAAGGGAACATAGTATCAATATGACTTCACACTCTTGATGTTAACCTTGATCACATGGTTTGAGGTAGTGTTTATCAGATTTCCTCACTGGAAATTTATTTTTCCCCTCTTTTTTCATAATGTAATATTTGAAGGAAAGTCAGATACTATGTGCAAACCAAACTTACCGAATTGGGGAGACTTTTTCTACTTCCTTAAGGGCAGAACATCTGCATAAATTATTTATGATCCTTCTGCCTGTGTAATTTGTCTCTTCTCCATACATTTATTTGTTCAATCATTTATTTATATCTGTTTGTACTTATGAATATCTTGTACTTTAGATTATAATAAAATACTACTTGATTTATTTTGTTTTACAAATAGTTCTATCTTTGGCAATTTTAAGCTCGATTACTTGATGATATGGTTGGACTCCGTGTCTCATCTTGAATTGTAATCCCCGTAATCCCCATGTGTCATGGGAGGGACCCAGTGGGAGGTGATTGGATCATGGGGCGCTTCCTCCATGCCATTCTCATGTGAGTGAGTGAGTTATCACGAGATCTGATGACTTTATAAGCATCTGGCATTTCCCCTGCTTGTACTTCTTTCTCCTGCCACCATGTGAAGAAAGTCCTTTCTTCCCCTTCTGCTATGATTGTAAGTTTCCTGAGGTCTCACCAAACAGGCAGAACTGTGAGTCAATTAAACCTCCTTTGTTTATAAATTATTCAGCCTCGGGAAGTTCTTTATAGCACTGCAAAAATGGACTAATACACTAAATTAGTACTGCAGAGAGTGTAGCACTACTATAATGATACTTGAAAATGTGGAAGCAAGTTTGGAACTGCAGAATGAGCAAAGGTTGGAACAGTCTGAAAATCTCAAAAGATGACAGGAAGATGTGGGAAACTTTGGAATTTCCTAGAAACTTGTTGAATGTCTTTGACCAAAATGCTGATAGTGATATGGACAATAAAATCTAGGCTAAGGTGGTCTCGGATGGAGATGAGAAACTTGTTGGGAACTGAGACAAAGGTCACTCTTGCTATGCTTTAGCAAAGGGACTGGTGGCATTTTGCCCCACCCTAGAGATATGTAGAACTTTGAACTTGAGAGAGATGATTTAGGGTATCTGGCAGGGGAAATTTGTAAGCAGTAAAATATTCAAGAGGTGAAAGGGTGTAAAAGTTTGGAAAATTTGCAGCCTGATAATGCAATAGAAAAGAAAAACCCATTTTGGGGGGAGAAATTCAAGCCAGATGCAGAAATTTGCAGTAGTTACAATGAACCAAATATTATTCACCAAGAAAATGGGGAAAATGTCTCCAAGGCACATCAGAGACCTTCATGGCAGCCCCACCCATCACAGGCCTGAAGGCCTAGAGAGAAAAATGGCTTCGTGGGCCAGGACCAGAGCCTCCCTGATGTATCCAGCCTCAAGACTAGGTGCCCTGCATTCCAACTGCTTCAGCTCCAGCCATGGCTAAAAAGGGCCAAGGTACAGCTTAGGCCATTGCTTCAGAAGGTACAAGCCCCAACTCTTGGCAGCTTTCACATGGTTTGGGGCCCGCAGGTGCACAGAAGTCAAGAATTGAGGTTGGGAGCATCCACATAGATTTCATATGATGTATGGAACGCCTGGATGTCTAGGCAGAGGTCTGTCGCAAGGGCAGAGCCCTCATGGAGAAACTATGCTAGGAAAGTGTGGGAGAAAAATGGGTTGAAGCCCCAACACAGGGTCCCCACTGGGGCAGTGCCTAGTGGAGCTGTGAGAAGAGGGCCACCATCCATCAGACCCCAAAATGGTAGATGCACCAACAACTTGCACCATGCGCCTGGAAAGTCCACAGACATTCAATGCCAGCATGTGAATGCAGCCAAGAGTGGGGCTCTAGCCTGCAAAGTCACAGAGGTGCAGCTGCCCAATACCATGGGAGCCCACCTCTTCCATTAGCGTGACTTGGATGTGAGTCACAGAGTTAAAGGAGATTATTTCAGAGCTTTAAGATTTAATGACTGCCTCTCTGGATTTTGGACTTGCATGGGGCCTGTAGTCTCTTGGTTTGGCCAATTTCTCCCATTTGGAATGGGATCATTTATACAATGCCTGTACCCCCATTGTATATTGGAAATAACTAACTTGCTTTTGATCGTACAGGCTCATAGGCAGAAGGGACTTGTCTTGTCTCAGATGAGAGTATGGACTTGGACATTTGGGTGAATGCTGGAATGAGTTAAGACTTTGGGGGACTGTTGGGAATACATAATTGTGTTTTGAAATGTGAAGACAAGATTTTGGAGGGGCCAGGAGCAGAATGATATGGTTTGGCTCTGTGTTCCCACCCAAATCTCATCTTAAATTGTAATCCTCATAATCCCCACATGTCAGGGGAGACAACCAGTGGGAGGTGATTGGATCATGGGGGTGGTTTCCCCCATGCTGTTGTCATGATAGTGAGTGAGTTATCATGAGATCTGATGGTTTTATGAGCATCTGGCATTTCCCCTGCTTGTACTTCTCTCTCCTCCCACCATGTGATTAAGGTCATTGCTACACCCTTTGTCATGATTGTAAGCTTCCTGAGGCCTCTCCAGCCAGGCAAAACAGTGAGTCAATTAAATCTCTTTCGTCTATAAATTACCCAGTCATGAGTAATATATTTATAGTAGTGTGAGAAGAGACTAATACAGTATGTTCCTGGTATTCTTTAATGTATATAATCCTTATTTTGTTTTGTTTTGTTTTGGAGTGTGGGGTGTGGGTAGTACTTTCTCACTTTCAGGCACTATAAGATGCTTAAAGTTCATCTTATGTATGTCCTGCCACACCTGTAGAATCGGCCATTTCTCCAAGGGTCTCTAGTTCCTTTTGTTGGAGAATGGTATTACAAACCAAGATCTGGGTGATAGGTGTACTCATTGGTACAGGATTGTTGTTGCTTCTAGGCCTTATAAACTGACAGAGCAAAAATCTTATGGTATACAGTAATCCATATATATACATATATCTGTAAATATTTCTGTATATATCCATTTGAACCTGAATTAAGCTAAACCCAAATTCACACTAATATCTCCAACTCTAATTCATGAACACACTGATTATTCTATTCTATTCTCTTGCTTTTTTGTGATTTCTCAATCCAACAGTAAGAAATCTGGCTTCCACCACCTACTACCCATTTACTTAATTCTTCCTGTCCAGTTTACATGTATAGTAATTTCAGAATTGTCAATCAATGTCCCAACAGAAAACAACATTATCAATTAGAGTGTAATGTTTATATATGCTTACCAGTTGATTTAGTCTTATAGACTCCACCAATTTTCAAACTTACCTATGCCAGCACATTATTCCTTCACTCCTTTTAGGTATTTTATATATTGATATTCTTTTAGAATATAAATAACTTACATTTAGATTCTTTTAACAGATCCTGCATTCAATCATGGGTTCCCCTAATCTCCTAAATAATTTATAAAATATGCATGCATTGAGAGTCACTTTTTTCTATAAAGTTTTATGGGGTCTGAGAAATTCATAATTTAAATAGTCACCATACCAGATACAAGAATATATAATATAAAAAAGTTAACCACTGAAAAATAATTTTAGGTGCTTCACTTATTCAACCTCTCCCTTCCCATAATCCGGTGCAACTACTAGTGTTTTGTTTTTTTTTTTTATTTCTGTGGGTACACAGTAGGTATATATGCTGATGAAGTACACAAAATATTTTGATATAGGCATACAATGCACATTAATCACATTAGGGTAAATGAGGTTTTCATCACCTCAAGCATTTATTATTTATCTGTTACAAACAATGTAATTATATGCTTTGAATTACTTTTAAATGTGCACTAAATTACTGTTGACTATAGTCACCCTTTTGTGCTATGAAATTCTAAATCTTGTTCATTCTCCATAAGTGTATTTTTGAACCCATTGGCCATCCCGAATTCTCCTGAAATACTATCCTTCTGAGCCTCTACTCTCTATCTCCATGAGTTCAATTATTTTAATTTTTAGCTCTGAGAAAAAGGTGAGAACATGTGAAGTTTGTATTTCTGTACCTGGCTTATTTCACTTAACATAATGACCCCACTTCCATCCACGTTGTTGCAAACGACAGAATCTCAGATTTTTATAGCTGAATAGTACTATACTGTGTTTAGGTACCACATTTTCTTTACCCACATATCTGCTGGTTGGCACTAAGGTGGCTTCCAAATGTTAGCTAAGGTGAATAGTACTGCAACGAACATGGAAGTGAAGATATCTATTCAATATGCTGATGTCCTTTCCTTTGGGTGTATACCTAGAAATAGGATTGCTGCATCACACGGTAGTCCTATTTTTACTATTTTTAAAGAACCTCCAAACTGTTCTCCATTGTGGTTTTACTAAATGACATTGCCACCAACAGTGTACAAGAATGTCCTTTCCTCCACATTCTTGCAAGCATTCATTATTGCCTGTCTTTTGGATAAAAGTTATTTTATTTTATTATTATACTTTAAGTTCTAGGGTACACGTGCATAACATGCAGGTTTGTTACATATGTATACTTGTGCCATGTTGGTGTGCTGCACCCATCAACTCGTCAGCACCCATCAACTCGTCATTTACATCAGGTATAACTCCCAATGCCATCTCTCCCCGATACCCCCTTCCCATAATAGGCCCCGGTGTGTGATGTTCCTCTTCCCGAGTCCAAGTGATCTCATTGCTCAGTTCCCACCTACAAGAGAGAACAAGTGGTGTTTCGTTTTCTGTTCCTGCAATAATTTGCTGAGAATGATGGTTTCCAGCTGCATCCATGTCCCTACAAAGGACACAAACACATCCTTTTTTATGGCTGCATAGTATTCCATGGTGTATATGTGCCACATTTTCTTAATCCAGACTGTCACTGATGGACATTTGGGTTGATTCCAAGTCTTTGCTATTGTGAATAGTGCCGCAAGGAACATACGTTTGCATGTGTCTTTACAGCAGCATGATTTATAATCCTTGGGTATATACCCAGTAATGGGATGGCTGGGTCATATGGAAATTCTAGTTCTAGATCCTTGAGGAATCGCCATACGGTTTTCCATAATGGTTGAACTAGTTTACAATCCCACCAACAGTGTAAAAGTGTTCCTATTTCTCCACATCCTCTCCAGCACCTGTTGTTTCCTGACTTTTTAATGACTGCCATTCTAACTGGTGTGAGATGGTATCTCATTGTGGTTTTGATCTGCATTTCTCTCGTGGCCAGTGATGACGAGCATTTTTTCATGTGTCTGTTGGCTGTATGCATATCTTCTTTTGAGAAATGTCTGTTCATATCCTTTGCCCACTTTTTGATGGGGTTGTTTGTTTTTTCTTGTAAATTTGTTTGAGTTCTTTGTAGGTTCTGGATATTAGCCCTTTGTCAGATGAGTAGATTGCAAAAATTTTCTCCCATTCTGTAGGTTGCCTGTTCACTCTGATGGTAGGTTCTTTTGCTGTGCAGAAGCTCTTAGTTTAATAAGATCCAATTTGTCAATTTTGGCTTTTGTTGCCATTGTTTTTGGTGTTTTAGACATGAAGTCCTTGCCCATGCCTATGTCCTGAATGGGATTACCTTGGTTTTCTTCCAGGGTTTTTATGGTATTAGGTCTAACATTTAAGTCTCTAATCCATCTTGAATTAATTTTCGTATAAGGAGTAAGGAAAGGATCCAGTTTCAGCTTTCTCCTTATGGCTAGCCAATTTTCCCAGCATGATTTATTAAATAGGGAATCCTTTCCCCATTTCTTGTTTTTGTCAAGTTTTTCAAAGGTTAGATGGCTGTAGATGTGTGGTATTATTTCTGAGGACTCTGCTCTGTTCCACTGGTCTATATCTCTGTTTTGGTACCAGTACCATGCTGTTTTGATTACTGTAGCCTTGTAGTATAGTTTGAAGTGTGATGCCTCCAGCTTTGTTCTTTTGACTTACGATGGTCTTGGCAATGCGGGCTCTTTTTGGTTCCATATAAACTTTAAAGCAGTTTTTTCCAATTCTGTGAAGAAACTCATTGGTAGCTTGATGGGGATGGCATTGAATCTATAAATGACCTTGGACATTTGGCCATTTTCACGATATTGATTCTTCCTATCCATGAGCATGGTATGTTCTTCCATTTGTTTGTGTTTCCTTTATTTCACTGAGCAGTGGTTTGTAGTTCTCCTTGAAGAGGTCCTTTACATCCCTTGTAAGTTGGATTCCTAGGTATTTTATTCTCTTTGAAGCAATTGTGAATAGAAAAGTTCATTCCTGATTTGGCTCTCTGTTTGTCTGTTACTGGTGTATGAGAATGCTTGTGATTTTTGCACATTGATTTTGTATCCTGAGACTTTGCTGAAGTGTCTTATCAGCTTAAGGAGATTTTGGGCTGAGATGATGGGGTTTTCTAAATATACAATCATGTCACCTGCAAACAGGGACAATTTGACTTCTTCTTTTCCTAACTGAATACCCTTTATTTCTTTCTCTTGCCTGATTGCCCTAGCCAGAACTTCCAACACTATGTTGAATAGGAGTAGTGAGAGAGGGCATCCCTGCCTTGTGCCAGTTTTCACAGGGAATGCATCCAGTTTTTGCCCATTCAGTATGATATTGGCTGTGGGTTTGTCATAAATAGCTCTTATTATTTTGAGATACGTTACATCAACACCGAATTTATTGAGAGTTTTAGCATGAAGGGCTGTTGAATTTTGTCAAAGGCCTTTTCTGCATCTATTGAGATAATCATGTGTGTGTGTGTGTGTGTGTGTTTTTTTGGTTCTGTTTATATGCTGTATTACGTTTATTGATTTGCATATGTTGAACCAGTCTTGCATCCCAGGAATGAAGCCCACTTGATCATGGTGGGTAAGCTTTTTGATGTGCTGCTGGATTCGGTTTGCCAGTATTTTATTGAGGATTTTTGCATAGATGTTCATCAGGGATATTGGTCTAAAATTCTCTTTTTTTGTTGTGTCTCTGCGAGGCTTGGTATCAGGATGATGTTGGCCTCAAAAAATGAGGTAGGGAGTATTCCCTCTTTTTCTATTGATTGGAATAGTTTCAGAAGGAATGGTACCAGCTCCTCCTTGTACCTCTGGTAGAATTCAGCTGTGAATCCATCTGGTCCTGGACTTTTTTTGGTGGGTAGGCTCTTAATTATTGCCTCAATTTCAGAGCCTGCTATTGGTCTATTCAGGGATTCAACTTCTTCCTGGTTTAGTCTTGGGAGAGTGTAAGTGTCCAGGAAATTATCCATTTCTTCTAGATTTTCTAGTTGATTTGCATAGAGGTGTTTATAGTATTCTCTGATGGTAGTTTACATTTCTGTGGGGTCAGTGGTGATATCCCCTTTATCATTTTTTATTGAATCTATTTGATTCTTCTCTCTTTCTTCTTTATTAATCTTGCTAGCAGTCTATCAATTTTGTTGATCTTTTCAAAAAACCAACTCCTGGATTCATTGATTTTTTGAGGGTTTTCTGTGCCTCTATCTCCTTCAGTTCTGCTCTGATCTTAGTTATTTCTTGCCTTCTGCTAGCTTTTGAATATGTTTGCTCTTGCTTCTCTAGTTCTTTTAATTGTGATGTTAGAGTGTCAATTTTAGATCTTTCCAGCTTTCTCTTGTGGGCATTTAGTGCTATAAATTTCCCTCTACACACTGCTTTAAATGTGTCCCAGAGATTCTGGTATGTTGTATCTTTGATCTCATTGATTTCAAAGAACATCTTTATTTCTGCCTTCACTTCATTATGTACCCACTAGTCATTCAGGAGCACGTTGTTCAGTTTCCATGTAGTTGAGCAGTTTTGAGTGAGTTTCTTAATCCTGAGTTCTAGTTTGACTGCACTGTGGTCTGAGAGACAGTTTGTTATAATTTCTGTTCTTTTACATTTGCTGAGGTGTGCTTTACTTCCAATTATGTGGTCAATTTTGGAATAAGTGCAATGTGGTGCTGAGAAGAATGTATATTCTGTTGATTTGGGGTGGAGAGTTCTATAGATGTCTATTAGGTCCACTTGGTGCAGAGATGAGTTCAATTCCTGGATATCCTTGTTAACTTTCTGTCTCGCTGATCTGTCTAATGTTGACAGTGGAGTGTTGAAGTCTCCCATTATTATTGTATGGGAGTCTAAGTCTCTTGTAAGTCTCTAAGGACTTGCTTTATGAATCTGGGTGCTCCTGTATTGGTGCATATATATTTAGGATAGTTAGCGCTTCCTGATGAATTGATCCCTTTACCATTATGTAATGGCCTTCTTTGTCTCTTTTGATCTTTGATGGTTTAAAGTCTGTTTTATCAGAGACTAGGATTGCAACCCCTGCTTTTTTTTGTTCTCCATTTGCTTGGTAGATCTTCCTCCATCCCTTTATTTTGAGCCTATATGTGTCTCTTCATGTGAGATGGGTCTCCTTAATACAGCAAACTGATGGGTCCTGACCTTTTATCCAGTTTGCCAGTCTGTGTCTTTTAATTGGAGCATTTAGTCCATTTACATTTAAGGTTAATATTGTTATGTGTGAACTTGATCTTGTCATTATGATATTAGCTGGTGATTTTGCTCGTTAGTTGATGCAATTTCTTCCTAGCCTCGATGGTCTTTACAATTTGGCATGTTTTTGCAATGGCTGCTGTCGGTTGATCCTTTCCATGTTTAGTTCTTCCTTCAGGGTCTCTTGTAAGGCAGGCCTCTTTGTGACAAAATCTCTAAGCATTTGCTTACCTGTAAAGGATTTTATTTCTCCTTCACTTATGAAACTTAATTTGGCTGGATATGAAATTCTGGGTTGAAAATTCTTTTCTTTAAGAATGTTGAATATTGGCCCCCACTCTCTTCTGGCTTGTAGAGTTTCTGCCGAGAGATCTGCTGTTAGTCTGATCGGCTTCTCTTTGTGGGTAACCCGACCTTTCTCTCTGGCTGCCCTTAAGATTTTTTCCTTCATTTCAACTTTGGTGAATCTGGCAATTATGTGTCTTGGAGTTGCTCTTCTGGAGGAGTATCTTTGTGGCGTTCTCCGTATTTCCTGAATTTGAATGTTGGCCTGCCTTACTAGGTTGGGGAAGTTCTCCTGGATGATATCCTGAAGAGTGTTTTCCAACTTGGTTCCATTTTCTGCCTCACTTTCAGACACCCCAATCAGACGTAGATTTGGTCTTTTCACATAATCCCATACGTCTTGAAGGCTTTGTTCATTTTTCCTCTTTTTTCTCTAGACTCCTCTTCTTACTTCATTTCAATCATTTGAGCTTCAATCGCTGATACTCTTTCTTCCAGTTGATCGAGTCGGTTACTGAAGCTTGTGCATTTTTCACGTATTTCTGATGTCATGGTTTTTATCTCTGTCAGTTTGTTTGTACCCTTCTCTGCATTGATTATTCTAGTTATCCATTCTTCCATTCTTTTTTCAAGATTTTTAATTTCTTTGCCCTGGGTACGTAATTCCTCCTTTAGCTCTGAGAAGTTTGATGGACTGAAGCCTTCTTCTCTCCTCTCGTCAAAGTCATTCTCTGTCCAGCTTTGATCCGTTGCTGGCGATGAGCTGCATTTCTTTGGAGGGGGAGATGCGCTCTTATTTTTTGAATTTCCAGCTTTTCTGCCCTGCTGTTTCCCCATCTTTGTGGTTTTATCTGCTTTTGGTCTTTGACGTTGGTGATGTACTGATGGGGTTTTGATGTGGGTGTCCTTCTTGTTTGTTAGTTTTCCTTCAACAGTCCAGAGCCTCAGCTCTGGGTCTGTTGGAGGTTGCTTGAGGTCCACTCCAGACCCTGTTTTCCTGGGTATCAGCAGCAGAGGCAGCAAAAGATAGAACATTCCTGAACAGCGAGTGTACCTGTCTGATTCTTGCTTTGGTAGCTTCGTCTCAGGGGTGTACTCCACCGTGTGAGTTGTGGGGTGTCGGTCTGCCCCTAGTGGGGGATGTCTCCCAGTTAGGCTACTCAGGGGTCAGAGACCCACTTGAGCAGGCAGTCTGTCCGTTCTCAGATCTCAACCTCTGTGTTGGGAGATCCACTGCTCTCTTCAAAGTTGTCAGACAGGGTCGTTTGCACCTGCAGAGGTTTTTGCTTTTTTATTGTTGTTTTTTATTGTTGTTTTTTAGCTGTGCCCTGTCCCCAGAGGTGGAGTCTACAGAGGTGGAGTCTCCTTGAGCTGCTGTGAGCTCCACCCAGTTGGAGCTTCCCAGCGCCTTTGTTTACCTACTTAAGCCTCAGCAATGGCGGGCACCCCTCCCCCATCCTCACTGCTGCCTTTCCTTTAGATAGCAGACTGCTGTGCTAGCAATGAGGGGGGTTCCGTGGGCGTGGGACCCTCCTGGCCAGGTGTGGGATATAATCTCCTAGTGTGCCCTTTGCTAAGAGCCTTGGTAAAGCGCAGTATTGGGGTGGGAATTACCCGATTTTCCAGGTGTTGTGTATCTCAGTTCCCCTGGCTAGGAAAATGAATTCCCTTCCCACTTGGGCTTCCCAGGTGAGGTGATGCCTTGCCCTGCTTCAGCTCTCGCTGGTTGGGCTGCAGCAGCTCACCAGCACCAATTGTCTGGCACTCCCTAGTGAGATGAAGCTGGTACCTCAGTTGAAAATGCAGAAATCACTCGTCTTCTGTGTCGCTCGCACTGCGAGCTGGAGACTGGAGCTCTTCCTATTCGGCCATCTTCTAAACGTTATTTTTAACTGGGGCGAGATAGTATCTCATTGTAGTTTTGGTTTGCAGTTTTCTGATGATCAGTAATGTTGAGCATCTTTTTATATACCTGTTTCCCATTTGTATGTCTTTTGGGAGAAATGTTTATTTAGATCTTTTGCTCATTTTTAAATTAGATTATAGTTTGTTTCTATTGAGTTCTTTGAGCTCCTTTTATATTCTGGTTATTAATCCCTTGTTAGATGAATAGGATGCAGATATCTTTTCCCATTCTTTAGGTTGTCTCTTAACTTTGTTGATTGTTTACTTTGCTGTGCAAAAGCTTTTTAATTTGATGTGATCCATTTTGTCCATTTTTGGTTTGATTGCCTGTGCATGTGGGTATTACTCAAGAAATATTTCTTCAGACCAATGTTCGTCAGTGTTTCTGTAACGTTTTCTTTTAGTAGTTTGATAGTGTGAGGTCTTAGATTTGAATATTTTTATTTTTCTACATAGTACAACATAGGCATCTAGTTTCATTGTTCTGCAAGTGGATATTTATTTAATATCCATTTATTAAAGAGAATGCCTTTCCCTAGCGATTATTTTTGGCATTTTTGTTAACAATGAGTTCACTGAAGATGTATGGATTCATTTCTGGATACTCTATTCTGTTGCATTGGTCTATGTGTCTGTTTCTATGCCACTATCATGCTCTTTTTTGAAAAAAAAAATCTGTAGTATAATTTGGATTCAGGTATTGTGATTCTTCCAGTTTTGTTCTTTTTGCTCAGGATAGCTTTGCTATTATGAAACTATTGTAGTACCATATTAATTTTAGGATTATTTTTCTATTTTTTGAAAGAATATCATTGATATTTTCATAGGAATTGCACTGAATCTGTAGGCTGCTTTGGGTAGTATGGACATTTTAACAAAATTGATTCTTCTAATCCATGAACATAGAATACTTTTCCATTTTTTGTGTATGTCTTCTCCGAAATTTCTTGCATCAGTGTTTCCTAGTTTTCATTATAATGATATTCTGCTACTTTGGTTAAGATTATCCCTCGGAATTTAATTTTATTTGTAGCGATAATAAATGCTATTACTTTCTTGATTTCTTTTCAGATGTTCACTCTTGGCATACAGAAATGCTACTGATTTTTGTGTGATGATTTGTATCTTGCAACTTTACTGAATTTGCTTATCATTTCTAATAGTATTTTGATAGAGTAGATTTTTTCAAATATAAGATCATATCATCTGCAGACAAAAATAATTTAACTTCTTTCTTTCCAATTTGGTTGCCCTTTGTTTTTGTTTTTTCTTGTCTGATTGCTGTAGCTAGGATTTCTAGTACTATGCTGAATAACAGTGGTGAAACTGGTCATCCTTGTCCTGTCATAGATCTTAGAGGAAGATCCACCTTCATTATGATACTAGCTGTGGGTCTGTCATACATGGCTTTTATTGCATTGAGGTGTGTTCATAATAGCTTTATTATGAAAAGATATTGAATTTTATCAAATGCTTTTTCAGCATCAACTTAAATAACATATGTTTTTGTCCTTTATTCTGTTGATATAGTGTATCACATTTATTGATTTACATATGTTAGACAATCCTTGCATACTTGGGATAAATCCCACTTGGTAATAATTAATAAACTTTTAAAATGTGTTGTGGAATTCAGTTTACTAATATTTTGTGGAGAATTTTTGCATCAATGTTCATCAGTTATATTGGCCTGTAGTATTATTTTTTTTTAATGTGTCCTTGTCTGATTTCAGTATCAGGGCAATACTCGCCTCAAAGAATAAGTAAGGAAGTATTCCCTCCTCCTCTATTTTTTGGAATAGTTTAAGTAGAATCGGTAGTTCCTTATTTTCCAAACACAAATGAAGTCTCTCTCACTTGGCTGAGCTGTCTGGTGTAGGTTGGTGGGTGACACAAGCACCTCTGCAGCCACCACAGTTGGAACTGTGCTAGGTCAGACCCAAAGTCAGCACAGCACTGGATCTCACCCAAGGCCCACAGTGATCACTGACTGGCTACTGCCTATGTTCACTCAAGGTCTCAAGACTCTAAAATCAGTAGGTCACTAATCCAAATGCTTCTGTCCTTTCCACCAAAACAGCAAGTTTACCCCAGCCTTCGGTGGGTCCAGAGATTCTGCCCGGGAGCCAGGGCCTGGATTCAGGAACCTTAGGAATCTACCTGGTGCTCTATTCTCCTGTGGCTTAGCTGGCACTTAAGCTACAAGAAAAAGTCCTCCCCACGCTTCCCTCCCTTTTCCTCAAGCAGAGGAATCCCTCCCCATAGCCACTGCCAAAGTGAGTACCACCTGGCTACTGCTGACGTTTACTCAAGGCCCAAGGGCTCTTCCCTCAGCCTATGATGAATGCTCCCTGTCCTGATTCTCTTCCTTTAGGGAAGTAGGCTCCCTTCTGGCCCAGGACAGGTCCAGAAATGCTGTCCAGGAGCCAAGGCCTGGAACTGGGAATCCTAGGGAATCCCAACCTGATGCTGTATCCCCACTGTGGCCAAGCTGGTACCCAAGCTGAAAGACAATGTCCCCTTTCACTCGTTCATATTCCTGGGTGAGATTCAGAGCTGGCTACCACTGGTGAGTATTCAGGGACCAAGAGCGCTTTAATCAGCAGGTGATGGGTATGGCTGGGACTGGGATTTTCCCTTCAATGCAGCAAGTTACTTTCTGGCTCAGGGTATGTCTAGAAATGTCATACAGGTGCTATGGTCTGGAATGATGCCTTCTGGACTCTGCCTGGTCCTCTATTCTATTGTAGCTTACTTGGTATCCACTTGCAAGACAAAGTCCTTTTTACTCTCACTTCTGTCTTCAAGCAGAGGAATGGTGTCTGTCCCATAGGTTTGAGCTGCTCTGTCTGTGGTTGAGCAGCACTCCCTTAGCACTCCCTTAGCTACTGTAGCTGGTGTCCTACTAGCTCATGTGCACCCCAAGTTGGCTGTCTTTGAGCCCAGCACAGTACCAGAATGTGCCCAGAAATTGTAGTCTTTGTGGCCTAGATGGCCTTTCAAGTTCATTTAGGACTCTAGAGAACTTTAGCCTTGGTGGTGAGGCTTGTTGGAACTCAGGTTCCAACAGCCGGGATGGGCAATTTATCTCTGCTTAGGGCTTATCTAAATTATGCCTTCATGGGTCCTGGCTGACTTCTGCCTGATGTTGCTTTCCACTGTGACAGGACACCACTGAGTTTCAATGCAAAGTTTCACAACCACTGCAGTATCCATTCCCTAAACATACAGATTCTTTGTGCTACACAGCTGCTAGTAGGGGATGGGGGAAGTGAGGTGTAGACAGTTCAAGACTATCTTATGCCTTTTGGTGCCACTTTATTTAATATGATGTTAAAAACTGGTAAGGTAATTGCTCACCTGATTTTCATTTTTTATGAACGTGCCCTATTTTGTATGTATAGTTATTAAATTTGCTGTTCCTTGGAACAGGGAATGATTGTTGGATGCTTCTATTTAGCCATATTGCTCCACCTCCAACATCCACTAATCTTTTATACTGTCTATAGTTTTGCTTTTTCTAGAATGTCATGTAATTAGAATCATAGAATATGTAACCTTTTCAGACTGAATAGTTTCACTTAGCAGTGTGCATTTAATGTTCATCTATGATTTTGTGGTTTGAGAGTTCACTTTCTTTAAAACATCATTACATTTTAATGTATGAATGTACCAAAATCTGTTTATCCATTCACCTATTTAAGAACATATTAGTTGCTTTCACATTTTGGCAATTATAAATAAGGCTGCTATAAACATTCATGTGAAGGTTTCTGTGGGGATGTAAGTTCATATCATTTAGATAAATACCAAGAAGTATAATTGCTGGACCATATTACCAGACTATATTTATCTTTGTAAGACACTACCCAACTATCTTTCAAAGTGATTGCACCATTTTGCACTCCCACAGTTCATTGATGACAGTTCTTCTTGTTCTGTATTCTCACCAGCAGTTGATATTGTCAAATATATATATATATATGTATTTTATTTTAGCCATCCTAATAGGTATGTAGTGGTATTTCCTTGTTTTTAATCTCATATTTTGTTTTACATTTTTATAACTCTTTTCTCTTTATTCTTGACCCTAGGTAAATTCTATGCCCTAAGTTGCACTGCTGTGGTGGCAGCAGCCTCACCATCTAAAACTCAAAGGAAAGAGCTCTCTTGATAGAGGAATAAAGACAAAGTATCACATTGTTCAAAGTGTTTATGAACAATGTGACACTTTGTCCTGATTCATTCTCTTAAGAGAAACAACTCAGAAACAGAAAGACAAATACTGCATGTCTTCACTGATAAATGCACTCTAAATAATGTGTATACATAGACTTGGAGTGTAGAATAATGGACATTGAAGACTCAGAAGGGTGGTAGAGCATGCAAGATGAGAAATTACTCAGTGGTTACAATACACATTATTTGGGTGATGGTTACACTAAAAGCCCAGACTTTACCACTAGACAATATCTCATGTAGCAAAACTTTACTTATAACCCTTAAATTTATGCAAATAAGAGTTTGTGAAGTATCCTTTTTTATTTATTTTCTCTTTCTTTTTTATTGCCACTTTACTCCAAATGCAGCCAAGTTGAAAAGATTGCACAACAGCACAGGATGCTAAACTCCCCCTCAAAAAACCTTTCTAGCCAGATAAACTGGTGTAAGTGGCTCTTGGGAGCTGGAGAATATTGTAGGAAGGCCTCTGAAAAGAGAACTGGAATAAGAGACCACCTAATTCTGTGTAGTAACTGACTTAAGTCCCAAGCTCACCCAAATCTGTGCATGAAAAGAACAGACAGAGTAACACTGTAGAAGTTTTGAGAAGAAAAATACAGTATCAGTCTGACAACCTGAGTCCCAGAGTAACTGGTGAGTGGTACATGTGATGGTCAGACTCAAACAGCATAGCAAAGGATAGAGAAAATGAAATGACATTGAAGCCACCATTCACATAAAGCAAGACAGAGCTGGCAGTCTGAACACAATTGTGGTAAGCTAATAAGCTAACAGAGTTAACTCTCTCCAGTAGACTTTAGGAAGATCTGTACTCTTTCAAAATAACATTCAGGATTCCAAGGATACAATCCCAAAGTACATACCAAAACAAACAAACAAAAAAGAAACAACAACAAAAATGAACAAACAAACAAAACCACAAGGAAATCTGGCCAATTCTGAAGGGTAAAGACAATCAAAAGATGCCACTCCCAAGATAAACCACATATTGGAGTTATCAAATAAAGAAATTTTAATCATCCATCACAAGGTAACACACACACTTTTGAAATTAAAGAAATAATAAAAGTTTTAATCAAATGATCAGATATTATAACAAAATAAAAAATTTTTTTTGAAACTGAAAAACCTGATATTTAAAATAAAAACTTCATTGCAAAGGGCAAAATAAGAAAATGGAGAAGACAAAGAAACTATTAAGCATTTTGAAGATGATCAAATATTATATAATCTGAATAACAGAGAAAAATAAATTCAACAAAATGAACAGAGCTTCAGGGATCTTTTGGACAATATCAAAAACCCTAACATTGTGTTCATGAAGTCTCTGAAAGAAAAGAGGAAAAAGATTAGTACATAAAGCATGGTTGAAGAAAATAATAACTGAAAACTTTTCAAATTCGATTAAAAACATAAATTCACATATTGGCCAGGTGCAGTGCCTTACACCTGTAATCCTAGCACTTTGGGAGGCCAAGGGGAGGGGATCACTTGAGGTCAGGAGTTCAAAACCAGCTTGACCATCATGGTGAAACCCCGACTCTATTAAAATACAAAAAATTAGCTGATGCACACCTGTAATACCAGCTACTTGGGAGGCTGAGGCAGGAGAATCACTTGAACCTGGCAGGCGGAGGTTACAGTGAGCCAAGATTGTGCCACCACACTCCAGCCTGGGTGACAGAGCAAAACTCTGTCTCAAAATAAATAAATAAATTAAT
Organism: Trachypithecus francoisi; assembly: GCF_009764315.1. NCBI lineage: Eukaryota > Metazoa > Chordata > Mammalia > Primates > Cercopithecidae > Trachypithecus > Trachypithecus francoisi. Next base: position 31,190,873 of record NW_022681471.1, read on the forward strand.
TAATTCACATGTTCAAGAAGTACAGGATACCTCCAACAGAATAAACTCAAAGAAAATCATGATCAAATACATCATAATCAAACTGATTAAAATCAAAGATTAAAATATTTTTAAAGCGTCCAGAGAAAAATATGATATTACATATAAGAAAACATTCATTTGTATAGTTGTGGATTTCTTATCAGAAACCACAGAGGCAAAATAAAATTAAAAAAAAGCATTGAACGCCTAAAAGAAAATAAACATCAACCTTGAATTATATATCCAGCAAAGTTACAGGCATTTTTCAAATAACATAAACTAAGAGAACTTGTCATCAGTGAATTTGAGTTTATGGAAATGTTAAAAGAAGTCTTTCAGGCTAGAGAGAAATAATACCAGAGGGAAATTTAGAACATCAAGAATGACAGAGAATTGACAGAAATGATAAATATTTAGGCAAACTGTAATAAAGTATTTTTTCCACTTAAATTATTTAAAATATGTGGACTCTTGAAAGCAATAACTTTGCCTGTAGGAGGGTATCGATACATGTAAATAAAATGCATATGACAGCTAGAACATCAGGGCAAAGAATAAAGACCATTCTGTTGCTGAAAATCATCTACATTTTACTTAAAGAGGTATAATATTTATGTGAAATGAAATTTGAAAACATAAATATACATATTTTAGTAATTTGAGAAACCACTAAAAATATGAATGTATATGCCTAAAAGAAAATAGATGAAATACTAAATGCTATGCAAATAATCAAAAAGAAGACAGGAAACGAAGATCAGAGAAACAAAAAAAAAAAAACAAAAAGAAAGAATAAAATAGTCCTAATCCAAGTAAAAAATAATTAAATTAAATTTAAATGGCATGAGAACACAAACTAAAATACAGAGATGACCAGATTCGTTTAAAAAATCAAGACCTAACTACATGCTTTCTATAAGAAACCCACTTTAAATAAGAAGACATTGATAGGTTAAAAATAAAAGGCTAAAAAAAAAATCAGGCAAACACAAGTATAAAAAAGAGGTGTAGTAACTATATTGATATGAGACAAAGTAGACTCATATATAAGGAACATTAGCAGAAATAAAGAAGGACATTATATAAGAGTAACAGGGTCACTCCATCAAGAAGTAACAATTCTAATTTTGCATTCACCTAACAGTAGAACTTTTCAGTAAATGGTCCTGGAACAACTAAATATCCTTATCCAAAATGTGAATTTCTATGACTCACATCTTATATAAACATTAACACAAAAAGAATTAGAAACTTAAATCTAAAATGAGAAAGTACAAAACTTTTTGCAGAAAATAGGAGCAAAATATTTGTGGGGGGGAATCTGTCAGATAATTCTTAGATTCACACCAAAACACAATGAATTTAAACTAATAAATTAAAAATTTAGATTTCATCAAAATTAAAATATTTATCTCTGGAAGCAACTCTACTAAGAGGATGAAAATACAAGCCATGCACTGAGAAAAAATAATTAGATAACACATATATGACAAAGGATTTATATCCAGAATATTATTAATAAAAGAACTCTCAAAATAAAAAATCATGTAATAAAAACCTAATTGTTAAAATGGGAAAAACACACTGTGGAAAGTAGTTTGGAAATTTCTCAAAGAACTTACAACAGAACTACCATTCAACCCAGCAATCCCATTACTGGTTATATACCCAAACGAAAATAAATTATTCTATAAAAACAAAAACAACAACAACAAAAAAAAACACGTGCACTTTTATGTTCACTGCAGCAGTATTCACAATAGCAAAGACATGGAATCAACCTAGATGCCTATCAGTATTGGGCTGGATAAAAAAAAAAAAAAAAAAGCAGTACTATACACCATGGAATATTACACAGCCATAAAAAGGACAAACTTTTGTCCTTTGCAGCAACATAGATGCAGCTGGAGGTCATTATCCTAAGCGAATTAACACAGGAACAGAAAATGAAATACCGTATGTTCTCACTTATAACTGAGAGCCAAGCCTTGGGTACACATGGGCACAAACATGGGAACAACGGGCACTGATGACTATGAAAAGGGAGAGAGAAGGAGTGAGGCAAGAGCTGAAAAACGACCTATTGTGTACTATGCTCACTATCTTGGTGACAGGATCATTCATAACCCAAACCTCAGTGTCACACAATGCACTCATGTAGCAAACCTGCACATGTACCCCCTTATCAGGGGAAACCAGCCCCCGATAACTCACGTAGGTTTTTTTCCTATTTCCCTAAGTGTTAGCCGCTCTGAGAAATAAAGGGAAAGAGTACAAAAGAGATAAATTTTAAAGCTAGGTGTCTGGGGGAGACATCACATGTTGGCAGGTTCTGTGATGCCCCTTGAGCTGCAAAACCAGCAAGTTTTTATTACTGATTTTCAAAAGGGAGGGAGTGTACAAATAGGGTGTGGGTCACAGAGATCACATGCTTCAAGGGTGACAAAAGATAACCAGGCAGAAGGTCAGGGTGAAACAAGAATCACTAATGAACTTCCACGTTCTGCTGTGCATGCATTGTCAGGGTTCAAGAGCAGAGAACTGGTCTGACTAGAATTCACCAGGCTGGAATTTCCTAATCCTAGCAAGCCTGGGGGAGCAGCAGGAGACTAGGGCGTGTTTCATCCCTATCTACATCTGCATAAAGACAGACACTCCCAGGGCGGCCATTTTAGAGGCCCCGCCCTGGGAATGCATTCTTTTCCCAGGGCTGTTAATTATTAATAATTCCTTACTGGAGAAAGAATTCAGTGATATTTCTCTTACCCATTTTTGGTAATAAAAGAAATATGGCTCTGTCCTGCCCGGCCCACAGGCAGCCAGACTTTAAGGTTATTTCCCTTGTTCCCTGAAAATCACTGTTATCCTGTTCTTAAGGTGCCCAGATTTCATATTGTTCAAACCACGCATGCTCTACAAACAATTTGTGCAGTTAACACAATCATCACAGGGTCCTGAGGTGACATACATCCTCAGCTTACAGATGTAAGATGACAGGATTAAGAGATTAAAATAAGAACAGGCATAGGAAATCACAAGATTATTGATTGGGGAAGTGATTAACGTCCATGAAATCTTCACAATTTATGTTCAGAGACTGCAGTAAAGACAGGCGTAAGAAATTATAAAAGTATTAATTTGGGGAACTAACAAATGTCCATGAAATCTTCACAATTTATGTTCTTCTGCCATGGCTTTGGCCAGTCCCTCCATTCAGGATCCCTGACTTCCCACAACACCCCGTGAATCCAAATAAATGCTGAAATTATACAAAAGTAAATAAATTAATAAAATAGGCCAGGCGCGGTGGCTCATGCTTGTAATCCCAGCACTTTGGGAGGCCGAGACGGGCGGATCACGAGGTCAGGAGATCGAGACCATCCTGACTAACACGGTGAAACCCTGTCTCTACTAAAAATACAAAAATTAGCCGAGCATGGTGGCGGGTGCCTGTAGTCCCAGCTACACGGGAGGCTGAGGCAGGAGAATGGCGTGAACCCGGGAGGCGGAGCTTGCAGTGAGTGGAGATCGCGCCACCGCACTCCAGCCTGGGCGACGGAGCGAGACTCCATCTCAAAAAATAATAATAATAAAAATAAAATAAAATAAAATAAAAGCTGGCAAAATACATGGAGAGACAGCTCACCAAATAAGATATATAGATGGTAAATAAGTATGTAAATAGGTGCTTAGTATTATTAGTCATTTGGAAAATGCATATTAAGATCATGAAGAGATCAAAATAATTATAGAAGCATGAAGCAAAATGGCAGAATAGGACTCTCCAATGATCATATCCCTGCAGAAACATCAATCTGTACAACCATCTGGGAACAAAAACACCATCACAAGAGTTAAGGAAACTAGATGTGAGATCACAGTAACTAGTTATAGCTTATTAATAAGAAAATACACATTGAAAGGGATAAAGAAAGTTGTATGTTACCCACATCACCACTCCCTCAACCCCAATCAGCACAGCCCAGACAGTAATACTGTCTATTTGCAGGAAAAGGAAGAAAGTTTAGGATGCTGCCTTAATCTTCAACACTGGGCCTGCCTCAGAGAAACCCAGTATCAAGCAGACACCCATGGCCTCTGTCTACAGGCTGGTAGAGTTGGACTGATACTCCAGGTCAAGTGGTCTTGATCTGCAGTCTGTATTGCCACTATCTGACTACAGTGGCGTTGGGATCTAAACAAAACTCAGTGGAAAGCAGGCCTCAATGGTCATGAGCTTCAGGTGTCTCTCAATGCTGTGTCAGCCTAGGAGGCCATGGGATTCCAGAATAACATCATGCCAGCTGTGGTAGTCACAGGTTTAGTGCACCCACTAGTACTAGAATGAACACAGCAATCCCTAGCATAGAAACTATACCAATCAACCTTCCCAGAATCTCTGGACAGGAACATTAAAGAAACTTCCCAGACAATGCCAGAATGTGTCGCTTGGAAAAAACACCAACTTCTTCAATGTGCAGACATCAACACATGACCAGAATAATCAAGAACAACCAGGGAAATATGACATCACCAAATGGGTAAACTAAGGTACCAGTGATTGACCATAAAGAGATGAAGATGGGTTAAATGCCTGACAAAAAAAAAATTCAAAATAACTATTTTAAGTACGTTCAGTAAACTTCTAGAAAATGTAGAGAAACAATTTAACCAAATAAAGAAACAAAAAGTGACCAGGATGAGACATGAAAAAAAAATAATAAAATCAAACAGAAATCCTAGAGATGAAAAATACAATGAACAAAATGCAAAATGCAGTAGGAAGTACCAACAGCAAAACTGATTGAGCAGAAGAAAAATTATATAAACTGAAGCCAGGTTACACCAGCTAGAGGAGAGAAAGAAACAACAGAGGAATTTTAAAAGCTTATAGGATTTATGGAACAACATTAAAATGGAAAATATTTGGGTCATTGGCATTCAAAAGAGGTTTCAAAAAGATGAATGGTTAGAAAGTGTATTTAAAGAAATAATAGCAGAAAACATCCAAACCTGAAGAAAATATAAAAATCTAGGTATAGGAAAGTCAATAATTTCCAATCAGACTCAATCTAAATAAAACTACACCAAAATATATTATAATGAAATAATTAAAAGTCAAAGACAAAGACAGAATTCTGAAAAAATCAAGAGAAAATAAGCAAATAACGTATACGAGAATTCCAGTACACCAGGCAGCAGACTTCTTGGCACAAAAACTTATAGGCCAGGAGAATGTGGAATAATATATTCCAAGTGCTAACAGGGAAAAAATGCCAACCAAGAATACTGTTATCCTTCAAAAAGAAAAAAAAAATGATACGATTTGGCTGTGTCCCCAACAAAATCTTATCTTGAATTGTAGTTCCCATAATCCCCATGTATGGTGGAAGGGACTCAGTGAGAGGGAACTGAATCATGGGGGTGGTTTCCTCCATGCTATTCTCATGATAGCAAGTAAGTTCTCACGAAATCTGATAGTTTAAAAGGGGCTTCCCCCTTCACTCAGCTCTCATTCTTCTCTCTCCTACAACCTACTTAAGAAGAATGTGTGCTTCCCCTTCTGTCATAATTGTAAGTTTCCTAAGGCCTTCCCAGTTCTGCAGAACTGTGAGTCCATAAAACCTCTTCCTTTATAAATTATCCATTGTCACATATTTTTAATGGGAACATGAGAAGGAACCAATACAACAAATTGATACCAAGGGAATGGGGGGCTGCTCTAAAGATACCTGAAAATGTGGAAGTGACTTTGGAACTGAGTAACAGGCAGAGGTTAGAACCATTTGGAGGGCTCATAAGAAGATTGAAAAATGTGGGAAAGTTTGGAACTTCCTAGAGACTTGTTAAGTGGCTTTGACCAAAATGCTGATAGTAATACAGACAATGAAGTCCAGGCTGAGGTAGTCTCAGATGGAGATAAGAAACTTGTTGGGAGCTGAAGCAAAGGTCACTCTTGCTATGCAAAGAGACTGGCAGCACTTTGCCCCTGCCCTAGAGACCTGTGGAGCTTTGAACTTGAGAGAGATAATTTAAGGTACTTGGCAGAAGAAATTTCTAAGTGGCAAAGCATTCAAGATGAAGCAGAGCATAAAAGTCTGGAAAATTTACAGCCTGATGATGCAGTAGAAAAACCTGTTTTGTGGGGAGAAATTCAAGCCTGCTGCAGAAATTTCCATAAGTTATGAGGAGCCAAATGTTATTCACAAAGACCAAGTGGAAAATGTCTTCAGGGCATGTCAGAGACTTCATGGTAGCTCCTCCCATCACAGGCCTAGAGGCCTAGAAGAGAAAAATGCTTTTGTGGGCCAGGCCCAGGCCCCCTAGCCCTGTGCAGCCTCGAGACATGGTGCCCTGTGTCCCAGCTGCTTTAGTTCCAGCTGTGGCTAATAGAGACCAAGGTAGAGCTCAGGTCATTGCTACAGAGTGTGCAAGCCCCAAGCCCTGGCAGCTTACATGTGTTGTGCCTGTGGGTGCACAGAAATAAAGAATTGAGGTTTGGGAACTTCCACCTGGATTTCAGAGGATGTATGGGAATGCCTGAGTGTTCAGGCAGGAGTCTACTGCAGAAATGGAGCCCTCATGGAGAACCTCTTCTAGGGCAGTGTATTAGTCAGGGTTTTGTGCAGAAACAGAACTAATTATATATATATATATATATATAATTAGGGCAGGATGCATCCAGCACAAGAGAAAGATGTAAACTAGGAGGTTAGGACAGTCTACTCTTTTCACATAGTCTGCCCGCTTTGTATTCTAGCTGTGCTGGCAGCTGATTAGATGGTGCCCATCAACATTAAGGGTGGGTCTGCCTTTCCCAGCTCACTGACTCAAATGTTAATCTCCTTTGGCAACACCCTCACAGACACACCAAGGATCGATAATTTGTTTCCTTCAATCCAGTCAAGTTGACACTCAGTATTAACCATCACAAGTCCACCCCTTGTCAACTTGAACCAATGCACATCTCCTGACATTATACATAATCTTCAAATAAAGATAATAATAAGGTCATAATTATGCCTAACATAATACAACTATTCTTTATACAACTGGAAATGCACCAATCTCCAACCAAAATACTATTACATAAAGTTAACAATACTTAAATGCTAATATGAAGTTAATAAATCTTATGTCACATGACAAAAAAGAAAATAAAATGAAGATATTTTGTTAGTACAAGTGTATACATGCACAAACATGTTTTTAACAAAAGGAGGAGGAAATACGGCAATTACAGTCCTCATTTCTGCAGCTGGTTAAGTGGTCATGGCTGGTATTGATGACTACCTTCTTCTACTACCCATTCTGTATTCTTTTTGTCTTCAGCAAGCACCTCAGCAGGTCGTGGTTCTTTTCCTGGTGGAGCGACACAAACCTTTATTCCTGAAGGGTCTGGGCCATTTGTAGTCCTGCCTGGATTGGGCTGCTGTAGTTTCCCATTGACCTTAATCACAGGGCATGGTACTACTAAGAGACACCCTAATGGATATCCTGTATTCCATGTATACTCTTCCTTACCTCCTATATGGAGTAGCAGACTGATTTCATCTTGATAGTCTGGGTCAATCACCTTAGCCAACACTGTAACTCCCTTCTTAGCCGGTTAACTTAAAGGTAAGAGGAGCCCAAAGTGTCCAGGTGGCAATCTTAACTTCCAGTTTAATAGAATCATTGTTGTGTCTCCTGGTGGCAGCATTCCTCACTCTGGAACTAAGACCTCTAGGCAGGCAGAACGTAATGCCGTGGGAACAGGAATCAAAAATTTTGCTAGGGGGTCACTAGGGGAGATGGTGAGTGGTGCCACTTCCACTTGCACCTCTTGATTCTTGGATCCATGAATCATGGCTATGGGAGAAACAGTACCATATATTGGATGCTGATTCAGAGGGTACTGAGACTTCTGGAGAGCTTTTCCCCAGACCTGCCAAGTATTGTCACCTAGTTGGCTTTAGTAATCACCACTTCAAAAGGCCACTCCACCATTCTATCAATCCAGCTGCTTCAGGATGATGGGGAACATGGTAAGACCAGTGAATTCCATGAGCATGAGCCCACTGTCACACTTTTTTAGCCATAAAGTCAGAGGCAATGCCTTGTGGAATACGGTGACTGTGGAAAAAGCATTCCATGAGTCCAGGAATGGTAGTTTTCGCAGAAGCATTGCCTACAGAATAGGCAAACCCACATATGGAGTAAGTGTCTATTCCAGTGATGACAAACCTCTGCCCTTTCCATGATGGAAGAGGTCCAATATAATCAACCTGCCACCAGGTAGCTGCCTGATCACCCCGAGAAATGGTGCCATATCAAGGGCTCAGTGTTGGTCTCTGCTGCTGATGAACTAGGCACTCAGCAGTGGCTGTAGCCAGGTCAGCCTTGGTGAGTGAAAGTCCATATTGCTGAGCCCATTCATAACTCCCATCCCTGCCACCATGACCACATTTTTCATGGGCACATGGGGCAATGACAGTGGTGGCTGGGGAAAGAGCCTGAGTGGTGTCCACAGAACGGGTCATCCTATCCACTAAATTATTTAAATCCTCCTACGCTGAGGTCACGTGTTGGTGACAGCTCACATGGGATACAAATATCTTCAGTTTTTGACCACTCAGAGAGGTCCATCCACATACCTCTTCCCCAAATTTGTCACCGATTTTTCCAATCATGCTTCTTCCAAGTACCTGACCATCCAGCCAAACCATTGACTACAGCCCATGAATCAGTGTATACTCGCACATCTGACTATTTCTCTTGCATGTGAAGTTAACAACTAGGTACACTGCTTGAAGTTCTGCCAACTGGAAAGATTTTCCTTCACCTCTGTCCTTCAGGGATGTCCTAGAAAGGGACTCTAGTGCTACTGCTGTCCACTTTTGGGTGATGCCTGCATATTTTGCAGAACCATCTGTGAACCAGGCCCTAGTCTTCTCTTCTTCTGTCAACTGACCATAGGGAATTCCCTGTGCAGCCATCAGTGCAGGCTGGGCAATAGAAGGCAGAGTGATAGGAGTGTAAACCATGGGCATTTGAACAACTTCCTCATGTAACTTACTTGTGCCTTGAGGATCTGCTGGAACCTGGTCACGTATATACTGTTTCCATTTGACGATGGAATACTGCTGTGCGTGACCCACTTTAAGGCTAAATGGGTCACAAAGCACCCAGTTTATGATAGGCAGTTCATGTGTGTGGTAACTTGATGATCCATAGTCAAACGTTCAGTTTCCACCAAAGCTCAGTAACAGGCCAAGAGCTGTCTCTCAAAAAGAGAGTAGTTATCTGCAAAAGATTACAGGGCCTTGCTCCAAAATCCTAGATGCCTCTGACGTGATTCACCCATGGGGGCCTGCCAAAGGCTCCAAACAGCAACTGTGTCTCCCATTGACACCTCACGCATCATTGGATCTGCTGGCTCATATGGCCCAAGTTGCAGGGCAGCTTGCACAGCTGCCTGGACCTATGGCAAAGCCTTCTCCTGATCTGGACCCCACTCAAAACCGGCAGCCTTTTGGATCACTCAACAAATGGGCTAGAGTAACACACCCAAATGAGGAATGTGTTGCCTCCAAAATCCATATAGTCCCAATAGGCATTGTGCCACTTTCTTGGCTGTAGGAGGGGCCAAACACAGCAACTTATCCTTCACCTTAGAAGGAATATCTCGGAAGTTCCCACACCACTGGACCTGTAGAAATTTTACTGAGGTAGAGGGTCCCTGAATTTTAGTCAGATTTACATCCCATCTTCTGGCATGCAAATGTCTCACCAATAAATCCAGTGTGTTTGCTACCTTTTACTCACAGGATCCAATCAGCATAATGTCATCAGTGAAATGGACCAGTTTGATATCTTGCAGAAGCGAAAAGCAATCAAGGTCTTTCCTAATAAGATTATGACATAAAGATAGAAAGTTGATATATCCCTGAGGTAGGACAGTAAAGGTATATTGCTGGACTTGCCAGCTAAAGGCAAATAGTTTCTGCTGGGCCTTATGGACAGGAATGGAGAAAAAGGCATTTCCCAAGTCAATGGCTGCATACCAGGTATGCACATGGTCCCACAATAGGCGATCTGCAAGCTGAGGAGCAAGGAAAGTCAATCCAAGTTCCAAAACTGAAGAACTTGGAGTCTGATCTATCCAGCACAAGAGAAAGATGTAGACTGAAAGTGTAGGCCAGTCTAGTCTTTTCACATTTTGCTGCCTGTTTTGTATTTTAGCCATGCTGGCAGCTGATTAGATGGTACCCACCCAGATTAAGGGTGGGTCTACCTTTCCCAGCTCACTGACTCAAATGTGAATCTCCTTTGGCAACACCCTCACAGATACACCCAGGATCAATACTTTGCATTCTTCAATCCTATCAAGTTGACACTCCGTATTAACCATCACAGGCAGTGCAGAAGGGAAATGTGGATTTGGATCCCTCACACAGAGTATCCACTGGGGCACTGCCTGGTGGAGTTATGAGAAGAGAGATACAATCCTCCAGACCCCAGAATAATAGTTCCACTGACAGCTTGTACCACGTGCCTGGAAAAGCCTCAGACACGCAACACCAGCCAGTGAAAGCAGCCCAGAGGAAGGCCGTACTCTGCAAAGCCATGGGAGTGGAGCTGCCCACGACAATGGGAGTCCACCTCTTTAATCAGCATGACTTGGATATGAGACATAGAGTCAAAGAAGATTATTTTGGAGCTTTAAGATTTAATTACTGCCTCGTTGGATTTCAGACTTGCAAGGGGCCTATAACCCCTTTGTTTTGGCCAATTTCTCCCATTTGCAATGGGTGTTTTTACCCAATGCCTGTACATCGCTTGTATCTAGGAAGTAACTAACTTGCTTTTGATCTTACAACCTCATAGGTGCAAGGGACTTGCCTTGTCTCAGATGAGATTTTGGGCTTGGAAAATTGTGTTAATGATGGAATGAGCTAAGACTTTGGGTGACTGTTGGAAAGGTATGATTGTATTTTGAAATGTGAGGACATGAGATTTTGGAGGGGTCAGGCATGGGATGATATGGTTTGGCTGTGTCCCTACCCAAATCTCATCTTGAATTGTATTTTCCATAATCCCCATGTGTGGTGGGAGGGGCCAGGTGGGACGTAATTGAATCATACGGGCAGTTCCCCCCATACTATTCTCATGACAGTAAGTTTTCATGAGATCTGATGATTTTTATATGAGTCTTTCCCTTTGCTCAGTTCTCATTCTTCTACCTCCTGCTGCCTTGTGAAGAAGGAAGTGTTTTCTTCCCCTTCTGCCATGATTGTAAGTTTTCTGAGGCCTTCTCAGCCATGCAGAACTGTGAGTCAATTAAACCTCTTTCCTGTATGAATTTTCCGTTTTGAGTATTTCTTCACAGCAACACGAGAAAAAAACTAATACAATATTCCTTCGGTATATTTCTTATTTATTTCTGAAGGATAGCTTTATAAAGATATGTGTAGATGTATGTTCATTGGCACTATTCATAATAGCAAAGATATGGAATCAACCCAAATGCCTATCAATGATAGACTGGACAAAGAACATGTGGTACATTTACACCATGGAATACTATGCAACCATACAAAAGAACGAGATCATGTCATTTGCAGGGATATGGATGGAGCTGGAAGCTGTTATCCTCAGCAAACTAATGCAGGAACAGAAAAACAAATATTGCATGTTTTCACTTATAAGTGGGAGCTGAACAAAGAGAACATATGGACACATCACCAGGAACAACACACACTGGGGCCTACTGGCTAGAGGGGGTTGGGGAAGAGAAAGCATCAGGAAGAATAACTAATGGATGTTGGGCTTAATACCTGTGTGATGGGTTGATCAGTGCAGCAAACCACCACGGCATATGTTTACCTATGTAACAAACCTGCACATCCTGCATATGTACCCCAAAACTTAAAATAAAAGTGATAAAAGTTGAAGAAAAAAAAGAAGAAAGAAGAAACAAAAACTTTACCAGACAAACAAAAGCTGAGAGTTCATCATGACTAGATGTACCTTATGATACATGCTAAAGTTATTTAAGAAGACATAAAGGATTACAATGAGTAACACGAAAACATCTGAAAGTATAAAACTCACTGGTAAAAGTAAATAAACAGGCAAATTCAAAGCTCTCTAATACTGCTATGACAGTGTGTAAATTATTTTTAATATGAAAGATAAAAGATAATATATTACAAATAATGAGTATAAAAATAAAATATGTAATATAAAAACATGTAAATCATGGCATCAAAAATTTCAAATGTGTAGGAGGTGGAAATACAGTAAAAATGTCATGTTTTTACATTTTGAATCAAAGTTAAATTATTATTAGCTTGATATAAACTGTCATAGCTATACAATGTTTTATGTAAGCTTCATGGTAATCACAAAAAAACCTATGATAGATTCTCTGAAAATAAAAAGAAAAGAATTTTAACATATAATTAGAGAAAAATCACTTATTATAAAGCAAGACATTATGTGAGAAAAGAAAGAACAAGAATCTACAAAACAACCAGGAAATGATTAATTAAATAGCAATAATGACTTCTTACCTATCTATAATTACCTTGAATGCAAATAGATTAAATTCTTCAATCACCTGTAGAGTGACTGATTGGATTAAACATGACAGGCTAAACTATGTATTGCCTTTAAGAGAATTACTTCACTTGTAAGGACAGAGATAGAGTAAAACTGAAGGGATGGAAATAGATATTCTATTGAAAATGAAAACTGAAAGGGAGCAGGAGTAGATATAACAGATAAAAGAGACTGTAAGTAAAACACTGTGAAAGAACCAAAAAATGGTCATTATATAATCATAAAGGATTCAATTTAGTAAAAAGACATAATAATTATAAATATATACACATCCAGCATTAGAGCACTGGAATATATCAAACACATTTTAATGGATGTGAAAGAGAAACTGAAATACAATAATAGTAGGGGACTTAAATATTCCACTCTCAGCAATGGACAGGTTATCCAGACAGAAAATCAACAAGGAAACATTGGACTTAAATCACCTTTAGACCAAATGGACCTAGCAGGCATATGCAGAACATTCCATTGGACAGCTGAAAGAATACACATGTTCTCAACTGTACATTCTCCAATATAAATAATATGTTATGCTATGAATTTTTTTTTTTTTTTTTTTTTTTTACAAATTAAGAGAAACTGAAATCATACCAAGTATATTTTCCGACCACAATGGTATCACTAGAAATCAATCAGAAGAGGAATTTTGGAAAATTCACAATACATAAACAACTTGCTTCTGAACAAACAATAGGTCAAAGAAGAAATTGAAAAGGACATTTAAAATTTTCTGGAGAAAAATGACAATAGGAACACCTTCCACCAAAATCTATGTAATACAATAAAATCAGTTTTAAGAGGTAAGTTTATAGTGATAAAGACCTATATCAAAAATAAGAAAGATCTAAAAAAAAACAATTTGATGCTGCTCATTAAGAAATTAGAAAACCATAAACAAGCTAAGCCCAAAGTTAGCAGAAGCAAGGAAATAATAAAGATCATAGTAACAATAAATAAAATAAAGGTAAAATCAATTTTAAAATTCAAGAAAATAGTAAGTTTTTGAAAAGATAAAATTAACACTTTTAGTTATAGTACCTGATTAGAAAATAGAGATTAAAATATAAGTTAGTACAAAAGTAATTGCAGTTTTTGCATTTTGGGAATTTGCCTTTTGATATTGAAATACATTATTAAATAATTGTGGTTATGTTATACATCATTTTAATGGGCATTTCTCACTTTATGTTGTTTTTTGCTAATGACTTATTACTTGCTGTTTATTTTATGTTTATTTTAGACTATGGAATAATGTTAGAAAAAAAGCAAATTCTAACAATTCTCTTATTCAAGTTCAAAATGGGTCGTACAGCAGCAGAGACAACTTGCAACATCAACAACGCATTTGATCCAGGAACTGCTAACGAACGTACAGTGCAGAGGTGGTTCAAGAAGTTTTGCAAAGGAGACGAGAAACATGAAAATGAGGAACATAGTGGCTGGACATCAGAAGTTGACAACAACCAATTGAGAGCAATCATCAAAGCTGATTTTCTTACAACTACATAAGAAGTTGCCAGAGAACTCAATGTCAACCCTCTCCAGTAATTTGGCATTTAAAGCAAACTGGGAAGATGAAAAAAGCTCCATAAGTGGGTGCCTCATGAGCTGACCGAAAATTTTAAAAAATCATTATTAAGTGTCATCTTCTCTTATTCTATGCAACAACAACAAACCATTTCTCAATTGGATTGTGACGTGCGATGAAAAGTGGATTTTATATGACAACTGGCAACAACCAGCTCAGTTGTTGGACTGATAAGAAGTTCCAAAGCACTTCCCAAAGCCAAACTTGCACCAAAAAAAAAGTCACTGTTTGGTGGTCACTTTGGTGGCCTGCTGCTGGTCTGATCCACTACAGCTTACTGAATCCCAGTGAAACCATTACATCTGAGATGTATGCTCAGCAAATCGATGAGCTGCACCAAAAACTGCACTACCTGCAGCCCACATTGGTCAACAGAAAGGGCCCAATTCTTCTTCATGACAACATGTGACTGTACATTGCACAATCAATGCTTCAGAAGTTGAATGAATTGGGCTATGAAGTTTTGCCTCATCTGCTATATTCACCTGACCTCTCACCAACTGACTGCTACTTCTTCAAGAATATCAACTACTTTTTGGAGGGAAAAAGCTTCCAAAACCAGCAGGATGTAGCAAATGCTTTCCAAGAGTTCGTGGAATTCCAAAGCACAAATTTTTATACTACAGAAATAAACAAATTTATTTTTTGTTGGCAAAATGCGTTAATTGTAATGGTTGCTATTTTGATTACTAAAGATGTGTTTGAGACTAGTTATAATTATTTAAAATTAATGGTACAAAACTGCAATTACTTTTGCACCAAGCTAACAAATAAAATCAAAGCTGAAAAAGGAGACATTACAACTGATACCACACAAATACACAGGATTATAAGAGGCAATTAGGAACTATTATGCACCAACAAATTTGATACCCTAGAAGAAACGGAAAAATTCCTGGACACATAAAACCTGTGAAGATTAAATTATAAAGAAATAGAAAACCTGAACGTGCTAGTAATTAGTAAGGAGATTCAATCAGTAATAAAGTGTCTTCTATCAAAGAAAAGTCCTGGACCTAATGCCTTCACCGCTGAGTTCTATCAAACACTTAAAGAGGAAGTGGCCTTTCTCAAAAGAAAACATACATATTGCCAAGAGGTAGATGAAAAAGTGCTCAGCATCACTAATCATCAAAGAAATGCAAATCAAAACCACCATCAGATATTAACTCACTTTTGTTAGAATGGATGTTATCATCATGACAAAAGATAAAAAGTGTTATTGAGGATGTGGAGAAAAATAATCCCTTCCTCATTGTTGGTGGGAATGTAAGTTAATAAAGCCATTATGGAAAAACAGTATGGAGGTTCTTCAAAAAAAATAAAATTAGAAGTACTACATAATCCAGCAATCCTGGTGGTGAGAGTATATATCCTAAGGAAATGAAATCATCATGCCAAATAGATATCTATTTTTATTGCAACACTGTTCACAACAGAAAAGATTACTGTAATCAACCTAAGTGTCCATCAACAGATGAATGGACAAAGAAAATACGGCATATATGTTCAATGGAATATTATTCAGCTTTAAAAGAGAAGGAAATCCTTTCATCTGTGAAAATGTGAAAGATCCTGAAAGACATTCTGTTAAGTGAAATAAATTAGGCACAGAAAGACAAA
Source organism: Trachypithecus francoisi (assembly GCF_009764315.1). NCBI lineage: Eukaryota > Metazoa > Chordata > Mammalia > Primates > Cercopithecidae > Trachypithecus > Trachypithecus francoisi. Next base: position 31,206,714 of record NW_022681471.1, read on the forward strand.
TACAACATAACCTCACTCATATGTGGAATCTAAAAAGTTGATGTTACAGAAGTAGAGAGTGGAATGGTAGTTACCAGAGACTAGGATGGTTAGGAGAAAGGTGGATATGAGATGTTGGTCTAGATAGGAAGAATACATTCAAGTGGTCTATTATGTAGCATGATGACCATAGTTTAATTACAACATATTCTTGAAAAATGTTAAGAGAGTGGGTGTTAGATGGTCTCACCTCAAAATGATAACTATGTGAAGTGATACATTCATTACTTAGCTGAATTTAACAATTTAACAATGTATATATACTTTATAATGTTATGTTATACACAATAGGTTAATACATTTTATATGGCAATTAAATAAATAAATTAGAAAAAAAGATCATGATGAGATGGCACTACCCACATATTATAATGACAATATCAAATTTTTGGAGAGGAGTAGAGCAACTGAAACTGTCTAGCATTGCTGATGGGAATGGAAAATGATACAGCTACTTTAGAAAACACTTTGGTAGTTCCTGATAACAATAAATACAGACTTCCCATTTGACCTAGCGATCCTACTCCTATGTATTTATCCAAGAGAAATGCAAACTTATGTTTACATAAAAGTCAGTAGGAGAATGTTTATAGCAGTTTTATTCATGATCAGCAAAAATCGGAAATAGCCAAATGTCCATCTGCAGATGAATGTATAAACAAACTGTGGTGCACTCACTCTATGGGACACTATTGAGCAATAAAAAAATACTGAAAAATCTCAAATACGTATATTCTGAGTAAAGAAAAAAACAAGTATCAAAAAGCTACATACAAGGTATGATTAGATGTATACGTCATCCTGGAAAGGACAAAATTGTAAGGACGCAAAATGGATTGCCTGGGGTTAAATGTGGGAGGAAGAAGTGTTTGCTTACAAAGGCATAGCACAAGGAGTCTTCTGGAATATAGAAATTATTCTGTGTGTTTATCTTGGTGATGGTTATATGACTCTATGGATTTGTAAAGAATATGTAAACTTATTGTGTATTAATTTTTAAAAGTCAAGATGAGACAAACAAGGGAATCATCAGCATTTTATAAACATTTATGTTCCAGAAGAACATCTGTTGTCCTCTTTGGGTTAGATAAAAGTCCACTTTTTGATTTTGTTGCTTTTGTTTTTATTCTGAATATACTGCTATGCTTTCCATGGTGCAAAATCTTAGTGGTGGAGATCATTAGCTGGAAATCACAAACGAGCTCTCTGGCCTTTATTTCTGTCCTTATGCATGAGTAGATAATGTATTTCCGTATCTTATACAGTACAAAGGCTTTAACTTCAACCTACTAGACAAAACACCTTTTATAAAGAGGGTACAGCAGCCCAGAACAGATCTAAATGCTTTTCATTCTTTGTAAACAAGGTATTATATAGAGTTCAGCACACAGTTTATTTATCAAGAGTGAAAGAAGTAGTTCTAAACTCGCTTGATGAATTGGCAATTCCATCTCCTGCATAATAATATAAAAGTATCTGTCATTTTCAGTTTTATTGTAAACTTTAAAACAACTTTCTACTCTTGCAATTACTTTCAGCTGAGACTGTTAAGAAGCTTGCTGTCCAAGTACTAAGGCAGGCTTTATCAGAGCTTGATATATTCTCAAATAATATTCCTTAACATTTGTATATTGCTGAACTTTTAAAATGCTCTTATGTTTAACATCAGTGGATTCTTAAAGCACAATTGCAAATGTAGGTATGGCCGATTTTTAGTATCTTCTTTTTACAAATAAATCTGCATCTCCAGGAAGTTATATAATTTGCACAAGATCACACAGTTCAGAAGTAATGCAGCTGGGACCAACATTCAGATCTTGTGACCCTGATGGAGTTCTGAGAATATTTTAATTTAAAGCAGAAACTGATTTTGGTTTCACCCATAATTGAAGGTTTGTTTCTCCTGCTTTGGGACGAATAGTATATTGAAAAGAATTTTAATCATTTTTGGATGAAGACTTTATAGTGCCTCAGGGTCTTCAATTTTCTGACCATTGACACTCATCGTGATGCCTATGATTATTTATTATCGGGGCCAAGATAAGAGTTTGAAAATACACAAGTTAAAGCAGAGTTCATGGATATTGATTCCCTGGATGAAAGAGCCTCAGTTTGCCTCTAATTTCAGATTACTGGAAGCTCTTTGACCTTTACTCCAACCTCCTGATTAGAGGTCCTTTGCTTAATTCCAGCCACATCTGACTCCCTGAACTCTGTCTTAAGCTCCAGTTTCCCAGTTCTTGCATAATTTCTTCCCAAGGTAAAACTTTCACTTTATTTAAGTCCATTATGTACTGCTATAATAGAATATCACAGACTGGGTTAATTTATAAAGAACAGAGATTTATTTCATATAGTTCTGAAGGCTGAGAAGTTCAAGACTGGGGGACTGACATCTGGTGAGGGCCTTCCTGTGTCATCCCATGACAGGAAGTCAAATAGAGGGTAATAGAGACTGAAGAGAGATAAAGATATTGAACTCAGAACCTCAATTCCTTTTATAATTAGAATTAATTCACTCATGATGGTGGAACCCTCATCACCTAAACACCTCCCATTAAATCCCACCTCCCAACACTACTGCATTGGGGAATACATTTCCAACATATGCTTTTGGGAGGACACATTCAAACCATAGCATGCCTTCTCCCCCAATTATTTATTAAGGAGACAGAAGGTCTGATTCATTCTCAATCAAAGACATAGCAAATTTCCTTTGTGACACTTTCCTTAGTGTCACAAAGAGCTATGCCCTTGTCTATTATTAGGAGTATTTTCAACCCCACTATATCTCTAACACCTAACAGAGTGCCCAGCATATAATAAAAGCTAAAATATTTGTTGAGTTGTTAAGTTAATGAATCAGTGAAATATACATGGTTCTTTATCTCCTGGAAAGAAAGTTGGCACCTAAAGGTATTTTGATACCTTACCACTAAGGAGATAAAAGTGGTGGCCACTGTACAAAGCACATTGAGAAATATTTGTAGGTGGTCAGGAAATTCAAAACACACAAACAAAAACAACTATAATTGTGCTGTGATCCAGACTAGAAGAGTCATAGGATCACAGAGATGTTAGATTCCTTTGAGTCTTTTTACTGTCAAAAGGACAGTTCAGTAGATATTTTTAATGAGCATAAGCCTTGAACAACTTTGCATTTTCCCTATTTTGGTTTGAAAAAATGATACTCACATTTTAATTTTTTCTCTAAAATCCTCTTGGAAACTTAAAAAACTCACAAATGTTGTCAATCTAAACAAATATCTCTCATTGAAAATTTACTTCCTAAACACTCATTGAGGATTATGCATTTCAGGGATTTTATAACTTAATCTGCATAATTTTGAAGAGTCTATTCATCTTTTAGTTGATTAAAAATATTTTTCACAACCTGTAAAGCAAGATATGACCCCATGCTATGGCTATGTGTATTTAATAAAGGAAATATGCTTTATGTGCTCCATTAAGTCGTTTGTGAAATTGCATTAGTGCCATGCCATTAGTACACCTCTTTCAGATACAGCTATGGCCCTCTTTTGACAGGAAAATTAACAGTTTCATTAATCTACTCATAGATTTGTAATGATCTTCTAATATAAAGGAAAATATCTGTCTTATCAGGAATTGCCAAAGAAATCAAACATAGTTTTCAATAGAATGTCAGAGAAATGAATAGGACAAGATAATATCATACTTCTTGATGGATGATAATGGCATATTTTAGAGACATTATTAAATTATATTCATTTATGAGGCCAAAAAACAAAATATAGCATGCCATAAAATAAATAATTATAAGAAGAATGATGTCTAAAACATGGTAACATTTTTAATATTCTAAGAAAATTATTAGAACAGAAACCAAAACACGTTTCTGTAGCATGAAAACTGTTAAATTACAAGCATACTGTTAAATGCTGACAGTATCCACACAGCAAGTGTTTCTTTTGTAAAAATCACCCATTACTAATTCTAATTTTTTTACTATTGTATGAAAGCCTAGTATTGCAGCAAAGTAGTATCATCTTTATCTCTCTTGCCCAATGCTTTTAATATGATTCATTTTGTAACCTTTTGGAGGTAGATTTCAGTTGTTACTTCCCAATTCCTGTCTTTTGTTCTTTGTTGTCTGAACATTTACTGGTAGCGTATATTTTCCCATAATAAAAAATTACAGTGGAAACAACTTTTTCTGCTGTGTCATTGTCTCAAATTATCAAGCATCTTTATAGTATTTTTGCCATCCCTATACCACTCTCACCTCACAATTTGTGCTTTGTTAATTATGGACTGAATGGTATAAAAATTAACATCACCACCTTCTCTGTGTCCACTCCAGTCCAAAGTGCCTTCCTTTGAATTTTAACAACACTTAATGTCTATTCATCTCATTTTATAAATGTCATTTGGTATTGTTAGTAATAATTTCTTAGGTATATCTCTTATCTTTTCAACTAGAATATAAATTTTTTGTAGGTAATACGTAAGATGGCTGAAACTTGGGTCCAGCACCAGATAGGCTTGGGATCCATTCCTAGGTCTGCCAATTGACTAGCTATGTTACCTTGAATAAGTTGCCTCATCTCTCTACATTTTAGTTTCCTCAGGTGTAAAATGAGTATGACATTACTACCTGCATTAGAAGATTATGGTACCCCCCAACAGTATTTAGCACTCTGCTGCATATGTTCATGAAACACCACAAAAATTGTGGATGGACAAACAAATTGTCTTACTTCAGTGTATCCTTTGAAATATATTGATACGAAAGTCATATGACTGAAATTATATTAATCTTATTTTTTAATTTTATAAAACTGAGTTTCAGTCTCATCTGCCTAAATCTCTAGAGCCCACTAGAAGAAGTGTGCTAAGAATATAGGATCTGGAGTCACACTACTTATGCTTAAATCACACCTTTGTCCTTACTATCTGTGAGACATTGGGTAATTTGCCTAAACTCTTTAAGCCCCAGTTTCATATCTGTAAAATGGTGGTGATAATAATAGTATCTTTATCATAATGTTATTGTAGGGATCAAATGAGTTAATGAACATTAGTCATTTTGAATATAATCTGGCACACAGCACTAAATACAATGTTAGCAATAATTATTATGTATGTGCTATTCTTTCAAATATGCTGGGTTCTCAACTTTTGATCCTTATAAAATATTTTTTTAACTGTTAGAGTTGAGAGAAAAACTATTACGGGTAAGCTCATAGAAGGAGTGAAAATCAGAGTGCTGTTCCCATCTGTAGGTTCAGGAAACTCATGGAGTATTCAAAGAATTAAAAACCTCTTCCTAAATTCTGTTTCTAGTAACTTACAATTGGTGGCCTATACATTTTTCAGAGTTACATGTTGTGCAACATTTATATTGTTTGCTCTAGGGATATAAGAATTACCACTCCAAATTAGATTTACGATCCATTTATTCTCTAAGACTGAGTTCAAGTATCGCCTTTTATAAGAAACTCACCATACTAGCTAGCATCCTTCTTGAGATCCTACAGTATTTTATCAACTATAGCAAAAGCCAGCAAACTAATATCGCTGGTCAAACATAATCTCAAGCCTGTTTTTGTATGGTTTGTGAGTTAAGATTGGTGTTTATATTTTTAAAGAGTTGTAAATTAAAATAAATAATATGTGAAAGAGATTATATGTGACCTGCAAAACCAAAAATACATGTATTTACTATGTGCTCCTTCAGAGCAAAAAGTTTGCTGAACTGTGAGCTGTTCACATGGCTACATAGGATTTTAAGTTATATCTGTCTTACTTGAAAACTCATGTTTTTTGTTTTTTTTTCCTTACTGTGGCTCACTGCTGTTTTGTTATCTTAAACCATTTAAATTGTGTGCATGTGTGTGTAGGCCTAGATTACAAACTCATTACAGGAAAATACCACTTGTCCTCCACAACATTTAGAGAATGTTTCCCGCACAGTGGATGTTTAATAAATATTTCGTAAATGCATGAATAAATGGATTTGGGACAATGTTCAATTTTGTTTTACAGGACACTGAGGGATATGTTATTAAACAACATAATTTTATATTCACAAATTAGGGTTGCACCTAACACTTCATAGCATTCCCCAAATCCCTAAATAAATCTTTCTAATTGGACCTTTTTTTTTTTTTTTTACTCTAAAGCACTGTTCAAAATGTTTTCCATAAGTTACATTCCCTAGCTCTTCCCTCCCTCTCTCCCTTCATTATTTCCTTTCTTCCTTCCCTCCTTAACTTCCTGTTTTTTTCATTAAGCAAATATTTAGCATATTGCTTAATATATGCAAGTTAAAACATGGCCTACATAAAATAGCAGTCTACATCCCTTTGTTCTTGTTTATATTTATCTTAAATGGATCATTTTTCAAGTTTTAAAGCATATCATTTAGTTCTCATTGACATCTAGATGTCAACTGGAATTACCCTCCCCTTATGGTCCTGGTAAATCTGCCTTAAAAGGACAGTTGTCATGGGACTCTAATGTATTAATCTGAAATTTCTGCATATCCTGGGAATTTAAGTTTTGCTAATTTTCTCAGGCTCTGATTTATAGATTCTGCTGCATCTTCTTTTCCACTATGCATCTTACTGCTGCTCCTTTATCAGTGACCAGTCTTCAACCATTTACCAGATATTGTTCGTTCTCCTTCATACTAATCCATCTTCCACTCTCTGGCCATTGCACCCAGTAGCATGTATGCAATAAAAGTGAATGTAATAGACTTTAACTGGAGATGTAAAAGCAGTGGTATTTGACCTTCTAATAAACAAATAAAAATATAACTCTTACTCTCGTGAGCCCCACAGTCTTTACAGAAAACACAGATATATTTATTCATAATAGATCTGCCACCATGACCCAAATACCTCCCACCAAGCCCTGCTTCTAACACTGTGGATTACATTTCAACATGAGAACATACCTAAACTATATCACACAACTCATGACAGGTTATTTCTATAAGCCTAGAAGAACATTCTGAAAAGTTATAGACTAAACTTTTATCAGCAGTGATTTCAGGAGAGTGGGATTCTTTATACAAGCACTGTTACGGTTTGAATATGTTTCCTCCCACCAAAACTCACGTTAAAGCTTGGTTCCCAATATAATGGTATTGGGGGGTGGTGTCTTTAAGAAGTGATTAGGGGCCGGGTGCAGTGGCTCACGCCTGTAATCCCAGCACTTTGGGAGGCCGAGGAGGGCGAATCACAACGTCAGGAGATCGAGACCACCCTGGCAAACACGGTGAAACCCCGTCTCTACTAAAAATACAAAAAAATTAGCCGGGCGTGGTGGTGGGAGCCTGTAGTCCCAGCTTATGGGGAGGCTGAGGCAGGAGAATGGTGTGAACCCAGGAGGCGACGGAGCTTGCAGTGAGAGGAGATTGCGCCATTGCACTCCAGCCTGGGAGACAGAGCGAGACTCCGTCTCAAAAAAAAAATAAATAGGAGCAAGATGGCCGAATAGGAACAGCTCCAGTCTCCAACTCCCAGCGCAAGCAACACACAGAAGACCGGTGATTTCTGCATTTTCAACTGAGGTACTGGGGTCATCTCACTAGGGAGTGCCAGAAAATTGGTGCTGGTCAGCTGCTGCAGCCTGACCAGCGAGAGCTGCAGCAGGGCAAGGCATCGCCTCACCTGGAAGCGCAAGGGGGAAGGGAATCCCTTTTCCTAGCCAGGGGAACTGAGACACACAACACCTGGAAAATCAGGTAACTCCCACCCCAATACTGCGCTTTAAGCAAACAGGCACATCAGGAGAATATATCCCACACCTGGCCGGGAGGGTCCCACACCCAGGGAGCCTCCCTCATTGCTAACACAGCAGTCTGCCGCGATCTATCCGCAAGGCAGCAGCGAGGCTGGGGGAGGGGCGTCTGCCATTGCTGAGGCTTAAGTAGGTAAACAAAGCTGCTGGGAAGCTCGCACTGGGTGGAGCTCACAGCAGCTCAAGGAAGCCTGCCTGTCTCTGTAGACTCCACCTCTGGGGACAGCCCACAGCTGAAGACCAACAGGAGAAGCAGCGGGGGCCTGTGCAGACGCGAACAACTCTGTCTGACAGCTTTGGGGAGAGCCGTGGATCTCCCAACGCGGAGGTTGAGATATGAGAATGGACAGACTGCCTGCTCAGGTGGGTCCCGGACCCCTGAGTAGCCTAGCTGGGAGACATCCCCCACTAGGGGCAGTCTGACACCCCACACTCACAGGGTGGAGTACACCCCTGAGAGGAAGCTTCCAAAGGAAGAATCAGACAGGTACACTCGCTGTTCAGCAATATTCTATCTTCTGCAACCTCTGCTGCTGATACCCAGGCAAACAGGGTCTGGAGTGGACCTCAAGCAATCTCCAACAGACCTACAGCTGAGGGCCCTGACAATTAGAAGGAAAACTATCAAACAGGAAGGACACCTATACCAAAACCCCATCAGTATGTCACCATCATCAAAGACCAGAGACAGATAAAACCACAAAGATGGGGAAAAAGCAGGGCAGAAAAGCTGGAAATTAAAAAAATAAGAGCCATCTCCCCCTGCAAAGGAGCGCAGCACATCGCCAGCAACGGATCAAAGCTGTCACAGAATGACTTTGACGAGATGAGAGAAGAAGGCTTCAGTCCATCAAACCTCTTAGAGCTAAAGGAGGAATTACGTACCCAGCGCAAAGAAACTAAAAATCTTGAAAAAAGAGTGGAAGAATTGACAGCTAGACTAATAATGCAGAGAAGGTCATAAAAAATGACAGAGATGAAAACCATGACACGAGAAATACATGACAAATGCACAAGCTTCAGTAACAACTCGATCAACTAGAAGAAAGAGTATCAGCGATTGAGGATCAAATGAATGAAATGAAGCGAGAAGAGAAACAAAAGAAAAAAAGAAGAAGAAAATGAACAAAGCCTGCAAGAAGTATGGGATTATGTAAAAAGACCAAATCTACGTCTGATTGGGGTGCCTGAAAGTGAGGGGGAAAATGGAACCAAGTTGGAAAACACTCTTCAGGATATCATCCAGGAGAACTTCCCCAACCTAGTAGGGCAGGCCAACATTCAAATTCAGGAAATACAGAGAACGCCACAAAGATACTCCTCCAGAAGAGCAACTCCAAGACACATAATTGCCAGATTCACCAAAGTTGAAATGAAGGAAAAAATCTTAAGGGCAGCCAGAGAGAAAGGTCGGGTTACCCACAAAGGGAAGCCCATCACACTAACAGCAGATCTCTCGGCAGAAACTCTACAAGCCAGAAGAGAGTGGGGCCAATATTCAATGTTCTTAAAGAAAAGAATTTTGCCCAGAATTTCATATCCAGCCAAACTAAGTTTCATCAGTGAAGGAGAAATAAAATCCTTTACAGATAAGCAAATGCTTAGAGATTTTGTCACCACCAGGCCTGCCTTACAAGAGACCTGAAGGAAGCCTTAAACATGGAAAGGAACAACCGGTACCAGCCATTGCAAAAAATGCCAAAATGTAAAGACCATCGAGGCTAGGAAGAAACTGCATCAACTAACGAGCAAAATAACCAGTTAATATCATAATGACAGGATCAAGTTCACACATAACAATATTACCTTAAATGTAAATGGACTAAATGCTCCAATTAAAAGACACAGACTGGCAAACTGGATAAAGAGTCAAGACCCATCAGTCTGCTGTATTCAGGAGACCCATCTCACATGCAGAGACATACATAGGCTCAAAATAAAGGGATGGAGGAAGATCTACCAAGCAAATGGAGAACAAAAAAAAGCAGGGGTTGCAATCCTAGTCTCTGATAAAACAGACTTTAAACCATCAAAGATCAAAAGAGACAAAGAAGGCCATTACATAATGGTAAAGGGATCAATTCAACAGGAAGAGCTAACTCTCCTAAATATATATGCACCCAATACAGGAGCACCCAGATTCATAAAGCAAGTCCTTAGAGACTTACAAAGAGACTTAGACTCCATACAATAATAATGGGAGACTTCAACACTCCACTGTCAACATTAGACAGATCAACGAGACAGAAAGTTAACAAGGATATCCAGGAATTGAACTCATCTCTGCACCAAGCGGACCTAATAGACAACTATAGAACTCTCCACCCCAAATCAACAGAATATACATTCTTCTTAGCACCACATCGCACTTATTCCAAAATTGACCACATAATTGGAAGTAAAGCACTCCTCAGCAAATGTACAAAAACAGAAATTATAACAAACTGTCTCTCAGACCACAGTGCAATCAAACTAGAACTCAGGACTAAAACTCAATCCAAACCGCTCAACTACATGGAAACTGAACAACCTGCTCCTGAATGACTACTGGGTACATAACGAAATGAAGCAGCAGAAATAAAGATGTTCTTTGAAACCAATGAGAACAAAGATACAACATACCAGAATCTCTGGGACACATTTAAAGCAGTGTGTAGAGGGAAATTTATAGCACTAAATGCCCACAAGAGAAAGCTGGAAAGATCTAAAATGGACACTCTAACATCACAATTAAAAGAACTAGAGAGGCAAGAGCAAACACATTCAAAAGCTAGCAGAAGACAAGAAATAACTAAGATCAGAGCAGAACTGAAGGAGACAGAGACACAAAAAAACCTCCAAAAAAATCAATGAATCCAGGAGTTGGTTTTTTGAAAAGATCAACAAAATTGACAGACCGCTAGCAAGACTAATAAAGAAGAAAAGAGAGAACAATCAAATAGACGCAATAAAAAATGATAAAGGGGATATCACCACCGACCCCACAGAAATACAAACAACCATCAGAGAATACTATAAACGCCTCTATGCAAATCAACTAAAAATCTAGAAGAAATGGATAATTTCCTGGACACTTACACTCTCCCAAGACTAAACCAGGAAGAAGTTGAATCCCTGAATAGACCAATAGCAGGCTCTGAAATTGAGGCAATGATTAATAGCCTACCCACCAAAAAAAGTCCAGGACCAGATGGATTCACAGCTGAATTCTACCAGAGGTACAAGGAGGAGCTGGTACCATTCCTTCTGAAACTATTCCAATCAATAGAAAAAGAGGGAATCCTCCCTAACTCATTTTATGAGGCCAACATCATCCTGATACCAAAGCCTGGCGGAGATACAACAAAAAAAGAGAATTTTAGACGAATATCCCTGATGAACATCGATGCAAAAATTCTCAATAAAATACTGGCAAACCCGATTCAGCAGCACATCAAAAAGCTTATCCACCATGATCAAGTGGGCTTCATCCCTGGGATGCAAGGCTGGTTCAACATTCGCAAATCAATAAACGGAATTCAGCATATAAACATAACCAAAGACAAGAACCACATGATTATCTCAATAGATGCAGAAAAGGCTTTTGACAAAATTCAACAGCCCTTCATGCTAAAAACGCTCAATAAATTCGGTATTGATGGAACGTACCTCAAAATAATAACAGCTATTTATGACAAACCCACAGTTAATATCATACTGAATGGGCAAAAGCTGGAAACATTCCCTTTGAAAACTGGCACAAGAGAGGGATGCCCTCTCTCACCACTCCTATTCAACATAGTGTTGGAAGTTCTGGCTAGGGCAATCAGGCAAGAGAAAGAAATCAAGGGTATCCAGTTAGGAAAAGAAGAAGTCAAATTGTCCCTGTTTGCAGATGACATGATTGTATATTTAAAAACCCCATTGTCTCAGCCCAAAATCCTTAAGCTGATAAGCAACTTCAGCAAAGTCTCAGGATTCAAATTAATCTGCAAAAATCACAAGCATTCTTATACACCAGTAACAGACAAGCAGAGAGCCAAATCAGGAATGAACTTCCATTCACAATTGCTTCAAAGAGAATCAAATACCTAGGAATCCAACTTACAAGGGATGTCAAGGACCTCTTCAAGGAGAACTACAAACCACTGCTCAGTGAAATCAAAGAGGACACTAACAAATGGAAGAACATACCATGCTCATGGATAGGAAGAATCAATATCGTGAAAATGGCCATACTGCCCAAGGTATTTATAGATTCAATGCCATCCCCATCAAGCTACCAATGACTTTCTTCACAGAATTGGAAAAAACGGCTTTAAAGTTCATATGGAACCAAAAAAGAGCCCGCATTGCCAAGACAATCCTAAGTCAAAAGGACAAAGCTGGAGGTGTCACGCTACTTCAAACTATACTACAAGGCTACAGTAACCAAAACAGCATGGTACTGGTACCAAAACAGAGATATAGACCAATGGAACAGAACAGAGTCCTCAGAAATAATACCACACATCTACAGCCATCTGATCTTTGACAAACCTGAGAGAAACAAGAAATGGGGAAAGGATTCCCTATTTAATAAATGGTGCTGGGAAAATTGACTAGCCATAAGTAGAAAGCTGAAACTGGATCCTTTCCTTACCCTTATACGAAGATTAATTCAAGATGGATTAGAGACTTAAATGTTAGACCTAATACCATAAAACCCTAGAAGAAAATCTAGGTAGTACCATTCAGGACATAGGCATGGGCAGGACTTCATGTCTAAAACACAAAAGCAACAGCAGCAAAAGCCAAAATTGACAAATGGGATCTAATTAACTAAAGAGCTTCTGCACAGCAAAAGAAACTGCATCAGAGTGAACAGGCAACCTACAGAATGGGGGAGAAATTTTTGCAACCTACTCATCTGACAAAGGGCTAATATCCAGAATCTACAAAGAACTCAAACAAATATACAAGAAAAAAAACAACACACCCCATCAAAAAGGGGCAAAGGATATGAACAGGCATTTCAAAAGAAGACATTCATACAGCCAACAGACACAAGAAAAATGCTCATCATCACTCGCCATCAGAGAAATGCAAATCAAAACCACAATGAGATACCATCTCACACCAGTTAGAATGGCAATCATTAAAAAGTCAGGAAACAACAGGTGTTGGAGAGGATGTGGAGAAATAGGAACACTTTTACACTGTTGGTGGGATTGTAAACTAGTTCATCCATTATGGAAAACAGTATGGCGATTCCTCAAGGATCTAGAACTAAATGTACCAGATGACGCAGCCATCCCACTACTGGGTATATATCCAAAGGATTATAAATTATTCTACAGCAAAGACACATGCACACGTATGTTTATTGCGGCACTATTCACAATAGCAAAGACTTGGAATCAACCCAAATGTCCATCTGTGACAGACTGGATTAAGAAAATGTGGCACATATACACCATGGAATACTATGCAGCCATAAAAAAGGATGAGTTTGCGTCCTTTGTAGGGACATGGATGCAGCTGGAAACCATCATTCTTAGCAAACTATCACAAGAACAGAAAACCAAACTCGCATGTTCTCACTCATAGGTGGGAACTGAACAATGAGATCACTTGGACTCGGGAAGGGGAACGTCACACACTGGGGCCTATCATGGGGAGGGGGGAGGAGGGAGGGATTGCATTCGGGAGTATACATGATGTAAATGATGAATTGATGGGTGCTGACGAGTTAATGGGTGCAGCACCAACATGCACAAGTATACATATGTAACAAACCTGCACGTTATGCACATGTACCCTAGAACTTAAAGTATAATAAAAATAAATAAATAAATAAATAAATAAAAAATTTAAAAAAATAAATAAATAATAAAAAATAAAAGAAGTGATTAGGTTGTTAAGATAGATTATCCTTCACAGAAGACAGTGTTGGTTCTTGCAGGAATTGATTTAGTTCCCCAGGGAGCAAATTGCTATAAACCAAGATTGCCTCTTATATTTGGTCTTTTTGGCATGCATGCTTCTGCTTCTCCACCATGTTGTAATTTAGCACAAGGCCCTCACTAGAAACTGAGCAGCTGCCAGTGCCATGCTGTTGGACTTTCTGGCACCAGAATTGTGAGCCAAACAAATCTGTTTCCTTTATAAATTACCCAGCCTGAAGATGATCAGGTTGATCAGCTACAGTCACTGATATGATTGACTCTGTGTCCCCACCCAAATCTCATCTCAAATAGTGATTTCCACATGTGGAGGGAGGGGGACGGACCTGGTGGGAGGTGACTGGATTATGGGGGTGGTTTCCTCCATGCCATTGTCATGATAGTGAGGGAGTTTTTATGGGATATGGCAGTTTAAAAGTGGCAGTTTCCCCTACATGCTCTCTCTATCCAACGACCATGTAAGACGTGCCTTGTTTCCCATTAGCCTTCTGCCATGATTGTAATTTTCCTGAGGACTCCCCAGCCATCCACAACTGTGAGTCAATTAAATCTTTTTTCTTTATAATTACCCAGTCTCAGGCAGTTCTTTATAGCAGTGTGAAGATGGACTAATACAGCAACATTAAACAGACTAAGATTAGCAGAGAGAAAACACTTTCACTTTTATCTTTATACATTTCTGTATTTAATATGAATAGTGGACACAATTTATAATTAAAACCTAAATAAAAGTGAACCAAAGGGTCATCTGGTTGACATAAACTGATTGTAAGGCACAATCATTTTATTGAATTTATTAGATTTTTTTGGTGGTGGCTATACTTGTGCACAACAAGGCACTTTTTGCAGTTTAGGGGTGGTTCTAAAATATATTAAAGAAATTTTTCTAATTTTGGGTCATTGTTGTGTAAGTACTTTCAGAAAGTCTCATTCTTCGTGGTACATGAATGTTACCAATAGGTGAAAAAGTAGTTAATAAACAGAAATATTCATTTTCAAGTAGTATACCCTTTGGACCATTTGTCATTTCCACTAATTTCTTTCTTTTTTTTTAATTAATTAATTAATTTATTTTTTTGATGCAGTGTCACACTCTTCTGCCCAGGCTGGAGTGCAGTAGGTGTCATCATGAGTCACTTCAGCCTTGACCTTCCCAGGCCCAGGTGATCCTCCCACCTCAGGCTCCTGAGTAGTAGGAGTACAGGCATGAGCTACCATGGCCGGCTAATATTTTTTTTGTTATTGTTGTTCTTTTGTAGAAATGAGGTCTCAGCATGTTCATAGGCTGGTCATGAAGCCCTAGGCTCAAGCAATCCTCCCACATCAGCCTCCCAAAATTCTGGGATAACAGGTGTGAGCCACTGCACCCATCCTATTTTCAACCATTTTTTTTCTTTACCAATTCACCTGAAAGTACTTGGTAGGGGCTTTTCAGGATTCACTGAAAAGAAATATGGGTATATATCCTGACTTGATGAAGTGCTGTCTTTTGAGATGCTAAAATGTAGAATGGAACGGGTATGATTTTGTATGTTGAATGATGGTATGTGGATAAAAATAAGAACACAAGTTTAAAATGAATGGAATGGTGATTGTTTTAATAGAAAAGGACTAGAACCAATCTAAACAGCCATAAATATGTATTTAAATAAATGAATTCACTATGATACATCCAAGTTATATAACCATAAAAATGAGGTGAGTCACCGGGTGTGGTAGTTCACGCCTGTAATCACAGCACTTTGGAAGACTGAGGCAGGGGGATCATTTGAGGTCAGGAGTTTGAGACCAGCCTAGCCAACATAGTGAAACTCCATCTCTGCTAAAATACAAAAATTATCTGGGAGTGGTAGTACTTGCCTGTAATCCCAACTACTTGGGGAGGCTGAGGCAGAAGAATCTCTTGAACCCAGGAGGTGGAAGTTGCAGTGACCCGAGATCATGCCACTGCACTCCAGCCTGGGCAACAGAGCAAGACTCCCTCAAAAAGAAAAAAAAAAAAGGCCGGGCGCGGTGGCTCAAGCCTGTAATCCCAGCACTTTGGGAGGCCGAGACGGGCAGATCACGAGGTCAGGAGATCGAGACCATCCTGGCTAACATGGTGAAACCCCGTCTCTACTAAAAAATACAAAAAAAACTAGCCAGGTGAGGTGGTGGGCGCCTGTAGTCCCAGCTACTCGGGAGGCTGAGGCAGGAGAATGGCATAAACCCGGGAGGCAGAGCTTGCAGTGAGCTGAGATCCGGCCACTACACTCCAGCCTGGGCGACAGAGCGAGACTCTGTCTCAAAAAAAAAAAAAGAAAAAAAAAAAAGAGGTGAGTCTAAATGTATGTCATAGAAACGTTTTCAAATATATGAGAGACTAAAAAATGCAAAAGAGGACATGTAGTATGATGGCATTTTCATAAGCATAATAGATTGACAGATAGGCTTCTCTGCCTGTAGAATATATTGAAAAGATATACAAATGTCCAAGGAAAGAGCTTGGATGGGGCAGAGTTGAAAGAGGGTGGGTACAAAAGACAAAAACTTTACTTCTTATCTTATTCTCTTATTTACCATTTAAATTATTTACACAATGTATGGATTGCTTAGTTAATAATGAAAGGGGAAAAGATATCCCAGGCAGACAAAATAGCATGTGTAAAAGTTTATGATCAACACCACAGCCTATTTTTCTTTTCTCTCATCTCATTACCACTTATAAGGTCTTCTCCTTTGCTTTCTTTGCCAATCTCCTCATTGACAGCTTGTCAAAACCTCCTCAGTTTCAGCCCCATGTGAATTGTCTATCAATGCAGTCCCTTTAAAAATGTGTCAGTTAATTGTGAGTAAACAGAAAAATTGGGGGTGGAGACACCTTCCCAGTTATTTAATAAATGATACAAAAATGGATCTACACACTACTCTAGGTATAAGGCCAACTACTTACTAAGCTGACGTAAAAAATATTTGGAATGGAAGTAATTATTTGAACACAATATTGAAGATTAATTTTTGCTCACCCAGGCAACAATATCAGAAAGGAAATCTTTAACCTTTGTTGAACTGGCAAACAATGTATCTACAGAAGAATAGCCCACCCACTGACCTTTTAATGCCCTTTCCCTAAATGCTAAAGTTGTTCAATGAAATAGTGGTACAGAGAAAAGATGCACTGGCTTAGAGGCAGACACATTTAGATTTGAATCCATGTATATGGTCAGCTGTGTGATGTTGAGCAAGCTAACCTCTCTGAGCTTCATTTTCTTCATCTATAAAAGGGAGAAAGTAATACCTAACTAACAGATATCTATGTGGATTAGAAATAGGGTATATCAAGTGACTATCACAGAACCTGGGACATATCAGGTGTTTTGCTCAATGGTGGTCATTATTATTAACCATAATTTCAGATGAAGACCATTCAGGTATTTAGCTCAGTTGAATAAGTAGGAGGACATCTTGTGCAAATAAGAGGAAAGTCTTGTCCCAGAATTATTGAGCCTTTTTAATGCATCATTGTGTTCAATAATCACAGCAATCCTTTACGAGGTAGGTATAATTATCATCTGCTGAGATTTTTATGATCAGAAAAGAGATATTCAGGGAGGTTAATTCTTTATCTCTGCAGCTGCTAAAACAAGTCACAGTCATGCCATTTTCCCTACTCTGTAATTTCAAATCATTCACCAAATCTAGACGCAGCCCGGACAGACATCTCCCAGTGAGAAACCAGGCCATCAGGAAGACTAGAACACTCTGAACAGATCTTCAGAGATAAGGCACTGAGAGTGGATGGAGAGAGGATGCAGAACCTAGGCTGAGTGGGAAGAAAACTGGGAACACTACACAGGGCTTCTGAGCACTGGGACTCATTCCTGCCCCCCAGCAGCTCCTTGGAAAGGGGTGAGTTAAACAGGCAAGGAGTGGCATGCTGTTGCCATAGACCTCTGAAATCCTAGCTTCAGGACACCCCAGCGACCTTCAGGAGCACTAGATCTGGAAGGGAGAGCTGTATGGAAAGGAGGCAGGGATAAGACTACAGACTGTGAGGAGTCCAGCAGGTTTGGAGTGGGAACAGTTGCAGTGAAGCATAGCCCTGGATACCCATCTCCTAAGACTCACCATGCTCCTCTAAGTGGCCTTGGCATTTGGTGAGTGCCACACCTGGACAGAAGATGGCAGTCTTACTTATGGGAAGGTGTCAGTTTTTCTGAGCACCCCCAATCTGCTGGCTTAGACTGGGGCACCAGCCTTTCCATGTGGGCTTGCAGTGCAGACACAGATGCCCAACCAGGGTGCTTCCCAAGGGTATTCATCATAGTATTTCACAGGCAGATTGTGCCTGACGACCAGAGAGCTCCAGCAGACTGGAACCTGCTATGGTACAACCACCTACTTACAGCCTCCCCCAACCACAGGCTCCTCCTGCCAGTTGGCTGGCATGCATTTGCCCATGGACACCCCCCACAGCTTTGCCGGTACACACACTCCAGCAGGCCTCATCTCCTTTTCCCTGTTGGTGCAAACAAATGTGCACAGAAACCACCACCCAGCCCTTGCAAGCTGGTACCCTGGCCCTACTGATGTGTGGTCACCCCTCTGTTCTGCCACTGCTAGCACAAGTGCATGCACAGACACCAGTACCCTGCCTGTACTGTGCCCCACCCCTGCCAATGCACAAGAACTCTGCTGCATAGTGGCTCCTGATGGCATGCACACACAGGCAAGGATCCTGCTGCCACTGCCCTGAGTAAGCACCATGGCTGGCACCCTTCATTGGAGTGTTATTGCCAAGGGACTGACTGTGAACATCTCAGCCACCCTAGTGCAGCAGGTTTCTAACCTCAAAAGACCAGAAAACAATGTCAAGGGCCAAGTACCAGCCCTCCAAAGGTTATATCACACAGTCCAAGAATGATGAACTAAGCCTTGGTCCCCTGAAATATTTCAGTAGTGAAGACAACAAACTGAACTCACCTTTTACCCCAAACAAACCCTCAAAATTATCAAATAATATAAAAGCAAAATAAAAGAAAAAAAATCCAAAGGACAGCAACTTTGAATGCTAAAGGACCATCAACCCACATAAAGAGAAAACAAAAAAAACAGTGCAAGGACACCGGCAACACAAAAAGCCAGGGTGTTTTCTTACCTCCAAATGATTGCACTAGTTTCCTAGCAAAAGTTCTTAACCAAGCTGAAATGTTTGAAATGACAGACATAGGCTTTAGAATCTGGATAGGAATGAAGATCATCAAGATTCAGGAGAAAGTTGAAAACCAATCCAAGGAATCTAAGGAATCCAATAAAATGATACAAAAAATGAAAGAACCAAACTGAACTGATAGAGCTGAAAAATTCACTACAAAAAGTTTATACTATGATTGCAAGTGTTAATCAGCAGAACAGATCAAGCTGAGGAAAGAATCTCAGAGTTTGAAGACAGATAATTTTAATAACTCAGTCAAACAAAATTAAAGACAAAAGTGCAAAAAATAAAACCTCTGAGACATATGGGATTATGTATCTGTAGCTCATTGGCATCCCTGAGAGGGAGAAAAAGCAAGCAGCAAAGAAAACATATTAAGAATATTGCCAACAATGTTTTTTTCAACTTTGCTAGAGAGGCTAACATTCAAACTCAGAAAATGCAAATAACCACTGTGAAATACTGTATAAGATGACCATCTCCAATACATATAACCATCACATTCTCACAGGTCAACAAGAAGGAAAAAATATGAAAGACACCTAGAGAGAAGGAGTAGGTCACCTGCAAAGGGGAACTAACTCATCAGCCTAACAGCCAACCTTTCAGAAGCAACCCTACAAGCCAGAAGAGATTTGGGGCATATAGTCAGTATTCTTAAGGAAAAGAAATTCCAACCAAGAATGTCATATCTAGACAAACTAAGCTTCACAAGTGAAGGAGAATTAAGATCATTTTCAGACAAGCAAATGCTAAGGGAACTTGTTACCACCAGTCCTACCTTATAAGAAGTCCTTAAGAAAGTACTGACTATGGAAAGGAAAGAGTATTACTGGTCACCACAAAACCACACTTAAGTACAAAGACTACTGACACTATAAAGCAACTACATAATTAAGCCTACATAATAAACAGTCAACATTACAATGACAGGAACAAATCTGCACATATCAATTTTAACCTAGAATGTAAATGGGGTAAATGTCACACTTAAAAGGCACAGAGTGGCAAGATGTATAAAGAAACAAGAACCAAAGCTATGTTGTCTTCAAGAGACCCATCTCACATGCAATGACACCCAAAAATTCAAAGTAAAGGGATGGAGAAATATCTAACAAGCAAATGGAAAAGAAATAAACAAAAAAACAGGGTTTGATATTCTAACTTCAGACAAAACAGAATTTAAACCAACAATAACTTAAAAAGACAAAGAAGGGCATTATATAATGGTAAATGTTCAATTCAACAAGAAGATTTAACTATTTAAATATGTATGCACCCAACACAATAGCACCCAAATTCAAAATACAAGTTCTTAGAGAGACGTATGAAACACTTAGCCACACAAAAACAGTGGGAGAATTCAACACCCCACTGACAACAATAGACAAATCACTGAGGCACAAAACTAACAAAGATATTTGTGACCTGAACTTGACATTGGACCAAATTGACCTAACAGAGATCTACAGAATTCTCCACCCAAAAACAATAGAATATACATTCTTCTTATCTGCATCTAGCACAGACTCTACAATCAACCACACAATCGGCCATAAAACAATTCTCACACACACTTCAGACAAATATCCTTGATAAACATAGATGCAAAAATCCTCACCAAAATACTAGCAAAGTAAATCCAGCAGCACACCAAAAAGGTAACCTATCACGAATAAATAGGCTTTATCCCTGGGATACAAGATTGGTTCAACATACACAAATGAATAAGTTATTCATCACATAAACAGAACTGAAAACAAACAGAACACGATCATCTCAATAGACACAGAAAAGGCTTTTGGTAAAATCCAACATTCATTCATGCTGAAAACCCTCAACAAATTAGGCATTGAAGAAACTTATTTCAAAATAATGAGAGCCATCTAGGACAAACCCACAGCCAATGTCATAATGAATGGTCAAAAGATGAAAGCATTCATCTTGTGAACCAGAACAAAATCAAGATGCCTGCTCTCATGACTGTTATTCAACAGAGTACTGGAAGTCCTAGCCAGGGCAATCTAGGGAAGAGACAGAAATAAAAGACATCCAAATAGGAAGGGATAATGTCAAACTATCTGTTTGCAGAAAATATGATTCTATACCTAGAAAACATCATGGTCTTTGCCCCAAAGCTCACAGATATGATTTAAAAAATAAAAAATAAAAAATAAAAAAACTTCAGTAAAGCTTCAGGATACAAAATCAATGTATAACAATTACTGCCACTTCTATATATCAAGAACATTCAAGGTGAAAGCCAAATCAAGAATGCAATCTTATTCACCTTAGCCACATAAAATAAAACACCTAGAAGTACAGCTAACAAGGGAGGTGAAAGATCTCTAGAATGAGAATTGTAAAACACAGCTGAAAGAAATCAGAGATGACACAAATGGAAAAACATTCCATGCTCATGGATAGGGGAAGAATCAATATTGCTAAAATGTTTGTACTGCCCCAAACAATCAACAGATTCAAGGCTATTTCAATGAAATCACCAATAACATTTTTCACAGAATTATTAAATAGTATCATAAAATTAATACAGAACCAAAAATCAGCCTGGACAGACAAAGAAATCCTAAGAAAAAAGAATAAAGCTGGAGGCATCACATTACCTGACTTCAAACTATACTACAAGGCCACATTAACCAAAACAACATGGTACTGGTACAAAAATAGATACATAGACCAATGGAACAGGATAGACAACCCAGAAATAAATTTGTACTCCTACACCCATCTGATCTTCAACAAAGTGACAAAAACAAACAATGGGGAAAGAATTTCCTATTTAATAAATGGTGCTGGGATAACTGGCTAGCCACATTCAGAAGATTGAAATTGAACCCCTTTCTTAAATCATATACAAAAATTAACTCATGATGGATTAATAAATTAAATGTAAGACCTAAAACTAGGCCGGGCGCGGTGGCTCAAGCCTGTAATCCCAGCACTTTGGGAGGCCGAGACGGGCGGATCACGAGGTCAGGAGATCGAGACCATCCGGCTAATACGGTGAAACCCTGTCTCTACTTAAAAATACAAAAAACTAGCGGGCGACGAGGCGGGCGCCTGTAGTCCCAGCTACTCGGGAGGCTGAGGCAGGAGAATGGCGTAAACCCGGGAGGCGGAGCTTGCAGTGAGCTGAGATCTGGCCACTGCACTCCAGCCTGGGTGGCAGAGCAAGACTCCGTCTCAAACAAACAAACAAAAAAGACCTAAAACTAAAATGCTCTAGAAGAAAACCTAGGAAGTATCATTCTGGACTTAGGCCCTGGCAAAGATGTCATGATGAAGGTTCCAAGAGCAATTGTAATAAAAGTAAATATTGACAAATGGGACCTAATTAAACTAAAGAAAGAGCTTTTGCACAGCAAAAGAAATCATGAACAGATTAAACAAAAACCTACCTAATGGTAGAAAATATTTGCAAACTACACATCTGACAAAGGCCTAATATCCAGTATCTATAAGGAACTTTAAAAAAGCAACAAGCAAAAAACCATAGCCCATTTAAAAATGTGAAAAAGAAATGAATAGATACTTCTCAAAAGAAGACATACACGTGGCCAACAAGTATATGAAAAAGTGTTCATCATCATTAATCATCAGAGAAATGCAAATCAAAACCACAGTGAAATACCATCTCGTATCAGTCAGAATGGCAACTATTAAAAAGTCAAAAAAATAACAGATGCTGGCAAGGTTGCAAACACTTATACACTGCTAATGGGAATGCTTGTACACTGCTGATGGGAATGTAAATCAATTCAGCCATTGTGGGAAACAGCATGGCAATTTCTCAAAGAACTTAAAACAGAATTACCGTTTGACCTAGCAATTCCTCCATTTGGTATATACACAAAGAAATATAAATTATTCTACATTAAAGACACATGCACACATATATTTATTGCAGCACTATTCACAATAGCAAAGACATAGAATCAACATAAATGCCTATCAGTGGTAGATTGAATAAAGAAAATGTGGTATATATACAACAGGAATTACTACACAGCCATAAAAAAGAATGAGATCGTGTCCTTGGCAGCAACATGAGTGAAGTTATAGGCCATTATCCTAAGCAAACTAATGTAGGAACAGAAAACCAAATACCAAATATTCTTACTTATAAATGGAAGCTATACATTGAGTACACATGGACATAAAGAAGGGAATAACAGATACTGGGGTGTGCTTGAGGATGGGGAATGGGAAGGAATGGATCAGTTGGGTACTATGCTTATTACCTGGGTGACAGAATAATCTGTACACCAAAATCCCAGGAAATACAATTTACCTAGATAACAAACCTGCACATGTACCCTTGAAACTAAAATAAAAGTTAAAAAAAAAAAAGTTGTCTCTTGACCAATCTATCTGGGTGAATAACCATTGGCACTAGAACCTTATGTAGCTCCATTATAGAATTATACTGTAATGCAGACTGCTTTGTGGAAAGGCTTTTTCGTATGTCAACTTCTGAATATTTTCAACATCACCTAAGTTGATCATATATAATGCTAAATTCTTTTTTGTACTAAGTGAAGTGGCCCTCTCTACAAGAGAAAAATAAATTCAACAGATTTAGAAAGAAATGAAAGACAAAATGTGAGTCACACCAATAATAGTTTCTTTCCAAACAATTGAAGCTCCTGCATACTTTCCAGAGCAAATATTTGCAAGAGAATGATTGATAATTAAATGTTGCCTCCTTTCTTCAGTGGTGGATATTCAATACAAAACAACCTGTCAAGATGACAAATGAATCTAATATAAGCTAAAACAAAATGAAACCAATAAACAAATGAGCTTCCAATTCTTCTCATGGGAACATCACACTGTATGTGGGATTAGCTGAAGTTTAATCAGAGTTTTTTATAGACTTGTCACAGAAAAGAAAGAAACTCCCACTTTCAGAGCTATTGGAATGACCTAATTCCTGAGACCAGATGATTTCAACAATACTTGCCACTTATAACTGTATGCAGGAAATATATCTTGCTTTGCAACTAGGTCCTTGTGATCATTAACACTGAGTGTCAACTTGATTGAAGGATGCAAAGTATTGTTCTTGGGTGTGTCTGTGAGAGTGTTGCCAAAGGAGCTTAATATTTGAGTCAGTGGACTGGGAGAGGCAGACCCAACCTCAATCTGGGTGGGCACCATCTAATCAGCTGCTAGCATGGCTAGAATATAATCAAGCAGAGGAACGTAGAAGGGTGGAAGGACTAGATTGACTAAGTCTTCTGACCTTCATCTTTCTCTCATGTAGGATGCTTCCTGCCCTTGAACAATGGACTCTAACTTCTTCAGCTTTTGGACCCTTAGACTTACACCAGTGGTTTGCCAGGGGCTCTGGGACCTTCAGCCACTGACCATAGGCTGCACTGTCGGCTTCCCTACTTTTGAGGTTTTGGGACTGAGACTGGCTTCCTTGCTCCTCACCTTGCAGATAGCCTATTGTGGGACTTCGCTTTGTGATTGTGTGAGTCAATACTCCTTAATAAATTCCCCTTTATATATACATCTATCCTATTAGTTTTTCCCTCTAGAGAACCCTGACTCATACAGTCTTCATTGTTCTCAATGTTGATTCTGCTCTAGCTTAGCCATCTAGTTAGCCATTGCTAACTATCCTTTGCTGTTTGACCTTTATTCTCAGGGTGTTTAAGTCCGTCAACCTATTAACCTAGCTTTTTAAAATTACTCTACAAGAAGACTTTTGATTTATTAGATTTTTCTAAAAGAAAAGGAAAAAACGCAAAGGAATTCCATGAGTGCTACTATGCTGTGTTCTTCACTTGGTCTAAACACTCATACCTTTCTGCACTTCAAGTAGTTAAGGGCCACTTGTCATTCAGATCTCAGTTTAATCATCATTTTTCTCAAGGAAATCTTCTCTGACACTTTGAAACAGATGAAGTTCCCTTATTATAAGCTCTAATTGTTCCCTCTACTTTTCCTTCACATGTTGTTATGTCCTTCCTTCACATTATGTTACTACATTAGGTTGACCTATATGACACTGTTGTTTACATAGAACACAACTATCAAGTATTGGCAGTTTCATATGATTAATCCTAAAATACTTATTTGTTGAGTTAATAAATTAATTCCTGTGTCTCTCACTATACCATAAAGTCTGTGAGATCAGGGAACAATCTTTTCTTTTATATCTCTATTCATCTATCATATAGCAGTTTCTCCATAAACATTCATTGAGAGAGTTAATGAATGAATAGCCTCTGAATTCCAATTTCAAGGATCACATATAAACTCTTAAAACAAGTACTCAAGATACTCTATGCTAGAACAATAATACTGTGTGTGGAAGTGAGAGCATGCTTTATTATGAGAAGATGTCTTTTTCTATTTTACAAAGAATATAGCTTGTTCACAATAGTTTATATTTCCTAGGATCCTAGACACCTCTTCACCCCCCACACATACTCCCAAGTCAGAATTACTATTGTAGGTTTATGTTATTGATGGATAGCTGTCATATCACTCAGGAATTTTGGGCCTAAACAAATAATGAGATTGAACACAATTGCTCTGGCTTATGACTCCTACTTCCTGGTGAATCTTATCTCCCACTGCATTGTTAAGTGAAATTTTTACTCAATCAAATTGGTCTGCTTGTAGTTCTCCACATGAATTGTGGGCTTCTTTCTATCTGCAACTTCATTAATGCCCCTGTCTTCTACTTGTTGATATTTTACCCATCTTTCAAAACTCAACTCTTATCCCTTCCTGTTTCTGAATACTTTCATGGACAATCAAGGTAAAGTTTCTCCTTTAAACTCCTAGAACACTTACTATGTGTCTCATACAATGGTTTTGTCACTTAGTTACTGACTAGTTTGACAATAATTTGATCATAGGAGGATCTGTTCTTTTGCCCATTCTTATCCCTCATTACCAATAATTTGGGGAGAGGAGATGTGGGAGAAAGCCTGTCTATTTTGAAGAAGATATATCAATATTTTTATAGTTGAAGAATTTAAAATACACTCATTTTATTATACAATGGATAGAAAGTTTATGCATTTTTTTTAATATTTGGCAAAAGGAAGCATTCATTTTTATGAGCTGAGAAACACTTCCAAAGAGAAAATAACAAGCCACTGTAGGCATTGTGTAATTACAAGGTAGAGAAGTGCCCCGATATAGAGGGCAGAGGAGAGGGTAAACATAGTCTCTTTCCTCTTCTGCCCACAGAATGTAGAGACATTACAAAAATATAAGGTAAGATTGTTCAGTGACATATGATTATTATAAAAATTCTTTTCATTTCTTTCCTTTCTGTTTTGTTTCTAAGAGTAGCAATTTGGGCCATTAGAATTGGAGATAAGCAGTTTAGGACTGAGGTAACTTTTGCTTAGTAAATACCTTAGGTTTTGTTTCACACTCCAAGGTAAGAAAATTTGAGTGATTGCAAGTTTTTCTCTAAGTGATCCAGCCTAGATTCTCCAAGTAGAGCAGGAGATAGGAGGAAGGCAGATGCTTTGTTCATCCAAAGAGACTCATTTGACTGGAGCCATTTCTAAGATGCTTTCTCTAGATATGACTTTATGAAAGACAATTTATGCCTATCAGTAAATGCTACAGAACCACAAAGGTATCTTGTTTCTCCTAGAACTTTTTAAGTTCCTTGTAAATAATTTTCATACTTGTACTTTTATTGTGCACAACTCAGGGTATTACACATAGTAAGTTCTCAACAAATATTTTATTGAATAACATAAATTTGGAACTGATGGTTAATCTAGAAAACATTCAGTTTAATGTCTTCATTTTGTAGTTCATGTATGCAACACATATTTATAATGTAACTACTCTGAGCTGAGTAGTCCGTCCACAGAAGTCTTAGAGACAAATAAGACAGTTCCTGTGTTTGAGGGCAATTATAGAATGAGAAAACAAAATAAAAGAGGTAACTTCACTTGTCTAAAATCACGAGGCCTACAGGTAGACTTGGTCATGCATAATTTAGTACATGAAAAAATAATAATAGCTCAGTTGAGTCCATGGTGATCAATCCTACCTCATTCTGGATCCTGGTACCTGCTGCTTCCCTAAGTCTGGAAAATTATTTCTTGCTCTTATCCTAACCCTAGAAGATGAACTGCAATATTTAAGACCTGGTACTTCATTAGTCCTCACTGTGTGTAAATTAAGAATTTATTCTTACAGTAAGCTTTCTCTTGTTCCTCTATATGTTACTTTATTTTATTTGGTTGCATAAAGATTTGTAGATCTTAGCCATCAGATTACCTTTTCCCTCTACTTTCTTTCTTTCTAATCAGGTTTCTTTTTGTCTGACCCTCTGTCCCATTTAAAGATAAACTCTTTCTATAGAGTCCTCTCTTTTTTATTTTATCAAGAATAATTTTATTTATAGCAAACACTTTTCAAGTTAATTGTGAGAATTCTAAAGATACAGAATATATAAAGAGACAATAAGAATCACATATAACATTATATATCCAGAAATAGCTACCCAACTTTTTAATACAGTCAGCCCTCTGTATTCATAAGCTCTGCATCTGTGGATTCAACCAGCCACAGGTCAAAAATATTTTTTAAAAACTACAATAGGGGCGGAGCAAGATGGCCAAATAGGAACAGCTCCAGTCTCCAGCTCCCAGCTCAAGTGACACAGAAGACGGGTGATTTCTGCATTTTCAACTGAGGTACTGGGTTCATCTCACTGGGGAGTGCCAGACAATCAGTGCTGGTCAGCTGGTGCAGACCAATCAGCTAGAGCTGAAGAAGGGCGAGGCATCACCTCACCTGGGAAGTGCAAGGGGGTACGGAATCCCTTTTCCTAGCTAAGGGAAACTAAGACACTGGAAAATCGGGTAACTCCCACCCTAATACTGCACTTTACCAAGGGTCTTAGAAAACGGCACACCAGGAGATTATATCTCACACCTGGCTGGGAGGGTCCCACACTCACGGAGCCTCCCTCATTGCTAGCACAGCAGTCTGAGGTCTAACTGCAAGGCAGCAGCGAGGCTGGGGGAGGGGCACCCACCACTGCTGAGGCTTAAGTAGGTAAACAAAGCCTCCTGGAAGCTCGAACTGGATGCAGCCCACAGCGGCTCAAGGAGGCCTGCCTGTCTCTGTAGACTCCACTTCTGGGGACAGGGCACAGCTAAAAAAAAAAAAGAAGCAGAAACCTCGGCAGATGTAAATGACCCTGTCTGACAGCTCTGAAGAGAGCAGTGGATCTCCCAACACAGAGGTTGAGATCTGAGAATGGACAGACTGCCTGCTCAAGTGGGTCCCTGACCCTTGAGTAGCATAACGGGGAGACATCCCCCATGAGGTGCAGAATGACACCCCGCACCTCGCATGGTGGGGTACACCACTGAGACAAAGCTTCCAGAGCAAGAATCAGACAGGAATGCTCGCTGTTCAGCAATATTCTATCTTCTGCAGCCTCTGCTGCTGATACCCAGGAAAACAGGGTCTGGAGTGGACCTCAAGCAATCTCCAACAGACCTACAGCTGAAGATCCTGAGTGTTAGAAGGAAAGCTAACAAACAGGAAGGACACCCACACCAAAACCCCATCAGTACATCACCAACATCAAAGACCAAAGGCAGATAAAACCACAAAGATGGGGAAAAAGCAGGGTAGAAAAGCTGGAAATTCAAAAAATAAGAGCACATCACCCCATCCAAAGGAATGCAGCTCAACACCAGCAACGGATCAAAGCTGGATGGAGAATGACTTTGACGAGTTGAGAAAGGAAGGCTTCAGTCCATCAAACTTCTCAGAGCTAAAGGAGGAACTACGTAACCAGTGCAAAGAAACTAAAAATCTTGAAAAACGAATGGAAGAATGGATAACTAGAATAATCAATGCAGAGAAGGCCATAAACAAACTGACAGAGATAAAAACCATGACACGAGAAATATGTGACAAATGCACAAGCTTCAGTAACTGACTCGATCAACTGGAAGAAAGAGTATCAGCGATTGAAGATCAAATGATTGAAATGAAGTAAGAAGAGAAGTCTAGAGAAAAAAGAGGAAAAAGAAATGAACAAAGCCTTCAAGAGGTATGGGATTATGTGAAAAGACCAAATCTACATCTGATTGGGGTATCTGAAAGTGAGGCAGAAAATGGAACCAAGTTGGAAAACACTCTTCAGGATATCATCCAGGAGAACTTCCCCAACCTAGTAAGGCAGGCCAACATTCAAATTCAGGAAATACAGAGAATGCCACAAAGATACTCCTCCAGAAGAGCAACTCCAAGACACATAATTGTCAGATTCACCAAAGTTGAAAGGAAGGAAAAACTGTTAAGGGCAGCCAGAGAGAAAGGTCGGGTTACCCACAAAGGGAAGCCCATCACACTAACAGCAGATCTCTCGGCAGAAACTCTACAAGCCAGAAGAGAGTAGGTGCCAATATTCAACATTTGAAAGAAAAGAATTTTCAAGCCAGAATTTCATATCCAGTCAAATTAAGTTTCATAAGTGAAGGAGAAACAAAACTTTACAGGTAAGCAAATGCTAAGAGATTTTGTCACCACCAGACGCGCCCTACAAGAGATCCTGAAGGAAGCCCTAAACATGGAAAGGAACAACCGGTACCAGCCATTGAAAAACATGCCAAAAAGTAAAGACCATCGATGCTAGGAAGAAACTGTATCAACGAATGAGCAAAATAACCAGCTAATATCACAATGACAGGATCAAGTTCACACATAACAATATTAACCTTAAATGTAAATGGACTAAATGCTCCAATTAAAAGACACAGAATGGCAAATTGGATAAAGAGTCAAGACCCATCAGTTTGCTGTATTCAGGAGACTCATCTCACTTGCAGAGACACACATAGGCTCAAAATAAAGGGATGGAGGGAGATCTACCAAGCAAATGGAGAACAAAAAAAAAGCAGAGGTTGCAATCCTAGTCTCTGACAAAACAGACTTTAAACCATCAAAGATCAAAAGAGACAAAGAAGGCCATTACATAATGGTAAAGGGAACAATTCAACAGGAAGAGCTAACTATCCTAAATATATATGCACCCAATACAGAAGCACCCAGATTCATAAAGCAAGTCCTTAGAGACTTACAAAGACACTTGGACTCCCATACAATAATAATGGGAGACTTCAACACTCCACTGTCAACATTAGACAGATCAACGAGACAGAAAGTTAACAAGGATATCCAGGAATTGAACTCATCTCTGCACCAAGCGGACCTAATAGACATCTAGAGAACTCTCCACCCCAAATCAACAGAATATACATTCTTCTCAGCACCACATCGCACTTATTCCAAAATCAACCACGTAGTTGGAAGTAAAGCACTCCTCAGCAAATGTACTAGAACAGGAATTACAACAAACTGTCTCTCAGACCACAGTGCAATCAAACTAGAACTCAGGACTAAGAAACTCAATCAAAACCGCTCAACTACATGGAAACTGAACAACCTGCTCCTGAAAGACTACTGGGTACATAATGAAATGAAGGCAGAAATAAAGATGTTCTTTGAAACCAATGAGAACAAAGATACAACATACCAGAATTTCTGGGACACAATTAAAGTAGTGTGTAGAGGGAAATTTATAGCACTAAATGCCCACAAGAGAAAGCTGGAAAGATCTAAAATTGACACTCTAACATCACAATTAAAAGAATTAGAGAAGCAAGAGCAAACACATTCAAAAGCTAGCAGAAGGCAAGAAATAACTAAGATCAGAGCAGAACTGAAGGAGATAGAGACACAAAAAACCCTCCAAAAAATCAACAAATCCAGGAACTGGTTTTTTGAAAAGATCAAAATTGATATTTTCAAATTTTCTAACAAAATTGATAGACCGCTAGCAAGACTAATAAAAAAGAAAGAGAGAAGAATCAAATAGATGCAATAAAAAATGATAAAGGGGATATCACCACCGACCCCACAGAAATACAAACTACCATCAGAGAATACTATAAACACCTGTACGTAAATAAACTAGAAAATCTAGAAGAAATGGATAATTTCCTGGACACTTACTCTACCAAGACTAAACCAGGAAGAAGATGAATCCCTGAATAGACCAAGAGCAGGCTCTGAAATTGAGGCAATAATTAATAGCCTACCAATCAAAAAAAAGTCCAGGACCAGATGGATTCACAGCTGAATTCTACCAGAGGTACAAAGAGAAGCTGGTATCGTTCCTTCTGAAACTATTCCAATCAATAGAAAAAGAGGGAATCCTCCCTAACTCATTTTATGAGGCTAACATCATCCTGATACCAAAGCCTGGCAGAGACACAACAAAAAAAGAGAATTTTAGACCAATGTCCCTGATGAACATTGATGCAAAAATCCTCAATAAAATATTGGCAAACAAAATCCAGCAGCACATCAAAAAGCTTACCCACCATGATCAAGTGGGCTTCATCCCTGGGACGCAAGGCTGGTTCAGCATATGCAAATCAATAAACGTAATCCAGCATATAAGCAGAACCAAAGACAAGAACCACATGATTATCTCAATAGATGCAGAAAAGGCCTTTGACAAAATTCAACAGCATTTCATGCTAAAAACTCTCAATAAATCGGTATTGATGGAATGTATCTCAAAATATTAAGAGCTATTTATGACAAACCCACAGCCAATATCATAGTGAATGGGCAAAAACTGGAAACATTCCCTTTGAAAACTGGCACAACACAGGGATGCCCTCTCTCACCACTCCTGTCCAACATAGTCTTGGAAGTTCTGGTTAGGGCAATCAGGCAAGTGAAAGAAATAAAGGGTATTCAGCTGGGAAAAGAAGAAGTCAAATTGTCCCTGTTTGCAGATGACATGATTGTATATTTAGAAAACCCCATCATCTCAGCCCAAAATCTCCTTAAGCTGATAAGCAACTTCAGCAAAGTCTCAGGATACAAAATTAAAGTACAAAAGTCACAAGAATTCTTACACACCAGTAACAGACAAACACAGAGCCAAATCAGGAATGAACTTCCATTCACAATTGCTTCAAAGAGAATAAAATACCTAGGAATCCAACTTACAAGGGATGTAAAGGACCTCTTCAAGGAGAACTACAAACACTGCTCAGTGAAATCAAAGAGGACACAAACAAATCGAAGAACATACCATGCTCATGGATAGGAAGAATCAATATCGTGAAAATGGCCATACTGCCCAAGGTCATTTATAGATTCAATGCCATCCCCATCAAGCTACCAATGACTTTCTTCACAGAATTGGAAAAAACTGCTTTAAAGTTCATATGGAACCAAAAAAGAGCCTGCATTGCCAAGACAATCGTAAGTCAAAAGGACAAAGCTGGAGGCATCACACTACCTGACTTCAAACTATACTACAAGGCTACAGTAACCAAAATAGCATGGTACTGGTACCAAAACAGAGATATAGACCAATGGAACAGAGCAGAGTCCTCAGAAATAATACCACACATCTACAGCCATCTGACCTTTGACAAACCTGACAAAAACAAGAAATGGGGAAAGGATTCCCTATTTAATAAATGGTGCTGGGAAAATTGGCTAGCCAGAAGGAGAAAGCTGAAACTGGATCCTTTCCTTACTCCTTATACGAATATTAATTCAAGATGGATTCGAGACTTAAATGTTAGACCTAAAACCATAAAAACCCTAGAAGAAAACCTAGGTAGTACCATTCAGGATATAGGCAGGGCAAGGACTTCATGTCTAAAACACCAAAAGCAATGGCAACAAAAGCCAAAATTGACAAATGGGATCTCATTAAACTAGAGCTTCTGCACAGCAAAAGAAACTACCATCAGAGTCAAAAGGCAACCTACAGAATGGGAGAACATTTTTGCAATCTACTCATCTGACAAAGGGCTAATATCCAGAACCTACAAAGAACTCAAACAAATTTACAAGAAAAAATACAGACAACCCCATCAAAATTGGCAAAGGATATGAACAGACATTTCTCAAAAGAAGAAATTCATACAGCAACAGACACATGAAAAATCTGTCATCACTGGCCATCAGAGAAATGCAAATCAAAACCACATGAGATACCATCTCACACCAGTTAGAATGGCAATCACTAAAAAGTCAGGAAACAACAGGTGCTGGAGAGGATGTGGAGAAATAGCGACACTTTTACACTGTTGGCGCGATGTAAACTAGTTCAACCATTGTGGAAAACAGTATGGCGATCCTCAAGGATCTAGAACTAGATGTACCATATGACCCAGCCATCCCATTACTGGGTATATACCCAAAGGATTATAAATCATGCTGCTGTAAGACACATGCACACGTATGTTCATTGCGGCACTATTCACAATAGCAAAGACTTGGAATCAACCCAAATGTCCATCTGTGACAGACTGGATTAAGAAAATGTGGCACATATACACCATGGAATACTATGCAGCCATCAAAAAGGATGAGTTTGTGCCCTTTGTAGGGACATGGATGCAGCTGGAAACCATCATTCTCAGCAAACTATTGCAAGAACAGAAAACCACATACTGCATGTTCTGACTCATAGGTGGGAACTGAACAATGAGATCACTTGGACTCGGGAAGGGGAACATCACACACCAGGGCCTATTATGGGGAGGGTGGAGGGCAGAGGGATGGCATTGGGAGTTATACCTGATGTAAATGATGAGTTGATCAGTGCTGACGAGTTGATGGGTGCAGCACACCAACATGGCACAAGTATACATATGTAATAAACCTGCACATTGTGCACATGTACCCTAGAACTTAAAGTATAATAATAAAGAAAAAAAACTACAATAAAAATAATATAACAATTAAAAATAATACAAATAAAACCAATAGAATATAGCATTTATTTGCTTGGCATTTACATTGTGATAGATATAGATAATCTAGAAATTATTTAAAGTATAAATCAATCAAGGATGTATGTAGACTATATACAAATACTATGCCATTTTATAAAAAAGATTTGTGAATCTGCAGATTTTAGTATCTTGTTCGGGGTCCGGAACCTATCTCCCTGGATACTGAGGGACAACTCTATAAACTTCATGTATATATAGAGAGAGTTTTTGAAGTGGAGTAATCATGATGTAATTCTATAATCTTTGACTCTTCCATCTGCTTTTCCCTCAATAATATATTATGAATATCTATTCACATCAATAATTATTCTTCCACATTAATTTTAATGGTTGCATAATATTCTACTGTGTAGATGTTTTTCTATCATGACTGCTATATGCAAGTTATGGTGCTTTAAAATACATGCTGGCATAAAAGAGTTCTAATGAGGGATTTAGGCATAAACAGCTGACTGCAGAGATCATTGAGGAAAAAAATTGAGAACATAACCTGATAAGCATTTTGGGAGTGAACTAATTAATCTCTGAGAATGTGGGTTTGGAGAAAACTTCTAGAAGCACATATACTCAGATATTTATTGCACATCACATTGGGCCATGTTTCTGCATATTTCCTGTAACCAAAATTTTTAAACAGCTATACTCATAAATAACTATAAACATTTATGTGCATTATGTACCCAATACTTTAGTTTTGTAGTGCATTTAATCCTCCAAATCAGTTCATGTGTTATATGCTTTTATCTCCATTTCACTAGTGACAATATTGAGGTTCAGATGAGTTAAGTCATTTGTTCCATATCATAGAGCCTTTAAGCATCTGAGCCTGATGTGATTAGGTATGGCTTTTTCCAGTATGCCACATTGCTTAAACTACAAAAGTACTATACAGGGAGGTGTATCTTACACCCAAGCAACATCTGTAAAGCTTCAGAGCACAGAAATTTAACCCATCAACAGTCACCTTAGGAAGCCATAAACTAACTTTCTTTTACCACATTACTCCAAAACTAAAAGGCCCTCTCCTGGTGTGTGATCAGAGACATACAGGTGATACGGACAGGACACAGGGAAATAGCGGGTAAAAAAGGGTGGTTTCCTGGCAAAGGCCCCACCCTCAAGCCTGGAGACCCATGGCCCTAAGAGGGAACAAGTACTTCTGTTTTTTGCCCAGAAAGTTGCCTTTCAGCCCACCGTGGTCCCCTATCCTGTACCCATATAAACCCCAAACCCCAGCCACTCCATCTCCCTTCCAGCTCTGCATCCATCCAGCTGAGAGCCACCTCCAGCACTCAATAAAACCCAGCATTTATGCTTCAAGCCTACGTGTGACCTGATTCTTCTGGGATGCTGGGCAAGAGCTCGGGATACAGAAAGCTATCACACTGGCCTTTGCCCTTGCAAAACGGCAGAGAGTCCATTGAGCTGGTTAACTCTTAAGCCATCTGCAGATGACAAGGCTAAAAGAGGATAGTAACCCTGGGGCTGCAGGCACCCACCTTAGACACTACCATGGGGCCCGAGCCTAAAGCACTCACCCCAGCTCCTGCACCTGCCTATCTTCATGCTCCCTCTCCTGTCAGGGATTTGAGCATCAGTGGGGACCAAACACACCAGCCACACCCCTGTCATACATCCTGCATACATCCTGATACAGGGAACTCTCCTGTATCAAATAACAAAATTACTTAGACATATATATGATATATCTGAATCCTCTGCCTGTTGAGAATAATATTTGCACCACCGGAAAAAATAATATTTTTCTTAGTAGCAGAAAACCATTTTAGCAAGAGACCTGTTTATTGGATGAAGGAACAGGGGCAGGGTGGGGAGTGGGGTAGGTATAGGAATGGAAGGTCCAGATAAACAACACAAGATGAAAGGGCAAGACCCCACAAGGGTCACACCTGAAGTATTAGTGAATGTTGCTGAGATGCTTTCTAAGAGGGTCCGATTAGGTAAACTATGGGGCCTTTGCTTTGCTAACTGGGAAGGCAAGTTTGGAGAGAGTTGAGTCACTCAGGCAATGGGAAAGATTTTAAAAAATCTGTGTCAGGGAAATAGGCAAAAGAGGGAAGTGAGGTAGGGAACTGCCAAGTAAGAACATTTAAAAAGAGAACAGAAATATGTCAAAAGTAACTTTGGATTAAATTTTCTGTGTAGAGAAAAACAGTATTTTCTTCATCTAATGATGGAACATCAGCAGCAATATTTAATAACAATAACAACAGATGCTAAGATTTACTGATTGCTTACTTTATGTCCTTCACTTAACATGCATTATGTCACTTGATCTTTATTTTAATCCTACAAGATAAGCACTTTCATTATCCCCACTTGACTGCAAGAAAACTGAGACTTAAAGAGGTTAAAGAACTTTCTCCAAAGTCACAGCTAAGAAACAGCTGAGTCAGGAGGCATACTCTAATTAGCGTGCTTCCAAAGTCTATACTACCAAGGGTAAACATCCAAGTATGGGACCAAGAAGAGGCAAGAGAAAATAAATCATTTCTACCTTTTCTTCTTTCCCCAGAGTCTCTAATTTTGTTTAAGAAAATCTTGCATTACAGTATTAGAGATCAATTTGTCTTGCATTCAACAAAAGCAAGCAATCCCATTTCTGAAGTTTGCTTGGTGGCCCCTTCTCAGTCCTCAGTCTTATAAAAACTCCACAAGTGATGCAAGATCCTCTGAAGAAAAATCACAAGTAAAATTGAATGGAGATTTAAAATATGCTTGCACTAACTATATACAGAATTCATTAGCATATTTGCTTTTCCTCTGTACAAACAACGAGCCATTGAGTTCATGTTGCTTCTCCGACAGTGATTTGGAAAACACTAACTCTGAAAAGGACAAGAAACAAACTTCAGCCCTTTAGAGTTAATTAGCATTTGCAGTTGGCTAAAAGAAAGGGATCACTGTAGATGTTACCAGAAGAAATGAACACAGTTTAACTAAAGATGATATTGAAAATCATCATCAAAATTAATTTATTTGGATAAGTCATTCAACCTTGCAAATTCTGAATTTTAAATTGAATTCTAATCTCTGAATTAAGGGTTTGTAGATGCTTTGAAAACAGCTTTTTTCAAAGCTTATATAATTGGTGAGATTAGACATAGACTGATAAAAGACCACTTAAGTAATTAATGTAAAAAATGAATGTGTGCATTGAATTTCTCTTGAATTTTCTTTATTAGTCTCAAAGTGAAAAAAATTATTAAGATATTTTATCCCTCCAAGGGCATAGCTAAAATTTATAACCAGGAACTTACTGAGGATGATATAAAGGATCTAGACAGCTAATATATCATAGTGAAAGAGTTTATAAGTAAATAATCAGGATCACATATTTTTTTAAGGACTGAAGAGTTACATAGGGCTATTCTAGTTAATCCCAACACTTTAGAGTTGAGGAAACAGTTGATCAGAGATAAGTTGATTCTCTTAGTCCATTTGTACTGTTGTAACAAAATACCACGGACCGGGTAGTTTAGAAACAACAGCAATTGATTTCTCACAGTTCTGGAGGCTTGGAAGTTTAAGATCAAGGTGTCAGCAGTTTCAGTGTCTGGTGAGGACCTGTCTCCTGATTCATAGATGGCATCTTCTCCCTGTGTCTTCACATGGTGGAAAAGGCAAAGCGCCTCTCTGGGGTCTGTTTTGTAAGGGCACTAATCTCATCCATTGGAGATCTGCCATCATGACCCAATCACCTCTCTTGGTCCCACCTCCTAACATCATCACATGGTGATTAGGTTTCAACACATATATTTTGGGGGGAAACAAACATTCAGATCCTAGCATTCTCCAAGATCACAGAGCTAGATAATGGGAGTGCTATATGAGACATAAGTGGCAAAGTGGCAGGAGATGTGTATAAAAAATCTGACAAAAGTGAGGGACTGGAAGAGTATTTGAAAATCAGAAAAAGCTAGGTCATATAGGACTCAGTAGAACTAGTTTAAAATTTAGAGTTTAACTTTAAAACTTTGGGAAATGAATGCTTTTAATCAGGAAACCAACATGATT
Source organism: Trachypithecus francoisi (assembly GCF_009764315.1). NCBI lineage: Eukaryota > Metazoa > Chordata > Mammalia > Primates > Cercopithecidae > Trachypithecus > Trachypithecus francoisi. Next base: position 31,244,570 of record NW_022681471.1, read on the forward strand.
AGACTTATGTTTTAGAAATCCCGTCCTAGAGGAGGTTGGAAAACATATTGCAAAGAACTAAACTCAAAGAAAAAAGATTAGTTAAAATGCTATAACATTTTTTATGCCAAACACACACACACACATACACACACATACACACACACACACACACACACACACACACACACACAAGCAAAAACAACCCATGAGGTAGGAACCAGGAATTGAAGAATAGAATGACAACAGTGGATATAGATATAGTGAAGATGGGATAGAGTCATCTTATTAATGATGTAGCCATTCTCAACAGCAGTTTATGACCAAATTAGATGAGACAGGTGGGAGATATCAAAGAGCAAGCATAATATGTGGCATGAAATGGTTAAGTACATGGACACTGGGCCAGACAGCCTGGGTTCAGATTTTGGGATTTTCTATTAACTGACTATGTGACATTGGTCACGGTGCTCAAATCCTGTATGCTTTGGACTTTTTCACCTGTAAAATATGCATAATTATAGTACCTACTTCATAAGCTGTTTTAAGGATTAATGGATTTAATTTTATAAAATACTAAAATTAGTGTTGTGTACATAGTAAACACTATATAAGTTGTTCAATAAAATTTTGAAAACACCCTCAGATTTCTGTCTTAAGGTACTATCAGAGTAACTGCCATTTTTTAAGCTAAAATTTCTTCTTAAGGAGAGTAATATGGAATATATGAGTAAATAGCATAATTCTCAAAGATATGTTATTTTATCTGCCAGCATTCTTTCCTTGGAGTAGCCATATCACTCACACTATAAATGGTTCTAGTGGGACTCTACTCATAGCACCTGACCTTTCCCTGAGTATATGGATATATGTGACCCAGGCTCTGCCAATCATGACATCTTATTCCCTCTCCAAGACACATGCCTGTGATTCAAGAATGAGTAATCAGAGTTCTACCATAACTTTTCAATGTTCACATTGGGAGTCAGAGAAACTCTTTATGAATTACAAACTATAAAGTTGTAGGCTTAGGGCTGGCTGTAGCTGTCCTTCTTGACACATGGAAATAACCTCTCCTAAAATTATATTGATACACAGAGAGAATTAGTGCCCCAGATACAGTAGTAACTGGTATTTACCCTTAGGCTACCCAATTTTGTGAGCCAATTAAAAATTGTTTGACTTAAACTACTTTGAATTAGTTTATTGTTTCTTTAACCACAGCATCCTGATTAGTACAATATATTTGAGATAAATGTTCAGGAGGATTTCTTAAGGGATCACTGACCTTAATTAATTAGCATATAAGCTTACATATGACACAGATATCCATGGAATACAAAGAAGAGAGGAATGACACATCAGAATAGAAAAATCATTCAAAATGTTGTGGTAGCAGAAAAATTAGATGAACTTCTTCATACGCAAAAGCTGTCCAAACTTAGATATAAGAAGCAGAGAACAAACTAGAGAGAACTAAATGGAGAGAAAGAACAGATATACCACATGCAGAAGAAAATAAGTTAACTGAAAATGGAATTGAGCAACAACTTCTAAAGATAATCTTGTGTCAGGAATTGTTGAAAATAATAGAGTGAGGTAAAGATTAACACATGATCACACTGTGCTAAGGAGCCTGAGTTACCTAAGACTTGATCAGTCCACTTAATGACTCGCTGGAGCTACAATGAAAGTGGATTTTAGAACAACTGAAATATCATTACTCCATGGCACTAAACTAGATACTATACAAAAGAACTACACAGTATTTGACAACATCAGAAATGCCTCCTAGGGTTAGGCAAAGTGATGGATTAACAATTGAGATTCTGTCTCTCTTACAGGGGGATCAGAGGAAAGAGAAATGCAGAAACAATAGGAGCTGATAATATATCATCTGGTAAAGACTACAAAACTGTGAATGCATTTAATGTCCTCCCACAGACCTGCTATGGATCTAGTATCTGAAAATGACCTGTTAAGAATATGTTCAGGCTGGGTGCCATGGCTCACGCCTGCAATCCCAGCACTTTGGGAGGCCAAGGCAGGTGGATCACTTGAGGTCGAGAGTTCGAGACCAGCCTGCCAACATGGTGAAACCCCATCTCTACTAAAAGTTAAAACAAATTAGCCTGGCATGGTGGTGCATGCCTGTAATCCCAGCTACTTAGGAGCTGGGGCAGAATTGCTTGAACCCGGGAGGTGGAGGTTGCAGTAAGCCGAGATCATCCACCGCACTCCAGCCTGGGCGACAGAGCAAGACTCCAAAAAAAGAAAAAAGAGGAAAGAAAAGTAAAAGAAAATGAAAGAAAAGGAAAGATGTTCACAATTTAGGAAGAAAAACCTTCAGAAAAGGTTTCAAAATGGCATCTCGGGACTCAACAGCTAGTAGCTCCTGACTAGCAACTCCTGGCTAGCAACTCATGAATCAACCTCTCACAACTTAATCAGAAAGAAAGAAAAAAACTGCCAAGGTCATGTAATTTGAAGATTAAATGCCATTATTACTGGAGGTATTGCTTGCCACCCATAAGTTTGAGAAGACAGTTCAAGAGTAGGAAAAGTAGAAATGAGTGAGACCAGACAGGATTGTGCTAAGCCATTTCCCTTTCTCTTTCTCTCTTTCATTACCGACCATGCTCATCACCATTCACTCTTAGTAGGTTAATGTGCTTTCCATTTCACATAAATAGAAACTTTGTTATTTTCTGATCACTATTTTCGCAACTTTTTTTTGCATTCACATTCATTCTTCTCTTTTACCTTTTGTACCTTTTGTTCTGCCTAAGGCTAAAATCTCATTCAAGCCTTGTATCCCATCACCTCCCCTTTGCTCAAAAGAAAATTTAAGATTGTTCCTTTTCCTCTTTTTTATCTTCAATTTCTATCTACTAAGTCCTTCCCATCAGCATTAAGTAAGCTCAATTTCTCCTATCTAACAAAACTAACTCCCTATCCCTCTCAAACTACTACCTTATTTTTCCCCTCCAGGTTACAATAAAACTTCTTATAAGAACCATTTACAGTTGCTATCCCCATTTCTAATCTACACTCAGTACCCATCTCAATAAAATTTGGTTTCTACCCCCAGTAATTCACCAAAGCACCTCTCACCAAGGACACCAGGGAGCTCCTTATATTAAATCCAACGGATATTCCTCAGATATTATCATACTTGTCCCATCATAAGCATTTGATATTATTGACAAAATCTTTGTTCCTAGAAATACTCTTTTCCTACCACCTTTCTCACCAGGATTGTCTTCCTCTTTCTTCTCCTGGTGTTCCTTAGGATTCTGTGCTGGGAGTGCTTTTTTATATTTTCACTACATTTTCAGATGATGGGCAATCTTGTCTGTTTTTTTAATTGCCATCGATATACTGAGGACTTTCAAATCTATCTTTTTTAATCAAAGTTCTCAAGCTTCAAATACATACGTTCAACTTCCTACTAGAAATTGATATTTGGATGTAGAATGGGCATCTCAATCACCACATATCCAGAACCAATTGTCCTACTTTTTTGCCAAGATCTAATGTCTGGGCTTCTGTTATATTTTTAACTACTTATTTAGGACTTCCACAGGTTAGAGTGTCCAAAAGGCATCTCAAACTCAATATATCCAAAAACAGAACTGTTGATTCTCTCTCACAAGTCAGTTACTGCCTAAGTCTTACATAACCTTATAATTTGTTCCATTTACTCAGGAGCCCAAACCAAAATCAGATTTAATCCTTAAGACCTTGCTTTCTCACATTTGCTCATGGAAGTCAGTTTTACCTTAAAATTATTCTTTTGGCAAATATTTTGGTTAAAAATTATATTTCTATATTTTTATAATAAAATATTTACCTTAACTTGCTAATTCTGACTGCCAGTGCTGGCTAATCAGAATTTCCTAACAAACTATCAGCCACATAGTCCCCCTATTTTCATTTAATCAAAGAAATGGTCTCTGAAGCAAATCCCCTATAACATTCCACTAATTTGTGGGATATATGACATCAATAAATTGTTTGTATAGAACAGTGCATGGCAGCTGGATGTGATGGCTCACACCTGTAATTCCAGCACTTTGGGAGGCTGAGGTGGGCAGACCACGAGGTCAGGAGTTTGAGACCAACCTGACCAACATAGTGAAAACCTGTCTCCAATAAAAATACAAAAATAAATTAGCCGGGTATCTTCGTCTAAAAAAAAAAAAAAAAAAAAAATTAGCCGGGTGTGGTGGCGCACACTTGTAATCCCAGCTCCTCCGGAGGTTGAGGCAAGAGAATTGCTTAAACTCGAGAGTCAGAGGTTACAGTGAGCAGCCTGGGTGATAGAGCAAGACTCCACCTCGGAAACAAACAAACAAAAACAGTGCATGGCACAGATCAAAGACAAAAGACCCAGTACAAAGTTCAATCTCATCACACATGCTACTTAGTAATATTTTGCTTATAAACTCATTACTAGCTAATCCCATCAGCTCTACCTCCAACATTTCTCAAATTTATCCTATCCACTCCATCCCTACAGCCACTACCCTAGCCCAAATCATACTTTTTTGCTTGGACCACTGTAAAAGTCTCCCAATAGTCTTTTCGCTGCCTTTAATTTTGCCTCCTAAAGTTTATTCTCTACAAAGTAGTCAGAGTAAATCTTTTATTTTTTTTTTTTTTTTCTTTTTTTTTTGAGATGGAGTCTCGCTCTGTCGCCCAGGCTGGAGTGCTGTGGCCAGATCTCAGCTCACTGCAAGCTCCGCCTCCCGGGTTCACGCCATTCTCCTGCCTCAGCCTCCCGAGTAGCTGGGACTACAGGCGCCCACCACCTCGCTCGGCTAATTTTTTTGTATTTTTTAGTAGAGACGGGGTTTCACCGTGTTAGCCAGGATGGTCTCGATCTCCTGACCTCGTGATCCGCCCGTCTCGGCCTCCCAAAGTGCTGGGATTACAGGCTTGAGCCACCGCGCCCGGCCGAGAGTAAATCTTTTCAAAGAGCAACTCATATCACACTGATTTTCTGTTTCAAACCTTTTAATGGTTTAACACTGCACTTGAAATAATATTCAAATTCATTGCCATGGCCTACATAATCTCTCCCTCACCTTCAACTTTATCTCTTTCACTGCCCTCTATTCCTTACATATAAACTGTGAAGAAAGTAATATAATTTAGAAATTAGAACCAAAGTGCTTTCTATGATAAGGATACCAAACGTCCTCATATCATTCACAATTTGGTACAGCAATAATACCTAATAAATGAACATTACTTTAGAAGTTGGAAAGTATTTTCACATATACTAACTTATTTGAACCTAACAGCATAAAAAGTAGGTGGAAAAGTTTCATTATCCCCATTTTACAGATTATAAAACTGAAGCAATAGAGACAACAGAACAGAACTAATTTTCCTGACTCTCAGACTGGTCTTGTACTATGCTGCATTACAGAATCATGGAAATGTGAAAAGTGGCACTATCACATATCACTTTCATTTACAGTTGTCTTCTGTTAACAAATCATATACAGCTGTCCCTTGGTTTCCAAGTGGGATTTGTTCCAGAACCCTCTGAGGATACCAAAATGCATGGAGGCTCAAGTTCTTTAGCTAAAATGGCATAGTAGCATACTATTTGCATACAGTCTATGCACATCCTCCCATATACTTTAAATCATCTCTAGGTTCTTATTATACCTGATGCAATGTAATACAATGTAAATCTATATATATATAGTTGTTGTACTGCATTTTTTCTAATTTTTATTATTTTATTTTTGTATTGATGTTTTTATTCGTTTTTTTTGAATACTTTTGATCTGTAGTTGGTTGAATCTGCAGATGTGGAATCCTTGGATACAGAGGGCTGACTGTATTCTGTCATTCTTCAGAATTTTTTGTTGTTGTTGCTATGGAGACTTGAAAAAAATAGAAGCATTATTGCTTTAAAAAATACATCTATTCCTTTAGGGACAATGAAAACCTTGAAAACATATTTAACTAGAATTGCATGCCAAGAGTACAACTTTCTTTTCTAAAAAAGTTCTTCATGCTATTTCACTTTTTATAAGAAAAAATAAAATGCCTACTTCTAAAATTCTGGGATTATCCAACACTGTATTTCCTCACTATACTATAATCTCCAGAGCAGTAGTCATGTATACACATCATGGCATGTCTAATAACTTACACAGTGCCTGATACAAAAAAGTTCCTAATATATTAGTGTTGAATAAATATAAACATTCACTAGCAATTATTTCAGGCTTAACTGGCTATCAGTGCAAGAGAGAAAGCATGCAATCTTGCCTATTCAGTAAATACAGTTGCCTTTATCATTGTACAGATGCTCCTTGACTTCTGATGTCCCAATAAACCCATTGTAAGTAGAAAATATCGTTAAGTTGAAAATTCAGCCTATCTTAAACATGCTCAGAACACTCACATTAGCCTACAGCTGGGCAAAATCATCTGGCAACACAGCACACTACAGAGTATGTGTTGCTTACCCTCATAATTACAAGGATGCCTAGCATCACAAGAAATTATGGTATGACATATCACTAGCCTGGGAAAGATCAAAATCCACAATTTTAAGTACCATTTTCACTGAATGCACATCATTTTCACACCATTGTAAAGTCGAAAAACCGTAACTGAACCATTGTAAGTTAGGGATCTTCTGTTCTCATTAAATGACCGAATGATTTTTTTTTTAATGTATTCACTGGATTTTAATTGAGTTATTTACCTAGAAATCTTATCTTCTATGTTTTAATACATTGTATCATTCCCATGATTATTTCCCAGGTATGACAGAGATTCCTAAATGTCCCCTAGTACTCATTCTTTTCTTCTTAGTTACAGCTGGGAACATGACTACTCAGCTAGAAACTATATTCCTCAGCCTCTCTGCAGTTAGGCATGCCCACCTTACTAAGTTCTGGACAATGGGATGGGCGGATCACGAGGTCAGGAGATCGAGACCATCCTGGTGAACACGGTGAAACCCCGTCTCTACTAAAAATACAAAAAACTAGCCGGGCGAGGTGGCGGGCGCCTGTAGTCCCAGCTACTCCAGAGGCTGAGGCAGGAGAATGGCGGGAACCCGGGAGGCGGAGCTTGCAGTGAGCTGAGATCTGGCCACTGCACTCCAGCCTGGGCGACAGAGCGAGACTCCGCCTCAAAAAAAAAAAAAAAAAAAAGAAGTGCAGCGTGCAACTCATAAGACATCTTCTTAAGGACAAACCTACTTGCCCTGGTCTGCCTTGGACTGTTCTGAGAGACAGAAAGTTACTTCTTTCATGATGGAACCCACTATTGTTTTTGGACTCTTTATTATAAGTGAAATACATCCACTTTAGCTGATGAGAAAGAGTATGAAGTCAAAAAGTGTCATCTTGTCTGGGGACTAATTTCAACTTGCAAGTCTCTATTTTGAATTGGCTGTAAGATACATAAGGGTTTATACCCAAGTACTTAGTATTTCAGTAGGTCAGAGATAAAAGACCTATTATATACCATCTAAGAGGGGTTATTGACTGTCTGGCTCTTTATGGCTCTTTTAGGTAGATTTCTCTAAAAATAGTATTTACCAAACTGTTTCCCATAGATCACTAAAACCCCTCAAGAATTATATAGACATTGTGTGTTTGTCAAGCACCGGCACTTGTAAAGGGGTTGAGAAAGTGATATTAAGACAGGAGTGTCCTTATGTCACATTTGGGAAACTCTTGGTTTAAAAGCTTGATTGACTATAGGATTTCTCAGGGCCTTTAATATGATTTAATATCCTATTAGCTTGGTTCTTTATTACCATAGTCTAATGAGCGGCCATGTGAAGATAGATATGCTGTTGTAAAATCCATTAAAACACTATCACAAACTCAAATAAATTTATTTAAAAGAGGGATACGTTCTCTAGTCCACGCTGTCACTACTAAATGTCCCATTTCTAGTTTCCTTCCGAATTTATGTTACCTGCTTGCTTAGTTCTTAAATATATTTGAATTTGTAATCTCTGGTTTAAACAAACAATTCTATATTTAAGTCTGGACTCCTTGACCTGGCTTGAGCTCCATGCCAATTTATTTCCAGTGAAAGTTTCCAAGAATCATTACAGCTTACCAAACTGCTCCTCTTTGAATATCACCTGATAAAATATGGAAAACTCGAGCTTCAGACACTAAACATTCCCTTTTTTGGTATTTCCACTAACTAATACAAAAATAGTTTTCTCTGAATAAAATTTCTTGGCACTGAAAATAATAACTGTACCTTGCTTTTTTATATAAAGGAAAAAAGGAAGCATTTCTAGCTATAGCTTTCCATACCATCAAATTGCCTCAGATTGCTATTGCTTCAAAATCATAAACTCCAATGAAGCAAGCTAGCTAGAATTTAATACAATAAAGTTACCTTTGGGGAATTACAGAAGGAGGCTGAAGAAAAAAAAGTACTCAACCTATAAGCAGCATGCATCTTACATATTTAGATTTTCATCATACTAAATAAACTTTAAACAAAGATATTACAGTATTGGTTTTCATTCATACTAAGCAGGCTAGAGAATTACATGTTTCAATTATATAATTGCCTCACAGCAGAGTGACTGCTATGAATCTGTGCTCTTAGCCAATATTGATCAGCAACATTTTGCAAAAATACAAGACAATCCAAAACGCTTCATCAATGAAGCAGTTTACATGAGGAGAGGAAATGATACTACTTGTGTCACTCTATAGTCAAAGATGTCCCTACTTCTTCTCTGCCTTTCATCTCCACACTTTATAAAAATATAAATGAAATGAGTTTTCAAACGAGTTGACAAAAAAACACCTTTTTGGATCGATCCCTTAAGTATATTTTGGAGCTCACTACAGTTAGTAATGAAAACACACTAATAAATCCATGATTTACTGCAGTAAATTTTCTAGCCTTCAGAGGACCACGAAGTGAATGCTCACCAAACCCACTGATTTTTTGTTTTCATGTAATCTCTATACCTCAGAAACTTCATTTGGTACCATTTAACAAATGGTTAGGGTCTCACTTTTAGGAAATGTCTAGATTTCTACAAAACAGTTAATTGCAAGAGTCACATTATATGTGACTGACAATTATCCAAAGCATAGATAATATGCTTTCTCATGGCAAGTGGTGTCAGTATTCCTTTTCACCCTTTTTCTTAAAGAAATTCAAAATGACCATATAGGCATAGCCTAAACAAAGTTTTCAATATCCAAATAATATAAACTATCTATTATGGTCCACTCCTTTCAGTCAACAAGTGTTTTAAGTGAAATTACAGAAAGAATGTAGTTTCTTTTCAGATGCTATTCTTCTTAAACCCTCTGAAAAGCTATCCTACTACAGTATATGTATTTTAAAAGACAAAATTATTTACAATTTGTTTTACTTGTCTGATGGCATAAATACAGAATAACTTTCTTACTGAAATTAATACCATGAGAAAAATAAATATTGTGAGCTACCAAAACTACATATGTGTATATTTCTCTCACATGAACAGGGTGAAAACCAGAACACTGACAACCAGCTCTTTCACGTACCATTGAGTTTTGCAATTTTGTCATTCTAACAATTTGGCTTTTTCTGTGCAATTTTGAGGTTTAAAAAAAGACCACATTTATGGCTTTGGCAGAATTTAAGCAGCAGGCATTAATAGGTGGTCCAAGAAAGCAGAAAATTGAAGTCAAGGAGGTCTGGTAATAAAGACCAAGCACATTTCCCTGACATAGGTGGAGCAAAGTGTTTAAATGGTGGATAGGGAGGATAGTGTGTCAGTCCATAATAGGTAGAGATCTAGTTAGTGCCGCCTCATTCCACAACTCCTAGGGGCACTATTCACATCAGAGTCTGCACAATGGTGTCCCCTAGGGTTTGCAGTGTATGATTTGTGTGACCAATATGTGACAGCCACAAGGGCTAGGCAGATAGACAGTGAGTGTCAAAGAAATCAGATAGCACTGACATGGGGAATAAAATCCTGAATGTGGATTTCAGTTTCTGAAAATAAATAATGTTAAAAAAAATGAAGGAATACAATATTAAAATAACTACACTTTGGCAAAGGATCAAGCAAAAGAGAAAGGCCCTAATTGCGGGTATTAGAGAACAAGGCATGGACCTACTCCATCATAGGAAACAAAACTAAACAGAGCTCAGTTGTTTTACAGAGTCAGAAGCATCTTTAGCAAGAGTACCTTGATGGTGAGCTATTGTTACAAAAATTCCCTTTTCTAGAGAACAGAACTATATCTACAATTTTGGGTAATTTTAAAACAACTGATAGTAGGTGAATGAACTCTTGAACTTTTAGGTTCAAGGATAGAATTGAGTAAAGCTCCTCTTAATATACTAGCTCCCATGTTTGATGCTTTGCTCTTTAAACAATGCTAAAATATAAAGGTTGTCTAAGTCTATCAAACACCAAAATGTCTGTATAAAAATGAAAAAGTAGGCCTTTTCATGGGGGCGGAGCAAGATGGCCGAATAGGAACAGCTCCAGTCTCCAACTCCCAGCGCGAGCGACACAGAAGACCGGTGATTTCTGCATTTTCAACTGAGGTACTGGGGTCATCTCTCTAGGGAGTGCCAGACAATCGGTGCTGGTCAGCTGCTGCAGCCTGACCAGCGTGAGCTGAAGCAGGGCGAGGCATCCCCTCACCTGGAAGCGCAAGGGGGAAGGAAATCCGTTTTCCTAGCCAGGGGAACTGAGACACACAACACCTGGAAAATCGGGTAACTCCCACCCCAATACTGCGCTTTAAGGAAACAGGCACACCAGGAGAATATATCCCACACCTGGCCGGGAGGGTCCCACGCCCACGGAGCCTCCCTCACTGCTAACACAGCAGTCTGTGATCTAACTGCAAGGCAGCAGGGAGGCTGGGGGAGGGGCGCCCGCCATTGCTGAGGCTTAAGTAGGTAAACAAAGCCGCTGGGAAGCTCCAACTGGGTGGAGTTCACAGCAGCTCAAGGAAGCCTGCCTGTCTCTGTAGACTCTACCTCTGGGGACAGCCCACAGCTGAAGTCCAACAGGGGAAGCAGCGGGGGCCGGTAATGGATGAACGAGTATACATTCCCACCAACAGTGTAAAAGTGTTCCTATTTCTCCACATCCTCTCCAACACCTGTTGTTTCCTGACTTTTTAATGATTGCCATTCTAACTGGTGTGAGATGGTATCTCATTGTGGTTTTGATTTGCATTTCTCTGATGGCGAGTGATGATGAGCATTTTTTCATGTGTCTGTTGGCTGTATGAATGTCTTCTTTTGAGAAATGTCTGTTCATATCCTTTGCCCACTTTTTGATGGGTTGTTTGCCTTTTTCTTGTATATTTGTATGAGTTCTTTGTAGGTTCTGGATATTAGCCCTTTGTCAGATGAGTAGATTGCAAAAATGTTCTCCCATTCTGTAGGTCCCTGTTCACTCTGATGGTAGTTTCTTTTGCTGTGCAAAAGCTCTTTAGTTTAATTAGATCCCATGTGTCAATTTTGGCTTTTGCTGCCATTGCTTTTGGTGTTTTAGATGAAGTCCTTGCCCATGCCTATGACCTGAATGGTACTACCTAGTTTTCTTCTGGGTTTTTATGGTATTAGGTCTAACATTTAAGTCTCTAATCCATCTTGAATTAATCTTCGTATAAGGAGTAAGGAAAGGATCCAGTTTCAGCTTTCTACTTATGGCTAGCCAATTTTCCCAGCACCATTTATTAAATAGGGTATCCTTTCCCCATTTCTTCTTTCTCTCAGGTTGTCAAAGATCAGATGGCTGTAGATGTGTGGTATTATTTCTGAGGACTCTGTTCTGTTCCATTGGTCTATATCTCTGTTTTGGTACCAGTACCATGCTGTTTTGGTTACTGTAGCCTTGTAGTATAGTTTGAAGTCAGGTAGCGTGACACCTCCAGCTTTGTCCTTTTGACTTAGGATTGTCTTGGCAACGCGGGCTCTTTTTTGGTTCCATATGAACTTTAAAGCAGTTTTTTCCAATTCTGTGAAGAAACTCATTGGTAGCTTGATGGGGATGCATTGAATCTATAAATGACCTTGGGCAGTATGGCCATTTTCACGATATTGATTCTTCCTATCCATGAGCATGGTATGTTCTTCGATTTGTTTGTGTCCTCTTTGATTTCACTGAGCAGTGGTTTGTAGTTCTCCTTGAAGAGGTCCTTTACATCCCTTGTAAGTTGGATTCCAAGGTATTTTATTCTCTTTGAAGCAGTTGTGAATGGAAGTTCCTTCATGATTTGGCTCTCTGTTTGTCTGTTACTGGTGTGTAAGAATGCTTGTGATTTTTGCACATTAATTTTGTATCCTGAGACTTTGCTGAAGTTGCTTATCAGCTTAAGGAGATTTTGGGCTGAGACGATGGGGTTTCTAAATATACAATCATGTCATCTGCAAACAGGGAATTTGACTTCTTCTTTTCCTAACTGGATACCCTTGATTTCTTTCTCTTGCCTGATTGCCCTAGCCAGAACTTCCAACACTATGTTGAATAGGAGTGGTGAGAGAGGGCATCCCTGTCTTGTGCCAGTTTTCAAAGGGAATTTTTCCAGTTTTTGCCCATTCAGTATGATATTAGCTGTGGGTTTGTCATAAATAGCTCTTATTGTTTTGAGATACGTTTCACGAATACCGAATTTACTGAGCGTTTTTAGCATGAAGGGCTGTTGAATTTTGTCAAAAGCCTTTTCTGCATCTATTGAGATAATCATGTGGTTCTTGTCTTTGGTTCTGTTTATATGCTGCATTATGTTTATTGATTTGCGAATGTTGAACCAGCCTTGCATCCCAGGGATGAAGCCCACTTGATCATGGTGGATAAGCTTTTTGATGTGCTGCTGATCCGATTTGCCAGTATTTTATTGAGGATTTTGCATAGATGTTCATCAGGGATATTCGTCTAAAATTTTCTTTTTTGTTGTGTCTCTGCCAGGCTTTGGTATCAGGATGATGTTGGCCTCATAAAATGAGTTAGGGAGGATTCCCTCTTTTCTATTGATTGAATAGTTTCAGAAGGAATGGTACCAGCTCCTCCTTGTACCTCTGGTAGAATTCAGCTGTGAATCCATCTGGTCCTGGACTTTTTTTGGTGGGTAGGCTATTAATCATTGCCTCAATTTCAGAGCCTGCTATTGGTCTATTCAGGGATTCAACTTCTTCCTGGTTTAGTCTGGGAGAGTGTAAGTGTCCAGAAATTATCCATTTCTTCTAGATTTTCTAGTTGATTTGCAGAGGTGTTTATAGTATTCTCTGATGGTAGTTTGTATTTCTTCTGTGGGGTCGGTGGTGATATCCCCTTTATCATTTTTTATTGCGTCTATTTGATTCTTCTCTCTTTTCTTCTTTATTAGTCTTGCTAGCGGTCCTGTTAATTTTGTTGATCTTTTCAAAAACCAACTCCTGGATTCATTGATTTTTTGGAGGGTTTTTGTGTCTCTATCTCCTTCAGTTCTGCTCTGATCTTAGTTATTTCTTGCCTTCTGCTAGCTTTTGAATGTGTTTGCTCTTGCCTCTCTAGTTCTTTTAATTGTGATGTTAGAGTGTCATTTTAGATCTTTCCTGCTTTCTCTTGTGGGCATTTAGTGCTATAAATTTCCCTCTACACACTGCTTTAAATGTGTCCCAGAGATTCTGGTATGTTGTATCTTTGTTCTCATTGGTTTCAAAGACATCTTTATTTCTGCCTTCATTTCGTTATATACCCAGTAGTCATTCAGGAGCAGGTTGTTCAGTTTCCATGTAGTTGAGCGGTTTGGATTGAGTTTCTTAGTCCTGCATTCTAGTTTGATTGCACTGTGGTCTGAGAGACAGTTTGTTACAATTTCTGTTCTTGTACATTTGCTGAGGAGTGCTTTACTTCCAATTATGTGGTCAATTTTGGAATAAGTGCGATGTGGTGCTGAGAAGAATGTATATTCTGTTGATTTGGGGTGGAGTTCTATAGATGTCTATTAGGTCCGCTTGGTGCAGAGATGAGTTCAATTCCTGGATATCCTTGTTAACTTTCTGTCTCGTTGATCTGTCTAATGTTGACAGTGGAGTGTTGAAGTCTCCCATTATTATTGTATGGGAGTCTAAGTCTCTTTGTAGGTCTCTAAGGACTTGCTTTATGAATCTGGGTGCTCCTGTATTGGGTGCATATATATTTAGGAGTTTAGCTCTTCCTGTTGAATTGATCCCTTTACCATTATGTAATGGCCTTCTTTGTCTCTTTTGATCTTTGATGGTTTAAAGTCTGTTTTATCAGAGACTAGGATTGCAACCCCTGCTTTTTTTGTTCTCCATTTGCTTGGTAGATCTTCCTCCATCCCTTTATTTTGAGCCTATGTATGTCTCTGCATGTGAGATGGGTCTCCTGAATACAGCAGACTGATGGTCTTGACTCTTTATCCAGTTTGCCAGTCTGTGTCTTTTAATTGGAGCATTTAGTCCATTGACATTGAAGGTTAATATTGTTATGTGTGAACTTGATCCTGTCATTATGATATTAACTGGTTATTTTGCTCGTTAGTTGATGCAGTTTCTTCCTAGCCTCGATGGTCTTTACATTTTGGCATGTTTTTGCAATGGCTGGTACCGGTTTTCCTTTCCATGTTTAGGGCTTCCTTCAGGGTCTCTTGTAAGGTAGGCCTGGTGTGACAAAATCTCTAAGCATTTGCTTATCTGTAAAGGATTTTATTTCTCCTTCACTTATGAAACTTAGTTTGGCTGATATGAAATTCTGGGTTGAAAATTCTTTTCTTTAAGAATGTTGAATATTGGCCCCCACTCTCTTCTGGCTTGTAGAGTTTCTGCCGAGAGATCTGCTGTTAGTGTGATGGGCTTCCCTTTTTGGGTAACCCGACCTTTCTCTCTGGCTGCCCTTAAGATTCTTTCCTTCATTTCAACTTTGGTGAATCTGGCAATTATGTGTCTTGGAGTTGCTCTTCTGGAGGAGTATCTTTGTGGCGTTCTCTGTATTTCCTGAATTTGAATGTTGGCCTGCCCTACTAGGTTGGGGAAGTTCTCCTGGATGATATCCTGAAGAGTGTTTTCCAACTTGGTTCCATTACCCCCTCACTTTCAGGCACCCCAATCAGACGTAGATTTGGTCTTTTTACATAATCCCATACTTCTTGCAGGCTTTGTTCATTTCTTTTTCTTTTTTCTTTTGGTTTCTCTTCTCGCTTCATTTCATTCATTTGATCCTCAATCGCTGATACTCTTTCTTCCAGTTGATCGAGTCGGTTACTGAAGCTTGTGCATTTGTCATGTATTTCTCGTGTCATGGTTTTCATCTCTGTCAGTTCGTTTATGACCTTCTCTGCATTAATTAGTCTAGCTGTCAATTCTTCCACTCTTTTTTCACGATTTTTAGTTTCTTTGCGCTGAGTACGTAATTCTTCCTTTAGCTCTGAGAAGTTTGATGGACTGAAGCCTTCTTCTCTCATCTCATCAAAGTCATCTCTGACCAGCTTTGATCCCTTGCTGGCGATGTGCTGCGCTCCTTTGCAGAGGGAGATGCTCTATTTTTTTGAATTTCCAGCTTTTCTGCCCTGCCTTTTCCCCATCTTTGTGGTTTTATCTGCTCTGGTCTTTGATGATGGTGATGTACTGATGGGGTTTTGGTATAGGTGTCCTTTCTGTTTGATAGTTTTCCTTCTAACAGTCAGGACCCTCAGCTGTAGGTCTGTTGGAGATTGCTTGAGGTCCACTCCAGACCCTGTTTGCCTGGGTATCAGCAGCAGAGGTTGCAGAAGATAGAATTTGCTGAACAGCAAGTGTACCTGTCTGATTCTTACTTTGGAAGCTTCCTCTCAGGGGTGTAGCAACCCTGTGAGGTGTGGGGTGTCAGACTGCCCCTAGTGGGGGATGTCTCCCAGTTAGGCTACTCAGGTGTCAGGGACCCACTTGAGCAGGCAGTCTGTCCCTTCTCAGATCTCAACCTCCATGTTGGGAGATCCACTGCTCTCTTCAAAGCTGTCAGACAGAGTCTTTTGCGTCTGCAAAGGTTCCTGCTGCTTTTGTTGTTGTTGTTAACTGTGCCCTGTCCCCAGAGGTGCAGTCTACAGAGACAGGCAGGCTTCCTTGAGCTGCTGTGAGCTCCACCCAGTTCGAGTTGCCCAGCGGCTTTGTTTACCTACTTAAGCCTCAGCAATGGCGGGCGCCCCTCCCCCAGCCTCCCTGCTGCCTTGCAGTTAGATCACAGACTGCTGTGTTAGCAATGAGGGAGGCTCCGTGGGCGTGGGACCCTCCCGGACAGGTGTGGGATATATTCTCCTGGTGTGCCCGTTTGCTTAAAGCGCAGTATTGGGGTGGGAGTCACCCGATTTTCCAGGTGTTGTGTGTCTCAGTTCCCCTGGCTAGGAAAAGGGATTCCCTTCCCCCTTGTGCTTCCCAGGTGAGGCGATGCCTCGCCCTGCTTCAGCTCTCGCTGGTCTTGCTGCAGCAGCTGACCAGCACCGATTGTCCGGCACTCCCTAGAGAGATGACCCCAGTACCTCAGTTGAAAATGCGGAAATCACCGGTCTTCTGTGTCGCTCGTGCTGGGAGTTGGAGACTGGAGTTGTTCCTATTCGGCCATCTTGCTCCGCCTCCTCCATTTTAAAAAATTTAAATCATACCAAGTATATTCTAAGACCACAATACACTAAAACTAGAAATCAAATCCCAAAGGGCACCTCAAAACGATATAAATACATGCATATTGACCAATGTAGTTCTGAATGGTTTTTGCTTTAATACTGAAATCAAGATGGAAAGTTAAAAAATATTTGAAGTGAGTGCTAATAGTGACAAAAGTTATCAAAACCTCTGGGATATGGCAAAAGCAGTCCTAATAGGAAAGTTTATAGTACTAAATTCCTACATTAAAAAACTTGAAAAATTACAAATTGAAAACCTAACATCATATCTCAAGGAACTAGAGAAATAAAAACAATCCCAAAGCTAGCAGAAGAAAAGAAATTGAAAATATCAGAGCAGACCTAAATGAATTTGAAATGAAAAACAATACAAAAGATGAATAAAACAAAAAGTTGATTCTTTGGAAAGATAAACAAATGGATAGACCACTACCTAGATTAACCAAGAAAGACAGAGGATTCAAACACATTACAGCCAACACCACAAAAATCAAGAGGTCATTGGAGACTACTATGAACCCCTCTATGTACACGAACTAGAAAATCTAGCAGAAATGGACAAATTCCTGGAAACATAAAACCCTCCTAGATTAAATCAAGAAGAAATAGAAACCCTGAACAGACACTAACAAGCAGTGGGATTGAATTAGTAATAAAAAATTTTGTCAACAAAAGAGCCGAGAGACAGATGGATTCACCATGGAATTCTACCAGACATTCAAAGAATCATTGGTACCAACCCTACTGAAATATTCCAAAAGTTTGAGAAAGAGGCAATATCCCCTAACTCATTCTATGCAGCCAGTATCACCTCCATACCCAAAGCAGGAAAGGGCATAACAACAATAAAAATAGTACAGAACAGTGACCTCCTTGATCAACATAGATGCAAAAATCCTCAACAAAATACAAGCAAACAGAATCAAACAGCACATCAAAAAAGTAATTCACCATTGTCAAATAAATGTCTATCCAGGGATGTAGGGATGTTTTAACATACACAAGTCAATAAATGTACTACATCACATAAACAGAATTTTAAAGAAACTATATGATCATCTCAATAGATGCAAAAAAGTTATTTGATAAAATCCAGCTTCCCTTTATGAAAGCCATTAATAAACTAGGCATAGAAGGGATATACCTCAAAATGACACCTCAAAACTTATGAAACACATATGTGACAAACCTATAGCCATCATCAGACTGAGTGGGGGAATCATTGAAAGCACTCCTCCTGAGAATTGGAATAAGACAAGGATGCCCACTTTCACCACTTCTGTTCAGTATAGTAGTGGAAGTTGTAGCCAGAAAAAACAGTCAAGAAAAAGAAATAAAGGTCATCCAAACTGAAAAGAGAAACTCAAACTATCACTGTTTGCCAATGATTGTATACATTAAAAACCCCAAAGACTCATCCAAAAGACTACCAGATTTGATAAATTCCACAAAGTGTCAGTTTACAAAGTCGGTGTACAGAAATCAGTAACACTGCTATATATCAACAACAAAGATGCTGAAAGTCATATCCAGAATGAAATTCCTTTTAAAATGTTGCAAAGATATACAATACATAGGAATATACTTAATGAAGAAGGTGAAAGATCTGTGCAAGTAGAACTACAAAACATTGCTGAAAGAAATCATAGATGCAAGGTTGTGAAATAGAAGTCTCCAACATTTTCCCCCACACAAGAACACCAAGTTAACAACCATCTACAAAGAACAAACACCTTCAAAAGAACCAAAAATCAGGTGAACATTCATAGTACCTTGTTTTAAATTTATATTGCCAAAAGAAGAACTGAAGATAGAAAAACATAATAACAGTCCAGAATTGTTGACACAAACCTTTCTTCAACCCCAGCAGCAGCAGCAGGGTGCCAAGAACATCTCTGGGCACTGGGGAAGACAGAACAAAGCAATTGTGAAGACAGTGAACTCGGTGCTGTCATATTAGAGCAGAATGGAAAACCAGACCGGACAGCTGATGCCTGCCCACAGAGGGAGCACTTAAAACAGCCCAGGCCAGATTAGCCACAGGTGTGCTAGTGTCACTCCACCCCCAGTTTTAGGTTGCTTATAACAGAGAGAGTCTGTGTATTTAAAAGAAAATAAGAGAAAAGAGAAAGAATTTCTGCCTAATAATCTAAACAATTCCTCTGCATCTGTCCAATACCATAAACGTGGAATTCTACAAGTCTGCAAGAACCACAGCATTACTGAACTTGGGATGACCCCTAAAGCAGATAAAGCTTAGATCACAATACCCAATTCCTTTCAAATATCTAAGAAGACATCTCAAGAAGGACAGCTACAAATAAGCCCAGTCAGTGAACACTATAATTCTTTGCCCTTAAATGCCCAGACCCCAAAGAACATTTATTAGCATCAACACCATTCAGGAAAGCATAATATCAGCAAACGAACTAAATAAAGTACCAGGGACCAATCCAGGAGAAAAAGAGATATGTGAGCTTTCAGACAGAGAATTCACAATAGCTATGCTGAGGAAATTCAGAGAAAATTCAAGATAACACAGAGGAGGAATTCAGAATTCTATCAGATAAATTTAACAAAGAGATTGAAATAATTAAAAAGAAGCAGAAATTCTAGAGCTCTTGGCATACTGAAAAATGCATCAGGGTCCTTTAATAACAGAATGGATCAAGCAGAAACAAAAATTAGTGGGATGATAGACAGGCTAATTGAAAATACATAGAGGACACAAAAGAAAAAATAAATAAAACAATAAACCACACCGTCAGCATCTAGAAAATAACCTCAAAAGGGCAAATCTAAGAGTTATTGGCCTTAAAGAGGAGGTAGAGAAAGAGATATGGTTAGAAAGTTTATTCAAAGGGATAATAAGAGAGAATTTATCAAACCTAGAGAAAGATATCCATATCTAACTACAAGAAGTTTACAGAACGCCAAGAAGAATAAACCCAAAGAAGATTACCTCGAGACATCTAATAAACTCCCTATGGTCAAAAATAATGAAAGCATCCTAAAAGCAGCAAGAGAAAAAGAAATAAATAAAATACAGTGAAACTCCAACACATCTGACAACAGACTTTCCAGTAGAAATCTTACAAGCCAGAAGTGGCATGACATATTTAAAGTGCTGAAGGGAAAAATAAAAAGTTGACCCTACAATAGCATATCTGGTGAAAATATCCTTCAATCATGAAGGAGAAATAAAGACCTCCCCAGACAAACAAAAGTTAAGAGATTTTGTCAATACCAGACCTGTCCTACAAGAAATGCTAAAAGAAGTACTTCAATCAGTAAGAAAAGAACAATAATGAGCATAATCATCAGAAGGTATGAAACTTACTGGTAATAGTAAGTACACAGAAAAACACAGAATATTATAACACTGTAATTGTGATGTGCAAACTACTCTTATCCTAGCAGAAAGATGAAACGGTGAACCAATAAAAATAATAACTGCAACTTTTCCAGACATAGTCAATACAAAAAGAAATAAATAGGAATAACAAAAAGCTAAAAAGTGGGGGTACAAAGTTAAGTCATAGAGGTGTTTGTTTGTTTGTTTTTTAGTTTTCCTTTTGCGTGTTTATGCAAAGTGTTAAGTTGTTACCAGTTTAAAATAATGGGATAGTATTTGCAAGCCTCATGATAACCTCAAACCAAAAAACATACAATGGATCCACAAAAAATAAAAAGCAAGAAACTAAATCATATCACCAGGGAAAATTACCTTCACTACAGAAAATAAAGGAAAGAAAGAAAAAAATGGAGAAGACCACAAAACAAATGACACATGGAAGGAGTAAGTCCTTACTTATTAATAACAACATTGAATGTAAATGGACTAAACCAAAAGACAGACTGGCTGAACAAATGAAAAAGAAAGACTCATTGATCCACTGCCTGCAAGAAACACAGTTCACCTATAGACACACATACATGGAAATAAAGGGATGAAAAATGATATTTCGTGTCAATGGAAACAGAAAAAGAGCAGGAGTTGCTATACTTATATCAGACAAAATAGATTTTGATACAAAAATCTAAGAAGAGACAAAGTCAGTATATAATGATAAAGGGGTCAGTTTAACAAGAAGATATAATTATTGTAAATATATATGCACCCAACATTGGAGAACCCAGATATATAAAGCTTAGGGCTCAAGGGAGAGATAGGCCCCAATACAGTAATAGCAGGAGACTTCAACATGCCACTTTCAGTATTAAACAGCTCTTTCAGACATAAAATTGACAAAGAAACATCAGCCTTAATCTGCACTATAGACCAAGGGATATAATCGATATTTAGAGACATTTCATCCAAGAGCTGCCAGATACAGACTTTTCCTCAGCACATGGATCATTCTCAAGAATAGACCGTATTTTAGGTAATAAAACAACTCTTAAAACGTTCCAAAAATTAAAATAGCATCAAACATCTTCTTTTACCACAATGAAATAAAACTAGTAATTAATAACAAGAAAAAATTTGGAAACTATACAAATACCTAGAAATTAAGCAATATGTTCCTGAATGACCAGTGGGTCAATGAAAAAATTAAGAAGGAAAATTTTTTGAAACAATGATAATGGAAACAAAACATGCCAAAACCTATATATCAAAACCAGTACTAAGAGAGATGTTTATAGCTGTAAGTGCCTACATCAAGAAAGAAAAAGATTCAAATAAACAATCTAACAGTGCACCTTAAAGAATTAAAAAAGCAAGAGCAAACCAAACCCAGAACTAGAAGAAAAGAAATATTAAAAATCAGAGCAGAAATCAAAGAAATTGAAATAAAAAATTAATAAAACAAAAAATTGTTTTTTAAAGTTAAACAAAACTGACAAACTTCTAACCAGACTAAGGAAAAAGGAGAAAGGATTCAAATAAATAAAATCAGAAATGAAAAAAGAGGCATGACAATTGATACTGCAGAAATTTGAAGGATCATTAGTGGTTACTATGGGCACCTATATGCCAGTAAATTGGAAAATGTAGAAGAAGTAGACAAATTTTTAGATAAATGCAACCTACCGAAACTGAACCACAAAGAAATCTAAACCCTGAACAGACCAATAACAAGTAATGAGATTGAAGCTGTAATGAAGTTTCTTAGTAAAGAAAATCCCAGGACCCCATGACTTCACAGCTAAATTCTACCAAACACTTAAAGAAGACCTAACAACAATACTACTGAAACTATTCTGAAATATAGAGGAGAGTGAATACTTCTAAACTCATTCTACAAGGCCAGTATTTCCTGATCCTAAAACCAGACAAAGACACGTCCATAGAAAAGAAAACTATAGGCCAATATCTCCGATGAATATTGATGCAAAAATCCTCAACAAAATACTAGCAAACCAAATTTAACAATACATTAGAACTATTATTCATCATGACTAAGTGGGATTTATTCCTGGGATGCAAGGATGGTTCAACATACACAAATTAATCCACATGATACATCATATCAACAGAATGAATAATAAAAACCATATGATCATTTTCATTGCTGAAAAAGCACTTGATCAAATTCAACATTCATTTATTATAAAAACCCTAAAAAACCTGGGTATAGAAGTAATGTACCTCAACACAATAAAAGCCACATATGACAGACCCACAGGTGGTATCATACTCAATGAAAAAAAAAACCTGAAAATCTTTCTTCCAACATCTGGAAAACAAAAACGTTCTCACTATTGCTACTGTTATTCAGCATATTACTTCAAGTCCTAGCTAGATCATCAGAGAAGGGAAAGAAACAAAGGGCATCCAAATTGGAAAGCACGGAGTCAAACTGTCCTTGTTTGCTGATGATATAATCTCATATCTGGAAAAACCTAAAGAGTCCACAAGAAAACGATTAGAACTGATAAACAAATTCAGTAAAGTTGCAGGATACAAAAATTAACATACAAAAATACGTAGCACTTCTATATATCAACAGTGAACCTTGTGAAAATAAAATTTTTTAAAATTTCATTATAGTAGTCACATATAAAACTAAATGCCTAGGAATTAAAGAAGTGAAAGATGTCTATACTGAAAACTATAAAACACTAATGAAAAAAATGGAAGTGTACATGAAAAAATGGAAAAATATTCCATGTACGTGGATTGAGAAATATCAATATTGTTAAAATGTCCATGCTACCCAACATAGTCTATAGATTCAACGCAATCCCAATCCAAATACCAATGATATTTTTCATAGAAATAGACAAAAAGTCATATAATTTATATGGAACCACAAAAGACCCAGAAGAGCCAAAATTATTCTTAAAAAAAAGAAAAAGCAGAAGGAATCACACTACCTGACTCAATTTGTACCACAAAGCTAGTAACCAAAACAGCATATTACTGACAACAGAACCGACACATAGACCAATGGAACAAAATAACCCAGAAACAAATCCACACACCTACCATAAACAAATTTTCAACAAATGTGCCAAGAACATACACTGGAGGAAAAGACAGTCTCTTAAATAAATAGTGCTAGGAAAACTGGATAGTTGTATGCAGAATACTGAAATTAGACCCCTGTCTCTCAACATATACAAAAATCAAATCAAAATGGATTGAAGACTTAAATCTCAAACTATAAAGCTACTACAAGAAAACATTGGAGAAAATCTCCAGGAGATTGGTCTTGGCAAAAATTTATTTAGCAGTAGCCCACAAGCACAGGCAACCAAAGCAAAAATGAACAGAAGGGGTCACATCAAATTAAAAAGCTTCTGCACAGAAAAGAAAACAAGAAAGTGAAGAGACAACCCACAGAATGGGAGAAAATATTTTCAAAGCACTCATTTGAGAAGAGATTAATAACCAGAATATATAAGAAACTCAAACAACTCTATAGGAAAAAAAACGAATAGTCTGATCAAAATGTAAGCAAAAGATTTGAATAAATGTTTCTCAAAAGAAGACATACAAATGGCAAATGGGCATATAAAAAGGTGCTCAACATCACTGGTCATCAGAGAAATATGAATCAAAACTACAGTGAGATATCATCTTACCTCAGTTAAAATGGCTTTTATGCAAAGACAGGCAATAACAAGTGCTGGAAAGGATGCAGAGCGAAGGGAACCCTTGTACACTGTTGATTGAAATGTCAATTAGTACAATCACTATGGAGAACAGATAGGAGGTTCCTCAAAAAACTGAAAATGGAACTACCATATGATCCAGCAGTCCCACTACCTTGTGTACACCCAAAAGAAAGGAAGTCAATATATGGAAGAGATATCTGCATTTCCATGTTTGTTGCAGCAGTTTACAATAGCTAAGATTTGGAAGCAACCTAAATCAATGAATGGATAAAATGTGGTACATAGACAGGAGGGAGTACTTCAGCCATAAAAAAGAATGAGATCCTGTCATTTGCAACAACATTGATGGAACTGGTGGTCATTATGTTAAGTGAAATAAGCCAGGCATAGAAAGATAAACATCGCATGTTCTGACTTATTTGTGGGATCTAAACATCAAAACAATTGAACTCATGGTCATAGAGAGTAGAAGGGTGGTTACCAGAAGCTGGGATGGGTAGTGGAATGAGGGGAAGTGAAGATGGTTAATGGGTACAAAAAACCAGAAAGAATCAATAAAACCTACTACTTGATAGCGCAACAGGGTGACTATAGTCAAAAATAGCTGTACATTTTGAAATAAAGAGTATAATTGGGTTACTTACAACTGAATGGATATGCTTAAGGAAGAAAATAGTAGCTATGTGAGGTGATAGATATTTTAATTCGCTTATTGTGGTTATTTCATAATTTATAGGTATATCAAAACCACAATGTATACCTTACATGTTTATAACTTTTGTCAATTATACCTCAGTAATGCTTGAATAAATGAAAAGTTAAAGGTGCCTGTCATTAGTATTCCTCAGCAAAGTTTGTAATTGAAATGAGCAGTTGAATTCTTCAAATCTATCTTATTATGAATTAATATTAAATTACAGAAAATCTGAATACTGAATACATGTATGTTTTGGGAAACATATATGGGAAACCCGTTTATGACTTGCTGAAGCCTCCTTAGACTGATTTAATAGTAGCTAACACTTATGAGCACTTATGATGTGCCAGGCACTGTACTAAGTACTTTTCATACATCATTTTATTCAGTCTTCACAGCTACTATATGAAATACAGACTATTATTATCACCATTCAATAGGTTTAAGCTGAGGCTTAGGTATTTCAAGTAATTTTCCCAAGGTTACTTAGATAGTAAGAAGCAAACCTGAAAGCTAATCCCTAGATTTTCTGGCTTCAAAGCTGGTCCTTTTAACCTCTTCACTCTATTGTCACATTTCTTATTAGCCAGGCACTATATTAAGTATTCTACATCATCTCATTTAATGATCATAAAAATCTTATGAAGTGCTATTAGTAGCCAGATTTTACAGCTGAGAAAACTGAAGCTCAGATAATTTAATTTGCTGTAACACTTGCAGAAAATTAAGAATCAGGATTCTCAAGTTTATCTGACTCCAAAGCTCATGTTCTTTCCACTCAGCAACTCACTCACTTTTAAGATTCAGCATATCAATATTAATAAATTGAGCATTTACTTTTATGGAACAATTTGAAAAGACTTGAAAAATCATCTTTTTCTAGATTGTCGTGAGATCACAAATATCCCAAATTAGTAATATTGCTTAAGGACCACCTCAAGGAAAATTATATTTTTAACTTGTATCTGGTGATACCAATATTTATTAGGAATGTATATTAATTACAATTCTCAATAATATAGTCTCTGATGGACTGTGTGGTAGATACTGTGCTGTACCCCTCAGATCCTCTTCAGGAATGAAGGAATTATTCCCTTAGCTGCTAGGAATGAGTAAGAAAAATGCCTCACTTAAGGAGCAGCTCATATCAAGAACTGATTGACAAAAATTTTAAAGGCTTCTTTTCACACCCTGGGCCAATTCTGAAAGGCCATCTCAATGGGATCATGGAAATCTTTGTTGGAATTGTATGACAGCTGGAGTTTCCTTCTGTCTAACCTTGTTTTATTCTACTCATTTCCACAGGTATTGATCTGGAGAGCACTCTCTTATATACTTACTGCATAGTAATCTTTATCTCTGACTTGCCAGAGAACCTGATTTGCAAAGGAAGGCGTAGATGGAGCATTTGAAGTTAAGAGAAGACACGAGAGATGAGAAAAAAGACAGTAAGAAAGGAAACGCAGGACACAAGTAGTTAATGAGGTATCAAAAAATTGTGAGTGTGGGAAGACAATTTCATAGATCACAACTTTTTTGTAATCTAACTCTGCCCGACCAAAGCAGTGTTTAAGGATGTACTTAGAAAATGCCAGTTGCATCAAACATTCAACATACAGTTTGTATTGTTTTATATATAAACACATGCATACACGTGTGCATGTATATATACACACATATATATTCACACACAGACATATAGGTAGATAGATACATAGATAGTAAGTATATTTATATCTGCATGGATATAGTTAGCATATTTTATTCATGTGTCGTGTGGCTGAACAGCCAGATTATTGACATTTTATTTTTTCACCAGTGTTTTATTTTGGCTTCATGTTGCAAGCCTCAAAAAAGGGAAGCTCTTTTGACTATGCAGTGGGGAAAATAATTAGTTTTCACTCTGCTGAGAGGCCATGTCAGCAACACTAAGTAAAAAATGCAGGGTAAGGTATAGAATATGAAAACTGCAATGTGCTAACTAACAAATGGAAAACTTTCCACTGTTAACAAATTAGAGTGCTCCAGTACTCTTCCAAACACTTCTTGATTACTTTTGCTTTTCCTTGTGAATGCTGAGACCAGCCTGGAGTGAGGAGAGAGGAAGCCAAAGTAGAAACAAAGAACAGCATTTCCTGTCCTTTTGGAAAACTTTCATAGGTCCATGTGGAATGTCCTGGAACGAGATATGCTTTCTGTCTTATTTTGTCTTAGCCTAGTGGGCTAGCTGAGATCTTCCAGAAGTGGATTTTGCAAAAACATCCAGGCTAGCTGGTAGTATGTTCCCATCACTATCTATAATGTAGTGAAAGCTGTTATGTCTGTGGCTTGCCATCTATCCAGTAGGATTAGTATTCACCTTGAAAAACAGAAGCTACTGAAAAGAATTAAGGGTTCCAAAAGCAACTTTGATGTGGAGCATTCACATAAGGAACTACAATCAGAATGTTAAAAAAGAAAACATAGAAGACAAAGTACTTGCCCTTAAAGAGCTTATAGTCTGTTTGGCAGCATCAAGCCTACACGCATGAGAAAAGTTGAAAATAGCAGATAATAATTTAATTCAGTACTTCTCAAAGTTGTTTAAAGGAAAAGTCAGTTCACCAGAGTCTGTGGGAGCTTTTCTGAAAAACAAAATAAAACCTCACCAGTGAGATATTTCTTTGATGTTTCCTATCTACTCAAAAATCCAGCCTATTTCTCAACATGTTAAGTGTGTTTTACAATAAAAACTATTTCACCTCTTCACCAATCTTAAAGTAAAATTGACACCCCAGGAAGATACAATGCGTTTTTACTGTGGTTTTATGCTTTCCAACACTACAATTATGGGGATATACATTTATCATTTTGAAAAGCATGATGTTAACTTGTATTTTTTCAGATTACCTCTTCATGTTAGAGCACAGGCCTTCTTCATCGCAAAAGACTTTTGTATAGGTAGTATTTAGAAATGTGATAAGCTGTTGAGAAAAACATTTTTGTGAAAGAGTCTCTAGTGTTTTTTTTCTCTCATGTCTTTTTGATAGCACTGTATAAGTGTTATAAAGGCCAGAGAGTACTTCTACTTGGAAATATGGTAATAATTGGTTAGGAATAACTAGAAAGTAACTGCAAGATAGTCTGCTTCATTTAGTCTAAAAGAGTGAATTATTTTGTGCTGTTTTTGGTGATATTAGTATTCTATTGGTATTAACTGCAACAGATTATCACACATTTAGTAGTTTAACACAACACAAACTTATTATCTTACAGTTTTGTACATCAGGAGTCTGAAATGCATCTCACTGGGTTAAATCAAGATCTGTGGCACATGGAACCACATGTGGGACGAGGGGTAGGGTAAGTTTGTGTTCCTTTCTGGGGTCTCTAGAGGGCATCTGTTTTCTTTTCAAGCTTCTAAAGGCCTGGCCACATTTCTTAGCTCTTGGACCCATTCCTTTTTCAAAGCCAGCAATAGCTGTTCAAGCCTTTCTCACATTGCATTACGCTGAAACTGACACTTCTGCCTTTGCCTTGCTCTTTCGCATTTAACAGCCTTTGCAGTTACATTGGGCCCACCCAGATAATTCAGTATAATCTCCTTATCTTAAAGTGAAAAACTTATTAGTAACCTAAATTCCATCTGATACCTTAGTTTTCCTTTGCCATATAATTTATCATATTCATAGGTTCTGGGGATTCAAGCATTGACATCTTTGGGAGACAATTATTCTGCCTACCACATGCATTAAATTGGCTTCCCTCTCTGGGACTGGAGAAGAACCTTTTCACCTTTGTATGTGCCTATTTCAAAATGGCAAGAAAAGCTATACTCCAATGGGAGAGGATTTTTATGAATGTATTTGTGAGTATGCTTGTGTCCAGGCTGAGCATTGATGAATAGAAAAAGGGCTTGCTTTTTGTAAGCTTTTGGCAAGTCTCTTTAGGAGAGGGACATATTTTTGAAGATTTAGTAGATTTTTGCTTTGCTGTTTTGTTTTGGCTTGATTTTTTTTTAAATGGAGGACTTCCTGGGTAGGAAGAAGGAAGGATCAATCACATCATTCCTCCCTAGCAGGCCATACAAATATTCTCATTTTTATGTGTGCCATCATGTGAAGGTGGTTGGCAAGCACTACCTTTATCTACCTCTTGTCCCACGTGTGGTTGCATGTGCCACAGACTGAGAAAACACTGTTCTTTGTGTGAATGCCTGTGTGTGAATTGTTCAAATTCTGTCTCATGCACTTTGTTAATTATTTCTAATTTTTAAGTCTTACATTCCCGTTTATAACATAGTTTGTTCAATGAATGGAACCTATAATTTTTATTTTGTTACTTATGTTCTGAATCAGAATCTGAATAGGTTGCTCACAAGGAAAACAAAGAATGATTTTTAAACTAAATTTGCAGAATGACAAAAATTTCTGCTATGATGAAAGAGTGTGGTAAGGGTTTGCTCTTGAGGTTCTGATGCCTGGCACTTAATGAATTGAATGAAATACTTGTTATGATTTATTGCTCTGTAGACTGGAAATATCAATCTCACCACTTGAGGAGCCTTCCTGATTGGTTTGGTATAGAGAATTGTTCCAGTCCAATCTTCCCATTCAGTCTTATTCCCCTTGTATATGCTACCATAATCAGTGTGGTGACTAACTATCAATCAGATTTCAATACATAATGCTATACTTTTGAATATGTGTTAATCAGGCATTTTTGTTAGATATATAAAAAGCAGTTAAATATTAAATATGTACCAAATCTTTAGTATACCCTTTGTGCTAGTCATCTTTTGGAAGGCAGGGTTGAAGTAATCTGAGGGAGTAGGGGCTTCATCCAACCTAGAGTAGTTAGCAGCTGGTTAAGTGTGTGCTATGAGACTGCTGCAGATTCAACCTCTTTAAGAACAACTTAGTTAAACACATAATTGTATTTGTAATCATCAGTTGATTGATCTCTAACGATTGGCTAGACACTATGTTAAGCATTTTACATATATTATTGCATTTTAATTTTTCAACAACTATGTGAGTTAAATGCTATTACTATA
The DNA here is from genome assembly GCF_009764315.1 of Trachypithecus francoisi. Lineage (NCBI taxonomy): Eukaryota > Metazoa > Chordata > Mammalia > Primates > Cercopithecidae > Trachypithecus > Trachypithecus francoisi. The sequence goes on from NW_022681471.1 coordinate 31,273,992, forward strand.
CCCATTAATATTTAAAGAAACTGGTACTCAGAGAAGTTTAGTAAGTTGTTCAAGGCCATATAGATAATAAGCAGTATAATCATAATTTAACATCTGATGTATCTGAACTTAAGTTCACCTTATAGCAGAGCCTGTGAAAAAGACTTGGATCAAGGTAACTTATTTGGTATATGATTTAAAAAACACAGTAAGATGGTAGAAAGAGTAAGACAAGAAAGAAGAAAAAGCTGACACAAGAGTACATTTTAAGTCACTACTGTGAGCAGCAGGGGCTCAATTATACTGAAACCTCCTGAGAAGCATACAAAATACCTTCCAGAATAATCTATCTGAAAAGATAGCTAGAAAATATATTAACTGACTCTCATCCTCCAGTAGTTAAGGGTTGTCCCTGGGAGCTGCATTTCTAGGCTGCAATTTTTCTAGGAACAAATTGGCTCCAGAGGCATGAGAGAAGGCCTTGGTGCACAAAGCAGAAAGACCTTAAGCTTTACAGGATTGAGGTAGGACAGCTGCCTGCAGAAAGTTGTCTGAACACCTGTAGAACTGTATGCCACAAAAGCAGCTGAAAGTAAAGATGGGCCAAGTGGCTTTGGCATGGGGCACCAGAAGCATCTGTTATGGAACTCTAAAGCTTGTGTTCTAAACCCTGATTCTATTTAAAAACAAGCTGTTCATTATTTCTATTTGTTGTACCCATTTTATAATCCTCCTGGAAAAACTTTCACTCTACATGTTTTCTAATACTTTCCCAATATATTAATTTCATTTTCCTCCAAATATTAATTGAACTCCTACTATGTTTCAGATGCCTTACAGTTTTCTGAAGGCCTGGAGACAAAATAAAACAAATGTTTTGCTCTTAAGAAAATATTCATTTCAGTGATTATCTGACAATAAAGTGTGCATGCCTCAGTGAAAAATAACCACCATTACAGGACAAAGAACTAGAATGATTACTTAGACTGTGTGTGTGTGTGTGTGTGCGCGTGATATTCCAGTCTGTAAAGTCTCCATTTTCAAATTGTAAATGAAAACTGATTAGAGTCAGAGTTAGAATTTGTTGGAATGTGTTAAGAATCAAGTAAGAAGGCCGTTGAAAGTAGGGGTGGAAGATTGGGGGTAGGTAAAACCTATCAGCATGTCAAGCTGGTTTTCTCCTGACAGAATATGCAGAATTTACTTGCCTTCACATTCCATAACCTTGAACTCTTCTTGACACAGCTATTAGAGCCAGGCCTTTGAATAACCTGTCTCATAGCATTAGAACCCAATGTCTGATTCTCTGACAATGATCAGACCGTCAAAGTATATATATGATCGTGGGGTGGGTTTGTATGCATGCATGCATGCCTTCCTGTCTATATTTTAAAGAATGAAGACAGACATGGGTTAGATGTGCTTGAAATACTTAAACTGCTATTCACAGTATATTTTATTATTTAAGGTCCAATGGGGCAGAATCCCAGCAATGTATTCTTCACATTAGTTTGAAATACTATTTCAAAGCCTCACCAAGCTGCTCTGTTCTTATGAGTAAGCAGAGTAGTTGGTCGTGTGATATGAAGAATGTTGGAGAAGAAACCCTCTTCCAAAGTTATCTGTTCTACCAAAGTATTGCACTATCTTAAAATTCACCGTTAGCTGTAACTCATTTTCCTACTAGTTTTCTTTGGGATGGTGACACTTAATCCCTTAATATGACATTTTGCTAAGAAAGACAGCATGATAAAATGATGAAAGTAGGGGATATATATTCAGACTATGAATTTCAGTACCATTTACTGGGTAATGAACAATTTATTCTCTCTAGGAAGATTATGTTTTTCAATCTTTGAAAAGAAAGTTGATCATTCTTACTAGTCAAAGGTAATGAGAGAATTAATGACATGTGTGTGAATATGCCTAGCAGAGTGCCTATACAGTAAGTACTCAATAAAAGCTAGTATTTTTTCCTTCATTCTATGAAAAGAAGGCTGAGAGTAGTGTAAGGGTTGCAGAAAGAGGGAGTAATAAGTCCAGAAATATGGAATTACTTTAGGACTGAGGGCTAATCCTGGATTTTAGCTCTTAGTAATGGCCAGTATGGTTGGAGGAAAAGGTAGATGTTTTTACAAAAGACATAGACTCAAAACCTTTTTCCTTTTTCTGCCTATTGCCTTTTTCTCTCTTAGTTCTGTGCCTCAGCTTATCATAAAGATCAGGAAACTGTTAATTCAACTTAAGTTTTATGTAACATAGCAAGAATAATATAACCAGCTGAGCATTGGAAGTTCTGTATAATTATACTCAGGAAGAACACCCAACAGTTCAGTAGCAGATTGTTGCACTCCCTTCCCCCAACCACTACCTTTCCTCTGTAGGCTTGAGATGTATGTTCATTTAAGAAAAGGTCAGGAAATAAAGCTTCAAAATTTTGGTCGGACAACTCCAATTAACTCTCCAGGACCAGACACCCTACTCCTCATTATGCTGAGCAGTCATCAGAGTCCTCTGAGGTGAGGGCATACTAATGCACTTGACAGGATTCTCTGAGTCAGTTCAGGCTTGCAATAGAAAGATAAGGGCAACAGAAACAACATGAATTAATTTTAGCCATCAGGGGTGAAGGGATCTTTATAAACAAAAAGAAGAAATCCCATTATTTAAAAAGGAGGCGGCTGAAACAATATAATAGCCTAAGCTATTGAAGCTTTGATTAAAATGTATTTATGCCTTATAAGACATGAAGTAAGTCACAGGCAATTTGGGAAAAAAAAAACAATTTTATTTTTAGGGATAACAGTGTTTACTGATAGGAAACCGAGACAAGAAGTAGGTTTTCTAACTGAAATTTTCTATTAAGTTTCTTTTTGATTTTGAGAATGGCATTTTTTTTTTTTTGGATATAATAGAGTTGATAAAAAAGAATTGTAGATTGGAAATTAGCATTCAGATGATCTGGGTGCTAATCCCTAATCTGCTCATGTTCAGCTTATAACCTTGAGCAAATAATTAATCTTTGTATCAAAATAAATATATTTAGAACAGATGACCTCTAAAGTCCTTTTTATGTCTAGCATTCTATAATTCTCTCTCAGTCAAGAAAGTTACTAGTCAAAATGAGATTGTATATGCATTTGCAATATATTATCAGAAATTCCAGAGCTAAAGGAAACCCTAGAGTTAATCTTTTCTGAATATATTATGCTTCATTGACCTCAAAATATATTCAAAGAGATTTGCAATTTATCTATAAACTAGGCCAATTAAAATTTTAAGAAGGAAAAGCAAAATCCATTAGAAGGAAGAGATGTATATGTTCAGAACCCATAGATGTATTAATGCCAAAGTTTGAACATGAAATTTGGTTCTGAGCAGCCTGGTAGCCAAGGGAAAAAGTGAACTAAATTGTGTTATATTTATCTCATTACCACATAGAATGAAATACAAAACTTGGTCTTGAAACCGACAGTTTTTTGACCCTAGCATTAAAATTCTATAAGGATCCTTATATATGGGACCATGGATAACATCACACAATGAAAAATCTCTCTTAAAAAGTCTTGGAAACACATAAATCTGTTTCCTCATGTTAGTGTTCTTATCTGAAAGTTACAGATAATTATAAAAAATCAATAGATATAGATCTAGAAATAGGCATAGATCTGGAAATGGAGATATTCTTTATCAAAGATGGAGAATCTATTAGCTAACCTCAGGGGTGGGTCAAGTGCCTCAAATAATATTCTCAGGACTAAATCTTTCTCTTTTCGTCTGAGTTGGCTTCATTGTCAGGCAAGAGTGGCCACTGGCAACTCTAGGTTCACATTCACTATGTAGTCAATGATTCCAGAGAAGATAACCTCTTTCCCAAGAGTCTAGGCAAAGTCCTGAACATAAATTTCATTAGTCAGGCTTATATTATGTGCCCATCACTGCAGCGAAGGTAAAGAAATGCTTTCATTAGCCAGGTATGGGTCAAGTGTACATCTCTGAAAGAAAGCTAGAGACGTAGGACAGAGGAAGAAACTGCTAGATATCAATTACAGTCAAATCATTCACAAAGTTGCTTGGTGAGCAGGAAATGATGGTAAGAAATTTAATCGAACTGAAATGATCAATGTAGCAAGATAAGATAGATTAATATATTCATTTCATCACAGAAATACCCTTACCAATTAGATGAGAGTTCTCATAGTTCAATGACCAAAGTTCCTTCTTCTCTAGAAAATTAGTATTCCCCCCCACTAAATATTTTTCTATGCTTCCTGACTGCCAAACTCTCTCTTGATTGACAGCCATCCATTAGATATATTAATACATTCAAAAAATGTATAAGCTCTTGTTTTCCTGGGAGTCTTTAGTAGACTGTGTATATTTTCTCTGATCCATTAGGTGTTTGTTCTTTTGTTTAATTCTGAGAGGGCAAAAATCCACTTTATTGGTTTCTTAATCAAAAGAAAAAATATAAAACATAGAATATCTGGCTTAGAATAAAACTGCCTCTGAATGTATCTATATATTCCAATACATTTTGATCATTAAACAGGATGGTTTACTACATTGATTATATTTACAAAATTTCCTAATCTGTTAAACCAATACTATGTACCAGAGTCTGCCTTAGTGTCATTGGTCAGTTTAAAGATGAATGGAATGTGATCCCTCTTTTAAAATTTATTGAGAGAGAAACATTTTATGCAAGTCACATAGAGGATGCATAATGGAATAGGGGTAATAGAGGGAGATTTTAAAATAAAAAAATCAGCACTATGGTATAGAGATATTGTTTCAAACTACATGTCAATGGTATGTTTTTGACTTGCAGTGTGTAGCACAGGTCGGAGGTCTGTTTATCAAATACTTCCTTATCATATGATTTTACTGCTATAGATATTCCACTTGCAACTTTTTAAAATAAAGCATCTTTTATATACTCTTATTACAAAAGCCTTGTTTGCATATTACATGAAAGCCAGAAAATACAAACTAAAGACCCCTTTCCTAAGAAAACCTACATAGTTCCTCTAACGTAGTGGAAACTTAATCACATTAAATTATTTTATATGGCAATACGTATGCATTTCTGTATTCGTGTGTGTGTGTACACACACAAAGAAATTCTCTCACAAGGTGCATGCGTTTTGTAACCTGCTTTTTTGCATATTTAGGAATACGTAGAATTTGTATTTGACCCGCATAACACTTGCATTATAGTATTCTCATTTCTGATAAGGAACATCTGATGCTTGATGTAGAAATTTTCAGTCTTTGGCACAAAGTTTTATTTTATCTTTATTTAATATTGTTGTTTAGCACTTTCTTCCTGGGTTTGTTTTGTCAGCCTTTATAATTTAAGGATGTTGTTTGTTTTTTCTTCATCACCACCATCATCATTATCAATAATATATACTGAATGTTTATTACATGTCAGCTACTTCTAAAAGTTTCACATGGATGCTCATTTAATACTTTAAAATTAGCTTTAAAGTAGTTACTATAATTAATCAATTTTATAAATGAAGTGATTCCAGAAATGTTTAAATGCTTACAGGAAGTATGTGTTATTTTCTAGTCTCAACCACTCTTGATATGGTTTATCCTATTGCAAAAAAGCAATGATTGCCCTTTTTCTTCAAGCTAAGTTGATTTAAAAGTAAAAGCATTAATTGTGGGTCATTTTAAAACAGTCATTTTAAAATGATGAAAGATGCATTCCACAGTGATAACAAATATCTTCACAAAATAATTATCAAAAGATAATATAATGAATTATCAAAAATGTGAAATATGTGAAATATTTGATAATTCACATATTTGTAAAGCACAGGCATATAGTAATTAAGGGCATGTAATCTGAAACTAGATATCCTGGGTTTAAATCCTGTTTCTACCACCAATTAGCTGAGTGAGGTTAACCAAATTATTTATCCTCCATTTTCACTGATTTTCTCATCTGTAAAAGGAGATAGTAAACATATCTACCTCACATTATTGTTGTAAGGATTAAGCGAGTTATTACATGTAAAGCACTTAGGATGGTTTCTAAAATATTGTGAGGGCTTAGAGTTTACAATTATAAACTGCTAAAAATATGAAGAGAGATAGAAATAGAAGTGTTTCTACCAATAAGTTTCTGTCTATGAGAGAGCAAGTAGATACTAAGAATAAATATTTTCTGAATAAACAATAAGTGTGATATAATTAGACATATTCAATTTTATATTCTGAAAATCAAGAAGTATTTTTAACGTCAGCACCTGTGATAGGCAGAATGGATTCACAAAGATGTCTATACCCTAACCCTTGGAAGTGTTGAATATGTTATTTTACCTGGTGGAAGAGACAGATAAAGGTAAGGCATGCACTTTAAGATAGGAAGATTATCCTGGATTATCCAGGTGGGTTCAACCTAATCATGTGAACCCTTTAACGTGGAGAACATTCTCTGACTGGTATCAGAAAGAGGCAATAGAAGAACCAGAGAGATTCACAGAAGTTAGAGAAATTTGAGGCATGAGAAGGAATTGACAGAATCATTGTTGGTTTAGAGATGGAGGAGGTCATGTGACATGAATGACAATCAGCAGGAAATTGAGAACCTCAATCTTACAATTGCAAGGAATTAAGTTCTGCCAACAATCTAAATGAGCCTGGAAGTGAATTTTTCCTATATCCTTTCGATAAAAGCCCTGCCTGACTAACATCTTTATTTTGACTCTATGAAACCCTAAACAGAGAACTAGTTGAGCTACCTGTGCTTGGAAACTGTGAGATAATTAATTTATGTTTTAAGCTGCTAAATTTGTAATAATTTGTTGCACAGCTACAATAGAATATGGAAATCTAATATGGCACCACATTACTTTTATAAAAAGTGCATAGATTACAAAGCAAACCTCAAAGAATCCCCTAGAGGGGCAGAGCAATATGGCTGAATAGAAGCCTCCACCAAATGCCCTCCCCAAAGGAAAACAAAACTGAAAAACTATCCACACAGAAAGCACCTTTATAAGCACGAAAAATCAAGTGAGTGATCACAGTATCTGATTTTAATGACATATCACTGAAAGAGGAACTGAAGATGGTAAGAAAGACAGTTGTGAATCACCTGCATCATCCTTCCCCCATTTCCCAGCAGCAGCCACGTGGCGTGGAGAGAGAATCTGTGCACTTCAAGGAGGGAAAGCACAATGATTACGGGACTTTGCATTGGAACTCAGTGCTGCCCTGTCACAGCAGAAAGCAACACTGGGCAGAGCTTAGCTGGCACTCATGGAGGGAGCATTGAGACCAGCCCTAGATAGAACCTGGGTTCTGAAAGCCTTGCAACTGTGGGCAAAAGTACTCTGGGATCCTAAATAGACTTGACAGGTCATCTAGGCCACACAGACTGCAATTCCTGGGCAAGTTCTGGTGCTGCACTGGTCACAGAGCCAGTAGACTTGGGGGACACATAACCTAGTGTGACACCAGCCAAGGCAGCCGAGGACTGCCTGCACTACCCTTCCCCCAACCCCAGGCAGTGCAGTTTGAAGCTCTGGGACAGACTCCTTCCTTTTGTTTGGGGAAAGGAGAAGAAAGAGTAAAGAGGACTTCGATTAGCAACTTGGATACCAGATCAGCCACAGTAGGACAGAGCATCAGGCAGAGTCTTGAGGCCCTCATTCTAGGCCTAGATCCTGGGTGACATTCCCAGACATAGCCTGGGCCAGAAGGGAACCCTCTGCATTGAAGGGAAGGACCCAATCTGGGAAGAATTTATCACTTACTGACTAAAGAGTCCTTGGACTCTGAACAATTAGAAGTGGTTGCCAGGCAGTAGTTGCTGTGGGGCTTGAGTAAGACCCAGACATATGCTGGCTTCAGATATGACTCAGGACATTCTCAGCTGTGTGTCTATGGGAAGAGATTCCTTCTATTTGAGAACAGGAAAAGGAAGTATAAAGGTGACTTTGTCTTGCACCTTAGGTACCAGCTTGGCCACAGTAGAGAGCAGCAAGCAAGCACTCAGGGTCCTTGATTCCAGGCCTTGGTTCTGGATGGCATTTCTGTATACACCCTGGACCAGAGGGGAGCCTATTGTCCTGAAAGGAGAGACTCAGGAGTGACAGCACTCACCACAAGCTGACTGAAGAGCCCTTAGCCCTTGAGGGAACATGGACAGTAGCCAGACAGTACTTGCTATGCAACTAGGGTGGTTATGGCCATGGAAAGACTCTTCTGCATGTGGAAAAGGGAAGGAAGCATGGGAAGGACTTTATCTTGTGGCATGGGTGCCAGCTCAGCCACAGGAGAATAGAGTACCAGGTAGATTCCTAGGATTCTGGACTCCAGATGCTGACTCCTGGATCTCTGGCATGTCTAGACCCATGCAGGGCTGGCAGAAACTCACTGCCCTAAAAGGAAGGGCACAGTATTTCTGGCTTCACCATCTGTGGTTACCACAGTCCTTGATTGAGACCCAGTGCATAGCTGGCTCCAGGTTTGGCACACATTTACAGTGGTGGTGGCCACAGGATTGCTACAGTCACTTCTTCCTCAGCTCCACACAGCTCAGCAGAGAGAGAGAGAGAGAGAGAGAGAGAGAGAGAGGAGAGAGAGAGAGAGAGAGAGAGAGACTCCATTTATTAATATTTGGAAGAAAGTAAGGGAAGAGGAAAATTTCTCTACCTGATAATCCGTGGAATTCTTCCAGATCTTACCTAAAACCACAAGGGTCATAATTCATGAGTCTGCAAGGACCACAGCTTTACTGAGCTTGGGGTGCCCCCTAATGTAGATACAATTTCGGTGACCAAAATCTTAGATCACAACACTGAAGTCCTTTTCAAATACCTAGAAAGACTTTCCAAGAAGGATGGGTACAAAACAAGCCTGAACTGCAAAGACTGCAATACGTACCTAACTCTTCAGTGCCCAGACAACGATGAACAGCCACAGACATCAAGACCATCCAAGAAAACATGACCTAACCAAACAAACTAAATAAGGCACCAGGGACAAATCCCAGAGAGAAAGATATATGTGACCTTTCAGACACATAATTCAAAAATAGCTGTGTTGAGGAAACTTGATGAGATTCAGCATAACTCAGAGAAGAAATTCAGAATCCCAGAAGAGAAATTTAACAAAGAGATTGAAATAATTAAAAAGAATTAAACAGAAATTCTGGAGTGAAAATGCATTTGATATAGAGAAGAATGCATTAGAACCTCTTAACAGAAGAATTCATCAAGCATAAGAAAGAATTAGTGAGCTTGAAAATAGACCATTTGAAAACACAGTCAGAAGAGACAAAAGAAAAAAGAATAAAAAGCAATGAAACACACCAAAAGATCTACAAAATAGTTTCAAAAGAACAAATGTAGGAATTATTGGCCTTAAAGAGGATGTAGAGAGATAGGGGTAGAAAGTTTATTCAAAGGAATGAGAACAGAGAACTTTCCAAATCTACAGAAAAATATCAATTTTTTTTTTTTTTTGAGACGGAGTCTTGCTCTGTCGCCCAGGCTGGAGTGCAGTGGCCGGATCTCAGCTCACTGCAAGCTCCACCTCCCGGGTTTATGCCATTCTCCTGCCTCAGCCTCCCAAGTAGCTGGGACTACAGGCACCCGCCACCTCACCCAGCTAGTTTTTTGTATTTTTTTTAGTAGACACGGGTTTCACCGTGTTAGCCAGGATGGTCTCGATCTCCTGACCTTCTGATCTGCCCATCTCGGCCTCCTAAAGTGCTGGGATTACAGGCTTGAGCCACCGCGCTCGGCCAATATCAATATTTAAGTAGAAAAAGGTTATAGAATATAAGCAAATTTAACCCAAAAAAGACTACCTCAAGGCATTTAATAATCAAACTCACAAAGGTCAAGAATAAAGAACCCTAAAAGTAGCAAGAAAAATAAACCAATAACATACAATGGAGCTCTGTAATATGTCTTGCAGCAGAGTTTTCCATGAAAACTTTATAGGCCAGAAGAGAGTGGCATGACATATTCAAAGTGCTGAAGGAAAAAAAAAAGAATTTTTAATGTAGAATAGTATATCCAGTGAAAATATCCTTTTTTTTTTTTTTATTATACTTTAAGTTCTAGGGTACATGTGCATGACGTTTATATCATGTATAACTCCCCCATGCAATCCCTCCCTCCTCCCCCCTCCCCATGATAGCCTTAAAACATGGAAGAGGAATAAAAAGTTTCCTAACAAAAAAAAAAGTTGGGAGATGTCATCAACACCAGACCTGTCCTGCAAAAAATGCTAAAGGGAATTCCTCAAGCTGAAAGAAGAAGATTAAGTGAGCAATAAGAAATCACTGGTAATAGTAAGTACAGAGAACATCACAGAATATTGTAACACTATAATTGTGGTGCAGGTTATAATACTCATACCTTGAGTAGAAAGACTAAAAGATGAAATGATCACACTAATAACTACAACAACTTTAAAAAACATAGATGGTACAATGAGATTGCATTAGTTCGTTCTCACATTTCTATAAGGAAATACCTGACACTGGGTAATCTATAAAGACAAGTTTAATTAGCTCGTGGTTCTGGAGGCTGTACAGGACGCATAATTCTGGCATCTGCTTGACTTCTGAGGAGGCTTCGGGAATCTACAATCATGGTGGAAGGTGAAGAAGGACTAGGTATCCCACATGGCTGGAGCAGGGGCAACAGAAGTGTGGGGTGAGGTGCTATACACTTTTAAATGACAGATATCATGAGAACTCACTATCATGAAGACAGTACTGGGGGGATGGAGCTAACCTATTCAAGAGAAACCCACTTCCATGATACAATCATATCCCACAAAGCCCCACCTTCAACATTGGAGAGTAGAATTCAACATAAGACTTAGGTGGGAACACATATCCAAACTATATCAAGGATAACGATAGAAACAACAAAATGTTAAAAAGTGAAGACAAAGTTAATGTGTAGAGTTTGAATTAGTTATATCAGTTTGTGCGATCTCTGTTGTCAATAGTTTAAAATATTTGGTTGTAAGGTATTATTTACATGCTTCATGGTAACTGAAAAATATCATATACTGGATATACAAAAAAGTAAAGCAAAAATATGGAACATACAACCAGAGACAATTATCTTCACTAAAAGAAAGTCAGGAAGGAAGAGAAGACCATGAAATAACCAAAAACAAATTACAAAATGGAAGAAGTGCTTACTTGTCAATAAATAACATTGAATGTAAATGAGCTAAACTCTCCAATCAAAAGACATACAGTGGCTGAATGGATAAAAAAAGACTCAAAATATGTTTCCTACAATAAATACACTTTACCTATAAAGACCACACATAAACTGAAAGTGAAGGGATGAATATTTTTAATTAAATTATATTAAGTACATTCTCTGACCACAGTGGAAATAATAATCAATACCAAGAAGAATTTTGAAAACTATACAAACACATGGAAATTAATATGCTCCTGAATGACCAGAGGGTCTTTCTTGAAACAAATGATAATGAAAACACAACATACAAAAACCTATTGGATACAATGAAAAGCAGTACAAAGAGGAAAGTTTATAAATGCCTACATCAAAAAGAAGAAAATTGTCAAACAACATAATGATGCATCTTAAACAGCTATAAAAGCAAGAGCAAACCAAACCCAAAATTAGTACAAGAGAAGAAATAATAAAGATGAGAGCAGAAATCAATGAAATAAAGAAAACAGTAAAATAAATCAATGACATGAAAAGTTTATTATTTGAAAAGATAAAACTGGCAAACCTTTAGCCAGACTAAGATTAAAAAAAAAAAAAAAAAAAAAGGAGACTCAGAATCAGAGATTGAAGAGCAGATATGATGGTCAACACCACAGAAATCCAAAGCAGTATTAGGGGTTACTATGAGCAGCTATATGCAATAAATCTGAAAACCTAGAAGAATAAATTCCCAGGCACATACAACCTACCAGGGTTGAATTGTGAAAAAATGAAAACTTTGACAAACTAATAACAGATAAAGAGAGCGAAGCTGTAATAAAAAGACTCCCAAAAAGAAATGCATGGGACACAGTGGTTTTACTGCTAAATTTTACCAAACATTTAAACAAGAACTAATACCAATACTACTCTAACTATTCTGAAAAATAGAGTATGAGAAAATATTTCCAAACTCATTCTATCAAGTCAGTATTCCTCAGTATCAAATCCTGACACACATACATCAAAAAAAGAAAACTACAGGCCAATATTCCTGATGAACATTGATACAAAAATCTTCAAGAAAATTCTAGTGAACTGAATTCAACAACATATTAAAAAGATCATTCATCATGACTAATATAGTTTGGATATGTGTCATCACCCATATCTCATGTTGAATCGTAATTGTAATCTCCAGTGTTGGAGGTAGGGCGTGGTGGGAGATAATTGGATCATGCGGATGGATTTCTCATGAATGGTTTAGCACCGTCTTCTTATTGCTGTTCTCATGGTAGTGAATTCTCACAAGATCTGGTTGTTTAAAGGTGTGTAGCACCTCTCACTTTTATCTCTAGTGCTCCAGCTTTCACTATGTGACATGTGAGCTCCTGCTTTGCCTTCTGGCATGAGTGGAAGCTTCCAGAGACCTCCCTAGAAGCAGATGCTACTATGCTTCCTGTATAGCCTTTCTCATGAACCATGAGCCAATAAAAGCGTGTTCCTTATAAATTAGTCAGTCTCAGGTGTTTCTTTATAGCATCGCAAGAACAAACTAATACAGACAATTTGGTACCTAGGAGTGAGGTATTGCTATGAAGGTACCTCAAAATGTGGAAGCAGCTTTGGAACAGGATAACAGGAAGAGGCTGGAAGACTTTGGAGGCTTCAGGAGAAGAGAAGAAGATAAAGGAAAGTTTGGAACATCTTAGAGACTGGTGTTGTGACCAAAATGCAGATTGTGATATGGACAATGAAGTCCAGGCTGAGGTGGTCTCAGATGTGGGAACTGGAGCAAAGGTCATTGTTTGCTATGCCTTAGCAAAGAACTTATCTGCCCTGTGCCCCTGCCCCAGGGATTTGTGAAACTTTAAACTTGAGAGTGATGATTTAGGATATCTAGTGGAAAAAATTTCCAAGCAGCAAAGTGTTCAAGATTTGGCATGGCTGTTTCTAACAACCTAAGCTCATATGTGGGAGCAAAGAAATTACTTAAAGCTTAAAGAAATTTCTCTCTCTCTCTCTCTCTCTCTCTTTAATGCTCCTGGTTTCAGCTAGTGACTTGCAAACTCTTGCTTCACCTTTTGCCATGACTGGAAGCTTCCTGAGGCCTCCACAGAAGCAGATAACAGCATGTTTTCCATACAGCCTGCAGAACCCTGAGCCAATAAAACTTCTTTTCTTATAAATTACTCAGTCTCAGTGGTTTTATTTTTTTTTTTTTTATTTTTTTATATATATATACCAATGAGAGAACAGACTAATATAGTGACCAAGCAGAATTTATCCTGGGGATACAGAGATGATTTAATGTATACAAAGTGATTATTGTGATACAGAATGGAGGACAGAAAACATATGATAATTTCAATTGATGCTGAAAAAGTGTTTCATAAAATTCAACATCCCTTCATGAAGAAAACCCTCAATAAAGGGAGTATAGAAGGAACATACCTCAACATAATGGTCATATGTGATAGACCCATAGCTACCATCATACTGAAAGGGGAAAAACTGAAAGTCTTTCCTCTAAGATCTGGATTGTGACAAAGATGCCCATTGTCACCACTGTTATTCAGCATTTTACTGGAAGACCTGGCTAGAGCAATCAGAGGAAAAAAATGAAATAGCATCCAAATTTAAAAGGAAGAACTCAAGTTATCTTTGCAGATGATATAATCTTGTATTTGAAAAATCCCGAAGACTCCACATACACACACACACACACACACACACACACACAAAACTACTATAATTGATAAACAAATTTACTAAAGTTGCAGGATACAAATCAACATAGAAAAATCAGTAGCAGTTTTATATGCCAACAGCTAACAATCTGAAAAAGAAATCAAGAAAGTAATCTCATTTCCAATAGGAACAAATAAAATACAATACCAAGGAATTAACTAAAGAAGTGAAAGATCTCTACAATGAAAACTATGAAACAGTAATTCAAGACATTGAAGAGGACACAAAACAAAATATATTTCATGTTCATGGATTGGAAGAATTGGTATTGTTACAATGTTCATAAAACTTGTATTAGTCTGTTCTTGTATTGCTATAAAGAAATATCTAAGACTGGGTAATTTATTTAACAATAGGTTTAATTGGCTCATGGTTCTGCAGACCTTATAGAAAGCATGATGCCGTTATTTGCTGTTTCTGGGGAGGCCTCAAGAAGCTTACAATCATGGGGGGAAGCAGAGGGGGAGCAGGCACATCACATGGCAAGAGCAGAAGAAAGAAAGGGGAGAGATGCCACACGCTTTTAAACAACCAGATGTTTTCTGAACTGAGTGAGCTCAGTCACCAAGGGGTTCATACCAAACCATTCAAGAGGTATCCATCTCTATGATCCAAATACCTCCCACCAGGCCCCACTTCTAATACTGGGGATTACAGTTCAACATGAGATTTGGACGAGGATGAATATACAAACTATATCACTACCCAAAGCAATCTATAGATTCAATTTGATTCCTATGAAAATACCAATAATATTCTTTACAGAAATAGAAAAATTAATCCTGAAATTTATATGGAACCAGAACAGACTCATAGTGGCCAAAACCATCTTGGACAAAAAGAATAAAACTGGAGGAATCACAGTCATTGACTTCAAATGACAATACAGAGCTATAGTAACCTAAAGAACATGGTACTGCATAAAAACAGAAACATAGACCAATAGATCAGAATATAGAACCCAGAAATCCTGACATCTACAATGAACTCATTTTTGATGAAGGTGTCAAGAACATACATTGGGGAAATGATAATCTCTTCAATAAATGGGGCTGGGAAAACTGCATATGTATATGGAAAAGAATGAAACTAGACTGCTGTCTCCTGCCATATACTAAAATCAAATCAAAATGGATCAAATAATTAAATTTAAGACCTAAAACTATGAAACTGCTTAAAAGGAAACTTTGGGGAAATGCTTCAGGACATCGGTCTGGGCAATTTTTTCTTCAATAATATCCCACAAGCACAGGCAACCAAAGCAAAAATAAACAAATGGGATCATGCCAAGTTAAAAAGCTTTTTCACAGCAAAGAAAACAATCCACAAAGATACAACCAACAGAATGGGAAAAATATTTGCCAACTATCCATCTGACAAGAGATTAATAACCAGAATATATAAGAAGCTCAAACTACTCAATAGGAAAAAAATCTAATAATCTGATTAAAAATGGGCAAAATATCTGAATGATTGTTTCTCAAAAGAAGGCATACAAAAGGCAAACTAAAAATAGAGCTACCATATGATCCGACAATATCAAAAGGGTATCTTCACTCTCATATTTGTTGTAACTGTGTTCACAATAGCTAAGATTTGGAAGCAACATAAGTGTACATCAGTGGATGAGTGGATAAAGAAAATGTGGTACATATACACAATGGAATACTATTCAGCCATAAAAAAGAATGAGATTCTGTCATTTGCAACAACATGGATGGAACTGGATGTCATTATGTTAAGTGAAATAAGCCAGGCACAGAAAGACAAATATCACATGTTCTCACTTATTTGCTGGATCTAAAAAATAAAACAGTTGAATTCATGGAGATACAAAGTAGAATGATGGTTACCAGAGGCTGGGAATAACAGTAGGTTAGGAGTAAATGGGGATGTTTAGTGGATACTTTTAAACACAAAGGATAAATGCTTGAGGTGATGGATACGTCATTTACCCTAATATGATTATTATGCATAGTATGCCTGTATCAAAATATCTCACACCTGTGATGCACCCACATAAGTTAAATATTTTAAAAAGTTTAAAAAGAATCTGCCAGAATACATACATTATAAATCATGTTCTATAACACAAAGCAATAAAACTACAAATGAATGAAAATAAAGATGCAGAAAACCAAATTACTTAAAAATGTTAATAAACTATTTTCCTAAATGAAAGTATACAAAGTGGAAAGCCAAACCCTATTTACAGAGAATTGGAAAAGTGTGGTTCATAAGGAATGGGAATGCTACAAGCTAGAACATTTGAGATAGGCAAAAGGTGTATTAAAAAGTGAATTAAAATCCCTAAACATCTTCATGAGAGGATCAAAAAATGAATCAATATTGTACCTTAAGAAGGTGGAAAGATAATACATAAGTAGATCTATGCTACAGACGAAGCTGTTAGTGAAAAAAACATGAAAAAATAAATTTTAAAAGCAGAAAAAATAAACAGTAACAGTTTGTAAGTAAATATTAAAAAAGATAAATCACTAATTTTGATAATAAACAAGGAAGGGCAAAAGTAGACAATATACTGTGATAAGAATATCAAAAAGAGGAAATAGTAACAGATAAACAAGTTTTAAGACAATATATATCACTTTGCTAATGAATTTGAAATGTTTTTCTATGCAATATTAATTTCTAAAATTGGATAAAAGGTCAAAATCCAAGAAAACAATAGCTTAGGGAAAAAAATGATAAAATCATTAAAAAATTCAGTCCAGATAATTTCACTGAAAATATCTTTCACACTTTCAATTAGAAAATATTTCTGATGTAGTTTATGTTGTATTACATCATAGAGTAAAACGGGGAGTTTTTTTTACAGAACCAGCAGCAGGCTGATAAGAAAACATGAAAGAGTTTAAAAAATGGTGACAAAACTTTACTTTTGAATACAGATGGGAAAATCAGAAGTTTGTAATTAATATATAGAAACCAAGAGTAAAATAAAAGAATAATAAAACATGAGCAAATAGATTTTGTTCCAGAGATGCAAGATAAGTATTAGAAAATCTGATGACATTTGCAACAGTAATAATAAGTCCAAAAAGAAAAATAAAGCATATAATCGTGACAGATGTTAAAAAAGAAAAAAAAAGCAGTATTAATGATAAAAAGTACAGATTTGCTTTATTAAAGTAGCAGCCAGAATCATATTAATAGTCAAGCACTACAATCATTTCTATTATAATCAGGAATAAGACAATAGTCTCAAAAACCATTAGTATTGTGTAAATCACTCTTATATAATTTTTAAAAATTTCTCCTAAAGCAATAATACAAATTAATGAATCCAAAGTGTAAATATGATTAAGTAAAGTGGCAAAATTACCATTATTTACTCATGATTTTATATCTAGAAAAAACAGGAAGAATTTCTAAACCAAACAAAATGAGAAGCAATATGAGCATTGAGTAAAGTAGTAGGCTACTGCTATGGACTGAATTATTTCCCCTCCACATTTATATGTTGAGGGCCCTAATCCCCAATGTGACTATATTTGGAAACAGGGTCTATAAGAAGGAAATTAAGGCTAAATAAACTAATAAGTGTGAGGCCCTGATATAATCAGATAAGCTTCCTTAAAAGAAGAGATGCTAGTGAGTTCATTCTCACTCTGTCTCTGCACATAAACATAAACAGAGAAGTCAAGTGAGCACATAATGAGATTGCAGACACCTGCAAGGCAAGAGAAGAAGTTTTAGAATAAAACCTAACTTGTCAATACCTTCATCTTGGACTTCCAAGCCTCCAGAACTGTGAAAAATACATTTCTATTGTTTAAGCCACCCAGTCTATCATATTTGTTATGGAAGCTGAGATGGCTAATACAGGTACCAATTTTAGGCAAAATGGTTAAGAATTTCACATAGCAGGTGCATGATTGCATATTATATTTATATTCATCTTTTATATATGTTATATATATAAAATTTTGTATCTTGGAAATATTTTAATATATATTTTAAAAGAGACAATGTAAGTTGGACAAATACTTTGAAATAAGTAAAATCAGATTTAAATTACTATAATTTTTTACAATTAGATAAAATGTGCAAATAAAATATAGCAGAGTTATATGTGTACACACACAAAATCAGATCCCATTCATAATAGAAACAAAACACTAACAAACATGGAATAGACAACAAATAAATAGAACCTATAAGACAAAGCTATAAAACATAAATGAGGGACATATAAAAGACTTGAATAAATGTGGAGATGTACTTCTTTCTCTGATTGTAAATATTTTAGTTCCCCCAGATTAATTAACACTAGTTTTGAAAATCCCAATAAAAATTCCAGTGGGGCACTTTTATAATTTGGAAAGTGATTTAATGTTTATCTGAAAGAGTAAACATATGATAATAGCCAGAAAATTTCTGAATAAAGGAAGCAGGAAAGGCATTGCCTTACCAGATTTCAAAGCCTATCATAAAGCTATCCAGAAATTGAAACTGCATTGCTGGCCTAAAAATGGAACGGATTGGAGACAGGTTATTAAGTACGTTAAGAATTCAGTAGCCAGTGAAATTTACCATCACAAATCTACAGTTCAAAATAATGATTAAGAATGATTTTTAGAGACAGGCAGTCTTGAGTTCAAACGCCCGATCCGTCATTTATTAGCTGTGTGTACCTTCATTAATTTCCTCAACCTGTTTGAATATGAGTTTCATCATCTGTATAATGGGACAGTAATACTTACATCATAATGAAATAATGCATGTGCCTGGTACAATTTACATATAGTAATACGTAATTTCATACAGTAATCCTCAATAAATGGTAGTTTCTGGATCCTTGTCTCACTCCTTGCAATCAATATAAATTGCAGGTGAATCAAAAGTTCACATATGTAGAAAATAAGGAAAATAGAATAAAAATATAGATGAATGGAATAGAATTATATGTTCAGTAGCTACTTATAAGTGTGATGAAGAAACTGAAAATCATGAAGAAAAAATAGTATTTGTTATATAAGAAATAAAAAGTTCTGTATAAAGAAAATTAAATTACCATAATAAGTTGAATGACAGCAACATTACTGGGGAAGGACATGCAATATATATGTCAATATGATTAATTTTATGTGAATCTTTATGTTTTAATGATTAGTTATTTGTGTTCCGTATGTATGCTGTCTTGGTTTTAATAAATTCTTTTCTGTAAATATTCGTTAGCAATGAGTGGTCCTATATTTGTAGAAGACTTGAAATGAAGCTGAAGCAATTGAAACATGGGTCTTGTTTGCTAGATGAAATTATTTCTAGTTGCAGAGGGATGATGCTATTTCTGTGTTTGTCTGATGTTTTTATTAATGACTTTGAAAAGTGGTTAAATGACATGTTAATTAAATTTGAAGTGATAGTAAAGAAGAAAGCGTTGTGAACATCATTGAGATTCCAACAATAACCTGTTTGGGAGGGGTTAAGGATGTAAGCAAACTAGAAAGCCAGATTTAACCTATCAAATAAAAGCAATCGTGCAGGGAAAATGATCAAAAATAGATATGTTAGTCTAAGAAGAGTACTGACTGGAAATCAGCCATGCTGCGAGCATTTGGCAGTCACTAGAATAGAATTAGGCTAAATAAAATCTCAAGCAATGAGAAGATTCACACTGAATTTTTAACTTCTTTTGAAAAAAATGCATTTTACTTTGAAGTGTTGTTCTAAGTGTTGGTGTAGCCCACATACAAAGGACCATAGGCATTAGGGATAGATCTTGTGATTAGAAAAATGTCCATATCTGCTGTTGAAAAAAAAAAAAAAAAAAAAAAATTCTCTACAGCCTAGATGAAATTAGTTATGTAAAGAAAACTTGATAAGCAATGTCTTAGAGAGTGTTTTGGAAAAAGGTAAATGATTAGATTAATCTGCATGTTAAAGTCACTGTTTCCACTTACTTCAGAACCACCTGGAGTGCTTTTTAAAATGCAGATTTCTGGGCTCTAGCACAGACCAACTGAAGCAGAATCCCTGGATGCCAGTACATGTAATCTGCATTTTAAAGGAAGGTTGTTTTCTTTCTTTTTACATAATACTCTTGGGAACCATTGCTTTGTGTTATCTGTACAAAATTCCACTAAAATATGATGAATAGAAAATAACAAAATGGGAACTCTATCATGCTATGGAAAGCTTTTGTAATGACTTAGAATACAGTGGCACTGATTATTAGGAGTTAGCCAACCCCACACAAAAGAGAAGCATAAAATCATCAAGATTATTTGTGTACAGCCTCACAAATTGGATAGTACACAACTCCATGGTGAATTATTCACATAGATTACTGTGTGAATGGCACCCCCTAGAGTTGTGCAGTGCAGATCTTAAATCAGTACATACAGATGTTCCCAGTTAGCACTAGCATAATTATATTTTGGAGCAGGGTAGTTCATTAATCTCTATCACACTCAAAAGATTTATGTTTTCCATGGTTCGGTTCACCAGACATTACAAATTTGGCATTCAAGGTGCCTTGACGTGAGATAAGGAAAGTTACTAGAAATAAGACTATACCCTATTATAATACAGTCACATTTTCATTCATAAATCAGTCTCCTGTTGTTTAGACTTGAGTGAATCATAGTTTTATTACCTACAGAGTTGAGCTCCGGAACTTGGACCAAGAAAGATTCCACTAAAGCTATTGATCTAATGAAAGCCACCCTGAAACTATCAGCCAGCTTTACCCTTATTATGACTATAGCTGCCATACTGTCATATTACATATTTTCTGTGGTAAAGGAAAGCAAAATTAGTTATAAGTAACTAAGAAAAGACAGAAATAGCTTGATGAGCTATAGATTCCATTTAGAGTATTTTCCCTCACATGCGATTTTTTAAATTTTATTTTTATTTTTATTTTTTCATTTTTGCACCTGCAACCAGATTGTAACCTTGAGAAGAATCTTGTCCACAAATTTAGAGGCCACAGTGGAAAATTTACTTTGGGAGTAGGTCATCAAAAGAGCATGCTGAGTCCAGATGCAGAGGAAATTAGAACCTTTGTTTGTTCTCTCTTTGAGGACAACTGTGCTCTCTGTGAAAATTACATAGCCCCTCCTTACACTGTTTCAGGGGGAGAGAAGCCAATTAGCAAAACAAGTAAGGGAGATATTGGAGCACAAAATCCAGAGGAGGAATTAGAAAAATAATTGAGTTCAAAAACTGCTGAGTCATTAGTGGAGGAAAAGGACATGGAGAGAGACAATTTGTTACCTGATCTAAGAAAGCAGACGGAACTTACTGAAATAGTGAATAGTAAATGATGACTTCTCTCACAGGTTTTCCTTCTCCTGAAATTTATCTTCACTTGACCCCAATGCACTTTCTTTACTTGTCCTTGTTTCTTTCCTTTCTTTTACAAATAAACAGTTTATGTTTATTACCTAGTCCCTCTTTAATCCTTTAACCACTAACCTAAATACATCTCATCTGAATTTCTTCCCATCATGCTACTTAATTTGTACTCCTAAAAGTCACCAGTGCCATACCAAACCTGTATTTCCCTGTCTAAATCTCTTTCCCAATCTGTTTCTGCTTTTATAAATATCTGCTGGCATTTCCCCCAAGTATAGCAACAGCATAAACATAAACAGTAGAGGGGCGGAGCAAGATGGCCGAATAGGAACAGCTCCAGTCTCCAACTCCCAGCACGAGCGACACAGAAGACCGGTGATTTCCGCATTTTCAACTGAGGTACTGGGGTCATCTCACTAGGGAGTGCCAGACAATCGGTGCTGGTCAGCTGTTGCAGCCCGACCAGCGACAGCTGAAGCAGGGCGAGGCATCGCCTCACCTGGGAAGCACAAGGGGGAAGGGAGTCCCTTTTCCTAGCCAGGGGAACTGAGACACACAACACCTGGAAAATCGGGTAACTCCCACCCCAATACTGTGCTTTAAGCAAACGGGCACACCAGGAGACTATATCCCACACATGGCTGGGAGGGTCCCACGCCCACAGAGCCTCCCTCATTGCTAACACAGCAGTCTGGGATATAACCACAAGGTAGCAGTGAGGCTGGGGGAGGGGCGCCCGCCATTGCTGAGGCTTAAGTAGGTAAACAAAGCCGCTGGGAAGCTTGAACTGGGTGGCCTCACAGCAGCTCAAGGAAACCTGCCTGTCTCTGTAAACTCCACCTCTGGGGACAGGGCGCAGTTAACAACAAAAAAAAAAGCAACAGGAACCTCTCCAGACGCAAACCACTCTGTCTGACAGCTTTGAAGAGAGCAGTGGATCTCCCAACACGGAGGTTGAGATCTGAGAAGGGACAGACTGCCTGCTCAAGTGGGTCCCTGACCCCTGAGTAGCCTAACTGGGAGACATCCCCCACTACGGGCAGTCTGACACGCCACAACCACAGGTGGACTACACCCCTGAGAGGAAGCTCCCAAAGTAAGAATCAGACAGGTACACTCGCTGTTCAGCAATATTCTATCTTCTGCAACCTCTGCTGCTGATACCCAGGCAAACAGGGTCTGGAGTGGACCTCAAGCAATCTCCAACAGACCTACAGCTGAGGGTCCTGACTGTTAGAAGGAAAACTATCAAACAGGAAGGACACCTATACCAAACCCTATCAGTACGTCACCATCATCAAAGACCAGAGGCAGATAAAACCACAAAGATGGGGAAAAAGCAGGGCAGAAAAGCTGGAAATTCAAAAAATAAGAGCACATCTCCCTCTGCAAAGGAGTGCAGCCCATCGCCAGCAAGGATCAAAGCTGGTCAGAGAATGACTTTGACGAGATGAGAGAAGAAGGCTTCAGTCCATCAAACTTCTCAGAGCTAAAGGAAGAATTATGTACCCAGCGCAAAGAAACTAAAAATCGTGAAAAAAGAGTGGAAGAATTGACAGCTAGACTAATTAATGCAGAGAAGGTCATAAACGAACTGACAGAGATGAAAACCATGACACGAGAAATACATGACAAATGCACAAGCTTCAGTAACCGACTCGATCAACTGGAAGAAAGAGTATCAGCGATTGAGGATCAAATGAAAGAAATGAAGCGAGAAGTGAAACCAAAAGAAAAAGGAGAAAAAGAAATGAACAAAGCCTGCAAGAAGTAGGGGATTATGTAAAAAGACCAAATCTACGTCTGATTGGGTGCCTGAAAGTGAGGGGGAAAATGGAACCAAGTTGGAAAACACTCTTCAGGATATCATCCAGGAGAACTTCCCCAACCTAGTAGGCAGGCCAACATTCAAATTCAGGAAATACAGAGAACGCCACAAAGATACTCCTCCAAGAGCAACTCGAAGACACATAATTGCCAGATTCACCAAAGTTGAAATGAAGGAAAAATCTTAAGGGCAGCCAGAGAGAAGGTCGGATTACCCACAAAGGAAGCCATCACACTAACAGCAGATCTCTCGGCAGAAACTCTACAAGCCAGAAGAGAGTGGGGGCCAATATTCAACATTCTTAAAGAAAAGAATTTCACCCCAGAATTTCATAACCAGCCAAACTAAGTTTCATAAGTGAAGGAGAAATAAAATCCTTTACAGATAAGCAAATGCTTAGAGATTTTGTCACTACCAGGCCTCCTTACAAGAGACCCTGAAGGAAGCCCTAACATGGAAAGAACAACTGGTACCAGACATTGCAAAAACATGCCAAATGTAAAGACCATCAAGGCTAGGAAGAAACTGCATCAACTAACGAGCAAAATAACCAGTTAATATCATAATGGCAGGATCAAGTTCACACATAACAATATTAACCTTAAATGTTAATGGACTAATCTCCAATTAAAAGACACAGACTGGCAAACTGGATAAAGAGTCAAGACCCATCAGTCTGCTGTATTCAGGAGACCCATCTCACATGCAGAGACATACATAGGCTCAAAATAAAGGATGGAGGAAGATCTACCAAGCAAATGGAGAACAAAAAAAAAGCAGGGGTTGCAATCCTAGTCTCTGATAAAACAGACTTTAAACCATCAAAGATCAAAAGAGACAAGAAGGCCATTACATAATGGTAAAGGGATCATTCTACAGGAAGAGCTAACTATCCTAATATATATGCACCCAATACAGGAGCACCCAGATTCATAAAGCAAGTCCTTAGAGACTTACAAAGAGACTTAGACTCCCATACAATAATAATGGGAGACTTCAACCCCACTGTCAACATTAGACAGATCAACGAGACAGAAAGTTAACAAGGATATCCAGGAATTGAACTCATCTCTGCACCAAGCGGACCTAATAGACATCTATAGAACTCTCCACCCCAAATCAACAGAATATACATTCTTCTCAGCACCACATCGCACTTATTCCAAAATTGACCACATATTGGAAGTAAAGCACTCCTCAGCAAATGTACAAGAACAGAAATTATAACAAACTGTCTCTCAGACCACAGTGCAATCAAACTAGAACTCAGGACTAAGAACTCAATCAAAACCGCTCAACTACATGGAAACTGAACAACCTGCTCCTGAATGACTACTGGGTACATAACGAAATGAAGGCAGAAATAAAGATGTTCTTTGAAACCAATGAGAACAAAGATAACATACCAGAATCTCTGGGACACATTTAAAGCAGTGTAGAGGGAAATTTATAGCACTAAATGCCCACAAGAGAAAGCTGGAAAGATCTAAAATTGACACTCTAACATCACAATTAAAAGAACTAGAGAGGCAAGAGCAAACACATTCAAAAGCTAGCAGAAGGCAAGAATAACTAATCAGAGCAGAACTGAAGGAGATAGAGACACAAAAACCCTCCAAAAATCAATGAATCCAGGAGTTGTTTTTTGAAAAGATCAACAAAATTGACAGACCGCTAGCAAGACTAATAAAGAAGAAAAGAGAGAAGAATCAAATAGACGCAATAAAAATGATAAGGGGATATCACCACCGACCCCACAGAAATACAAACTACCATCAGAGAATACTATAAACACCTCTATGCAAATCAACTAGAAAATCTAGAAGAAATGGATAATTTCCTGGACACTTACACTCTCCCAAGACTAAACCAGGAAGAAGTTGAATCCCTGAATAGACCAATAGCAGGCTCTGAAATTGAGGCAATGATTAATAGCCTACCCACCAAAAAAGTCCAGGACCAGATGGATTCACAGCTGAATTCTACCAGAGGTACAAGGAGGAGCTGGTACCATTCCTTCTGAAACTATTCAATCAATAGAAAAAGAGGGAATCCTCCCTAACTCATTTTATGAGGCCAACATCATCCTGATACCAAAGCCTGGCAGAGATACAACAAAAAAAAAAATTTTAGACCAATATCCCTGATGAACATCGATGCAAAAATCCTCAATAAAATACTGGCAAACCGGATTCAGCAGCACATCAAAAGCTTATCCACCATGATCAAGTGGGCTTCATCCCTGGGATGCAAGGCTGGTTCAACATTCACAAATCAATAAACGTAATCCAGCATATAAACAGAACCAAAGACAAGAACCACATGATTATCTCAATAGATGCAGAAAGGCTTTTGACAAAATTCAACAGCCCTTATGCTAAAAAGCTCAATAAATTCGGTATTGATGGAACGTACCTCAAAATAATAAGAGCTATTTATGACAAACCCACAGCCAATATCATACTGAATGGGCAAAAACTGGAAAAATTCCCTTTGAAAACTGGCACAAGACAGGGATGCCCTCTCTCACCACTCCTATTCAACATAGTGTTGGAAGTTCTGGCTAGGGCAATCAGGCAAGAGAAAGAAATCAAGGGTATCCAGTTAGGAAAGAAGAAGTCAAATTGTCCCTGTTTGCAGATGACATGATTGTATATTTAGAAAACCCTTGTCTCAGCCCAAAATCTCCTTAAGCTGATAAGCAACTTCAGCAAAGTCTCAGGATACAAAATTAATGTGCAAAAATCACAAGCATTCTTATACACCAGTAACAGACAACAGAGAGCCAAATCATGAATGAACTTCCATTCACAATTGCTTCAAAGAGAATAAAATACCTAGGAATCCAGCTTACAAGGGATGTAAAGGACCTCTTCAAGGAGAACTACAACCACTGCTCAGTGAAATCAAAGAGGACACAAACAAATGAAGAACATACCATGCTCATGGATAGGAAGAATCAATATCATGAAAATGGCCATACTGCCCAAGGTGATTTATAGATTCAATGCCATCCCCATCAAGCTACCAATGACTTTCTTCACAGAATTGGAAAAAACTGCTTTAAAGTTCATATGGAACCAAAAAGAGCCCGCATTGCCAAACAATCCTAAGTCAAAAGGACAAAGCTGGAGGCGTCACGCTACCTGACTTCAAACTATACTACAAGGCTACAGTAACCAAAACAGCATGGTACTGGTACCAAAACAGAGATATAGACCATGGAACAGAACAGAGTCCTCAGAAATAATACCACACATCTACAGCCATCTGATCTTTGACAAACCTGAGAGAAACAAATGGGGAAAGGATTCCCTATTTAATAAATGGTGCTGGGAAAATTGGCTAGCCATAAGTAGAAAGCTGAAACTGGATCCTTTCCTTACTCCTTATACGAAAATTAATTCAAGATGGATTAGAGACTTAAATGTTAGACCTAATACCATAAAAACCCTAGAAGAAAACCTAGGTAGTACCATTCAGGACATAGGCATGGGCAAGGACTTCATGTCTAAAACACCAAAAGCAACGGCAGCAAAAGCAAAATTGACAAATGGGATCTAATTAAACTAGAGCTTCTGCACAGCAAAAGAAACTACCATCAGAGTGAACAGGCAACCTACAGAATGGGAAAAATTTTTGCAATCTACTCATCTGACAAAGGGCTAATATCCAGAATCTACAAGAACTCAAACCAATTTACAAGAAAAAACAAAACCCCCATCAAAAAGTGGGGAAAGGATATGAACAGACATTTCTCAAAAGAAGACATTCATACAGCCAACAGACCCATGAAAAAATGCTCATCATCACTGGCCATCAGAAAATGCAAATCAAACCACAATGAGATACCATCTCACACCAGTTAGAATGGCAATCATTAAAAAGTCAGGAAACAACAGGTGTTGGAGAGGATGTGGAGAAATAGGAACACTTTTACACTGTTGGTGGGATTGTAAACTAGTTCAACCATTATGGAAAACAGTATGGCAATTCCTCAAGGATCTAGAACTAGATGTACCATATGACCCAGCCATCCCACTACTGGGTATATACCCAAAGGATTATAATCATGCTGCTATAAAGACACATGCACACGTATGTTTATTGCGGCACTATTCACAATAGCAAAGACTTGGAATCAACCCAAATGTCCATCTGTGACAGACTGGATTAAGAAATGTGGCACATATACACCATGGAATACTATGCAGCCATAAAAAGGATGAGTTTGCGTCCTTTGTAGGGACATGGATGCAGCTGGAAACCATCATTCTTAGCAAACTATCACAAGAACAGAAAACCAAACACTGCATGTTCTCACTCATAGGTGGGAACTGAACAATGAGATCACTTGGACTCGGGAAGGGGAACATCACACACCAGGGCCTATCATGGGGAGGGGGAGGGGGAGGGATTGCATTGGGAGTTATACCTGATATAATGATGATTGATGGGTGCTGACGAGTTGATGGTGCAGCACACCAACATGGCACAAGTATACATATGTAACAAACCTGCACGTTATGCACATGTACCCTAGAACTTAAAGTATAATAAAAAAAATTTAAAAAAATTTTTTTTAAATGTATTGATCTTGTTTTTGTGCCTATCATACGTCATCTTGAAAATGTGAGAGACTGATATTCTGTAGTTCTTGGGTTGAATAGTCTGTTAATATATGTTAGGTCCATTTGTTCTAGAGTGAAATTTTAGTCCAGTTTTGTATAGTTTCTATATCAATGATCTGTCTACTGCTGTTAGTGGAGTGTTGAATCCCCCCTACTATTGTGTTGCTGTCTCCCACTATTATTGTGTTGCTGTCTATCTCATTTCTGTTCTAGTAGTAATTCCTTTAGGAATCTGGGAGCTCCAAGTAGGTACTATATATTTAGGATTGTAATATCTTCCTGTTGGATTAACTTTTTATCATATATAATGACCTTCTGTGCCTTCTTTTCTATTGTTGCTTAAAGTTTTTTATCTAATACAAGAGTAGCTCCTCTTGCTTGCTTTTGGTTTCCATTTGCATGGGATATTATTTTATCCCCCTTTTCCTTGAGTTTCAACAAATCACTACATGTTAGGTGATTTTCTTGAAGACAGCAGGTATTTGGTTTGCAATTTTTCAAATTCATTCTATCAATCTGTATTTCTTATGTGGAGCATTTAGGCCATCTAATTTGGCTCTAGGTGCTTTCAGAGGTTCACTTTTACTATTGAGGTGTGAGGTACAGTTTCAGTCATCATGTTGACTGTTACCTATATTTTTTTATGTTGACTTATTGTTTTATAGGCCCTGTGAGTTTTATGCTTTCAAGAGGTTTTACTGTGGTGCACACTGACCTTTAGTTAAAGGTTTAGAACTCCTTTTAGCATTTCTTGTAGGACTGGTCTAGTAGAGACAAATTACCTCAGCATTTGTTTGTCTAAAAATGACTTTATTTCTCTTTAATTTAGGAAACTTAGTTTTGCTGGATACAAAATTCTTGACTGATAGTTATTCTGTTCAAGGAGGCTAAAGATAGGACCCCTAGCCCTTTTGGCTTGTAAAGTTTGTGCTTAGAAGCCAAAAGCAATGGCAACAAAAGCCAAAATTGACAAATAGGATCTACCTAAACTAAAGAGCTTCTGCACAGCAGAAGAAAGTACCATCAGGGTGAACAGGCAACCTACAGAATAGGAGAAAATTTTTGCAATGTACTCATCTGACAAAGGGCTAATATCCAGAACCTACAAAGAACTCAAACAAATTTACAAGAAAAAAACAGACAACCCCATCAAAAAGTGGGCAAAGGATATGAACAGACATTTCTCAAAAGGAGACATGCATACAGCCAACAGACACATGAAGAAATGCTCGTCATCACTGGCCATCAGAGAAATGCAAATCAAAACCACAATGAGATACCATCTCACACCAGTTAGAATGGCAATCATTAAAAAGTCAGGAAACAACACGTGCTGGAGAGGATGTGGAGAAATAGGAACACTTTTACACTGTTGGTGGGATTGTAAACTAGTTCAACCATTATGGAAAACAGTATGGCGATTCCTCAAGGATCTAGAACTAGAAGTACCATATGACCCAACCATCCCATTACTGGTATATACCCAAAGGATTACAAATCATGCTGCTATAAAGACACATGCAAACGTATGTTCATTGTGGCACTATTCACAATAGCAAAGACTTGGAATCAACCCAAATGTCCATCAGTTACAGACTGGATTAAGAAAATGTGGCACATATACACCATGGAATACTATGCAGCCATAAACAAGGACATGGATTCCGCTGGTAACCATCATTCTCAGCAAACTATTGCAAGAACAAAAAACCAAACATCGCATGTTCTCACTCATAGGTGGGAACTGAACAAAGATCACTTGGACTCGGAAAGGGGAACATCACACACCGGTCCTACTATGGGGAGGGGGGAGGGCGAAGGGATTGCATTGGGAATGATACATGATGTAAATGATGAGTTCATGGGTGCTGACGAGCTGATGGGTGCAGCATACCAACATAGCATAGGTATACATATGTAACAAACCTGTACGTTGTGCACATGTACCCTAGAAGTTAAAGTATAATAATAAAAAAAAAAATTTTTTTAAATAGAAAAAAAAAAGAAAGTGAATGTCAATTCTTCCTATTTCCTTCCTGTTAAGAGCCCTTAAGGCCACTAAGACCTGTGGCTGGAGTTAGATGGCAGAAAGTTCAAAGGGACAAACTTCAAGGTTAAACCTTGAATTGAAAATATTACATATCAAAATAATTTCAAGACTCTTGGTTATTGCAACAAATTTCTGGTGAATAGGTATGAAAATATATTCTGAGGATGACAGATCAGAAAGAGAACAAAATTTTAAACAAGGTAAATTTATATTATAGATATGAATACACTTAACAGAGATTCTGGGTGCCAGGTGCTAATTTAAAGAGCCGTATTTCTTTGTGCTTGGTTGGTTGACTAAACTCAATATAGGCCTACTCTAAATGAAGTTAAGATGTGAGAAATTCCTATCTATAATTTGGAAAAAAGTGCAAATTTTCAGAGAAGTAGGAGCATTAGAATAGAATTATCATGTGTGACATACTAACCTACCTTTTAACTATCCTATGAGAGGATCCAAAAGACTCTTTCTTCCTCATGACATTGAGAAATCCACTGATGAAGGGTGCACCAGCATCTTTGTAAAGTGCTATGGTGGGTGTTCTCCTTCACCTGAAGATGAAGGGAGCAGATGCTGCAACTTAAAATGGCCCCTAATATCAACAAGGGTAATGCTATCTTACGTGGCCGATGCCAAAAAGCAGTACCTGAAAACTACAGGCAATATATGCAAGGTTAATGAAATGAACAAGGTCAAATTTTTAATCATATTGATTTGACCCTTAATGGTCTTTGGTAGAGGAAAACTAATTATTCAGTACCCATGACAAACAGATGGGATGCCCACTAATGTCTTATTTGACTGGTAAAACTGAATAGAATTCTAACTCCAGTTTAAAGATTCTAACTTGAACCATCAAAATTACGGGTCAAAGCCCCACATTCAGGTCTCATACCTAAAGCAAGTTAATAAAGTCATCATCTTTGAAAGAAAGTGAGACAGGGAATCCTTGAGGAAAGTCTTTGTTATAAAATCACTAGGACTTGTGCCATTATCAGTGTTCCTGTGCCCCAAGGAAAGCAATTCTCACACTTTTCAGGAATTGTGAAATAAAGTTAATATCTGAGAACTCAGAACACTACTGTAGTCCTCTGGTCAAAAAAGAAACTTACAGGGTCAGTTTATAGATAAGACTTTTATATTCCAGTGATTCTCCAAACTATCTTGTGGTTACCATTCCATTTACTGATATGTAGTTGGAATAGACATACTCCACAACAAGCAGAATCCTTATTTGGCTCCCTGACTCAAGGGGTGAGGGGTCCTTGGAAAGCCCCTGGGTTCCCTCTCCGGCTAAAATTTAAAAAACTACTTAATGAAATCAAAGCTGTTAACGGAACCATCAAATATTTAAAATATGTGCGTCCTTTTCTATCTTCATGTAAATCACCAGTTTGACCTATGTACAAGACAAAGCCATCTTGGAGCAAAACAATGAATTATTTTAAGCTTAATTAGGCGACGACTCCAACTGCAACCACAGTTGTAGACTAGTCAGTTTTCTGGAGCAAATCAATATAATTTCCAACACCTGGTATAAAGCTATAGAACTGGTAAATACTATTTCCCCATCCCAATAACTGAAGAACAAAAAAAGTTAGCTTTCACTTGGTAGGCATAGCACTAAACATTTACCATCTTGTCACAGAGGTATATCAACTCTACAGATTTGTGCCATAATTTTGCCTACATGAACAGTGATCATTTTATCATCCCACAGAACAGTATACTGGTTGATACTAATAAAGCCAGCATAACAGGACCAAGTGAGCAGGAATTAGTAGCAATTATCTTAGACGTCTTCATCAGACATGTGGTTATCAGAATGTGGAATAAATCTCACGAAAATTAGGGAGTCTAAAGCATAGGTAAAGTTACTGGTGATCCAGTGGTTTTGGTAATGTGATTTCACTGTAAATAATGCGATTTTCCTTCCAAAATGAAGAAGTCCCTGCACCTTACTCTCCTAAACTTTAAGAAGAGGTATAGCACCCAATGGGACTTTACACAAATTATGCCTGGGTATGCTGCTCCAATTCATATATCAAGTAGCCTACAAGGCCTCAGACTGAGATCAAAATAATACAAGCATCTCCAGATATTATAGGCTACAGTGCTTGCAAGCAAATTTGCCAACTGACCATTGTGATACAGCTCGTCCAATTCTTGAAGTATATTAGATTGTATTAAATTCTGTACAAAGTCCAATCCCTTATAAGAACATCACAGCAGAAGCTCCTAAAATTTTAAAGCACAACTATGACTTCTCTAGTATGTATCAATTCTCCTTCATGGAAACAGATTTTGGCTTACTGGTTGGCCCTGCTAGAGGCTCAAAACCTGACAATGAAAAAATCTTTTAAACTTTGTTTTCTTCACAAATTATATATGCCCAAAAAGTATTATATTATCAAGTAGAAGTGGTTTTGAGGGATTGCCTTAAAGGCACATGTAAATTGCTTGAGCAACAGCAGGTGGCTTACAATGCCAGTGTGCCTACCTTTATCTCACTACCATCACTCCTCCTACCCAACCAGTGGACAATTCCTTAAGAGAAAGAAAATCAAGCCTCATTTTTAGGTAACTCTGCACAATATGCTGGCACCTTCCTGAAGTGTATTGCCGTAACATTTCAGTCCTACTCAATGGTGGCCATGAAGAACAGTGAAGAAAGAAACTTCTCCCTGTGGACATAACTTTAGCAGCATTATTGTTATCCACTCTGCTTGTAAGGAGAGATGATCCAAGAAATGGATTTATATTCATTCTTGAGCAGCAGATTA
Organism: Trachypithecus francoisi; assembly: GCF_009764315.1. Classification (NCBI taxonomy): domain Eukaryota; kingdom Metazoa; phylum Chordata; class Mammalia; order Primates; family Cercopithecidae; genus Trachypithecus; species Trachypithecus francoisi. The sequence continues at coordinate 31,306,517 of NW_022681471.1, forward strand.
CAGTTTGGTCATATTGTCTGGGACTTTGGCATATTATCTGAGATTGAAAGATTCATAGACAAAGAAATCTGGTGAAGTATGTAAACTGGAATTTTATTATTGGCAAAGAATGTGAATATTTCTGTGTCCTTTACTAATAATCACCCAAATTCCCCTCTTTACGCAAAGAAATTTCTTAATAATCCAGTGGACAAGATGATAAGCTATAAAGATAACAAACAGCCTCTTTCACTGGACTCTACAATGCCTTCTCAACGAGCTCAAGGATAAAGTGGTCATAGTAGCAGGGATGACGATTCTCTATAGTTTCCGTTTTTGAAATAAGAATGATTTTTGTTGTTTTTGTTTCATCCCTGTGTCCTTTTTGAATGTGAATAATTGTTTCAATTTTCTTTTTTATGGTTTCTGGCTTTGAAGTAAGACTCACAAACGTTCTCCTCACCACAAAATTATTAAAACGGTCACCTAATTTTTCACCTGGTAGATTTCTGATGTTGTTTAGATTTAATTTATCTATTTTTTTTTTGGTAAGAAGTGAAGTAGAGATACACTTTATTTCTCTCACAATGGCTAACTAGTTGTTTCCAACACCATTTATTGTATACTTTTTGTACTTTCCTGACACTAACAGAAAAACCTCTAGAGCAGCATTTGCCAGCATGTTCTGAGAACATGATAGGACTGGACACTAATGTCTTCCAAAAAGAGATATTTTCATAGTTAAAAACATTTGGAAAACATAGAACAACTAAATTATTTAAATTTTGGACTTCTCAGATGTTACATAACCCTATTCTCACTGAGCCTTTAAAAGGGCAAGTAATCTATAGACAGTAATCTGAGGAACACTGCTTTAGAGACATACTTTGAAAAAATATATTTTTGTTATTGTTGTTTTATATATAGCTGTAATTTTACATAAAAATATTTTAATTATATTTCATTGAACTTTTATATAAAAATGTTTCATTTTTAACATTCATTGAAATAATTATGATTTTCTTCTTTTAAACCTATTACTATTATGACATAGGCCATACATTTCCTAACATTGAAAAAGTAGTTGGTTTTCTAGAATGAATCCCACTGGATCATGGTGCATTACTTTTTCACACAGGTAACATCAATTGAGTAAAATTTAACTGTGTGTGTGTGTACGTGTGAAAGGGAGAGAAGAGGAGGAGGGCAAGGAGAGGTTCCTAGTTTTAGGAAGTTTTCCTTCTTTCTTTAGGCCTTAGGATTGTTTTAAAAAATGTAGAAATTACCAATTTGTTGATATTCTGAAATACACATGCACACACACACCTACACACACACACACACACACACACACACGAACTGAATCTTGCATTTGTTTTTCTGTTATGTTTTAATTGGAAATGAGACAAAAAGATGGCAAATAAGCTAGAGTTATTGATAAACCACTTTTCTGACATCTATGAAAAAGCAAAAGCCTCCTGCCACTCCAACCTTCTGCTTTTCTATCCTACCCATCCCAAGGAGTAAACACTGCTAAAAGATAAGGTAAGTATTTCCAGATTTTCTCTGTATCTGTATATGGTAGCTAGTTTTCAAAGATGTGCCCTATTAATAAACCATAGCTCCCAGTACACACACTCTTTTGTAATCCTTATTCCTTGAACCTAGACTAGTCCTATAGCTTGATTTTGACCAATAGACTATAAGAAAAATGATGCTGTATGATTTTGAGGCCAGATCAGAAGCCAGAAGCCTTACAGCTTCCACTTGGATATCTTAGGATGCTTGATTTTGTGCATTACATGTCAGAACCCAGCCACCATTCTATGGAGAAGTCCAGGCTGCATAGAATGGCCATATGTAGGCCATCTCCAACTAAGCTCCCAATGGACAGTCAGCACCAAGCGCCAGACATATAATTGAACTATTGGATTTCTAAGGTCAAGACTTCAGATCATTCCAACTCCAGCCATCACTGACAACAAACATATGAGAAGTTCAAATAAATACTACCCTGATGATAGCAATTGACCCATAGAAATGTGAAAATAATAGTTTTAAGCCATTAAATTTAGAAGTGGTTGGTTACTTGGTAACTGATAACCAAATTACTACATAAACTGTACGTGGAGACAGATTTACATGTAGGTACACTTCTCATGCATGTGTAGTGTGTACACAACTGAGTTTTGTTCTATATCCAGCTCAGCAACTTGCTTTTTATATTAATATGTCATAGACATATTTCCAAGACTTCCTCACATGGCCTGTGCCTCCATCTCTATGTTCTTTTTCAGTCCCTTATAAGGACACTGGTCACTTGACTTAGGGCCCATTCTCATCCAGAATGATCTCATCTGAAGATCCTTACTCATAATTACATTTGCAAAGACCCTTATTCCAATAAGGTCACTATTTGAGGTTCTAGTGGACATGTTTTAAGGAGGACACTATTCCACCCACACAAATAGTGATTCTTTAAAATACATTTTTATGTTGTCAACATTTTGAAATTTATAAAAAAGATATTTGTTTCATAGACTTTTTTTTTCATTTAGCTGTAATTGGGAAAATAAATCCAACATCACTAATACTTTCAAACTGAGTTCCTGCCTACTCTGCTTTACAGAATCTGAAAAAGCATATGGCCCAGTCTAATCTCTCTGAAGTGCCAAATGTAACTGAATATTTAATGTATAAAAGACAATATACCTACCTTTATTAGCCCAAGATGCTTCCATCTATATGGCTCTTGTTAAGATGTCAAAGCAGCTATACCCTTGCATTCTTTCGGAAATACTAGAGATAAATAATATCCACATATCAGCACTGAGCTTTGATATTCTCTGAGTGCTTTCCTTTATGCCTACTGGTGGACAAGACAGACTACAATTATATTCACTATTTATCATAAATTCCTATTATCCTTTAGTTCTCTCTTGCCTAACCTCCTTGAAATCAGTGTCACTAAAAGGGTACTCTGAAGCAGCATTCCCCAATATTTTTGACATCAGAGATGGGATTCTTGAAAGACAATTTTTCTACAGATGGGGGAAGGAATGATTTCGGGATACAACTGTTCCACCTCAATCATCAGGCATTAGATTCTCATAAGGAATGCACAACCTAGATCCCTCACATGTGCAGTTCACAATAGGGTTCATTCTCCTATGAAAATCTAATGCTGCTGCTGATCTGACAGGAAGCGGAGCCCAGGCAGTAATGCTCACCTGCTGCTCACCTCCTGCTCTGTGGCCTGGTTCCTAACAGGCCACAGACTGGTACCAGTCAGCGGCTCAGGGGCTGGGGACCCCTGGACTAGAGCACAGTTAAGTTCTCTGCTTTATACTGCCACATTGCATCTCACTGAGGCAAGTGGAATTTTTTCAAAAATATACAAAAAGAACAAAAATGAAAAAACAAAAACAGCCAATTTATCTCAACAGAGTTCTAGTTCTAACATCAACATTTTCTGAAAAGCCTAAGACATTTATAATTTTTTATTTGATTATAGCTACCATCCTCTGCCTTAATTACCAAAATTCAAAAACATTTCCATTGTAAATTGTCTAAAACTTAATAGTTGCACAAATGGTGAAGTCTGAAATCAAGAGTCATAGATGAGAAATTTTGATATAATTGAATGTGAAGCATTTCATCTGAGGAAAATAGCTTTAACACACACAAATTTAATAGCATGGGATATTTTGAACTGCAAAAAGCAATCATTACAAGTATATGCAAAATTAGTTACATTTTGTCAACATTCTTTAACTTCTTTTCATTCAAAAGAATTTTTTTCCGTTTATTTTTTGGTCTATGTAATATAATTTACATTCAGAAAGCTGATTCCAGTGCAATGTCAACAGCTTAATGGCCTTGGTTATGTTACAACCATCATCCAAACAGAAGTGTAGTGTTCAGAAGAAAAATGGCAAACGAAAGTTATAAGAGAAAAAGCAAACTATATAAAATATAAAATTGGTTACATTTTGAAAAGGGAGCATCGGTAGCAACACACACACCCACACACACACACACACACACACACACAGAGGAAAATGAAATCAATAGATAACTAGTAGCAGGTTTCCTCTCTAAAGCAACTTGATTTAATGTCTGGGAATTCTGGCAATACCAACATGGTAGAGAGGTGAGTTTCCACACAGTTTGAGGCTTACTATCTTACACATTTTGGAATTGTCCATTGGATCCCCTGGTAGGTGTTTAATTTAACTCCAGGTAAGTATAACTATAGCAGGGCTTCTAGTCTACATAACTCTAAGCAGGTTCGAGTTCAGACTTTATAACCAAATGATAACGTTTTTTAAATAAATGTTTTTATACTTCTGCTATAATATACTGATCACAAGTTATACAAAAGAATTTCAAATCCAAAGCCCAGAATATATCATGACCTATATTCATGTTTCTTTCCTAGACCAATTCTAAAACAGAATTTTTATTTGAAAGACCAACAATTATTCTCAAATTTAACATTCTTAGGTGTTGGTAAAAGGAACAAGTTTTCTTAAATATGCCAAATTCTGTTAATGTAGGGTAAGGTAAATTTGGATTCTAAAACTGCATTAGTTCTAACTTTATTTAAAACAGAACTTATCAGGTGTTACACCTCAAATCACATAAGACAGATACCACTCTGGCATCTGATCATTTTTAAGCTATGGTAAGAACAATGCACCATGCCGAGGACATAGAAAAAGTCATAGCACCTGGATTTTTTGCTTTTATTATTTAGTTCTGTTTGTGATATCCCCTGCCCCTCCTCCACAAAAAAGAATTTTTTTAAAAAGAGGGAAAGAAAAGAATTTAACTGCACACAAAGGAGGCAAGAATCCAGAAAGAGGCTATAGCAAAAATAAATAATTAGAAACTTTTTTTGTTCAAATATCTGTTAGTCATTTTGGCATAGTATCCAAAGAATATCACCTTACATGTATATAATTTTACAATTGTATTTACCTTCATTTTATAATGGAAGCTTCCAACAAATCTTAAGATAGCCAGGAGACACCAGTAAAGACCTCAGTAAGTTCTTATAAGCAGGGCTATATTCCATTGTTCTGACTACATTCCAGTCCATTTTGTCATGTTTACATAGGCTTAGTTATAGGTTTTTATTTATTTTTTATTTTTATATTTTCTAAACCAAGTAATTTTTATTAATAGCTTTATGTAGATATAATTCACATAACATAAAAGTCCCTAATCTAAAAGTGTGTAATTGAAGGGATTTTAGTGTCTTCACAGAGTTGTGCATTCATAACCAGTATCTAATTTTAGAAAATTATCACCCCTAAAAGAAACCTCATTAGAAAACCAATTTTCATTCTACCCCCAGGCCCAGCTGTAAGCAACAGATTTGCCTATTCTGGATATTCTGTGTAATTGAAATCACACAATATGTGGTCTACTGTGACTCACTTCTCTCGTTTAGCAAAATGTTTTCTTTTAAAAATTTTTTAAAATAGATTTAGTGCTACAAATATAGTTGTGTCATGTGGATATACTGTGTAGTGGTGAAGTCTGGGCTTTCAGTATACCCATCACCCAAAGGGTGTATGTACATCATACCCAAATCTTTCATCCCCCTCACACCCTCCCACCTTTTGGAGTCTTCGATGTCTATTATTCCACTTTGTATGTTTGTATGTTTCTGTGTACCCACTGTTTAGCTCCTACTTAAGTGTACCCATTGTTTAGCTCCTACTTAAGAGTTAGAACATGTTATCTTTTACTTTTTTACTTTCTGATTCATTTCACTAATGATAATGGACTCCAGTTTCATCCATGTTACTGCAAAATACATGATTTCATTTTTTATCGCTGAATAGTATTCCATGATATGTGTGTGTGTGTGTGGTGTGTGTGTGTGAGAGAGAGAGAGAGAGAGAGAGAATATATGTATATATAATCCCATTTTCAATCCAATAGCCCTTGATGGACACTTAGATTGATTCATGACTTTGCTATTGTGAATAGTGCTGTGATAAACATACCAGTGCAAGTGTCTTCCTAATAAAATGATTTCTTTTCCTTTGGGTAGATACCCAACAGTGGTATTATTGAAGGGTAGTTCTATTTTTAGTTATTTGAAAAATCTGCATACTGTTTGACATAGAGGTTGTACTAATTTACATTCCCACCATGTATAAACATTCCCTTTTCTCCACGACCTTGTCAACATCTGTTTGCTTTTTTTTTCCTCTCTTTACTTTTTAGTAATAGCTATTCTGACTGGTATAAGATGGTATCTCATTATGGCTTTACTTTGGATTTCTCTGATAATTAGTGATGTCGAGCAGTTTTTCATCTGTTTGTTGACCACATGCATGTCTTCTTTTGAAAAATATTTGTTCATGTCTTTTGCTGATATTTTAATGAAGTTATTTGGCTTCTTCTTGTTGAGGTACTTGAATTCCTTGTAGATTCTCTATGTTAGACCTTTGTCAGATGCATTGTTTGCAAATATTTCCTCCTATTCCATAAATTGTCTGTTTACTCTGTTTATTATTTCTTTTGCTCTGCAGAAGCTCTTTAATTAAGTCCCATTTTTCCATTTTTGTTTTTGTTGTGTTACCTTTTGAGGATGTAGACATAAATGATTTGCCTACGTCAATGTCCAAAAGAGTTTTTCCCACTGTTTCTTCTAGGATTTTTATAGTTTCAGGTCTTATATTTAACACATTAATCCACCTTGAATTAACTTCTTAACATGGTGATAGACAGGGGTGTAGTTTCATTCTTCTGCACATGGCTATCCAATTTTCCCAGCACCATTTATTAAATGATGTGTCCTTTCCCTAGTGTATATTCTTGTCAACGTTGTCAAAGATGAGTTGGCTACAGGTATTTGGCTTTATTTTTGGGTTTTCTGTTCTGTTCCATTGATCTATGTGTCTATTTTTATATACAGGCTGTTTTAAAATAAAATACTGATAAAAGGTGTGGTTATCTGTCTTGCCCATTTGTCCCACAAGATACACATGACAGATGGGCCACAGATAAAATATCTGAATTCCTCTGTACTGTTTGTTATGACTAGATCTGGTAAAATTTTAAAACATCTTTCCCCTATCTTTACAGGTGTATTTCTGCAGAACTCAACATGAAAAATAAAAAGAAGATCTTGATTAAGCTCCTGGGAGAATTACACTGATTGCGCACAGTCTAGATGCAAAACATAATTCATTTTACAGTATCCCAAACTCCAAAGGCAATTCATCATCATTATTTTCCAAACAATTTTTGTTTCAAGGCAGTTCTAGAGAATATTTGGTCACTAGATCATTACAGCCCAGCCAGACAGTGGACTCCTGAAAAACAGTCAGAAATAAGGAATACCTTCAAATGTTGAGCAGGCACTTGCACTTTACCAAAGAATGGCATTGGTAAAAACAAAATACCATTTTTCCTGTATCTTGAACATGGGTTCTAGTTTGGATGCCACATTTTTTTCTTGGGAATGTTTTCTAGGCCTTCCCAACTCTATTTTTCTCAGTGTCTTAGGGGATCCTCCACTAGATTTCCAGGCCATCCTCTTATTTTTTCTATAGTAGTAATTACTATTATTCATAAGAATTTTTCTAAAGGTATTAAATAGAAGTTGGGCTGAAGGCAGCTATGTCTGTCTTATTCCTCATTTTCTCCAGCATTTGACATGATTTTTAACACATACTAGGCATTGAATAAACATTTATCACAGGAGTGAACAAGTAAATGACTGAATTAATGTGCCTGACTTCCAATACTTTTAATGAAATATCTTTGTAATTTTTACCTGAGAGCCTTTTTGAAACCATTGTTACATGCTAAACATGATTTGGCATTATTCAGGGCTGCATAAAGAAAGGAACTGGAATTTACTGACTACCATCTACATGCCAAAAATGATGTAATGCCATTTACTGGAGAAATTTAATTTATACTAATCCTTATACCACCTCTGCTAGGTAATTATTTTTATTTTATAGATGGAAAATCTACTGAGAAATACAAGAAGTTTTGTGTATTTTATCTGATTCTACAATTTATTTGCATTTTTCTACCTATGCAATTAAAATGGCAATAATGGAATTTAGTTATCTTCAAAAAATGAAGAGAGGTACATTAGAAAAATATATTAATATAATAATAATTGTGCTGGGCATCCCACACATGATGTCCATGCAGTCCTCAAAATGGCCATAGTAAAATATTATCCTCATTTTACAAGTGAAGAAAATAAAGCTCAGAGAATGTATCATGCCTAAGACCATACAGCTATTAAGTAAGTGATGTATCTAAAATTCTAACCCAGGTCATTCTGCTTCTAAAACCTAAGCTAGAACTTGCACCATAAACCTATAGCTTTTTAAAGTAATCAGTATTTCTGTTATGTAAACATAATACATATATTTTGTTTTAATGTTCTAGGGTAAATGTGCAGGATGTGCAAGTTTGTTACAAAGGTAAATGTGTGCCATGGTGATTTGCTGCACACATCAACCCATCACCTAGGTATTAAGCCCAGCATACACTAGCTATTTTTCCTAATTCTCTCCCTCCAAACTTACCAACAGGCCCTAGTGTGTGATCTTCCCCTACCTGTGTTCATGTGTTCTCATTGTTCAGCTCCCACTTGTGAGAACATGCAGTGTTTGGTTTTCTGTTCCTGCATTAGTTTGCTGAGGATTGTGGCTTCCAGCTTCATCCATGTCCCTACAAAGGACATGATCTCATTCTCTTTTATGGCTGTATAGTATTTCATTGTGTATATGTACCATATTTTCTTTACCCAGTCTATCATCGATGGGCATTTGGGTTGATTCCATGTCATTGCTATTGTGAATAGTGCTGCAATGAACATATGCACGCATGTATCTTTATAATATGATGATTTATATTCCTTCGGGTATATACTCAGGAATGGGATTGCTGGGACAAATGGTATTTCTGGTTCCACATCTTTGAGGAATCAACATACTGTCTTCCACAATGGTTGAGCTAATTTACATTCTCACCAACAGTGTAAAAGTGTTCCTATTTCTCCACAGCCTCGCCAGCATCTGTTGTTTCTTGACTTAATAGCCATTATGACTGGCATGAGATGGTATCTCATTCTGGTTTTGATTTGTATTTTCTAATAATTAGTGATGCTGAGCTTTTTTTCATGTCTGTTGGCCTCCTAAATGTCTTCTTTGAGAAGTGCCTGTTCATGTACTTTTCCCACTTTTTAATGGGGTTGTCTTTTTCTTGTAAGTTTAAGTTCCTTGTAGACTCTGGATATTAAACATTTGTCAGATGGATTGATTGCGAAAATTTTCGCCCATTCTATATGTTGTCTGTTTATGTTGTTGATAGTTTCTTTTGCTGTGCAGAAACTCTTTAATTGAATTAGGTCCCATTCATCAAGTTTTGCTTTTGTTGCAATTGTTTTTGATATTTTTTGTCATGAAATTTTTGCCTCTATGTCCTGAATGGTATTGACTAGATTTTATTTTAGGGTTTTTATAGTTTTGGGTCTTCATTTAAGTCTTTAATCCATCTTAACTTTTGTGCAAGGTGTAAGGAAGGGGCCCAGTTTCAATTTTCTGCATATGGCCAGCCGGTTTTCCCAGCAACATTTATCAAATAGGGAATCCTTTCCCCATTGCTTGTTTTTGTCATGTTTGTGGAAGATCAGATGGTTATAGATATGCAGTCTTATTTCTGAGTTCTCTATTCTGTTCCATTGGTCTATGTGTCTGTTCTTATACCAGTACCATGTTGTTTTGATTACTGTAGTCTTGTGGTATAGTTTGAAGTTGGGTAGCATGGTGTCTCCAGGTTTGATCTTTTTGCTTAGGATTGTCTTGGCTTTTGGGGCTTTTTTTGGTTCCATGTGAAATTTATAATAGTTTTTTTCTAATTCAGTGAAGAATATCAATGTGAGATTAATGGGAATAGCAATGAATCTATTAATTACTTTGGGTAGTATGGCCATTTTTACTATATTGATTCTTCCTGTCCATGAACATGGAATGTTTTTCCATGTGTTTGTGTCCTCTTTGGTTTCCTTCAGCAGTGGTTTGTAGTTCTCCTTCAAGAGGTCCTTCACTTCTCTTGTTAGCTGTATTTCTAGGTATTTGATTCTCTTTGTAGCAATTGTGAATGGGAGTTAATTCATGATTCAGCTCTCTGCTTGTCTGCTGGTGTACAGGAATCTTGTGATTTTTGCACATTGATTTTGTATCCTGAGACTTTGCTGAAGTTGCTTATCAGCCTAAGAAGCTTTTGGGCTGACACAATAGATCTTTTAAACAGCTTTGTTGAGATTTAATCTACATACACCATACAATTCATCCATTGTGTGTACCCAGTGGTTTTTAATATATTCACAGGATTGTTGCAACACAACCAATTTTAGAACACTTTTTTTCCCTCCAAAAGAAACCCTAATCCCATTAATGGTTCAAGCAGCTTTTAATCCTGTTTTGTGGCATATCATTGGGCCATCATTATCTCTGAGAACAAATGACTTTGTCATGTTTATAGTGAATGTTGAGAAGAATAATGTTGGCATAAATATTTTGTATACCCTTACTCCTCTATTTCCACCTGCCCTTGGTACATATACATCATAAGTCTATTGTTACTCTCCTGAAGAACGAATAATGTTGAGATAGTAAATCCATATTCTAACACTTTCTTAAACAACTCCTAGTATAACACATGCTGCTGGGCCAACAATGTCAATCTTAAAGGACTTGGGAGAAATCCCATTATCCCATCTTAAATCATGGTCCATGTTTGCCCAGTTCATAAGGACATGACAAATTCTCTTAGTTCTTTAAGACAATAGAATACTAGAAAAGAATGTTTTGATGATGAAAGTTTGGGGCAGAGAAAGTGCAGAGCATTGCATCAAAAAAGAAGACCTTTGCTCAATTGAGGAACAAGTCTTGGGTGCTGGGCATATGAAAAGTGAAAAGAAGTGAAGGGGTAGTAAGAGAGCATTAAAGGAACACTGATGACTTAATTGTCCTTAGAGTTGGCACTGGACAGAACTATCAACTAGGAAAAGTAACTTACTTTCACTTTTTGAATGTAGGTGATCCACAAATCACATTTTCAGAAACACTGATCTAAAACATTTTCTTGGGAAAGTCATATACTTATGTTTTTTCTCTGCATCCACTCAATTAGGGAAAAAAGTATTGATACTGTGATGCAATTAAATAAGTACTACTTATTGTTTATCACATACCTGGAAACTGCAAAAGCACATAAATAGTAGAACAGAACCTACAAGGGAATTGCTTACTCATCAAATAGAGTCTGCTTTCTCAACAGTATTACCAGCAAATCTGCTTAGTTTATAAGCATAATCCTTGGGACAATGTTGATAAATTTGCTTCAGTATTTTTGCTGTAACATAATGTGCTTCCTCAACCACTTAAAGTACTGGGAATCTTCATAAAGAAACATAGGTCTACGGTCATAAAATTCTGGCAATAGCCCATTGAAAGAAAGGAGAGTAACAATTTTTTCATTAACTAAAATCAATAACATACACCACTGCAATTTGCCATTGATCCAAAACATATTGCATTCTAATCAGGGAAAGTATAAAAGGTTGTAAGTTCTATAAAGTCACAGAGGTGACCAAAGTTAGAGCAGGAAACTAGTCAGTTGAATGAAATCAATAGAATCATCAAGCTCCGGTCCTGTGGAGAGGCTTTATAGCAGAAGTATATGATATACAAGAGAATGAATAACACCAATCAATAGTGACCACTCTCAGTCTGACAATAGAAGTTATGAAATGTATTCTTCTTGCTGTTTGATACCAAAGTTAATGAATAATGCTTATTTCAGAGAAAACTATTAAAAGTGGATGTGCTTTACCAACACAGAAGTCTCTCTATAATAGATTGTTGTGAAAGATAAAAGACAAATCTCTCCCTGGAACCTGCCTTTCTTTACCATTCCTTTCCTAAGGGCCTTCTACTTCTCCTTCTGAAAGGTATGTGTTGACAGTTATCTTGAAAAAAAAAAATCAGTTTGCATGGGGGCTTTTGAAAGTGATGTAAAAGTAAATTTGGATAGATGTGAAAAAATACTGACCATCGTCTGCTATCCTGCAGTGTGTTCCTAAGGTAAAAACTCTAGTTTGAGGGATCTCATCCATTACTGACATCCCCAATACCACATCTCACAAAACATTAGCATCATTTATTATAATAATTACAATATTTTGAGAAATTACCATTTTCAGACTCCACAATAGTTGCTTTACATTGTTATCTCATTAATCTCCCAATACACCTATGGTATAGATGTTAGTGATTTTTCAGATGAAGAAACCAAGATTTACAGAAACTAAATAAATTCCCAAAGGTTACTGTATTATTATATTGTTTAATAAATAATATGTATTTATTTATTCATTTAGTTTTTCAAACAAACGGCAGTCCCCAGCATTCAAACCTGGGTTCTAGGGTACAGAATGATATGAGTTTTATGGCAGGGGAATCCACTGATTCAAGGCAGATCCATTCATACAGCTGCATGTTTATTTCCATGTATACAAAAGATAAACAATCAAAAGGAAATTAGGAATTCAAACCAAAGTACATTATAATTTAGTTTTCTTTTGGTTTAAATAATATTTTCATGCTCTGGTATTGTTCAATTCCAATCGTTTTAGCAAACATGTGCATGGCTATAGGCAGAACTGGCCCAACTGGGCTTTTTATGGTTTGTTTTGCTTTTTAAAATGTTTAAGTGTTTATAGAACATTAAATTATTACAGTATTTTTCAAAACATTTTGGTGTTCTATAAACAAATCAGATTCTTAGTTTGCTTTAAATCCAAATCTATATTATCAGTTCTATAGATATGCAGCTATTGGACAGCACCAGGATTAGGATGAGGATAGTGAAGTACCTAAGAAATAAAATTTGGGAAGCACTCATTTAAGGAGCCACAGCTCTGAAAATGAGTGTTTTCTTATGATATGTGCCCTATGCACCGAACTCACCTCAGTCTATTCCCTGCCCTGCAAATGGGTAATTACAGCTTACGGTTCCTGGTGATTCTTGGTGACAAACAAAGGAATGTGACCCTAGCTGTTTACTGCTTATAGATATAGATAAGCATCACAGCTGTAGATGTTTTAATGATCAAAGATAAAAATGTGCTTTGAATATTAAATTAGCAAAGATGTGTTTTCAGGGAGACATTCATGTTCAATTTATTTAGTGCCCCTAAATCTAAAAGAACTTTGGTGCAGGAAGTCAAGTGTTCAGTTGTCTCTGCAACAGATTTTTTTTTCCTCACATGACAATCAATAAATGTTGGTTGAAGAAAACCTTCAATCTTAGCTTCAAGAACAATTAATACCATGTTCCCCCCAACTGAAATAAGTAACTAGTTCACACTACTCTCAGATCTGTCCCAGGAGATGAATAGTCCCCAACATAATGACATTGGCAAAATTGATAGTGTTTAGCAATTTCTGCTTATCAGAGCAGAATTAAATCACAAGGTAACTGAATTACAGAGCTCCTTACTCTATCAGAAAATGTTCCCACATGATCTTAGTGAAGGTCAGCAGTGGTTTCTTAAAGGTGCTTGCAGTTCATTAGATGGCAAATCTAGTTTCCAATTTAATTTTTGCTTTCATTAGTACAGGTATCAAAAGTACTTACAGAAATCAATTTCAGAACAGGAAATTAGGAGAGACTATAAAGCATCCTTGACATTTCTGGGATGCCCATTTATGAACTTATCTTAAAAGTCTGAGTATAGGAAATGAAAGACTCCTTAAAATGTATATATCCAGCTCATAATCACGGTATTAGTAAACACAAACGGTATATGTCATTAAGTTATCCCAAATAGGCATCTTGTTTTACTTGGGCATGCCCTAGCACATGATCCAGAAGTTATGTACCTGAGATTTTCTAATGTGCTTTAATTTAAATTAGAACAAAAATGCTCAAACGAAATTCATGTCAAAAAGACCTCTTCAGGGGTCGTCTAAGCTATTCAAATGGTGGGATAAATTAAAAAAGAAATTGAAGTAACTTCAAGTTGCAGGAAGTAGTATTTCAAATACAAAGCCTATTTCTTTAATTTTAGATGCTAAAAACCTGCTTGATATGTTTTTCTGTCATATAGAGTTAAGTGAACATGATTAAATCTTTCTTTAAAGTCCAAAAATTGTCCTGAATTTCAAGATCACTTGAAAGCGATTTTTTTCCACATTACCCAGATTATAGGTGGGAATGGCAATAACATGACGTTTTGGAGTGAAAATAAAAATATATAAAATAAAAATACAATATATTTAATTTTTATTTTCATAACATTAAAACTCTCCTATGAGTTTTTCCATCATTTTATTTCTTCTGGAGCCAAAAATAATTTCAAAATAAAAGTTAATTCAGTATTAACTTTAGTTGGGTTCCATCACAGTTTTTAAATAAACAATTTAGTTTGATGTATTCATGTTACCAGGAAATCTTGAGCAAATCACCTCAACCACAATTATGCAATTGTCTTTTTTCTGCTTTCTGTGTGTTTTCCTAGGAGTTCAGGAAGTTACTTTATTTTGAAAAAATAAAGTATTGAGTTCTATCAATTTTAGAACTCAGGAATATATTAGGGTTAGAAGGACTCCTAAAAATTATCTAAAGCAATTGCCTCATTTTATAGCCGAATCTGGAGGCCAGGGAGGAAAAATGACAGAAATAGCTGGGACCAATATCAATGGAAGCCAAACTGACAATCTGCTCTGTTAACTGTCGCAATTATACATATCACATCCCATATTAAGAAAAAACAAACACATAGAATTCTAAATTAGACAAAAAAATTAGGCTACCTAGCTCCAATCTGCAAGATACATGAAACCTTGAGCATTTCCTCTAAGTTATTAATTCCATCACAAAACAATATTTTTCCTCGCATTTCAATGCTTACATCTGAAGTTATATCATGATTTTGTGGTCATAATAGTCTCATGATAAAGTTGCATTTTCTCCATCATATAGAGAAAAACTGTAAACTCAGTAATCCTGGTAATCTTGATTTTTCTTTGAAATACCTGTTGAATTTTTTAAATGTATTTACTCCAGAATAAATACGCAGACAGTATAGTTGCCATATACCCTTGGCCACGATTTCCTTTGTTAATAACATCTTGCCCCTCCAAAAAATCAATGAATCCAGGAGTTGGTTTTTTGAAAAGATCAACAAATTGACAGACCCCTAGCAAGACTAATAAAGAAGAAAAGAGAGGAATCAAATAGACGCAATAAAAAATGATAAAGGGGATATCACCACCAACCCCACAGAAATACAAACAACCATCAGAGAATACTATAAATGCCGCTACGCAAATCAACTAGAAAATCTAGAAGAAATGGATAATGTCCTGGACACTTACACTCTCCCAAGACTGAACCAGGAAGAAGTTGAATCCCTGATAGACCAATAGCAGGCTCTGAAATTGAGGCAACAATTAATAGCCTACCCACCAAAAAAAGTCCAGGACCAGATGGATTCACAGCTGAATTCTACCAGAGGTACAAGGAGGAGCTGGTACCATTCCTTCTGAAACTATTCCAATCAATAGAAAAAGAGGGAATCCTCCTAACTCATTTTATGAGGCCAACATCATCCTGATACCAAAGCCTGGCAGAGACACAACAAAAAAAGAGAATTTTAGACCAATATCCCTGATGAACATCGATGCAAAAATTCTCAATAAAATACTGGCAAACCGGATTCAGCAGCACATCAAAAAGCTTATCCACCATGATCAAGTGGGCTTCATCCCTGGGATGCAAGGCTGGTTCAACATTCGCAAATCAATAAACGTAATCCAGCATATAAACAGAACCAAAGACAAGAACCACATGATTATCTCAATAGATGCAGAAAAGGCTTTTGACAAAATTCAACAGCCCTTTATGCTAAAAACGCTCAATAAATTCGGTATTGACGGAACGTACCTCAAAATAATAAGAGCTATTTACGACAAACCCACAGCCAATATCATACTGAATGGGCAAAAACTGGAAAAATCCCTTTGAAAACTGGCACAAGACAGGGATGCCCTCTCTCACCACTCCTATTCAACATAGTGTTGGAAGTTCTGGCTAGGGCAATCAGGCAAGAGAAAGAAATCAAGGGTATCCGGTTAGGAAAAGAAGAAGTCAAATTGTCCCTGTTTGCAGATGACATGATTGTATATTTAGAAAACCCCATCGTCTCAGCCCAAAATCTCCTGAAGCTGATAAGCAACTTCATCAAAGTCTCAGGATACAAAATTAATGTGCAAAAATCCCAAGCATTCTTATACACCAGTAACAGACAGGCAGAGAGCCAAATCAGGAATGAACTTCCATTCACAATTGCTTCAAAGAGAATCAAATACCTAGGAATCCAGCTTACAAGGGATGTAAAGGACCTCTTCAAGGAGAACTACAAACCACTGCTCAGTGAAATCAAAGAGGACACAAACAAATCGAAGAACATACCATGCTCATGGATAGGAAGAATCAATATCGTGAAAATGGCCATACTGCCCAAGGTTATTTATAGATTCAATGCCATCCCCATCAAGCTACCAATGACTTTCTTCACAGAATTGGAAAAAACTGCTTTAAAGTTCATATGGAACCAAAAAAGAGCCCGCATTGCCAAGACAATCCTAGGTCAAAAGGACAAAGCTGGAGTCGTCACGCTACCTGACTTCAAACTATACTACAAGGCTACAGTAACCAAAACAGCATGGTACTGGTACCACAACAGAGAAATAGACCAATGGAACAGAACAGAGTCCTCAGAATAATACCACACATCTACAGCCATCTCATCTTTGACAAACCTGAGAGAAACAAGAAATGGGGAAAGGATTCCCTATTTATAAATGGTGCTGGGAAAATTGGCTAGCCATAAGTAGAAAGCTGAAACTGGATCCTTTCCTTACCCCTTATACGAAAATTAATTCAAGATGGATTAGAGACTTAAATGTTAGACCTAATACCATAAAAACCCTACAAGAAAATCTAGGTAGTACCATTCAGGACATAGGCATGGGCAAGGACTTCATGTCTAAAACACCAAAGCAACGGCAGCAAAAGCAAAAATTGACACATGGGATCTAATTAAACTAAAGAGCTTTTGCACAGCTAAAGAAACTACCATCAGAGTGAACAGGCAACCTACAGAATGGGAGAAAAGTTTTGCAACCTACTCATCTGACAAAGGGCTAATATCCAGAATCTACAAAGAACTCAAACAAATATACAAGAAAAAAAAACCCCATCAAAAAGTGGGGAAAGGATATGAACAGACATTTCTCAAAAGAAGACATCCATACAGCCAACAGACACATGAAAAAATGCTCATCATCACTCGCCATCAGAGAAATGCAAATCAAAACCACAATGAGATACCATCTCACACCAGTTAGAATGGCAATCATTAAGAAGTCAGGAAACAACAGGTGTTGGAGAGGATGTGGAGAAATAGGAACACTTTTACACTGTTGGTGGATTGTAAACTAGTTCAACCATTATGGAAAACAGTATGGCGATTCCTCAAGGATCTAGAACTAGATGTACCATATGACCCAGCCATCCCACTACTGGGTATATACCCAAAGGATTATAAATTACTCTACTACAAAGACACATGCACACGTATGTTTATTGCGGCACTATTCACAATAGCAAAGACTTGGAATCAACCCAAATGTCCATCTGTGACAGACTGGATTAAGAAAATGTGGCACATACCACCATGGAATACTATGCAGCCATAAAAAAGGATGAGTTTGCGTCCTTTGTAGGGACATGGATGCAGCTGGAAACCATCATTCTTAGCAAACTATCACAAGAAGAGAAAACCAAACACCGCATGTTCTCACTCATAGGTGGGAACTGAACAATGAGATCACTTGGACTCGGGAAGGGGAACATCACACACTGGGGCCTATCAGGGGGAGGGGGGAGGAGGGAGGGATTGCATTGGGGAGTTATACATGATATAAACGTTATGCACATGTACCCTAGAACTTAAAGTATAAAAAAAAAAAAATAACATCTTGCAAAAGTGTGGCACACTTATGATAATTAATGAACTGATACTTTATTATACATTCTTAATAACTAAGCACATAATTTACTTTTACATGAGAATTCCCTCTTGTTTTGTACAGTTCTATGAGTTTTAACAAATGCACAAATCAAGCATGCATCATTAGCGTACCATACAGAATACTTTCACCTCCCTAAAAATTCTCCCGTATGCTTCACCTATTTAAATCTCCCTTATCCCCTTGATTCCCTGACAACAACTGATCTTTTTACTATTCCTATAGTATTGCCTTTACCATGTCATATTGTTGGAATCATACAGTACGTAGCCTTTTCAGAACTGCTTGATTCACTCAGCAAAATTCATTTAAGATCCATCGATCTATGTCTTTCTGTGGCTTAACAGATCATTTCTTTTTAGCACTGAATACTGTTCCATAGTCTGAATGTACTGCTGTTTATCTATTAATGCATTGAAGGACATAGGTTGCTTTTAATTTTTGCCAATTATGAATAAAGTTGCTATAAACATTCATGCACAGGTTTTTGTGGGGACATAAGTTTTCAATTGTATAGTGTAAATACCTAGGAGTACAATTGCTGGATCATATGGTTAAGACTATTTTAGACGTATAGGAAACTGTTGAAATGTCTTTCAAAGTGACCCTATTATTTTGCATTCCCAACAGCAATGGAGGAGGGTTCCTAATGTTCTGGATCCTTGGCAGCATTTGGCATTGTATATATATTTTTGGATATTTGCCATTCTAATAGAGTAAATTCTCACTTAACAGCGTTGATAGGCTCTTGGACACATCAATTTTAAGCAAAATAAGGTATACTGAAAACAATTTTACCATAGGCTAACTGATATAAACAATAATTAAGTCCTTACGGCATATTTCTGGTCACAAAAACATCACCAAACTTCTGACTAAAACCAAAAACACTTCTTATATCAAACATTAAAATAAACATGAGCTATATCTACACTTAAGATTAATAAAAACAAGTAAGATAATTATTTATCCAACTTTTGGTAAGTAGGTGAATGCTGGTAGTCATAGTGGTGGTGGGATAAATAAAGGAATAAATGTTTACAAAGCAAAAATTGTAAGCACCTCCTACCAACATGCAGGTGAAAAATAAACAATAACAATATAGCAGGTCTTATAGTTGCTTATAGAATAAGGTGAGAGGCAAACAACATCATGCTGAGGTAGGCTGGAGGTGATTCCTTTGTCTCCTTTTTGTGGGTGATTCCTTTGTCTGCCTCCTTTTTGAGGTGTCACTACCAGTCCACAGTAATCACACTCTCTTTCCATCTGAGTTCTGGCAATCTAAACCCTGATACCAAGTTCCCCTTTCCCAACCCATATAAATACCAAGACCTTTTTACTGCTTGCATGTGAGTTAGAGTGTTGGACAGAGACATATGTCTTCAGTGTTCAGTTCTTACCTAGTAGTCCTTATCCCAAATGTAATCCTATAGATCTGTCACTCTGGTCCTCAATCCTGCAGGGCCTTACCTCCCTCTCTTTTCACATAACTGCCTTTTCCTTTACTTCCTTTCCCATCATCAGAGAATTCACAGAGATACACACATACCTACTGTGAGGAGCGGCCTCTGTCACCTTGTTGATTTTATTTTAATCATTATCACCTGTGTTTCATGTTGGTATCATCTTTTGGAATGTTGTAGTTCCACAACATCCCTTGGGCCTGGGTCTAGCTGCATTTGTCTCAGGATCCTATTCTGTCTGTGGTAATTGTCAAAACGTATTGGCCCTTCTACCTCCATTCTGATTTTATGAAGTAGCTGCAGTTCTGTGAGCAACATACCTCATGTTATCTGAACTCCCATGAATTAGTCTTTTTACTCTCCTCTGTGTCTTCTATAACTGAAAGGGCAACAAGGTGATCTTGGAATGTCACTAACCTGGGGAAGAGAATAGAGGATAAATGGGAAGGGAGGCTTAATAAGAATGGGTGAGGCTATAAGGTTTGTACCAGGCAAAGAAAGGAAGGATTCTGGGGTGAGGGAATCAATAAAGCACAGACAAA
The DNA here is from genome assembly GCF_009764315.1 of Trachypithecus francoisi. Classification (NCBI taxonomy): domain Eukaryota; kingdom Metazoa; phylum Chordata; class Mammalia; order Primates; family Cercopithecidae; genus Trachypithecus; species Trachypithecus francoisi. Next base: position 31,326,656 of record NW_022681471.1, read on the forward strand.
TCTTGGGTAGGATCATCTGATCTTTCCACCACTCCTGAACCTGAGTTTAAAGAAGGTCCTCGGCCGGGCACAGTGGCTCACGCCTGTAATCCCAGTACTTTGGGAGGCCGAGGTGGACGGATCACGAGGTCAGGAGATCGAGACCATCCTGGCTAACACGGTGAAACCCCGTCTCTACTAAATATACAAAAAATTAGCTGGGCGAGGTGGCAGGCGCCTATAGTCCCAGCTACTCGGGAGGCTGAGGCAGGAGAACGGCATGAATCTGGGAGGCGGAGCTTGCAGTGAGCCGAGATTGCGTCACTGCACTCCAGCCTGGGCGACAGAGCAAGACTCCGTCTGGACTCGTAATTTCTTGATCATCTCAGCTATGTTAACCTTTCCAGTTGTCTGCACCAAGAGTCCTGCCCTCCTTGTATATAACAATCCTCAGGACATTGAGAAGCCACACCCTTTCAGCTTTGGTCATCAAGGCACTCCCCACCCCCCAGCCAATGGTAGTTATGGAGTAATTTCACCCACAAATTATTACTCCAACATGTCCCTGAAGGTTAGGGATGCTTGGGGCACGATATGCTTACAGTTGGAAAAAAGGGACATTTCCTTAGTACTAAAAAGCTTTCCCAAACTGACCTTTCATTCATTTTCATCTTCCCATGTTCAATTCTGGTGGTACCATAGCAAGGAGAGGATGTTTCCTCCAAACCATTCCTCATGGCTTGCCCCAACCTGCTTAGTTCATTCTGTCTCCCATCCTTCACCATTTACTAGAGTTTTAGATGCCTTACCTATAATATCTTTAAAATAATGTGGTTGTATTTAACATCAATTGAGGTATTAATCATCTAAATTTTCTCCAACAAATTTCTCTTATGTGCCTTGAAGACCATTCATTTCCTGGCTACTGCCAGGCAACTTTACTATGCTACTGTCTTGTCACAATGTTTACATAGATAATCTCTTTTTTTTTTTTTTTTTTTACCAACCTGAACTCACTGCCTCCGGTTATCAAGAATCTAGTAGGAAAACACTGTATTTTCTATCTTGGTCTCATTTCAAATCTTAGGGGTCATGTTCATCTTGGTATAGTACCTAAACATGGTTTTTACTAGTCTGGAGGTAAGAGCCAATATTTATTGGATGGAATTTGTGCTGGTATTTGTATGCCAGAGGCTACTGCCTAAGACTAATAAATTCTCCCAGTGAAGGAGCTGGCTTTACTAGAGTCATACCTCACATGAAGAGCTTTTGTCAATATATGTCAGCACCCAACAGACACTTTCCTAATCTTATTTTACTGCTGGTGCCACTTGCATGCTACCTCCCTTCTCTCTCGAGGCCTTCTGGAGAAGGAAGCTCATCTTATAATGAGAAACACTGGTAGAATTCATTTATATAAGCAGTAATAAGCTTCCAGCTTCTTACAGGAGATAAATCCTTCAACATCATGTTCTCTCCAATTAGCTCAATAGGTAGAGAGTCCCTTATTCAGGTTTTTGGCTACAGAGCAAAGAATAATGGAGTTAGCCATAGCTCTTATAATAATCGTAAATTGACTAGTAGATTCATTTAACTTGTGGGCCTTATCCGGGAATACAACCTTTTGGCCTAACAGATCATTCCTATAATTTCCCATGGAGCACTGACTTCCTGATAGCCACTGGTTTCTTAATTAGAATGCATACCATCTGTAAATAATTTTTCAGGGAGATTCTCATTTGTGGAGGTAGGTGTAGTTTGTGGGTTATTATCTCATGTAGTGTACAGAATGGGCCCCAAGATGTTCACATACTAATCCCCAGAACCTGAGAAAGTGTGAGGTTACATGACAATAGGAAATTAAGGATGCAAATGAAATTAAGGTTGCTAATCAGCATACTTTAAGATAGGGAGATTATCCTGAATTATCCTAATTGGTCCATAACAGTGGAAGAAGGAAGCAGGAGAAAGGAGTCAGAGGGAGATATGACAATGGAAGTGATGTAATGGGAGACTCAACTCACCTTGAATAGCTTTAAATATTGATGAAGGGGGCTACAAAAAATAAATGTGTCCTCTAGAAGCTGGAAAGGTCAATGAAATGAATAAGTCACTATAGCCTTCAGAAACGAATGCAGCACTACTGACACATTGCTTTTATTCCTGTGAGACCCATATCAGACTTCTATCCTAAATAACTGTAAGATATTAAATTTGTGTTTGTTAAGCTGCGAATTTTGTAGTAACTTATTAAAGTAACAATAGAAAACTAATACATCTAACAAGGTACATTGATTGATAAACAATTTATTAAGCACCTGCTTTATGTAAAGCACTGTGCTACTAGCCTAGGATGATGCACAGCTGAAGATATGGCCTCTGTCCCCAAAGAGGTTCTGAGTCCAATAGAAGAGAAAATTGTTGAAGGAATGCTCCTGCTACCTCAGGATCATAAACGAGTTTTTTGGGATCCTGTCCTACAGACCTCTATTCCTATGTTGTTTCTTGGGCTTTAGTTTCAGCCCCTCCTTTTTAACTCTTAGAATTTTCTCAGAGCACCCCCACCTCTAATGATGGCTACTTATCCGTCTGGCCAATTACTTCTGTTACTTCTCCTCAAGCTCTCTTCCAAGTTGTCATAGACCTTCATTAAGACAAACCTCTAATAGCATTTTCTTGGCTTCCAAGACTTTCTCCAACAAGGGAGTAACTTATTTATTAATAAAATCTTGTCTTTTTATCTTATGTATAACAGTGTAAATGAGAGAACACCACACAGTGGAAATGCACAAGCGATCTTTATGTAATTAGCACATGCCACCAGTATCAATAGTTCAGTACAATGTAACAATGGTAACATTCGCTTTGGAGTTAGAGACTCCTGGGCATAGGATAAGAAATTTAGGCCAAAGCCTAATAATGACATAAACACCCTGGAGTTTGAGGCTTACTACAGTTCTTGAGAGAAATAGCATGGCGAGGCAGGCCTCACAGGTTATGTAGAAGGGCAGTGGTAGGAATCAGAAGAAAACATGTTTAGTGGGAATTGTGGATCACCAGTGAGTTATGTGGAGCTAGGTCACAGAGTAGCGACTCTGGAGTGTTCAAATTTATTAAACCACCACTCTAGTAGCTTCTCTGAAATCTGGTGACTCATATCCACTTCTTGCCCTCAGTAAAGTTCAGAGGTTAAGACATATGTCCAAATAAGTATGACCAAAGATGTGGGTCATAGAAAAGAATAAAACAGGAGCCTCTGGAGTGAAGAGCTGTGAGGGGCTTTCTGATGGTTAATACCACCTAGTGGTTAAACCTTCTGATGGTTAATACCACCTAGTGTCCAGAAAAGCAGTTTTATAAAAATATAAATTTTATGAAAAGTAAATTTTATAATGGGAGAAACTTTACTAGAAGAACTTGTAAAGGTCGTATATTCACTCCTGGGTATAAATCCCAGAAAAAATCTCATGTAGGCTTCAAGTGAAAATGTATAAGGCTGGTCTTCACATAAATTCTGTGGTCATGGATAGCTGGAGACTATGTGTTTATCTCCGGGGACACAGATTCATAAACAAGGTTGTTTACATACTCTGAATACTAGCCAGTAGTTGAAAGCAATGGACTAGGTAACTGGACACATTCATAGCAGGATAGTTTATCACATTAATATGCACAATGAAAAATTTACAGTTTAAGTAGCATGGTTCCTGGATTTGTTTTACAAATACATCAGCAAAAATTTAAAAGTAAGTGGGGAGTTGGATAAAATATGAATGGTAGAATGTTAGCTGTTGAATCTGGGTGATGCATGCACACATTATTAGCATATATTATTTGAAGAAATATCTCGAGGTCCTTTGCCTACTTTTTATTTTGCTAAAACACGTGCAACAAATCACCATTTAAACCATTTTTAAAGTTTGCAATTCAATGGTATTAAGTATAATCACAATGTTGTGCATTCATGATCACCACCTAACTCTAGAACATTTTAGTTACTCAAACAGGAAATCGATACCCATTAAGTAGCATGAACACAAGCCAGAAAACAATGGAGAAATATTTTCAAAACACTGAAAGTGGGTTTAGGAAGGAAGAGGGATGTCAACCAAGAATTCTATAGGCAATGACAATATATTTCCAAAGAAAGTAAAAATAAAGACTTAAACTTTAAAAAGTAAAGTAATTCATCACCGGCAGACTTGATTACCAGACATATTAAAGAAAGTCCTTCAGAAAGGAAAAAAAATAGATTCCCAAGGAAATAGGAATCTACACAATTGAATAGAGAATGCCAGAAAATTGTAAATATTTGGATAAATATAAAATAATTTTTACCTTATTTTAAAAAATCTTTGAAAAATATTTTAAAACAAAAGTAATAACAATGTATTGTAGGACTTAAAACATATGTAGAAGTAAAATAAATGAAAAAAATAGCAAAAATATCAGTAGTGGGTAGAACATAAATAGGCATATAATACTATAAAAATACTATAAATGAAGTGGTATGATATCACTTGAAGGTGGCTGTGATAAGTTAAAGTTGTATACTATCAACCCTAAACAACCATTAAAATATTAAAATAAAAAGCTATACCTAACAGCGTCCAAAAATAGATAAAGGAGAATAATAACAATATTTAATCCCAAGAGCTTTAAATAAACAGGAAAGGAAAACAATGAATAAGTAGAACAAAGAGAAAAGAAATACCAAAATGTTAGGTTTGAAATTAATCTTAATAATGATTGTAAATGGTCTAAATATCCCCAATTAAAGGCAGATATTATAACCCTGAATTAAAAACAAACAAAACTTAGCTATATGATGCCTGTTAAGAAATACACTTCAAATACAAAGACAAAGATAATTTAAAAGTAATAGGATGAAAAATGCTATGACAACATCCAAAGGAACTAGAAATGGGTCTAATAATATACAGTAGATAATATTAATGTAATATAGATAATACAAAGTAGATTTTAATGCAAAAACTATTATCAGATATAAAGAATGCCATTTCATTTCATAAAGGGGTCAATTGTCAAAAGGATATAAGAATCATAATAGCTAATAAAATTAATAAACAGAGCTTCAAAATGCATGAAAAGAATTGATAGTACTACAAGAGAAAATAGACAAATACATAATTATGACTGGAGATTTCAACACCATTATTTCAATAGCTGATTGAACAAGTAGGAAATCAGTAAAGACATAAAATAATTGAAACATAGTATGAATCAAAATGACCTAATTGACATTTACAGAACACTTCACCCAGCAACAGCAGGATAATATTTGCTCCAGATAAACACAGAACATTTACCAAGATAGACTATATCCTGGAAAGAAATATCAATACATTTTAAAAGATTCAAATCATATAAAGTATCTTATATGTACACAACAGTATAAAGTTAAAAAAAAATGACAAAGATATGTTGCACTTGATCTTAGCCAAAAGGCCGAGAAGCGATAAGATATGTTGCTTTATTGTCATTTTTATTAAGTTCAGAGTACTAACCTGCTCCTATTTGCAGATGATATGACTATGTAGAAAATCATGAAGAACCTAAAATGCTTCTAGGCGTTATAAGTGAGTTTAACAAGGTTACAGGGTACAAGGTCAACATATAAAAAAATAAATTTTATTTCTGTATACTAGGAAATGAACAACTAGAAACCCCAAAATTTTATTTATCATTTACAATAGCCTCAAAAATGTGAAATACTAGGTATAAACCTAAGTAAAATCATTCAGAAAAGGTATGCAGGAAACTTGTATATGGTGAGAAAAGAAATTAAGAAAAAGCAAATAAATAAATAGACATAATTTTATATAACCTAAAGTCTAATACTCAACATACTTAATGTGTAAATTCTCTCTAAATTGATATTTTAATGCAATCTCATCAGAGCTTATTTTTTATAGATGTAAACAATCTAGTTTAAAAACTTACATGAAATGGCAAAGGAATTAGATTAACCCAAAAACTGTATTTAAAGTGTACAACTTGGTAAGTTTTAACATACACACCCATGAATCCACCACCAAAATCAGTAAAAAAGATTTTGTACTCAGTCCCCCAAATGTTTCTCTGTGCCCTTTAGTAATGTCTTGTTTCTATACCTCTGTGCACCTTCCCCTGGCTCCACTCACAGGCAACCACTGATCTACTCTCTGTCACTATAGATTACAGTTGACCATTAAACAGTTTGAGGTTGAGGAGAACTGACCCTTGTGCAATTGAAAATCTGTATATAACCTTTGACTCCCCAAAATCTTAAGTACTAATAGCTTACTTTTGACTGGAGGCCTTAACAATAATACATACAATCAAGTAACACATTGATATCGTTTAGAGTTGTGTCCCTGCCCAAAGCTAATGTTGAATTGTAATTTTCAACGTTGGAGGAGGGGCCTGATGGGAGGTGATTGGCTCATGAGGGTATATTTTCCCCTTGCTATTCTCATATAGTGAGTTCTCATGAGACCCGTTTGTCTCAAAGTGTGTGGCACCTTCCCCTTTTTTCTTTTTCTCCTGCTCCAGCCATGTAAAATGTACCTCTTTCCTTTTTGCCTTCTGCCATGATTGTTAGCTGTATGGGTAACAAGCCCCAGCCACATTGCCTGTATGGCTGCAAAACTATGAGTCAATCAAACCTCTTTTTTTGTTGTTTGTAAATTACTGAGTCTCAGGTAGTTCTTATAACAATGCAAGAACGGATTAATATACACATATTTTTATATGTAATATATATTGTATTTTTACAATAAAGTAAGCTAGAGAAATGAAAATGTTATTAAGAAAATCATAAGGAAGAAAATATATATTTACTATTCATTAAGTGAAAGTAGATCATCAAAGGAGGAAGAGGAGGGATTGTCCTTGCTGTCTCAGGTGTGACAGAGGTGGAAGAGGTAGAAGGGGAAACACCAGAGGTAAGAGCACTTAGTGTAACCTTTATTGAAAAAAATCAGTATATAAGTAGACTCGCGTAGTTTACACCTGTGTGCTTCAAAGGTCAACTATAGTTTGCATTTACTAGTGGTTTACAGAAATCAAATTATAAAACATAAACGTTTTTGTCTTGCTTCTTTTATTAGCATAATTATTTTGACACTCATCCATATTATTGTATATACAGATATACCTCATCTTATTGTACTTTGCTTTATTGTGCTTCACAGGCATTGCATTTTTTAGAAATTGAAGATTTGCTTTGAAAAAATTCATTGGCACCATTTTTTTAACAGCACGTTTTCACTTTGTGTCTCTGTGTCAGCACCTATTATCAATAAAATATTATTTAATAAATGTATACACATTGTGTTTTTAGACATAACACTACTGTGCATTTACTATATCAAAGTATTGTGTAAACATAACTTTTATATGCATTGGGAAACCAAAAAACCTGTATGACTCACATATTATAATATGTGTCTTATTGCAATGGTGCAGAGCTGAAGTTACAATATTTCCAAGACTTGACTGTATCAATAGTGCATCCTTTTTGTAGCTAAACAGTATTCCATTGTGCAAATATACCACATTTTACTTATCTATTCACTTGCTGATAGACATTGGGGTTGTTTTGAATATTTTTAAACATTTTTGGGGGTACATAGTATATATTTATGTGGTACATGAGATGTCTGGATTAAAGATAAAGTTACTATGAGCATTCATGTACAGGTCTCTGTTTAAAAATAAGCATTTTTTTCTTTTCACTAAATATCTAGGAGTGGAATGGTGTGTATTAATATGGGATGTGTGTTTTTATCATTTTAGGAAACTGCTGAACTGTTATCCACAACGGTTGCACCATTTCACATTCCCACCAGCAGTATATGAGTTCTAGTGCCCTAAATCGTTAATAACATGGTCAGCACTATCAGTTTTTATGATTTTGGTCATTTGACTATATAGAGATACCTATTGTAATTTTAATTTTCATTTATCTAATGATTAATGATATTGAGCATATTCTGTGTATTTATCTGTCATCTCTATATCTTCTAAGGTGATGTGTCAGTTCAGATATCTTTCCCATTTTTTAATTGGGCTGCCATCTTCTTATTTGTGATTTGTAAGTGTTCTTTATATATTCTAAAAACAAACCCTTTATTAGATATATTTTACAAACATTTTCTTCCATTCTAGGGCTTTCCATTTCATGTTCCTAAGAGACTTCTAAGCAGCAAAACTCTCATTTTCAAGGGAAAGGAAAGTTTATGTACAATAACCAGTAGAAGAGCTACAATAAAATTTCAAAATTATTAAAATGTCATTTCATTTGCAAGATACAAAAGTTCTAAATTTATATGCACCAAAATATTTTATATCTATTTTATCTATATCTAGATATGTTTGATGTATATAATATATATGACATGTATTGGAGAGAATATATACATAATATATAATATATGAATATATAAATGTATAATATATAAATATATAATGTATTTAATAAAATATATTTTATTTTATTTTAATATATATAATGTATTTAATAAAATATATATTATTATATTATAATTATTATATATAATATGATTATATTTTTAAAATATATTTAATTAAAATCTATTATATATTTAAAGTAAATATATATTTAAATATATAATAATAAATACAATATTAATATTAATAAATTTTAATATAAATATATTATTATAAATATAAATATACAAATATTTCTAACTATAAATATATAAATGTATATATATTTATATTTATAATAATATAAATATAAACATATTTTACAGTATATTAATATATATTAAATTATAAAATATAGTATATTTTATAATATATTTAATATTTATTCAATTATAAAATATAGTACATTTTATATTTTAATATATATAATATATTATATCTAAGTATATATTATATAAAATATATTTAAAATACATTATATATAATATATATTCAAAATATATTTAAAATATAAAATATATATACACTATATGAAATATTATATATTTATATCATTTATAAATATAAAATATATATTTTTAAATATTTATTTCTATTAGCAATAGAAATATACATATATTTTATAATATATTAATATATATTAAATTATAAAATATATATTTTACAATATTTATAATATTTAATTTAATATATAATAGTAATATAAATATATTAATATATACAAATATATATTTAATATGAATGTATTATATAATATATAATATATAGATATCATATATATGTTCACAGAAAAATGAAGAAAAATTTAAGAATACCAACATATGATATAATTAAGACTATATCCCTCTGACACCAATGGAATTAATCTTAAAATCAATTACAAATGTTAAATGGAAAATCTCTAATTGAGTATTAAATAACATACAGCTAAATAAGCTATGTGGTCAAAGAAGAAATCAAAATATAAGTCAAAACTATTTAAAGATATAAAAATATCACATATCAAATTGTATGATATCAGCTTGAACTATATAAAGATGGAAATATGTAACCTTATGACATAGCTTTGCTGTTTGTCCCCTCCAAATATTACCCAGAAATATAATCCCTAATATTGAAAGTGAGGCCTAGTGGGAGGTATTTGGATCATCGGGGTGGATCCTTCATGAATGGCTCAGTGCCATCATCTTGGTGGTAAGTGAGTTCTTGCTCTGAGTTCCTGCAAAATCTGGTTATTTAAAAAGGAGCCTGGCACGTCCCCTTCTCTCTCTTGCTCCCTCTCTTGCTATGTGATGTGCTGGCTTCCCCTTTGCCTTCTACCATGATTGTAATATTCCTGAGGCCCTCACCAGAATCAGATGTCAGCACCACACTTCCTGTACAGCTTGCAGAACTGGGAGCCAACTAAAGCTGTTCTCTTTATAAACTACCCAGCCTCAAGTATTACTTTATAACAATGTAAAAACAGACCTTAATTGCATATTGTGTAAGAAAAATAAGGCTGAAAAACAATTATTTAAACTTCCACCTAAAAAGAATATAAAGCTAATTCTAATAAATATAGAGGAAAAGAAATAATAAGGAGCAGAGCATAAATCAGTAAAATATTTAAAAAAAAACTCCAGAGAAAATAAAGAATGCAAAATTAGTTCACTAAAACAGATTAATAATACTTGTAAAATTCTGATAAGAATGACCAAAAAGTAAACAGAAATGGGACAAATTACCAATATTTGGGAATAAAAGTGATATAAAACTATAGATCCCAAGACATAAGAAAGTTAATGAGATACTGTGAAAATTTTATGTAAGTATATTTGAATATTCATATGAAATGAGAAATTCTTTTAAAAACACAACTCACCAAATAAATTGAATCATTTATTAGTAAAAACTATTTCTAAAAAAGAAATTGTAAGTCCAAGATACTCTTCATGGTGAATTTTTCCAATAGTTAGAAAACAAATACCATGAAGTTAACATAACAGAGGCTTAAAAGAAAAAAAAAAAAACTATCCCCCAAAATCGTTTTATGAGGCCATAAAAACTCTGGCACCATAACCTGAAAAGGGAACTAAAACCAAATAAAATTACCAGTCGATGTCTCTTATGAACATAGAAAGAAAACACCTAAAAAATATATTATCAAACTAAACCCAGCTAATAAGAAGAGGATAATACTTCATAATCAACTTGGATTTACTTCAAGTATACCATGTTGGTTTAATATGCAAAAATCAACCATATAATTCATCACACTCACAAATCATGAGGTGTATAAACCACATATAATAAAATTAATAATCCATTCATCATAACCGCTCTTAACAGACTAGGAAAAGAAGGGATCTTCGATCTTCCTTATACTAATATAAGACTATAATAATCTACAGCAATTACTGGACTGAATGATGAAATGTTGTAAGCTTTCTACATAAGACAAGTCAGCAAAAATGAATTTATTATCAACTCTTCTATTTAACAATCTACTTGTGGTCCTGTCCAGTGCAACGAGAAATTAAGGAGAAATAAAACACTTAACAACACAAAATAAATAAAGTTCTCATTATTTGTTACATAATTTTACACATAAGATCATATACATAGAAAATCTAAAAGAATCTATAAATTATTATAATAGAATTATTAAGTGGATTTATTAAGTTCACAGCACTTAAGGTATGCAATGTATAAAAACTGTATCAATATATAAAAACCTTATACTTTATATTTCAACAACTAAAAATAGTATTGTTTTCAACTTTTATGTTCTATTTATACAGTCAGAAGGCTGTTTTTTAAAAAACTCTAGTAAGAAAAGCTATACATAAACTTTACCCAGAAAATTGCAAACTCTCACTGATTGTGATCATCTCAACCGATACAGAACAAGCATTTTACAAAATCCAAAACTCATTCTTGATAAATAACATAAAAAATAAAGTATTTAAAATAAATGTAATAGGAATACAAGAACTTTACCAAATTCATGGATTGAAAGACTTAGTATTGGGCAGTTTTCTGCAATTATATCTATACATTTAATACTATACTGATAAAGATTTGTTTGCATATATTGAAAAGTCAATACTAAAATTTACATGAAATAAGTATCTAGAATAACCAAAACAATTTAAAAAGTTTGGGAAGTCAAAGCACCTGATTTCAAAGCTTTTCATAAAGCTACAGTAATTAAGAAAGCATAATACTGGCAGAAGGATAGACATATAAGCATATAGAATAGAGTCCAGAAACAGGACCTTATACAAATATGTAGTCAATTGATTAATGGCAAAGATGACAAAACAATTCAATGAGGAAAAGGTAGTTTTTTCAACAAATGGTGACACACCAATTTGATCCATAAGAAAAAAAGTAAAGAACTTCAGAACTTAAGAGCTTACCTCACACTATATACAAAATTAACTCAGAGTGTATTGAATTTGTAGATGTAAGATCTGAAATGATCAAACTTCTTTAAAAAACATGAAATTCCTTATGACCTTGGGTAAGGCAAAGATGTAAAAATGATGCAAAAATGCATGGAAAAAAACAGAAAATTGATGAAGTGAATTACATTTCATTGACATTGAAATCTTTTGCTCCTCAAAAGACATCAGTAATGAAATGAAAAAACAAGTTACTGAATGGGAGATAATATTGCAAAACTTATCTAATAAAGTACTTGTGTCCAGATTACATACATACATTTTCCAATGTAAGAAAACAAACCAATAAAAAATAAGCAAAATAACTGAATAGCCACTTCACATAGAAGATAATTAAATGAAATATACACACTGAAATTTTCTAATCATAATTAGCCATTTGGAAATGAAAATTAACACAGTGCAATTTTACACAACAACCACAACAAGTGTCAGTGAAGATTTAGAGAAACAGGGACCCTTATATGTGTCAGTGGAAATGTAAAATGGTACTGCCATATAGGAAACCATTTTATGGCTTCTTAAAATATTAAATATAAGCTTATTATATGACCCAGAAGTTCAACTTCTCAGTATCTATCATAGATAAATGAAAACCTATGTCCACAAAAACACTTGTATATGAGCAAATATTTATACTGTGTAAGTGATAATTGCCCCAAATGGAAACAACCTAAGTTTCCATCACCAAATAAATGATTAAAAGGCACAAAATATCATTACATATAACAACAGGATTAATATAAAAGACACCATGCTAAGTGAAAAAAGCCAGAAACAAAAGACTTTTTACTGTGGACTCTATTATATTACATTTCTGAAACAGTAAACTTTATATACTGAAAGCATGTCAGGATTGCCTGGACCTGGGAGTAGGAGTGGGGACTTATTGCAAATTAGTCATAAGGCATAAGGAAACTTTTTGAAGTGATACAATGTTCATTATGATGGATTGATATAATAATTATTCATGGCATAAATTAACCATCGAATTCTATAGTTAAAATGAGTGAACTTCATGGTATGTAAGTTATACCTCAGTTAAGCTGTTAAAAAAAATCACTAAGAAATATCAAGAGTACCTCATTTAATGGGGGCATATGTCATGTTCAGGATTGGAAGATTCAAAATTTAAAGATAATTATTAATGTTCTCACAGGTAAAACACAAATGTGTTTTATTTTGGAGGAGGATTAACAAAGTGGTTCTAAAATTTACATGGAAATGCACGTTCAGGAAGAGTGAAGATGATCTTGAAAAACAAAGAGTAATGACATACACTATCAGAGATCAAAGCTAACCATAAATGCTGTAGTAATTACAATACTGTAGTATTGTTATTTTGGTAAAACATAGAAAAATAGACTACTGAAACAGAATATCTAACACAGAAGCAGACTATACTGGTTTTCTATTGCTTTATAACAAATTATCACAAATGTAGTAGCATAAAGCAATACCCATTTCATATCTCACAGTTCTGCAGGTCAGAAGTTCAGGAGGGTTGACTGTGTTCTTTGCTCAGAGCCTTACAAGACTGAAATTAACATATAGCTTGGGCTGGGATCTTATCCCAGGCTTGGGGCTTGGGGAAAGAATCTGCTTTCAAGATAATCGGGTATTGGCACAATTCAGTTCCTTAAGGAGTAGATCTGAAACCCTATTTCTTTACCAACTCTCAGCTTGAGAGGCTGTTCCCTTCTTCTTGCAGCTGCCCAAGTATTATCTCACATAGCCCCCTTTACTGTTAAACCAGCAACAGTGTATTGAGTCATACTTACACTTCAAATCTCAGTGGTTTTTCCTTCTGTAACCAATAGGAGAAAGTGTTCTGTGTTTAAGGGCTCATATGATTAGATCAGGCCCCTCAGATACTATCTGTCCAGTATATGGCCCACGGTGCCATATATTATAATTATGGGAGGCTATATAATCATATTCACAGGTTTGAGTGATTAGTATGTAACACCTGAAGGGGCTATTTCAAAACTTTGCCTGCTACACATATTCATACATATATGGTGTCTCATGATTTTCCACAAAGCATAAGACCTATATATAATAAATAGAGAAGTTATTTTCTTTTTAATCCATGATGATTTGCCAGTTGGATTTCCATATGGAAAAAACTGTGAACATACAAAAATCAATTATAGTTGGATCATATACCTAAGTATGGAAATTAAAATAATAAAGCATATAGAAGACAACAAAGGTAAATGTCTCATTTCTTTCAGATAAACAATGATTTATAAATAAGATATTATGTACTAACTGTAAGATGAAAAGTTGAAAAGTTGCATTTATCAAATTTCAGAAGTTTTGCTTATCCAAAGATGTCATTAAGATAGTGCAAAAGTAAGCAATGGTGTGAGAGGGGATATTGGCAATAAATACATCTGATAAAGGACTCCTATCTAGAACATAGGTTAAATATATATATAATATATATATGTTATATATCAGTTAAAAAAGCAGATTACTCAAGTTTTAAAATAGGCAAAAGACGTAAGTAAAAACATTAGCTATTCCAGTTATCTTTAATTTCTAGTTAATCTGTATGTGGCAAGCCCCTGAGACAATTCAGTCATACAGTTCCTCAGGGTCTTTTCTGGTAAGTAGGTATCACCCCCGTTTTCAGTAAACAGTGACCACACTTGGTACACTTGGTAACTAACAGAAATGCCTTATTTCTTTAAATTCTTGTCTCTACTGGAATCTATGCAAGATAACTGGGAGGAAGTTACTACCTGTTTCTCAGTATTCCCCATACCAAACTTACACTAGACTATAATGGACTTACATCAAATTCTTTACTTAGTGGTCACATATATCTCAAAATAGTAGCACAGTGTGGGAGCAACAGAAATTGTAAGTTTATTAGAATTGACCATTCCATTGTTTCGCACAAGGAAGGCCATTCAAACTTGAAAGATGTCCCATGTGAACATTCTGTTTCTATCAACCTCCTTTTGTTATCTCCCGTCAGTAACCATTCATTTCTAAGGAGCCCTTTCTCTCAAGTTCCCAAGTGCAATCCCTTGCTGCTGCTCTTTGCTAGACAAACACCATTTTCAGAAGAAGACATAGTTCTCATCTTAATCACTCCCGGCCTTTTCAGCTAAATACTAACAGAGACTCTCATTGGCACAGACATCAGTGATTCTGGATGAGGCCCATGCAGACCCTAATTCTCTCAGAGAGTGAAGGTGTATGTCCTCATTTCAGTTATCCCTCCCCTCTAACAAGAACCACAACTGATTTTGTCACTAGCTTTCTGAATAGGCATATAACCCTCTCACGCTGAGCATTATTTCTTCATGGAATTAACATAATAATCTACCCTTGACTGAGCAAGGATTTCTCCTTCTAACTTGAATATTACGCTGTATTCCTTTTAGACAATAAGCAAAAATAAAATAAACCTATGTATTATTTTCTTAAGGCTTTCCTGAGGCTGCCTTAAGTTAGAAGAACCACAACACAAACCTCTTTCTTTAGATTCAAAATACTTGACACTAGCTCAGTTTTATATTCTTTTTCATTTCAATTTATCTCCCTGATTGAGTTATAGGGGTATGAGGATAGAGAATTGGTTTCCATAGCCACAAATTGAGTAACAATATTTAAGGTACAGGTATGGGAGACAAATTATTTGGTCAATATTTGAACTTTATCATGTGTTTTAGCTGTATGACTTGAGAGAGTGACTAAGTTTCCTTACCTTGAAGATGGGGATCATAATAGCACCTACTATTCAGAATGTAAAGATTGAAGGAGATAATGCATTTAAGATTTTAGAACAGTATCTGATAAAGAGTAAGTACACAATAAATTATATAAATATCTGAGGCAATTTGACTTTCATATAAAAATGTTAATAATAGAAATGATTGTAATAAAGTCTCAGATACTTTTGCCAACAATTGAGTTATTCTGATCACTTACAATAAATTACTTGTTTCAGCTACACAAAAAAGAAATGTGATTTTTTTTGTGTGTGGTTTCTTTTTGTTTTTATTTTTTTTTTCCCTCTCTTTTTTTTTTTATTATACTTTAAGTTCTAGGGTACATGTGCATAACGTTATATCATGTATAACTCCCCAATGCAATCCCTCCCTCCTCCCCCCTCCCCATGATAGCCCCAGTGTGTGATGTTCACCTTCCCGAGTCCGAGTGATCTCATTGTTCAGTTCCCCCTATGAGTGAGAACATGCGGTGTTTGGTTTTCTCTTCTTGTGATAGTTTGCTAAGAATGATGGTTTCCAGCTGCATCCATGTCCCTACAAAGGACGCAAACTCATCCTTTTTGATGGCTGCATAGTATTCCATGGTGTATATGTGCCACATTTTCTTAATCCAGTCCGTCACAGATGGACATGTGGGTTGATTCCAAGTCTTTGCTATTGTGAATAGTGCCGCAATAAACATACGTGTGCATGTGTCTTTGTAGTAGAGTAATTTATAATCCTTTGGTATATACCCAGTAGTGGGATGGCTGGGTCATATGGTACATCTAGTTCTAGATCCTTGAGGAATTGCCATACTGTTTTCCATAATGGTTGAACTAGTTTACAATCCCACCAACAGTGTAAAAGTGTTCCTATTTCTCCACATCCTCTCCAACATCTATTGTTTCCTGACTTCTTAATGATTGCCATTCTAACTGGTGTGAGATGGTATCTCATTGTGGTTTTGATTTGCATTTCTCTGATGGCGAGTGAGAAAAAAGTAATGCACCTGGGAAATGAAAAGCATGTGGTAAAAAAAAAACTAGCAGTTAAAGGGGAAGAATATCTATGACGCTAGTTGAATACAACATACATACATATAGCCTTTATATCTTATAATAATCTTGTAAGGCAAGTGTTACTATTTCTATTGAGGAAAACTGAGGTTCAAAGAACTTATAAAATTTGACCACTGTCACATGGTTAGTATACAACAAACCAGGATTTGAATATATTTGCAAAGGTTTGTTTCATTACCATCCTAGAAAATTATCTCATTTTATGAAAGAAGTTTCAAGTACAAAATGAATTCTCTGTGCAGGAAACTCTAAAATCTGAAGAGATTCTCAACAATTCCTTCAGCTTCTAATGTCATACTAACCTTTTTTGTGAACTATAATCCTGCCACACCTTAGAGCTTGGCTCTACTAAGGCACACAAGATCAGGATTTCCATTCCGAATGCTGTAAGGGCACTTCATAACTCAGCCATAATGAATCCATGTTGAACTGAGGTTTGACATAAAAATCATGACTCAAGAGCAACTTTAAATAAAAACTTTTAGAAAATTAAGTAGGAGTAAGGCACATGAACAAAGGCTGATTTTGACCTGATTGTAATTCACAGCCAGCTGTCAGACGTAAGTATTTTGCCTATGCTTTCCAGAAGATGGCTGCTGTGTATTTGTATCTGCAAAAAAATAAGCAAACTACAGAAGAAAATAATTACAAATACACTTAGCTAAGCCAATTTCCTTATCCAAAGAAGCTCTGAACATTAACTTCCATTTTCAAAACGTTTATCATAGTAAAACAAACATTGCAAATACCATTGAAAATGAAGATGAAATCATAGGTCCAAAGTAAGTGAAGCAAATATTTTGACATTGAAATCGAAAATAACAACTTGCTTGAGTCTTGAGGAATTTCATAACTCCAGAACTGCCTAAGTACAAATATAGTAAAAGTATGTTTTCTACATAAAGCACTGAAGAATGCCAAAAATTCAATGCAACATAGAGGAATTCCTGACAACACCTTACAAACCCAGTAGTATAGTTAAGTAGGTTAAAACAAGTCAACTATGAAAAGTGGTGTGCTTCTAAAATAGCTCTCCAAAAAGCAAATCCTTGATTTGTAGCACTTGCTTTTTTGTGGTGTAACACTCTAATCTAGATTGACTTCAGAAATAAATATGATACACCAAATGCAGAGTTGCCAATAAATGTGTACAATTGACTCTATTAAGCTGGTGTTAACCAGTTATGGCACACTGATGGCTACAAGGAAAAAATCTTCCTAGACCATGACTTCCATACTAACATGCTATGTTACCATGGCTGTTTCCCAAGAAAAGCATGGCTGATGTTTAGGTCAATTAAACAATTAGTGACTGAAATTCAAACGAGTCTGAAAAATAAGATGCTCTAACTAATACCATTATATAAGTAAAGCTTTACCATGGCCTTTAATTCTTCAGAAGCAAATGAAAATCAGAAAATAGTTTTAATCATCAATTATAGACAATATAGGCTTTAGAAAAAATTACTAGAAGTAGTGAGGAATGTTTTATAATGATAGGAGGGTCAATCAATAAAGAACACATAACAAATACAAGTATATATGCATCTAACAACAGAGCCCCCAAATACATGAAGCAATAACTGGTAGAATTGAAGAAGAAAAGAGACAATATACCAATAATAGTTGAAAACTTCAATAACCCAATTTCAATAATTAATAGATCAGCTGGGAAAAACATCAACAAAGAAACAGAAGAATTGAACAACACTATAAATTAACTAGACCTAACAGCTATCCATACAACACTGCATCCAATATCAGCATAATACATATTCCCAAGCACACAAGGAACATTCTCCAGTATAAACCATAGACTAGACCATAAAATAATCATCAATAAATTTAAAAGGATTAAAATTACATGAAGCATATTGTTATAATGTACAGGAATTAAACAAGAATCAATAACTGAAGAAAATGTTATAACAAATATGTAGACATTAAAACAACACACTCCTAAATAACCAATATATTAAGAATAAATCACAGAGGAAATTAGAAAGTACTTTGGATAAAGGTATATACTAAAATACACCATACCAAATCATATGACATGCAGGTAAAACAGTGATTAATGGAAATTTTGCAGTTGTAAATGCATACATTAAAAAATATGAAGTCTGGCTGGGTGTGGTGGCTTATGCCTATAATCCTCGTACTTTGGAAGGCAGAGGTGGGCAGATCTCTTGAGCCCAGGATTTGACATCAGCCTGGTCAACATGACAAAACCCCATCTTTACAAAAAGAAAAAAACAATTGGCAGGATGTGGTGGCATATTCCTGTAATCCCAGCTACTTGGGAGACTAAGGTGAGAGGATCGCCTGAGCCTGGGGAGGTCGAGGCTGTAGTGAGTTGTGATTACCCTACTGCACTCCAGCCTGGACAGAGTAAGACTCTGTCTCAAAAAAAAAAAAAAAAAAAAATTAAGTCAATAACCTAACCTTTTACTAGAAAAGTATAAAAATAAGAGCATAAAACAAACAGAATGAAAGAAATAATAAAGATTAAGTAAATAAAATATAAATAGCAAAAATCAATAAAAGTAAAAGTTGATCATTGAAAAGATCAAAATTGACAAACCTTGGGCTAGAATGACAATGAAAGAAGGGAGAAAATGGATGCTTATAAAAATAAAAAGGATTATAATGGAATACTATGAGCAACCAATTATCAAAAAGTTAGATAACCCTGAAAATGCACAATTTCCTAGAAAGACACAAAATACTTAGACTAACTTAAAAAATAAATGAAAAAATCTTTAAAAACCTACCAAAAGTAAAAAATATTGAGTCAGTAATCTAAAAACTTCCCATAAATAAAGTCAAGATCAAATTGGTCCTGCTCAGTTCTACCAAATGGATACGAAAGAATCAACATCAATACTTTACAGACTCTTCCAAAAAAAAAAAAGGCAAAGGAGAAGGACAGGGTGAAGAGAAATAAAGAAGAAAGTGGAGGAGGAGGAGAAAGGAACACATCACAATTCATTCTGTGAAGCCAATATCATCCCTTATACCAAATTCCAGACAAAAATGTTACAAGGGGAGAAAAAAAAAAACATAGAACAACCACCTTCTTAAAGATTGACACAAAAATTCTCAACATAATCATAATGAACCAAGTCTAGCATCATATAAAAATAACTACACATTATAAGTAGGTGAAATTTATCCCAGGATTGAAAATCTGGTTCAACATACAACATACAACATACAAAACACAATCAATGTAATAAACTATAAGAATAAAGCAATAATCTCAATAGATACAGAAATACCATTTGACAAAATCCAGCACCATTATATGATAACAGCAACAAAAATTAGGAATATAAGGGAAATTTCTCAAACTTATAAGGGCATTTATGAAAAACTCAATCTAATATCATAATTCATGGTATAGGACTGAAACTTCTCCCACTACGTTCAGGAATGAGACAATTACATCTGCTCTCATCACTTCTGTTCAATATTGTATTGGACACTCTTCCCAGAACAATTGGACAAAAAAAAAACTTGGCATTTAGATTGGAAAGAAAGAAGTAAAGCTGTCTCTGTTTGCAAATGATATGATCTTGTATAAAGACAATGTTAAAAAAATTACTAAAATTATATTAAAACTAAAAAATGAGTTTAGCAAAGCTGTAGGGTGCAAAGTCAATATACAAAACATCAAAAACTTGTTTTGGGTATGTATATAGACATACCACATGACATACATACCATACATATACATATCATACAACACCAAAAGTGCAAGATCTAGGAAACATCATTGACAGAAATTAAAGAAGACCTAAACAAATGGAAAGACATTCATGATGATGAATTGAAAGACTCAGTACTGTTAAAATGGCAATACTTCTGAAATGTATAGATTAAATATAATCTTCATAAAAATACCATCTATGATTTTTGAAGAAATTGGCAAGCTAATCCAAATTTTTATACGGAAATGCAAGAGACTCAGGATAGCCAAAACAATTTTGAAAAAGAATGAAGTTGCAACACATATTTTCTTGTTTCAAAACATACCAAAAGCTACAGTAGTCAAAAAGTGTAGCACTGGCCTAAGGATAGACATATAGATCAATGGAATAGAACTGAGAGACCAGAAATAAACCCAAGTATTTATTGTCTATTAACTTTTGACAAGGGTGCCCAGACAATCTAACAGGAAGGAATAGTCTTTCCAACAAGTGGTAATGGAAAAAATTAATATCCAATTATAAAAATAAGAAGTTGGACACATATATCACACTGTATACAAAAAGTACCTCAAAATGAACTGTTTACTGAAGTGTAAGAGATAAAATGTGATACATATTTTATCACATTTATTTTATACACCATGAAATATTATGCACCCATTAAACAAAATGAGAGCTTGTTATCTGCAGGGACATGGATGAAGCTGGAGGCTACTATCATTAGAAATTTAACACAGGAACAGAAAACCAAATACCACATGTTCTCACTTGTAAGTGTGACTTAAATGATGAGAACACATGGACACATACAGGGGAACAACACATACTGGGACCTAGCAGAGGGTGGAGGGTAGGATGAGGGAGAGTATCAGGAAAAATAACTAATGGGTACTAGGCCCAATAACTGGGTGATTAAATAATCTGTACAAAAACAAACAAACAAACAAAAAACATGATACAAGTTTACCTATGTAACAAACCTGCATGTGTACCCCTGAACTTAATATAAAAGTGAAAAAAAACACACAAAAAAAACAAAAGTGAAAACAAATAAAAAGAAATGCCTATGATAGTGGGTTGAGCAATGATTTCTTAGATAGGGCACCAAAGCATAAGCAGAAATTTAAAAAAATTATTAGACTGCATAAAATGGTAAAACATTTGTGCTTCAATAAACTTAAATCTAAGACCTCAACCTATGAAACTACTACAAAGAAACCTTGGGGAAAATCTCCATGATACTAGTCTGTGCAAAAATTTCTTGAGTATCACCCTACAAGCACAGGTAACCAATATAAAAATGAACAAATGGTATCACAGAAAGTTAAAAAGCTTCTGCACTGCAAAAACAATCAATAAAGTGAAGAGACATCCCACAAAATTGGAGAAAATATTTGTAAACTACCCATCTAACTACCAGAATCTATAAGGAGCTCAAAAACTCTATAAATATATCTAATAATCTTATCAAAATATGGACAAAATATTTGAATAGACATGTCTCAAAAGAAGGCACACAAATGGCAAACAGGTATATGAAAAGGTGTTCAACATCATTGATCATCAGAGAAATACAAATCAAAACTAAAATGAGATATTATCTCACCCCAGTTTAAATGGCTTATATTCAAAGGCAGGCAACAACAAATGTTGGGGAGGATGTGGAGAAAAGAGAATCCTCAAACACTGTTGGTGGGAATGTAAATTAGTACAACTGTGGAGAACAGTATGGAAGTTCCTCAAAACCTAGTAATAGAGCTACAATATGATCCAGCAATCTCAGTCCTGGGTATATACCCAAAATAAAAGAAATCCATTTATTGAAGAGATAGTTGCACTTTTGTGTTTGTTGCAGCACTGTTCACAATAGCCAAGATTTGGAAGCAACCTAAGTATCCATTGACAGATGAATGGATAAAGATAATGTGATATATATCCACAATGGATTATGATTCAGCCATAAAAAATAAGATCTTGTCATTTGAAACAACATGAATGGAACTGGAGGTCACTATGTTAAGTGAAATAAGCCAGGCACAGAAAGATAAACATTGCATGTTCTCATTTGTTTGAGAGATACAAAAATCAAAACAACTGAACTCATGGAGACAGGGGGTAGAAGAATGGTTGCTCGAGGCAGGGAAAGGCAGGGAAAGGTAGCGGTGCGGGTGGGGGAAGAGGTGGTGGGAATGGTTAATGGGTACAAAACATAGGAAGAAGGAATAAGACCTGCCTTTGATAGCACAACAGGGTGCCTATAGTCAACAATAATGTAATTGTACATTTGAAAATAACTTTAAAGAGTTTAATTGGATTATTTATATCTCAAAGGATAAATGCTTGAGGTGATGGATATCTCATTCTCCATGATATTCTTACTTCACCCTGTGTGCCTGTATCAAACCATCTCATGTACCCATAAATATATATACCTACTATGTTCCCATAAAAATTAAAAAGAATCTCTATTAAGGAAGTAAACTAACCCAGGAAAAGAGGGAAATATTTGTTTCAAATCATATATCTGATAAGAGGCTTGTATCTAGAATACATAAATAATACTTCTAATTAAATAATAAAGACAACTCAATTTATAAAAGCAAGCAATAGATTTGTTTTTACTTTTCTGTAAATAAGATACACAAATGTCCACTATGCACACACATATGAAAAAATGCTCAATATCATTAGTCATTTGGAAAATGTAAACCAAAACCACAATGAGACACCACTTTACACTTAACAGGGTGGCTAACATTAAAAAATTAACAGGTACAAGTGTTGGCAAAAGTGTGGGGCAACTGGGCCCTTACACATGCTGGTGGAAATGTCAAACGTGCAGCCACTTTGGAAAACAGTAGAGTGTTTCCTCAAAATCTTAAACATTGAGTTACTATATGAATCAGCAACTTCATTCTTAGGTATATATCCAAGAGTAGTGAAGACATAGGTTCTCATAAAAACTTGTACACAAATGTTCATGGTGGCATTATTCATAATAGCCACAAAGTGGAAACAACTCAATGTTCATAAAGTGATGAATGGATAATGTACAGTATATTGATACAATCAAATTCAATAATAAAAAGGAGTGAGGTTCTTACACATGCTACAACATGAGTGAACCCTGAATATATTATTCTGTGTTGTATGAATTCATTTATACAAAATGTCAAAAATAGTCAAATCTAGAGAGTCGGAAAGGAGATTAGTGGTTTCCCAGGGCTGAGTTTGGGAAGAATGGAAAGTGACTGCCAATAACTACAGTTTTGGTTTTGTTTTTTTCTGGGAGAAAAAAAATTACAGTGAAATTAGGTGGTGGTGATGGTTATACAACCCTGTAAATTTATTTTTTGAAATGCATGGGGCGGAGCAAGATGGCCGAATAGGAGCAGCTCCAGTCTCCAACTCCCAGCGCGAGCGACACAGAAGACCGGTGATTTCTGCGTTTTCAACTGAGGTACTGGGGTCATCTCGCTAGGGAGTGCCAGACAATCGGTGCTGGTCAGCTGCTGCAGCCTGACCAGCGTGAGCTGAAGCAGGGCGAGGCATCGCCTCACCTGGAAGCGCAAGGGGGAAAGGAATCCCTTTTTCCTAGCCAGGGGAACTGAGACACACAACACCTGGAAAATCGGGTAACTCCCACCCCAATACTGCGCTTTAAGGAAACAGGCACACCAGGAGAATATATCCCACACCTGGCCGGGAGGGTCCCACGCCCACGGAGCCTCCCTCACTGCTAACACAGCCGTCTGTGGGGATCTATCCGCAAGGCAGCAGCGAGGCTGGGGGAGGGGCGCCCGCCATTGCTGAGGCTTAAGTAGGTAAACAAAGCCGCTGGGAAGCTCCAACTGGGTGGAGCTGACAGCAGCTCAAGGAAGCCTGCCTGTCTCTGTAGACTCTACCTCTGCGGACAGCACAGAGCTGCAGTCCATTAGGGGAAAGAGCGGGGGCGGTGCAGAAGCGAACGACTCTGTCTGACAGCTTTGGGGAGAGCCGTGGATCTCCTAACGCGGAGGTTGAGATCTGAGAACGGACAGAATGCCGGCTCAGGTGGGTCCCTGACCCCTGAGTAGCCTAGCTGGGAGACATCCCCCACTAGGGGCAGTCTGACACCCCACACCTCACAGGGTGGCGTCACCCCTGAGAGGAAACTTCCAAAGAAAGAATCAGACAGGTTCACTAGCTGTTCAGCAATATTCTCTCTTCGGCAACCTCTGCTGCTGATACCCAGGCAAACAGGGTCTGGAGTGGACCTCAAGCAATCTCCAACAGACCAACAGACAGTCCTTCTGACTGTCAGACGGAAAACTATCAAACAGGAAGGACACCTATACCAAAACCCCATCCGTACGTCACCATCATCAAAGTCCAGAGACAGATAAAACCACAAAGATGGGGAAGAAGCAGGGCAGAAAAGCTGGAAATTCAAAAAATAAGAGCGCATCTCCCCCTGCAAAGGAGCGCAGCCCATCGCCAGCAACGGATCAAAGCTGGTCAGAGAATGACTTTGACGAGATGAGAGAAGAAGGCTTCAGTCCATCAAACCTCTCAGAGCTAAAGGAGGAATTACGTACCCAGCGCAAAGAAACTAAAAATCTTGAAAAAAAAGTGGAAGAATTGACAGCTAGATTAATTAATGCAGAGAAGATCATAAACGAAATGACAGAGATGAAAACCATGACACGAGAAATACGTGACAAATGCACAAGCTTCAGTAACCGACTCGATCAACTGGAAGAAAGAGTATCAGCGATTGAGGATCAAATGAATGAAATGAAGCGAGAAGAGAAACCAAAAGAAAAAAGAAGAAAAAGAAATGAACAAAGCCTGCAAGAAGTATGGGATTATGTAAAAAGACCAAATCTACGTCTGATTGGGGTGCCTGAAAGTGAGGGGGAAAATGGAACCAAGTTGGAAAACACTCTTCAGGATATCATCCAGGAGAACTTCCCCAACCTAGTAGGGCAGGCCAACATTCAAATTCAGGAAATACAGAGAACGCCACAAAGATACTCCTCCAGAAGAGCAACTCCAAGACACATAATTGCCAGATTCACCAAAGTTGAAATGAAGGAAAAAATCTTAAGGGCAGCCAGAGAGAAAGGTCGGGTTACCCACAAAGGGAAGCCCATCAGAATAACAGCAGATCTCTCGGCAGAAACTCTACAAGCCAGAAGAGAGTGGGGGCCAATATTCAACGTTCTTAAAGAAAAGAATTTTCAACCCAGAATTTCATATCCTGCCAAACTAAGCTTCATCAGTGAAGGAGAAATAAAATCCTTTACAGATAAGCAAATGCTTAGAGATTTTGTCACCACCAGGCCTGCCTTACAAGAGACCCTGAAGGAAGCCCTAAACATGGAAAGGAACAAGCGGTACCAGCCATTGCAAAAACATGCCAAAATGTAAAGACCATCGAGGCTAGAAGAAACTGCATCAACTAACGAGCAAAATAACCAGTTAATATCATAATGACAGGATCAAGTTCACACATAACAATATTAACCTTAAATGTCAATGGACTAAATGCTCCAATTAAAAGACACAGACTGGCAAACTGGATCAAGAGTCAAGACCCATCAGTCTGCTGTATTCAGGAGACCCATCTCACATGCAGAGACATACATAGGCTCAAAATAAAGGGATGGAGGAAGATCTACCAAGCAAATGGAGAACAAAAAAAAGCAGGGGTTGCAATCCTAGTCTCTGATAAAACAGACTTTAAACCATCAAAGATCAAAAGAGACAAAGAAGGCCATTACATCATGGTAAAGGGATCAATTCAACAGGAAGAGCTAACTCTCCTAAATATATATGCACCCAATACAGGAGCACCCAGATTCATAAAGCAAGTCCTTAGAGACCTACAAAGAGACTTAGACTCCCATACAATAATAATGGGAGACTTCAACACTCCACTGTCAACATTAGACAGATCAACGAGACAGAAAGTTAACAAGGATATCCAGGAATTGAACTCATCTCTGCACCAAGTGGACCTAATAGACATCTATAGAACTCTCCACCCCAAATCAACAGAATATACATTCTTCTCAGCACCACATCGCACTTATTCCAAAATTGACCACATAATTGGAAGTAAAGCACTCCTCAGCAAATGTACAAGAACAGAAATTATAACAAACTGTCTCTCAGACCACAGTGCAATCAAACTAGAACTCAGGACTAAGAAACTCAATCAAAACCGCTCAACTACATGGAAACTGAACAACCTGCTCCTCAATGACTACTGGGTACATAACGAAATGAAAGCAGAAATAAAGATGTTCTTTGAAACCAATGAGAACAAAGATACAACAAACCAGAATCTCTGGGACACATTTAAAGCAGTGTGTAGAGGGAAATTTATAGCACTAAATGCCCACAAGAGAAAGCAGGAGAGATCTAAAATGGACACTCTAACATCACAATTAAAAGAACTAGAGAGGCAAGAGCAAACACATTCAAAAGCTAGCAGAAGGCAAGAATAACTAAGATCAGAGCAGAACTGAAGGAGATAGAGACACAAAAAACCCTCCAAAAAATCAATGAATCCAGGAGTTGGTTTTTTGAAAAGATCAACAAAATTGACAGACCGCTAGCTAGACTAATAAAGAAGAAAAGAGAGAGGAATCAATAGACGCAATAAAAAATGATAAAGGGGATATCACCACTGACCCCACAGAAATACAAACAACCATCAGAGAATACTATAAATGCCTCTACGCAAATCAACTAGAAAATCTAGAAGAAATGGATAATTTCCTGGACACTTACACTCTCCCAAGACTAAACCAGGAAGAAGTTGAATCCCTGAATAGACCAATAGCAGGCTCTGAAATTGAGGCAACAATTAATAGCCTACCCACCAAAAAAAGTCCAGGACCAGATGGATTCACAGCTGAATTCTACCAGAGGTACAAGGAGGAGCTGGTACCATTCCTTCTGAAACTATTCAATCAATAGAAAAAGAGGGAATCCTCCCTAACTCTTTTTATGAGGCCAACATCATCCTGATACCAAAGCCTGGCAGAGACACAACAAAAAGAGAGAATTTTAGACCAATATCCCTGATGAACATCGATGCAAAAATCCTCAATAAAATACTGGCAAACCGGATTCAGCAGCACATCAAAAAGCTTATCCACCATGATCAAGTGGGCTTCATCCCTGGGATGCAAGGCTGGTTCAACATTCGCAAATCAATAAACATAATCCAGCATATAAACAGAACCAAAGACAAGAACCACATGATTATCTCAATAGATGCAGAAAAGGCTTTTGACAAAATTCAACAGCCCTTTATGCTAAAAACGCTCAATAAATTTGGTATTGATGGAACGTACCTCAAAATAATAAGAGCTATTTATGACAAACCCACAGCTAATATCATACTGAATGGGCAAAAATGGAAAAATTCCCTTTGAAAACTGGCACAAGACAGGGATGCCCTCTCTCACCACTCCTATTCAACATAGTGTTGGAAGTTCTGGCTAGGGCAATCAGGCAAGAGAAAGAAATCAAGGGTATCCAGTTAGGAAAAGAAGAAGTCAAATTGTCCCTGTTTGCAGATGACATGATTGTATATTTAGAAAACCCCATTGTCTCAGCCCAAAATCTCCTTAAGCTGATAAGCAACTTCAGCAAAGTCTCAGGATACAAAATTAATGTGCAAAAATCACAAGCATTCTTATACACCAGTAACAGACAAGCAGAGAGCCAAATCAGGAATGAACTTCCATTCACAATTGCTTCAAAGAGAATCAAATACCTAGGAATCCAGCTTACAAGGGATGTAAAGGACCTCTTCAAGGAGAACTACAAACCACTGCTCAGTGAAATCAAAGAGGACACAAACAAATGGAAGAACATACCATGCTCATGGATAGGAAGAATCAATATCGTGAAAATGGCCATACTGCCCAAGGTCATTTATAGATTCAATGCCATCCCCATCAAGCTACCAATGAGTTTCTTCACAGAATTGGAAAAAACGGCTTTAAAGTTCATATGGAACCAAAAAAGAGCCCGCATTGCCAAGACAATCCTAAGTCAAAAGGACAAAGCTGGAGGCGTCACGCTACCTGACTTCAAACTATACTACAAGGCTACAGTAACCAAAACAGCATGGTACTGGTACCACAACAGAGATATAGACCAATGGAACAGAACAGAGTCCTCAGAAATAATACCACACATCTACAGCCATCTGATCTTTGACAAACCTGAGAGAAACAAGAAATGGGGAAAGGATTCCCTATTTAATAAATGGTGCTGGGAAAATTGGCTAGCCATAAGTAGAAAGCTGAAACTGGATCCTTTCCTTACCCCTTATACGAAGATTAATTCAAGATGGATTAGAGACTTAAATGTTAGACCTAATACCATAAAAACCCTAGAAGAAAATCTAGGTAGTACCATTCAGGACATAGGCATGGGCAAGGACTTCATGTCTAAAACACCAAAAGCAACGGCAGCAAAAGCAAAAATTGACACATGGGATCTAATTAAACTAAAGAGCTTTTGCACAGCAAAAGAAACTACCATCAGAGTGAACAGGCAACCTACAGAATGGGAAAAAATTTTTGCAACCTACTCATCTGACAAAGGGCTAATATCCAGAATCTACCAAGAACTCAAACAAATATACAAGAAAAAAACAAACAACCCCATCAAAAAGTGGGGAAAGGATATGAACAGACATTTCTCAAAAGAAGACATCCATACAGCCAACAGACACATGAAAAAATGCTCATCATCACTCGCCATCAGAGAAATGCAAATCAAAACCACAATGAGATACCATCTCACACCAGTTAGAATGGCAATCATTAAGAAGTCAGGAAACAACAGGTGTTGGAGAGGATGTGGAGAAATAGGAACACTTTTACACTGTTGGTGGGATTGTAAACTAGTTCAACCATTATGGAAAACAGTATGGCGATTCCTCAAGGATCTAGAACTAGATGTACCATATGACCCAGCCATCCCACTACTGGGTATATACCCAAAGGATTATAAATTACTCTACTACAAAGATACATGCACACGTATGTTTATTGCGGCACTATTCACAATAGCAAAGACTTGGAATCAACCCAAATGTCCATCTGTGACAGACTGGATTAAGAAAATGTGGCACATATACACCATGGAATACTATGCAGCCATCAAAAAGGATGAGTTTGCGTCCTTTGTAGGGACATGGATGCAGCTGGAAACCATCATTCTTAGCAAACTATCACAAGAAGAGAAAACCAAACACCGCATGTTCTCACTCATAGGTGGGAACTGAACAATGAGATCACTTGGACTCGGGAAGGGGAACATCACACACTGGGGCCTATCATGGGGAGGGGGGAGGAGGGAGGGATTGCATTGGGGAGTTATACATGATATAAACGTCATGCACATGTACCCTAGAACTTAAAGTATAATAAAAAAAAAAAAAAAAAAAAAAAGAAATGCATATTTTAAATGGGTGAACTGTATGGCATGTGAATTAAAATAATAAGGTTTTAAAAGCAAAAGTAAAAGAAGCTAACATTTATTGAGTGCTTAATAGGTTCCCAGCACTATGCTGTTTACTTTCTATTTTTATTTCATCTAATTGTCATGACAGTTCTGGGAGTTAAGTATTATCATTAATCCTTTTTAATCAAAGGGTAAGCCAAAGATCAAAGAAGTTAAGTATGCCTAGGTTCCAGGTCCCACAGTGTATACATAGAACTTTGAATCTGAAACCAGGTTTGTTTGATTTCAAGGGTCATTCTGACAATTTTAGTTACTAATCTTCCCTATTTGGTCATCAGGAAACAGGTGATCATTGAAGAAGACATGGACACAGTGAAAGTGTGTGGAAGAAGGAAATAAGGGTCTGAGTATGGAACCTTGGGAAAACATAATTACAGGGCCAAACAGAGGAATATCAACTGAGAAAAAGATCATGTAGACTAATACAAACATGAAGGAAGAGCAGCTTTATTTGACAGATATTAAATATATATCAGGCACTTATGTATTATTAGCATGTTAGGTGCTGAGAATACAATAAACAAAACATAATTTTTGTCCTCAAATAATCATATGTTACAAAAAATATATGTGATTTTTAAGACTCATGGCCAAAATTGAGATTCACCTTAGCATTTCTAGGCTTCTATTCGACGCTTATTCAGGGCTAAATTCACATGGTGTTTAGGAAACACAGCCGGAGGCAAAGTTGTAGTACAGATAGCTGTCTTAAGCATCCCTATAGTGATTGGTTCTTTTTGTACTATTCCCTCTCTCAAACCACATTCCCCAAGCCCCTATACCTTTATGATGCTCAGTGATTTGTTACTTCTAGTTCCCATGTTATCTGGAAAGAATAAGCTATTAATCATTTAAACCCCAGTGTGAATGAATTAGTATTACGTGAAACTTTGGTAGGAAATAACTGAAGTAAGTCATAAGACTTAGGAAGATTTTCAGAAATGTAAAGTGATCAGAATATTATTTACTCTGTTCCACTTATTGTTTTATATATAATTTCATATTTTTTAAAGTATTCCATTAATACTTTGAGAGCAGGATCCATATTTGCTATACATCCTAGAGAGATACTGTTGTTGAGTAATGATTCAAGAATAAATATATGCCTATTGCTTCACTGACTGATAATAATTGTGTTAATTTTATTTTGATTATATTTCATATTTCCCAGGCAGTCAAAGTACATTTGGCAATTTGTTCCCTTCATCAAAAATCAGAAAAAAGAGACAATTCCCTTTCTTTTTCAGTAATGACATCTAAATCCAAATGTTAACAATTATAATCTTTCCTTCTTTCCTTCTTGAGACGGAGTTTTGCTCTTGTTGCCCAGGCTGGAGTGCAATGGCACGATCTCAGCTCATCGCAACCTGGGTTCGAGAGATTCTCCTGCCTCAGCCTCCCATGTAGCTGGGATCACAGGAGCCCACAACCACGCCTGGCTAATTTTGTATTTTTAGTCGAGATGGGGTTTCTCCACGTTGATCAGGCTGGTATCAAACTCCCAAACTCAGGTTATCCGCCCACCTCGGCCTCCCAAAGTGCTGGGATTACAGGCGTGAGCCACCACGCTGGGCCTAATTATAATCTTTTTTAAATTATATCAATGCTTTATCCCTGACAGGGAGATAGGGATGGTTAATGTGTATGAAACAAGAAACTTTATTTTATTTTATTTTTTTTTATTATACTTTAAGTTCTAGGGTACATGTGCATAACGTGCAGGTTTGTTACATATGTATACTTATGCCATGTTGGTGTGCTGCACCCATCAACTCGTCAGCACCTATCAATTCATCATTTATATCATGTATAACTCCCCAATGCAATCCCTCCCTCCTCCCCCCTCCCCATGATAGGCCCCAGTGTGTGATGTTCCCCTTCCCGAGTCCAAGTGATCTCATTGTTCAGTTCCCACCTATGAGTGAGAACATGCGGTGTTGGTTTTCTCTTCTTGTGATAGTTTGCTAAGAATGATGGTTTCCAGCTGCATCCATGTCCCTACAAAGGACACAAACTCATCCTTTTTTATGGCTGCATAATATTCCATGGTGTATATGTGCTACATTTTCTTAATCCAGTCTGTCACAGATGGACATGTGGGTTGATTCCAAGTCTTTGCTATTGTGAATAGTGCCGCAATAAACATACGTGTGCATGTGTCTTTGTAGTAGAATAATTTATAATCCTTTGGGTATATACCAGTAGTGGGATGGCTGGGTCATATGGTACATCTAGTTCTAGATCCTTGAGGAATTGCCATACTGTTTTCCAGAATGGTTGAACTAGTTTACAATCCCACCAACAGTGTAAAAGTGTTCCTATTTCTCCACATCCTCTCCAACACCTGTTGTTTCCTGACTTTTTAATGATTGCCATTCTAACTGGTGTGAGATGGTATCTCATTGTGGTTTTGATTTGCATTTCTCTGATGGCGAGTGATGATGACCATTTTTTCATGTGTCTGTTGGCTGTATGAATGTCTTCTTTTGAGAAATGTCTGTTCATATCCTTTCCCCACTTTTTGATGGGGTTGTTTGTTTCTTTCTTGTATATTTGCTTGAGTTCTTTGTAGATTCTGGATATTAGCCCTTTGTCAGATGAGTGGGTTGCAAAAATTTTCTCCCATTCTGTAGGTTGCCTGTTCACTCTGATGGTAGTTTCTTTTGCTGTGCAGAAGCTCTTTAGTTAAATTAGATCCCATTTGTCAATTTTGGCTTTTGCTGCCGTTGCTTTTGGTGTTTTAGACATGAAGTCCTTGCCCTACTCCAGTTAGGAAAAGAAGAAGTCAAATTGTCCCTGTTTGCAGATGACATGATTGTATATTTAGAAAACCCCATCGTCTCAGCCCAAAATCTCCTAAGCTGATAAGCAACTTCAGCAAAGTCTCAGGATACAAAATTAATGTGCAAAAATCACAAGCATTCTTATACTCCAGTAGCAGACAAGCAGAGAGCCAAATCAGGAATCAACTTCCATTCACAATTGCTTCAAAGAGAATAAAATACCTAGGAATCCAACTTACAAGGGATGTCAAGGACCTCTTCAAGAAGAACTACAAACCACTGCTCAGTGAAATAAAAGAGGACACAAACAAATGGAAGAACATACCATGCTCATGGATAGGAAATCAATATCGTGAAAATGGCCATACTGCCCAAGGTTATTTATAGATTCAATGCCATCCCCATCAAGCTACCAATGAGTTTCTTCACAGAATTGGAAAAAACGGCTTTAAAGTTCATATGGAACAAAAAAGAGCCCGCATTGCCAAGACAATCCTAAGTCAAAAGGACAAAGCTGGAGGCGTCACGCTACCTGACTTCAAACTATACTACAAGGCTACAGTAACCAAAACAGCATGGTACTGGTACCACAACAGAGATATAGACCAATGGAACAGAACAGAGGCCTCAGAAATAATACCACACATCTACAGCCATCTGATCTTTGACAAACCTGACAGAAACAAGAAATGGGGAAAGGATTCCCTATTTAATAAATGGTGCTGGGAAAATTGGCTAGCCATAAGTAGAAAGCTGAAACTGGATCCTTTCCTTACCCCTTATACGAAGATTAATTCAAGATGAATTAGAGACTTAAATGTTAGACCTAATACCATAAAAACCCTAGAAGAAACAACAAACTTTCAAATGCATTGTGCCATTCCTTCTCTCAGAGAATGGTTTCTTATATTTTTGAAAGTCCAGTCTGTTGAACTAGGCCAAATGAGTGTTTCGTCCTTTATAGTATGCAGATCTCTGCTACCATGTTTATTTAAGACACCCACTGGGGTCAGGGAAAGGAAAATGATGCTCACTGTATCTTCAAAACCCTATTGAATAACTATCTATACACAGTAGGCCAAGTCCTGCAGTTCTTTTTTAGGCAAAGTTCCCTTTGTACTAATTAGGAGCTATCTCTACATGAGGATTTCTAACTCAGTAGAGTCTGATCTTAGAATAAAATATCCTTCATCCCTGTAGATTTCCTCAGACTCAAGTATATTGGAAAACTCAGAACCAAGGAATTTCTGGTGAAAAATAGCTCTGTTCTTGTTTGAAAGCTACTGAAAGTTATAGTGGAAATTAGCACCTTAAACTTCTACACAAAGAAAAGTCTTCAACTCAGAGCCTCCTGAGAATGACAAATGTCAGGGAACAAGCCTTATTTATTGGAAAGGCAAAGCAGATGACCACCTACATTGCCTAATTTGAGGATCATGAGTTGGACCCCTTCCTCTTCTAACTATCTTCCTCCCTAGCCTCTCTAGACCTGAAATGTTTGAGGTACTGGGCTACTATGAAGAAGAAGAAGTCTGTGGATAAAGGAATGTGATTAATGATAATGGCATATTTAGCATGTTCAAGGAAGTACGTAAGTTTCTCAGTACCCATAAAAATCCCGTGAGATAAGAATTACTACCCCTATTTTAAAACTGAGTCAGAAAGTCAAATACTGCATGCTCTCACTATAAGTGGGAACTAAAGAGTGTGTATACATTGCCAGAAAGTGTGAAATAATAGACATATGAGACTTGGAAGGGTGGTGGAGTGGGAGGTGGTGGGTGATGAGAAATTACTTAATAGTTACATTGTATATTATTTGGATGACTGATACACTAAAAGGTCAGACTTCACCACCACACAATATATCCATGTAACAAAATTGCACTTGTATCCCTGACATTTATACCCGCAAAATTAAAATGAGTAAGCTGAGGTACAAGCAAGTTCAACAAATAGTCCATGGCCACACAGTTAATAAGTGGCAGGGGAAGCATTCAAATCCAAGTGACTTGTTCCAGATCCTATGCTTATAACATGAAGGCCCCCAATACTTTCAGTCAATTGCTGAGGTCAGCCTAAGTGGACAAACAGCAGGTTATTCTATAGATTTGAAATTGCTTCGTTGGCCAGTGAGAGTAGAAAAATTAAATACCAATAAATTGTTTCTTAGAGAATTTCCCTTTGAGGTGCTCTGAGCCTTAGAGTAGCCTGATCTGCAGAGGACTCTGTGGATTCCAGGAGTTCATGTAATAACATAAGAAGCTATGCCATCTGCACATTTCATATCTCCTGTTGGTTTATAAAGAAAGTATTTATCCCATTTCCAACCTCTAATCATTATTGCTATTTGAAGCTTCTGGAGTTTTTATTGAAAAATAACCCAGCACCTAATACTAATTTTTCCTTAAAGTTCTAGAAACTCATCGCCAAATGGACACTTTTTAAAAATGTGCCTGTTTGCCCTTCAGTATGTCTACAGGGCAGATATTAACTCCCTTCCCATAAAATGTAATATCAATTCAAGGTAAACAAATCACATTTTCCATCCATCAATTGAGTGCTTTCATTTTGCAGTTTTATCCAAAAACTACTTATTTACTGGACACTCTTATCTATTCTCTGCATGAACTCCCCTTGCAGTAAAGAAAGCTGAGAATTTTGACAGTATTGAAGATTTGGTTTTGATTTGAAACCAACTCAAGGTTTCACTTTGATTTCCTCCTCTTAGATACTAATATTTCATACAAAGCCATAATACCAAATATGTCCTGAGCTGTGAGCACCTCTCTCTATTGTGGAAGAAGTAGAAATATCTCCTGGGTAGCCCACCAACAACAAATTAATCTCTGAATTTGTCAAGGGATTTTCTCAGAGCAATAAATGATCTGATAACGATTGGAATTGCTGACACCTAGTCAAAGCAATATAAAAAGGGAATAGCCTATTGACTCTTCTGAGCATTTCACTTTAAAAATAATGCTCAATAGATGTCAAAGGGTAAAATGAAAGCATCATCTTTTACAATTGCCAAATGACGAAAATGCTCTACTTAGGAGGAATTTAAAGGCCCATTTGCCCACAAATCTCTTCTCCACCAGCATGTCAGGTTTCCTGAATAACCTGCCATTAGCATCTCCTCTTGGAGACCTGCTGAAGGGAGATAAAGTCATTTTACTCATTTAAGAGATTGTATTAACTGAGAAAGTTAGGTATCTCTTTACTGTGTTACTGTTATACACTGTATATCCTTCTCTCATGACATTCATCTTGCTGTCTTGTGATTGTTTATCTTTGGACTCTCACATTAAATTCTTAGATCCCTGGGGAAAGGGAAAAATTAGACTAAATTTCCAGTGCTGAATGCAGTAACCGAAGTCAACTGTGTCGTATTTGTATACTAAATATTTTATAAATCATAACCAAATGGAGAAATGAAAAAGTAATAAAGACATAAATTACAAATTATAATAACAGCAATTTATGTTATTAAGCCATTACCACCCAGAGCTGAAAGCCAGAGCATAGATTCCCTAAAAAAGAGGTTACAGGCCGGGCGCGGTGGCTCAAGCCTGTAATCCCAGCACTTTGGGAGGCCGAGACGGGTGGATCACGAGGTCAGGAGATCAAGACCATCCTCGCTAACATGGTGAAAACCCGTCTCTACTAAAAAATACAAAAAACTAGCCGGGGGAGGTGGCAGACGCCTGTAGTCCCAGCTACTCGGGAGGCTGAGGCAGGAGAATGGCGTGAACCTGGGAGGCGGAGCTTGCAGTGAGCTGAGATCCGGCCACTGCACTCCAGCCTGGGTGACAGAGCGAGACTCCGTATTGCCAAGACAATCCTAAGTCAAAAGGACAAAGCTGGAGGCGTCACGCTACCTGACTTCAAACTATACTACAAGGCTACAGTAACCAAAACAGCATGGTACTGGTACCACAACAGAGATATAGACCAATGGAACAGAACAGAGTCCTCAGAAATAATACCACACATCTACAGCCATCTGATCTTTGACAAACCTGAGAAAAACAAGAAATGGGGAAAGGACTCCCTATTTAATAAATGGTGCTGGGAAAATTGGCTAGCCATAAGTAGAAAGCTGAAACTGGATCCTTTCCTTACCCCTTATACGAAAATTAATTCAAGATGGATTAGAGACTTAAATGTTAGACCTAATACCATAAAAACCCTAGAAGAAAATCTAGGTAGTACCATTCAGGACATAGGCATGGGCAAGGACTTCATGTCTAAAACACCAAAAGCAACGGCAGCAAAAGCAAAAATTGACACATGGGATCTAATTAAACTAAAGAGCTTTTGCACAGCTAAAGAAACTACCATCAGAGTGAACAGGCAACCTACAGAATGGGAGAAAATTTTTGCAACCTACTCATCTGACAAAGGGCTAATATCCAGAATCTACAAAGAACTCGAACAAATATACAAGAAAAAAACAAACAACCCCATCAAAAAGTGGGGAAAGGATATGAACAGACATTTCTCAAAAGAAGACATCCATACAGCCAACAGACACATGAAAAAATGCTCATCATCACTGGCCATCAGAGAAATGCAAATCAAAACCACAATGAGATACCATCTCACACCAGTTAGAATGGCAATCATTAAGAAGTCAGGAAACAACAGGTGTTGGAGAGGATGTGGAGAAATAGGAACACTTTTACACTGTTGGTGGGATTGTAAACTAGTTCAACCATTATGGAAAACAGTATGGCGATTCCTAAGGATCTAAAACTGGATGTACCATATGACCCAGCCATCCCACTACTGGGTATATACCCAAAGGATTATAAATTACTCTACTACAAAGACACATGCACACGTATGTTTATTGCGGCACTATTCACAATAGCAAAGACTTGGAATCAACCAAATGTCCATCTGTGACAGACTGGATTAAGAAAATGTGGCACATATACACCATGGAATACTATGCAGCCATAAAAAAGGATGAGTTTACGTCCTTTGTAGGGACATGGATGCAGCTGGAAACCATCATTCTTAGCAAACTATCACAAGAAGAGAAAACCAAACACCGCATGTTCTCACTCATAGGTGGGAACTGAACAATGAGATCACTCGGACTCGGGAAGGGGAACATCACACACTGGGGCCTATCATGGGGAGGGGGGAGGAGGGAGGGATTGCATTGGGGAGTTATACATGATATAAACGTCATGCACATGTACCCTAGAACTTAAAGTATAATAAAAAAAAAAAAAAAAGAGACTCCGTCTCAAAAAAAAAAAAGAGGTTACAAACTGGCGGCTTTTCAAGTTCCAAGAAGGCCATAGATGAGCTTTATATAACTCATACAGTATGATCCAGAACAGTGTTAAAACAACAACAGCAGCAGCACAACAATTAGTTGACAGTACTAATAAAACAAATAATTTACTATTTAAAATGTCATTATGTTTGGCTTTTCATGGAAGATTGAACAATGTCACAATATAGGGTCAATATTCCCATGCAGCCATAATCTATTGTTCCCTTTGGATAGGCATGAACTTTGCTTTTGTTTAAAGTTCCTACTTGACTTACTTCATTCCTTTATGTTAGCTGCCTGAAAAATAGAGCTATTCGAGATTATGTCCTAAGGGAAGATGACACAAGTATATTATCTATGAAAGTTGTAATTGAGAGAAGGGAATAAGTCACTGAATTAGAAGGGCGTGAATGAATGGGGATCAAAGTGAGAACTACCACCACTTCATGAGGGCACTGGGTATCTTGCAGAAAGGAATAGCAGTACTAAAGAAAACCTCTGTCTTACTTCATAATTTTTTTTAAGAGTCAACCCTGTAAAGAAGGATGCCCACAGGGTCAGGTGTTAAGACATTTTCTTCCCTTATAAATTAAGAAGTAATATATATAGTCCAACTTAGAACTTCATACTACAAACACTATTTTCACTGAAGCAAAGGTTTAAGTTAATGTGGAAGCTGAAAATAAGTGGATAAAGTGGCTCAGATGGTGTTTGCCCAATTAAAGAGTCAATCTGTAATTTCTTTTCATCAACCTTGGAATATAATTTTGCTTTCTTCAATTCACATGCAAATGCACTTACTCAAATGCAAAAAAAAAAAAAAAAAAGATGCACAAAGAATTCAAACATTATTTATCCAAAGACTAGGGTTATAACATGCCAAGTAAAATTTTTATAAAGCTTTTCTTTCGGTTTTTGTACAATAAAACTGCTATTTCTATTCACCCAAGGATTTTTTCTTTCTTATTTTTTTAAGGGAACTGGTGGGTATGATTACAGCAGAATGTCTTCTTCAGTCATGTTGAAAATAGCAAAATTTTCTTTTAAAATATCATTGACAAATGTAAAGTGTTTCTATAACAGAATGTAATTTTATAAAACCAAGTATTTGTTAGAAACAACAGGCACTATGGGAACTATTTCTACTTATCGTTTTCATATCTTTTCGGCATAAAACCTCATCAAAAGATAGTGAGCTGAAAAACATTGGAAAGAAAGTAAAGAAATAAGGTTTGCACCAACCAGATTTTGAAATGCTTCCATGTATCATCAAATCCAGTAATATTTCCATTTAAGAATTAAACACACTTCTTCCTATGTGAAATGATTCAATTACTTTTACCATTACAGGTTGAGTAATCGTTACCTACAACCCTTTGGACAAGAATTGTCTCAGATTTTGACTTTTTTTTTCAGATTTTGGAGTATTTGCATTACACTTACAGGTTGAGCCTCTCTAATCTGAAGATCTGAAATCACAAATGTTCCAATGAGTATTTCCTTTGAGTATCATGTGGGCACTCAAAAAGTTCAGGATTTGACTTTTTGAATTTTGGATGCTCAACCTGTACTATCAGTAGTTATAAAAAAACAAAAAAAAAAGAGGTGTGAGGGGATAAAAATGCTTGAGATGAGAAAATAGATATTCATGGGTAGAAAAAATAAATTTAAACTATGAAAATATTAAAATGTGTCCTAAAACTCCCATTATATACTATTCTTCTAGAAAAAAAATATTAAGACATTCCCTAAATCACTGTCTACAAAGCTAGTTCCCACAATTGTATTTTTAGAGTTTGAGTGAAGAAATACTCTCTTTACAGTAAGATTGTGATTTTTGGTTTTAACCTATAAGGCCTTAGTGATTTCAGTAAAGCACATACTAATTGTCATGGATGAAATAAGAAAGGCTCTTTCAAAATCCAAAATGTTTAATGATTATTTCCTATATTACAATAATTGAGATGTAATATTTATTGAGCATTTATTAGGTACCTTTCTAAACCTTTTACATAAATTAATTTGTGTTATCACTGTTCTTTATAAGTATTCTCTCTCTTTCTCTGTGTGTTTGTGTATATACTTGTGAGTTATATATTATGAGATAGATATGATAATTATCCTCATTTTACACCTAAGAAAACTGAGGCTCAGAGAGGTAAAGCAGCTAGCCGTAGATCACATCACTAATCATTGTTGAAAATAGCATTTTAATCCACATCTTTCAAACTTCAAAGCTCATCCTCATTCCATTTGGCTACACAAACTTACACTATAATAAGCAGCTCTCATCTTTTAAATATGAAGGTGCTATTTTCCAAGTATTGAGACTGAATTTCCAGAGTCACTCACTCTTTTATTTTCTTTGTGAATGAGAGATTACTAGAATCTATATAGAACAGAAATAAATATGGATCAAGAGACACTACTGGATTAGTGAGGTGATCTAAGTGATAGCTATGGTCCATGTCTTGAAGTACAAGAAAAAAAGAAAAGGACTGAAACTTGGGTCTTTTCAGCAAGCAGAAACTTCTGATAACAGACACTTTCCACTGACAATTACCTGGCTAAGCCCTAAAACAGAGAATACTGACATTGAGAAATGGTGTGATAAAGATGAATTATTCTTTGTAAAGCCAATATACCACACTCTGCATAATCATACTGCAGTTTCCTTTTTCCATGCTAGTAGACCTAATCTGCTTTGTCTCATGGGAAGAAATAAATTGATAGTGACCCACAGGAATAAGGAATTAATTACCTGGGTTAGATGTACCCACAAAGAGAGCTTTGTAAATGTAACGATGAGCTATCTCAGTGCTTTGGGAAGCTGAGGCAGGATAATCACCTGAGTCCAGGAGTTTGATACCAGTCTGGGCAACATAACAAGACCTTGTCTCTACAAAAAAATTTAAAAACTTAACGAGTCATGGTGACATGCACCTGTAGTCCCAGCTACTTGAAAAGCTGAGTTGGGAAGATCTTTTGAGTTCAGTAGTTAGAAGTTGCAGTGAGCTATGTTAACGCCACTGCACTCCAGCCTGGGTGACAAAGTGAAAAAAAAGAAAGAAAGAAAAATAATAGTAAATGGCAGGGATTATCATTGTTTGGCCATTCTGGTATAAATTGGCTATTGAAAAACCATAAATTTTGAACCACTGTGAATTAGTTGGAAGCAAAAAACAAACGAAGCAAAAAAACAAAAACAAAAACAAAAACAAAACACCTCTTTGCCCTCTTGCTGCACAATAACAAGTTTGTTCTGGAAATATCAACTTCAAATCTAATTTACACAAACCCCCAAATGGTAGTTTACTATTTAACAGAACTGTGTTATAAGTTTAGTATCAGCACCAAAAAACAAAAACAAAAAACAAAAAAAACTTGCCCTTAGTGTTGAAGAAAGTGCAGGCATAGTGCACAGTGGAGAGTGCATTGGATCAGTGTTAAGGGACCTAATTCTAGTCTGAATTCTCCTAACTACCTATTATGTTCTGAATGTTTGTGTCCTCCCTAAATTTATATGTTGAATCTTAACTCCTATGGTGATGATATTAAGAGTTGGAGCCTTTAGGGGGTGATTAGGTTATGAGGGCTTTTCCCTGACAAATGGAATTAGTGTCTTTACAAAAGAAGCTCTGGGGGAGTTTTTTAGACCCTCCTTTCACCCTCCCACCATGTGAGAACACATAGAAGGCACTATTTATGAGGAATGGGCACTCACTGGACACTGAATCTTCTGGTACCTTGATATCAGACTTCCCAGACTCTGAAACTGTGAGCAATAAATTTCTGTTGTTTACAACTTACCCAGTCTACTGCATGTTGTTATAGCAGCCTGAACATACTGAGACACTACCCAGTAGAAAATCCTTATAACTCCCAAGTTTACTATTTTTCTTGCAGCACAGGGGTCATCACACTCTTTCTGTAAGGGTCTGTGGAGTAAATATTTTATGTATTGTTGGCCATAAAATCTCTGCTGCAACTACTAAACTCCGCTCTTGTGGCACAGAAACAACAATAGACAATACATAAACAAATGGCCATGGCTGTGTTCCAATAAACTTTATTTACAAAAACAGGTGCTGGGCTGGATTTGGCCCACTGGTCATAATGTGCCAAACCTTGCCTAGGAAATAACAAGTTGAACCAGATTATTAAATTCAAACCTGTTAGGTATAAGGATAATTTTGAGGAGCATTTATAAAATACAGATTTTTGAAGCCCCCTTCCTTTACTGAATGAAAATCCCCAGGGGAAGGCCTAGGAATCTATAAGACTCATGCTCCTAAAGTAATTTAATTGCACATCTGCAGATAATGTTTGACAATCACTGGAGCAGATGATTTCTAAGGCCTCTTCTAATCCCAATATCCTTTGATAAATAAGGGTTTTCAATCAAGGGATTGGATCAAAATTTGATATACCTATTAATATAAAATATATTGAAATAATTTGCTACTTTTAATGAGAGGAACTTTGAGAATAATTTAACTTTTGGAAGATATTGTCAGAAAAGTCTGTAAAAGATATGGATATATAATAAACATTAATACTCTAAAAAAACCACTCAGAAGTCCTTGGATTTCATTTTCTGTAGCATTTCTTTTACAGCAGTGGCTCTTAATCTTTTTGGTATATTTTGCACTTTGAATGTACCTTTTCACCCAAGCCTAATTTTGTAACATTCATGCATTTATTCACTTAGAAAATATTGGTTGAGTTACGCAGATCTTCCAAATATTGACACCTTTCATTTCATAATATCAAAATATCACATTAATATC
Organism: Trachypithecus francoisi; assembly: GCF_009764315.1. Classification (NCBI taxonomy): domain Eukaryota; kingdom Metazoa; phylum Chordata; class Mammalia; order Primates; family Cercopithecidae; genus Trachypithecus; species Trachypithecus francoisi. Next base: position 31,369,464 of record NW_022681471.1, read on the forward strand.
ATTATCAATCTCCTGAGAAAAGTTTTTTTTTCTTTTAATTATGAATCTGTCACCTCTCAGTGACGGTTACAAATTTTCCAAAATCTAATTTTCACTGGAAAGCACAAATGTTATCATTGTCAACAAATTCTTTTGCTTTCCTTGATGTGAAAAGCTCACTTTATCTTTTAAAACTCTGCCAAATACCTAAGTGTAACTAAACATATTTTATCAGTCCTTTAAGGAAAAAGGGCATTCCATAAAAACTTGGCCAGTTCAGCTAGCAATTCAAACAATCATACAAGTGCTTTTTTGACATAATTAAAATACTATGATAGGCAGTAGTACTCTATACATAATTCCCATTTTTTTCACACAGAATATCTGCAAATATGTGCTAAAAATTGATATTTTATGAAATTAAAAATTTTGACTACTTCATCAAAGATATTCCTAAGTAAAACTTGGGCTTTTCCTTGTTATATTTCCTGGTTTCAAACTGTAAGTTTTAGGCAATGAAAAATATAATCACTGAAATGTTCTGGTGATACTATCTCAATTTATGCTGAAGCTCTAGCAGTTTTACCCACCATTAATTTTGCACTATCTGTACAAATGTCAACACAAAGAAAAAGGCAAAAAAGTCCTGATATTACTGCAAAATAATTTTGATATTACAGACCCCTTAAAGGGTCTCAGTGGCCCTCAGTGCTCAGTGGACTAGTCTTCCAGAAAAATGACTCTAGAGAAGCTTACTTTAAAATATATTCTATAGAGTACTAGTTTTTTAGTTGCTCCACAACAAATCCCTTATTTTAAACATTCATAAAACATATTAGCATAGTATTGAAAGATCTAAAATTCTTATGGCAAGTAAAGTTCTATAATAAAAAATGTAGAATGATAAATTCCGAATTTCCTGTATAGAAACACAACTGATTTTTGGCATTTGTCTTATATATTGCAACTTTACTGAATTTATTAGTTCTAACAGGTGTTTTTGTAGAATCTTCAGGTTTTTATAAAAAATAACTATGTCATCTGCAAACACAGATAAGTTTACTTCCCCTTTTCACATTTGGGTGCCTTTTAAAATTTCTTTTTCTTGCCTAACTGCTCTGATTAGGACTTCTACAACTATAGAAGTGATGAGACTGGACATCTTAGCCTTCTTCCTGATATTCCTAGTATCAGAGGAAGAATTTTGCATTTTTCACCATTGAGTATGATGTTAGCTACAGATTCTTCAAATATATTCTTTAATATATTGAGTTCATTGCCTTCAATTCCTAGTTTGATGAGTGTATTTTATCATGCAAGTGTGTTGGATTTTTTTTTCACACTGTTTTTCCACATCAATTGAAAAGTATATGTACGTTTTGTCCTTTATTTTGTGGAAGTTGTGTATTACACTGATTGACTGTCATATGATGAACCATCCACGAATTCCAGGAATACATCCTACATAGTATTGATGTGTAATACTTTTAAGGTTCTATTGAATTTAGCTTGCTAACATTTTCATTAATTTACAATTTATAATTTGCTGTTGGTACATAGGTATATACATATATATACACATATATATATGTATGAGTTACATATGATATTTTGATACAAACATGGACTACATAATAATCACATCATGGAAAATGGGGCATTGAACCCTTCAAGCATTTGTCCTTTGTGTTATAAAAAAATCCAGTTATAGTCTAGATATCTTAAAATGTAGAAACAAATTATTATTTACTATATTCATCCTGTTATGCTATCAAATACTAGGTCTTATTCATCTTTCTACCTATTTTATTTGTACCCAATAACCATCCCCACCTGTCTCCCAACTTCTACTACACTTTCCAGTCTCTGGTGACCATCTTCTACTTTTCCTCTTCATGAGTTCAATTATTTTGACTTTTAGCTCCCACAAATAAGTGAGAACATGTGATGTTTGTCTTTCTGTGCCTGGTTTATTTCACTTAACGTTGTGACCTCCAGTTCCATCCATGTTGTTGCAAATGACAGGATATCATTCTTTTTTATGGCTGAAGCATACTTCATTGTGTATAAGCACCACATTTTCTTTATCCATTTGTTGATGGATACTTAGGTTGCTTCCAAATCTTGCCTATTGTGAACAGTGCTGCAACAAACATGGGAGTGCAGATATCTCCCATGCAGATATCTTCAATATACTCATTTCCTTTCTTTAGGATATATACCTAATAGTAGGATTGCTGGATCATATAGCAGCTCTATTTTTACTTTTTTGAGGAATCTTCACACTGTTTTTCATAGTTGTACTAACGTACATTTCCACCAACAGTGTACAATGGTTCCCATTTATCCGCAACCTTGCCAGCATTTGATATTGCCTGTGTTTTGGATTCAAGCCATTTTAACTGAGGTGAGATGATACCGCATTGTAGTTTTGATTTGCATTTCTGTGATGATCAATGATTCTGAGCATCTTTTCATATGCCTGTGTGTCATTTGTATGTCTTCTTTAGAGAAATGTCTATTCAAATTTCTTGTCCATTTTGGATGGGATTATTAGATTTTTACATTTAGGGTTAAGTATCTCATATATTCTGGTTATCAATCCTTTGTCAGACACATAACTTTCAAATTTTTCTCCCATTCTGTGGGTTGTCTCTTCACTGTGTTGTTTCCTTTGCTGTGCAGAAGGTTTTTAACTTGATGTGATCCCATTTGACCATTTTCGCTTTGGATGCCTATGGTTGTAGGTATTGCTCAAGAAATTTTCAGCCAGACCAATGACCTGGAGAGTTTCTCCAAAGTTTTCTTGTAGTAAGCATATAGCTTGGAGCCTTAGAGTTAAGAATTTAATTCATTTTTATTTTATTTTTGTATATGGCAAGAGATAGAAGTCTAGATTCATTATTATGAATATGGATTTCCAGTTTCCCCAGCACCATTCATTGAAGACACTGTTTGTTTTCCCCAGTGTAAGCTCTTGCACCTTTGTCAAAAATAAGTTGACTGTAGGTGTGTGGAACCCACTGTAGCTGGGTTCTCTATTCTGTTCTTTTGTTTGTTTTAAAGCCAGTAACATGCTGTTTTGGCTACTATCCCTCCGTACTATAATTTGCTTTTTTGTTGTTATTGTTGTTGTCTTTTTTTTTTTTTTTTTTTTTTTTTTGAGATGGAGTCTCACTCTGTCACCCAGGCTGGAGTGTGGTAGCACAGTCTCCGCTCACTGCAACCTTTGCCTCTGAGTTCAAGCAATTCTCCTGCCTCAGCCTCCCGAGTAGCTGGGATTACTGGCACATGGCACCACCCTGGATAATTTTTGTATTTTTAGTAGGTATGGAGTTTCACCAAGTTGGCCAGGCCAGTCTTGAACTTCTGACTTCATGTGATCCACCTGCCTCAGCGTCTCAAAGTGCTGAGATTACAGGTGTGAGCTACTGCGCCCAGCCTCTGTAGTATAATATGAAGTCAGGTAATGTAATTCCTCCAGTTTTGTTCTTTATTCTTAGAATAGCTTTGGCTATTCTGGTTTTTTTGTGGTTCCATATAAATTTTAGGACTGTTCTTTTCTATTTCTGTGAAGGATGTCATTGGTATTCTAATAGGAGCATATTGTTCAATTTCCATGTGTTTGTACAGTTTTCAAATTTTTTTTATTGATTTCTAGTTTTATCCCATTGTGGCCCGAGAAGATGCTTCAGATAATTTCCATTTTTTAATGCTTTCAGACTCATTTTGTTACGTGACATATGGTCTATCACTGGGAATGGTCTATGGGCTGAGTTAAAGAATGTGTTTTCTGAGCCTTTGGATGAAATGCTCTCTAAATATCTATCATGTCCATTTGGTCTACAGTGAAGAATAACTCCAATGTTCCTTTATTGATTTTGTATCTAAAGATCTGTCCAATGCTGAATGTAGGGTGTTGAATTCTCCAACTGTTATTGGACTGGAATCCATCTCTCTGTTTTGGTCTCCTGATATTTGCTTTATATACCTGGGCACTCCAATGTTGGGTGCATATATATTTACAGTCATTATATCATCTTGTAGAATTAACCCCTTTTTCATTATATAATAACCGTCCATGTCTCTTCTTACATTTTTTGCCTTAAAATCTATTTTGTCTTGTATAAGTATAGCTACTCCTGCTCTGTTTTGGTTTCCATTGTCACTGAATATCTTTTTCCATCCCCGCATTTTCAGTGTATGTGTATCTTTATAGGCAAAGTGTGATTCTCATAAATAACAGATCATTGAATATTGTTTCCTTCATCCATTTAGCCACTCTATGTCTTTTTATTGAAGAGTTTGGTTCATTTACATTCAATTATATTATTGATAAGTAGATACTTACTCTTACCACTTGTTATTTGTTTTCTGGGTTTTTTTGTGAGACTCTTCTCCTTTCCTTCCTTTTAGCGAAGGTTACTTTCTCTGGTGGTATAATTTTTTTCTTTTCATTTTTTGTGCATCTGCTGTATATTTTTCAATATGAGGTTACCATGAGGCTTTCAAATACTATTGTTACAACCCATTATTTTTAAATGATGGCAACTTAACACTGATTGCGCAAAAAATAAACACACAAAAACACTAATAAAACACTATACTTCATCTCCCAGCTTTTTAACTTTTTGTCTTTTTTTTTTTCCTTTTTTATTATACTTTAAGTTCTAGGGTACATGTGCACAACGTGCAGGTCTGTTACATATGTATACATGTGCCATGTTAGTGTGCTGCACCCATGAACTCATCATTTACATTAGGTATACCTCCTAATGCTATCCCTACCCCTCCCCCCCACTCCACAACAGGCCCCGGTGTGTGATGTTCCCCTTCCTGTGTACAAGTGTTCTCATTGTTCAATTCCCACCTATGAGTGAGAACATGCAGTATTTGGTTTTCTGTTCTTGTGATAGTTTGCTGAGAATGATAGTTTCCAGCTGCCCATGTCCATACAAAGGACATGAACTCATCCTTTTTATGGCTACATAGTATTCCATGGTGTATATGTGCCACATTTTCTTAATCCAGTCTAATTGATGGACATTTGGGTTGGTTCCAAGTCTTTGCTGTTGTGAATAGTGCCACAATAAACAGACATGCGCATGTGTCTTTATAGCAGCATGATTTATAATCCTTTGGGTATATACTCAGTAATGGGATGACTAGGTCAAATGGTGTTTCTAGTTCTAGATCCTTGGGGAAACGCCACACTATCTTCCATAATGGTTGAACTAGTTTACAGCCCCACCAACAGTGTAAAAGCATTCCTATTTCACCACATCCTCTCCAGCACCTGTTGTTTCCTGACTTTTTAAATCATTGCCATTCTAACTGGTGTGAGATGGTATCTCATTGTGGTTTTGATTTGCATTTCTCTGATGGCCAGTGATGATGAGCATTTTTTCAAATGTCTGTTGGCTGCATAAATGTCTTCTTTTGAGAAGTGTCTGTTCATATCCTTCACCCACTTTTTGATGGGGTTGTTTGATTTTTTCTTGTAAATTTGTTTGTGTTCTTTGTAGATTCTGGATATTAGCCCTTTGTCAGATGGGTAGATTGCAAAAATTTTCTCCCTTTCTGTAGGTTGCCTGTTCACTCCGATGGTAGTTTCTTCTGCTGTGCAGAAGCTCTTTAATTAGATCCCATTTGTCAATTTTGGCTTTTGTTGCCATTGCTTTTGGTGTTTTAGTAATGAAGTCCTTGCCCATGCGTATGTCCTGAATGGTATTGCCAATGTTTTGTTCTAGAGTTTTTATGGCTTTAGGTCTGAAATTTAAGTCTTTAATCCATCTTGAATTAATTTTTGTAAAACGTGTAAGTAAGAGATCCAGGTTCAGCTTTCTACTTAAGGCTAGCCAGTTTTCCCAGCACCATTTATTAAATAAGGAATCCTTTCCCCATTTCTTGTTATTGTCATGTTTGTCAAAGATCAGATGATTGTAGATGTGTGGTATTATTTCTGAGGGCTCTGTTCTGGTTCATTGGTCTATATCTCTGTTTTGGTACCAGTATCATGCTGTTTTGGTTACTGTAGCCTTGTAGTATAGTTTGAAATCAGGTAGCATGATGCCTCCAGCTTTGTTCTTGTGGCTTAGGATTGTCTTGGCAATGCAGGATCTTTTTTGGTTCCATGTGAACTTTAGTTTTTTCCAATTCTGTGAAGAAAGTCATTGGTAGCTTAATGGGGATGGCATTGAACCTATAAATTACGTTGGGCAGTATGGTCATTTTAACGATATTGATTCTTCCTATCCATGAGCATGGAATGGTCTTCCATTTGTTTGTGTCCTCTTTTATTTCGTTGAGCAGTGGTTTGTAGTTCTCCTTAAAGAGGTCCTTCACATCCCTTGTAAGTTGGATTCCTAGGTATTTTATTCTCTTCGAAGCAATTGTGAACGGCAGTTCACTCATGATTTGGCTCTCTGTTTGTCTGTTATTGGTATACAGGAATGCTTGTGATTTTGGCACATTGATTTTGTATTCTGAGACTTTGCTGAAGTTGTTTATCAGCTTAAGGAGATTTTGGGCTGAAATGATGGGGTTTTCTAAATATACAATCACGTCATCTGCAAACAGAGACAATTTGACTCCCTCTTTTCCTAATTGAACACCCTTTCTTTCTTTCTCCTGCCTGATTGCCCTGACCAGAACTTCCAACACTATGTTGAACAGGAGTAGTGAGAGAGGGCAACCCTGTCTTGTGCCAGTTTTCAAGGGGAATGCTTCCAGTTTTTGCCCATTCAGTATGATATTGGTTGTAGATTTGTCATAAATAGCTCTTATTATTTTGAGATACGTCCCATCAATACCTATTTTATTGAGGGTTTTTATCATGAAGGGCTGTTGAATTTTGTTGAAGGCCTTTTCTGCATCTTTTGAGATAATCATGTAGTTTTTGTCTTTGGTTCTGTTTATATGCTAGATTACATGTATTGATTTGCATATGTTGAACCAGTCTTGCATCCCAGGGATGAAGCCAACTTGATCATGGTCGATAAGTTTTTTGATGTGCTGCTGGATTCGGTTTGCCAGTATTTTACTGAGGATTTTTGCATCGATGTTCATCAGGGATATTGGTCTAAAATTATTTTTTAATTGTGTCTCTTACAGGCTTTGGTATCAGGATGATGCTGTCCTGATAAGATAAGTTAGGGAGGATTCCCTCTTTTTCTATTGATTGAAAGAGTTTCAGAAGGAATGGTACCAGCTCCTCTTTGTACCTCTGGTAGAATTCACCTGTGAATCCGTCTGGTCCTGGACTTTTTTTGGTTGGTAGGCCACTAATTATTGTCTCAATTTCAGAGCCTGTTATTGGTCTATTCAGGGATTCGGCTTCTTCCTGGTTTAGTCTTGGGAGGATGTAGGTGTCCAGGAATTTATCCATTTCTTCTAGATTTTCTAGTTTATTTGCATAGACGTATTTATAGTATTCTCTGACGGTAGTTTGTATTTCTGTGGGATTGGTGGTGACATCCCCTTTATCATTTTTTATTGCATCTATTTGATTCTTCTCTCTTTTCTTCTGTATTAGTCTTGCTAGTGGTTTATCAATTTTGTTGATCTTTTCAAAAAACCAGCTCCTGGATTCATTGACTTTTTCAAGGGTTTTTGTGTCTTTATCTCCTTCAGTTCTGCTCTGATCTTAGTTATTTCTTGCCTTCTGCTAACTTTTGACTGTGTTTGCACTTGCTTCTCTAGTTCTTTTATTTTATTTTTATTTTTTTTTTTAATTTTTTTTGAGACGGAGTCTCGCTCTGTTGCCCAGGCTGGAGTGCAGTGGCACAATCTCGGCTCACTGCAAGCTCCGCCTCCTGGGATCACGCCATTCTCCTGCCTCAGCCTCCTGAGTAGCTGGGACTATGGGCGCCCGCCACTGCGCCCAGCTAATGTTTTTTGTATTTTTAGTAGAGACGAGGTTTCACCGTGGTCTCGATCTCCTGACCTTGTGATCCGCCTGCCTCGGCCTCCCAAAGTGCTAGGATTACAGGCGTGAGCCACCGCGCCCGGCCTCTAGTTCTTTTAATTGTGATGTTAGAGTGTCCATTTTAGATCTTTCCTGCTTTCGCTTGTGGGCATTTAGTGCTATAAATTTCCCTATACACACTGCTTTAAATGTGTCCCAGAGATTCTGGCATGTTTTGTCTTTGTTCTCATTGGTTTCAAAGAACATCTTTATTTCTGCCTTCATTTCATTATGTACCCAGGAGTCATTCAGGATCAGGTTGTTCAGTTTCCATGTAGTTGAGTGGTTTTGAGTGAGTTTCTTAATCCTGAGTTCTAGTTTGTTTGCACTGTGGTCTGACAGACAGTTTTTTATAATTTCTGTTCTTTCACATTTACTGAGGAGTTCTTTACTTCCAACTACATGGTCAATTTTGCAATAAGTGCGATGTGGTGCTGAGAAGAATGTATATTCTGTTGATTTGGGGTGGAGAGTTTTGTAGATGTCTATTAGGTCTGCCTGATGCAGAGCTGAGTTCATTTCCTAAGTATCCTTGTTAATTTTCTGTTTTGTTGATCTGTCTAATGTTGACAGTGGGGTGGTAAAATCTCCCATTTTTATAGTGTGTGAGTCTAAGTCTCTTTGTAAAACATTTTGGCATGTTTTTGCAGTGGCTGGTACCAGTTTTTCCTTTCCATGTTTGTTGCTTCCTTCAGGAGCTCTTGTATGGCAGGCCTGGTGGTGACAAAAATATCTCAGCATTTGCTTTTCTGTAAAGGATTTTATTTCTCCTTCACTTATGAAACTTAGTTTGGCTGGATATGAAATTCTGGCTTGAAAATTCTTTAAGAATGTTGAATATTGGCCCCCACTCTCTTCTGGCTTGTAGAGTTTCTGCTGAGAGATCTGCTGTTATTCTGATGGGCTTCCCTTTGTGGGTAACCTGACCTTTCTCTCTGGCTGCCCTTAACAGTTTTTCCTTCATTTCAACTTTGGTGAATGTGTCTTGGAGTTGCTCTTCTCGATGAGTATCTTTGTGGCCCTCTCTGTATTTCCTGAATTTGAATGTTGGCCTGCCTTGCTAGGTTGGGCAAGTTCTCCTGGATAGTACCCTGTAGAGTGTTTTCCAACTTGGTTCCATTCTCCCCGTCACTTTCAGGTACACCAGTTCGACGTAGATTTGGTCTTTCCACATAGTCCCATATTTCTTGGAGACTTTGCTCATTTGTTTTTACTCTTTTTTCTCTAAACTTCTCTTCTCACTTCATTTCATTCAGTTGATCTTCAATCACTGATACCCTTTCTTCCAGTTGATCGAGTCAGTTACTGAAGCTTGTGCATTTGTCACATAGTTCTCATGTCATGGATTTCATCTCTATCAGGTCGTTAAGGACTTCTCTGCATTGGTTATTCTAGTTAGCCATTCGTCAGATCTTTTTTCAATATTTTTAGTTTATTTGTGCTGGGTTCATAATTCCTCCTTTAGCTCAGAGAAGTTTGATTGTCTGAAGTCTTCTTCTCTCAACTCATCAAAGTCATTCTCCATCCAGCTTTGGTCCATTGCTGGCAAGGAGCTGCATTCCTTTGGAGGGGGAGAGGTGCTCTGATTTTCAGAATTTCTAGCTTTTCTGTACTGCTTTTTCCCCATCTCTGTGGTTTTATCTACCTTTGGTGTTTGATGATGACGTACAGATGGGGTTTTGATGTGGATGTCCTTTCTGCTTGTAATTTTTCCTTGTAACAGTCAGGACCCTCAGCTCCAGGTCTGTTGGAGTTTGCTCAAGGTCCACTCCAGACCCTGTTTGCCTGGGTATCAGCAGCGGATGCTGCAGAAGAGTGAATATTGCTGAACAGCAAATGTTGCTGTCTGATCATTCCTCTGGAAGCTTCGTCTCAGAGGTGTACCTGGCCATGTGAAGTGTGAGGTGTCAGTCTGCCCCTAGTGGGGGATGTCTCCCAGTTAGGCTACTCGGGGGTCAGGGACCAACTTGAGAAGACAGTCTGTCCATTCTCAGATCTCAACTCCATGCTGGGAAAACCACTACTCTCTTCAAAGCTGTCAGACACGGACATTTACATCTGCAGAGGTTTCTACTGCCTTTTGTTTGGCTATGCCCTGTCCCCAGTGGTAGAGTCTACAGAGGCAGGCAGGCTTCCTTGAGCTGTGGTGGGCTCCACACAGTTCAAGCTTCCCAGCTACTTTGTTTACCTACCTAAGCCTCAGCAATGTCGGGCACCCCTCCCCCAGCCTTGCTGTCGCCTTACAGTTAGATCTCAGACTGCTATGCCAGCAATGAGGGAGGTTCCGTGGGCGTGGGACCCTCTGAGCCAGGCGAGGGATATAATCTCCTGGTGTGCCGTTTGATAAGACCCTTGGCAAAGTGCAGTATTAGGGTGGGAGTGACCCAATTTTCCAGGTGTTGTGTGCCATGGTTTCCCTTGGCTAGGAAAGGGAATTCCCTTCCCCCTTGTGCTTCCCGGGTGAAGCGATGCCTTGCCCTGCTTTGGCTCTTGCTCAGTGGGCTGCACCCACTGTCCTGCACCCACTGTCCAACACACCCCAGTGAGATGAACCTGGTACCTCAGTTGAAAATGCAGAAATCACCCATCTTCTGTGTTGCTCACGCTGGGAGCTGGAGGCTGGAGCTGTTCCTATTTGGACATTTTGGCACGGATCCCCCCCAACTGACTCTGTCGTTTCTCTTAATGTCTCATTGTACAGTCTACGTCTTGAAAAAGTTGTTATTTTGCTATTATTTGTTGATATATCATTTAGCCTTTCTACTTAAGAGTAGTTTACACACCACAGTTACAGTGTTATAATATTCGGTTTTTCTGTGTGCTTACTATTATCAGTGAGTTTTGTATCTCCAGATGGTTTCTTCTTGCTCATTAACATCCCTTTCTCTAGGATTAAAGAACTCCTGTTAGCTTTTCTTGAAGGACAGATCTGATGTTGATGTAATTCCTAAGCTTTAGTTTGTCAGGGAAAGGCTTTCTTTTCTCTTCATGCTTGTAGGACATTTTCACCAGATATACTATTTCGATGAAAGTATTTTTCCCTCAGTACTTTAAATATGTCATGCCACTCTCTCATGGCCTATAAAGTTTTCAGTTAAAAAGTCAACTGCAAGACATATTGGAGCTCTACTGCATGTTATTTGTATTTTATTTCATGGCTGATTTTGTATCCTTCATTTATCCTTGACTTTTGGCAGTTTAATCATTAAATGCCTTGAAGTAGTCTTCTTTGGGTTCAATCTGCTTAGTTATCTATAACCTTCTTATACTTGAATGTTGATCACTTTCTCTAGGTTTTGGAAATTCTCTGATATTATCCCTTTGAATAAACTTTCTATCCCTATCTTTTTCTCTATCTTCTCTCTCAGGCCAATAACTCTTGGGTTTGCCCTTTTGAGTCTATTTTCTAGATCTTGCAGACATGTTTCATTCTTTTTTATTATTTTTTCTTTTGTCTCCTCTGTGTATTTTCAAATGGTCTGTATTTACACTCAGTAAATTCTTTCTTCTGTTGGATCAATTCTGCTGTTAAAGACTAGTATGTCAGTTGCATTGTCATCTTTAGAATTTCTGCTTTTTATTTATTTCAATCTCTTTGTTAAATTTGTCTAATGGAATTCTGAATTCCTTCTCTGTGTTATCTTGAGTATCCTCAACACAGTGATTTTGAATTCTCTGTCAGAAAGGTCACATATCTGCCTTTCTCCAGGATTGTTTCAAGTTTTTTAATTTAGTTTGTTTGTTGGGGACATGTTTTTCTGGATTATCTTGATGCTTATAGGCATTCATCACTGATATTCATCTGTATCTGGGTGTTTAAGGGCTAGGTATTTAATGTAGTTATTGCAGTCTGGGCTTATTTGTGCCTGTCCTTTCTGAGAAGGCTTTCCAGATATTCAAAGGGACTTGGGGCCCAAACCCAGTGATGCTGTGGTTTTTGCAGACTCATAGAAGTACGACTTTGGTGGTCATGGATAAGATTTGGAAGAATTCTCTCGATTACCAAGCAGAGACTCTTGTTTTTTCTCCCTACATTCTCCACAGAAAACTGAGTCTCTCTGTGTTAAACATCCTGAAATTGGGGGCATGTTGATGCAAGCACCCTTTAAGCCACCAACACTGGAACTCCAGTGGGCCAGACATAAAGTCAGAATAGCACTGGATCTCTCTCAAGGCCCACTGTAACCACTACCTGGCTACCACCTATTTTCACACAAGGCTCTGGAGCTCTATGATTAGCAGACAGTGAAGCCAGCCAGGTTTGTGTCCTTCCCTTCAGGGTGGTGAATTTACCAAGACCCTGGATGGGTCCAGAGATACTGTCTGGGAACCAGGAATTGGAGTAAAAAGCCATAGAAATTTACCTGCTATTCTATTCTACTGTTACTAAGCTAGCACTCAAACCACAATACAAAAGTTCTTCCCATTCTTTCCTTTCTACAGGTAGAGGAGCCTCTCCCTGTGGCCACCACCACCACCAACCCACACGGGGTTCTGCCAGGCCACTGATGATGGATGGTCACCTTAAAACCCAAGGGCTCTTCTGACAACTTATGATGAATACTACCAGGACTGGGACTCATCCTTCAGGCAGTAGGCTCCCCTCTGGCCAAGGGAGGGGTCCACAAATGCTGTCTGACAGTCCAGGCCTGACAGTTTGCTAATATTTTGTTAAGGATTTTTATGTCAACATTCATCAGGGATGCCTGTAGTCTCAGGTACTCTAGAGGCTGAGGTGGGAGGATCGCTTGAGCCTGGGAAGCAGAGGTTGCAGTGAGTTGAGATCGTGTCTCTGCACTCCAGTCTAGATGACAGAGTGAGACACTGTCTCAAATATATATATATATATATTCTCAAAATATAGTCTCAGAAAACATGTCCTCAACAAACAAACAAAGTTAAAAAAACTGGAAACAATCCTGGAGAAAGGCAGATATGTGACCTTTCAGACAGAGAATTGAAAATCACTGTGTTGAGGAATTCAAAGACATTCAAGATAACACAGAGAAGGAATCCAGAATTCCATTAAATACAACTATATCTATCTATCTATCTATCTATCTATCTATCTATCTATCTACACATATATCAGGTATATTGGTCTGTAGTTTTCTTTTCCTGTACATAGTATCTTTTCCTGGCTTTGGTATCAGGGTAATATCAGCATAACATGAGTTTGGAAGTGTTGCCGTCCTTTAATTATTTCAAAGAGCTTGAGAAGGATTGTCATTAACGCTTCTTTGAATGTTTGGCAGAATTCACCAAAGAAGACATCTTCCTGGTGCCTTTATTTTATTTACTGTGCGGGGGATGGGGCTTTCATTGCTGATTCAATTCCTTACTAGTAATAGAGCTGTCCAAATTTTTTATGTTATCATGATTTAATCTTGTAAATTGGGAATTTCTAAAATTTTTTTCATTTATTCTAGTTTATTCAATTTATTGGCACATAATTATTAAAAGTAGTCTCCAGTAATCCTTTTCATTTCTCAGACATTAGTTGTAATATCCTTTTTTCTTTTTCTGAATTTAGTTATTTGATTCTTCTTTCTTTCTTAATCTGTCAATATAGTTGATCTTTTCACAAAACTGATTCTTAATTTTGTTAATATTTTCTGCTTTTCATATTCTCTATTTCATTCATTTCTACTCTAATCTATTATCTCCTTCCTTCTGTTAACTTTAGGTTTAGTTTATTCTTTTTCTAATTTATTTAGGTGTAAAGTTATATTGCTGTTTTAAAAATCTTTCTTTGTTAATGTAAGAATTTACCACTATAAAATTCCCTCTTTGTACTTCTTTTTCTGCATTCAATTACTTTTGGCATGTTTTGTTTTCATTTGTCTCAAGATATTTTCTAATTTTCTCATAATTTCTGTTTTGTCCCATTGGTTGTTTAAATGTGTGTTGTTTAATTTCCTAATACATGTGGGATTTTCCATTTTCTCTTCTGGTATTTATTTCTACCTTTATTCCATTGAACAAGATACTTGGTATGATTTCAGTCCTCTTAAATATGTTTGAGACTTGTTTTGTAGCCTAGCATATGGTCTATTATGGAGAATATTCCATGTATTCTAAAGAGGAATGTGTGTTCTGCAGTTGATGGGTGGAGTGTTCTGTACATGTCTGTTAGGTTCAATTGAGCTAGTGTTTTTCAAGTTATCTGTATGAATTTATAGCCACACATGCTGTTTTCTAGTTACCTTTTGAATGGAATATCTTTTACCTATCATTTAATTTTCAGCCTATGTATGTCCTTAGATCTAATGTGAGTCTTTTGTGCCCAATTTATATTTAGATATTTTGTTTTATCCATTTAGCTAATCTATGTCTTCAGACTGAGGAGGTGAACCATTGACATTTAATTACTGATAGGGGAAGCCTTACTATTGCTTGTTTCATTCAGGTTTTAGAGTAACATGCTTTGATTACTTTTCATTTCCTTTTATGTATTTTCTATATATAATTTCTTTGGTTGTCATGAGGATTACATAAAATATCTTAAAGTTATAATATTCTCTTTAAGCTAATAACAACTTAAATTCAATTGCCTACAAAAATACTATTTTGCATCTCTACTTCTACCCAAATTTATATTATTGATGTCACAAATCATATTTTCTATTCCATGTCCATTGACATGGAATTAAAGAAATTTTAAGGTTTATTAGTCTTTTAAATTCTACACAAAATTAAAAGTTATTTATGCATATTATTACAATAATACAGGACTCTATATGTGTCTATATATTTACCTCCATTATGCAGCTTTATATTTTCATATGCTTTTGTGACATTGTCTATTGTCGTGTTGTTTCAACTTGAATGACTCCCTTTAGCATTTCTTCTAGAGCAGGTATGTGGGTGGCAAACTACCTAAACTTTTGTTTATTTGAGGTTTTCATTTCCCTTTCATTTTTTCAGGACAGTGTTTCCAGATTTCCAAATACAGTATTCTTGGTTGGCAGGTTTTTTTATTTTTTCCTTTCAGCACTTGAAATACATCATCCCACTACTTTCTGTTCTGTAATGTTTCTGCTGAGAAATCCACTGATAATTTTATGAAAGCTCCTTTTTATATTAGACTTTTTTATTCTTACTGCTTTTAAGATTATCTTTTTGTCTGCAACTTTTGACAGCTTTACTATAGTTGGTCTCCGTATTTATTGATTCTCACGTGTTATAAAGAATTTCCTGACACTGGGTAATTTGTAAAGAAAAGAGGTTTAATTGGCTCATGGTTTCATAGACTGTACAAGAAGCATGGCAAGGGAGGCCTCAGGAAACTTTCCATCATGGCAGAAGGCAAAGGGGAAGCAGACATGTCCTATACGGCTAGAGCAGTAGGAAAAGAAAGAGAGGAAAGATGCTACACACTTTTAAATAAACAGATCTCTTGAACACTCACTCACTACCATGAGAGCAAGACCAAGGAGGAAATCCACCTCCATGATCCAATCACTTTCCACCAGGTCCCGCCTCCAACACTGGGGATTGCAATCTCAACAGATCCAAACCATATCATTCCACTCCTGACCTCTCCCAAATCTCATGTCCTTCTCACATTGCAAAATACAATCATGTCTTCCCAACAATCCCCCAAAGTCTTAACCTATTTTGGCATTAACTCAAAAGTCTAAAGTCTTATCTGAGACAAGTCCAGTCCTTTCCACTTATGAGGCTGTAAAATCAAAACAAGTTAGTTACTTTCAAAATACAACGGCAGTACAGGCACTGGGTAAATAGTCCCATTCCAAAAGGAAGAAATCAACCAAAGGAAATGGCCTACAGTCCCCATGCGAGTCTGAAACCCAGCACTGCAGTCGCTAAATCTTAAAGCTCCAAAACAATTTTTGACTCTATGTCCCACATCCAGGGGACATTAGTACAAGATGGGGGGGTCCAAAGGCCTTGGGCAAGTCTGCCCTTAGGGCTCTGCAGTGTACAGTCCCTGCAGCTTCTGCATGGAATACATTATGTAGAGATTCATGTATGAAATATGTCTCCATCAGTGCCAGTTATTCCATCCCATCATAACAATGTTAGTTCAGTGAATGAATGTTTTCAGCACACTGTGGTACAGGTAATATAATATGCGAAGGCGTAGATATAAAGGATGATTCAAAGAGTTCTAATTGTACATGTGAATCAGTAGAGAGTTTTTTCAGGAAAACAATGTGCTAACCCACTGTGGTGTTTGTAACATATTATGTAAATATGTATATATGAGAGTTCTAAAAGTGCTGGTTACTTGTTGCATCAGTGAGGTAATATTTCAGTAAAAAATGTCTTTCCCACACCCTGGTACATGTAACATACTATGTAAAGACACATGTATCAAGTACATTTCTCAGATAGTTGTGTATGTGGATTAGGACACTATTGTTTCAGTGAAAATATGCTCACCACATTGTGGTACATGGAATATGCTATGTATATATACATGTATATAAGATAACTAAAAAAAAATACAATGTTAAAAACAAGTGTAAATATGTTAGTAACCACAACAAAAGATAATAGATTAAACATGTCTGATAAGCAGTGTAGTGTTTTCTCAAAGAACTTAAAACAGTATTACCATTTGACCCAGCAATCCCATGACTGTGTATATGCCCAAAGGAATATAATTAATTCTACCATAAAGACACATGCACATGTATTTTTACTGCAGAAATGTTCATAATACCAAAGACAAATAAGCAACCAAAATCCCTACCAATGATAGACTGGATAAAGAAAATGTGGTACATACATTCCACAGAATACTATGCAGCCATAAAAAGGAACAAGATCATGTCCTTTGCAGCAGCATAGATGGAGCTGGAGATCATTATCCTAAGTTAACTGATGCAGGAACAGAAAACCAAATGTCACATGTTCTCATTTGTAAGTGGGAACTAAACAAGGAGAAAACATGGACACAAAGAGGTGAACAACAGACACTGGTGCTTATGTGAGGGAATAGGTTGGGAGGAGGGAGAGGATAAAACAAATTATCTATCAGGTACTATGCTTATTACCTGGTTCACTAAATAATCTGTATTCCAAACCCCATGCAGTTTACCTATATAACAAACCTGCACATGTACCCCTAAACCTAAAATAAAAGTAAAAAAATAGAGTTTATCAGTTTGAATTTAAAAATTAAAAAAAGTCTTAATAGCATAAATACATTCTTGTATATACTCTGTAATAGTTATAAAAAATAACTAGTTCTCATGAGTAACATGGAACTATCACCAAGTAAACAAAGGAAGCTACAGAGTAATAATAAGTGTGTGTATGCAAATAATTTTACGCATGTGAATACACAGAAAACAAGTGGAAGCATATATTTATATGGGGAGGGAGGGAAATTGAGGAGGCTAGGGAGTTGGGACATTCTCTTTTTAGTATACTTTTCATGTGGTTTTATTATTTTATTTTTATTAGGTAAATATACTAAAAAATGTCACATTCTGTTCCTTTTACTTTTAGAGAAGGCAATTCTTTCTATTCCAAAAATTCAACTTTTCTAGACTAAATAATCCTCATCTAATTAATCTGCTTTCAAATCTCAGCCTAATAACCATTTGGATTTTTTTTCATGTATATGAAAGCTCTTTTTCCAAAAAGGATTATGGAACACTGGGGAGTCCCTAGAGGAACTCAATTGAAAGGAAACATATATAAATATCTCAGTAATTGACCTAATTCTATTTTTACCTTGCTTTTTCTTCTAAGACTAGGTTTCTATGACAAGCACGGTGAATAGATATGAAAAGTACTCAAAGTTTTAGTCTTGATCTTTTTTTCAGAAAAAAGTAAGCAATACTCTCTACTTTTAATCCTTCTCCTTGAACACTGACTGACTGAAACTGAGGAGCTGCTTGAACTTCATGTTTGCAGGTAGTCACATCCAAACCATATTGCAGTTTGTCTTCTCTAGGCTGCAGCACTGTAAAACAAACTCAAGTTATATTTTGAAGTGACATTCCACATACTCATTTGATGGACACATTAAAAATGCAAGGAGTAGTTTGAGTAATATATGAGCCTGGATAATGTAGTCTTGAAAATGAAAGAATCAAGTTTGGGAAGGGTGTAATTCGCTAAAGCAGAGACATATATTCTCTACTCATTTCCATTACAAAAAAATCACTGGGCTTTGGGTTTCCAAATTGAACTTAATATTGACAGTGAATAATCTCTGCCATATCCTGCAGCCATCATACACAAGTAAGGATGTGACTATAATTGTTCTAGGAAGACATTAGGCAGGATAAGCATCCAAACACAAAATCAGTAATAAGAAACACAGCAACAATCCATGGGTTAAATTACCAAGAAAATAAAATTATGTTGTAACAATTCATATTCTCATTATGAAAAATGTTAGAACATAACATGTATTTTTATGATGTTTTATGTTTTTGTTTGTCACAGAATATTCACAAAATTGGAGATGTTTTATAGCAATTTCTTTATCTTTCATAATAATTATCAGAATATTATGTAACCCTGAGGAAATGTTGATCTTTAAAATACAAGATATCTTTTTCTTAACACAAAGGTTATAAAGCAGGAAAATATGGCATTAATTTAATCTAGATTTATTGTGTTTTTAAAATAGCATATTTGTACGAAAACATATTCTAAGATTAGCCTCAATCTCCTAATGAGTATGTGCATGTGAGAGTATGTGATTGAAAAACTATATGTACCCACCATGTAATTTCTCTAAAAGATATTGCTTGCTTATATGTGGACACAAATACACATAGATTCATGAAAACTTATTGGAATTGGAATTTTATGGGTATTTTAAATACACTAGAATAATAAATTCTCAGAAAAACCTTAAAATTGTGACAAGCTTTAGAATTCATTTAAAATTGTGACAAACTTGAGAATTCATTTAGTTCCCAGTAGTATCACGAACCATGAAGGGTATTATCCGTGGTACCTTGAGAAATTATCTAGGAGGCTTCTTACTTGATAAAGTGATCTATCCTATATTTGGAGCAATTTTAATTGTTGGAATTTTTTTTTCTATTAGGATGAGAGCTTCCTTCTGGTAAACTCACCTATAAATTTTAGTTCTTTCTTATAGATTAGTCATTCTCAAAGTTAGGTGATCATATTCCATAGCTTGTACAAAATTATCCATTGGAACAAAATAAAACATATATAATCTTTTATAAAACCATAAGACAGGGTATCAGTGGCACTATCAGCATGAGGACCACTAAAGTTTTCTTACTTTAATAACTTTATTTATTTATTCATTTTTATTATTATTATACTTTAAGTTCTACGGTACATGTGCATAACGTACAGGTTTGTTACATATGTATACTTGTGCCATGTTGGTGTGCTGCACCCATCAACTCGTCAGCACCCATCAATTCGTCATTTACATCAGGTATAACTCCCAATGCAAACCCTCCCCCCGCACCCCTCCCCATGATAGGCCCTGGTGTGTGATGTTCCCCTTCCTGAGTCCAACTGATCTCATTGTTCAGTTCCCACCTATGAGTGAGAACATACAGTGTTTGGTTTTCTGTTCTTGTGATAGTTTGCTGAGAATAGTTTCCAGCTGCATCCATGTCCCTACAAAGGACGCAAACTCATCCTTTTTTATGGCTGCATAGTATTCCATGGTGTATATGTGCCACATTTTCTTAATCTAGTCTGTCACAGATGGACATTTGGATTGATTCCAAGTGTTTGCTATTGTGAATAGTGCCACAATAAACATACGTGTGCATGTGTCTTTATAGCAGCATGATTTATAATCCTTTGGGTATATACCCAGTAATGGGATGGCTGGGTCATATGGTACTTCTAGTTCTAGATCCTTGAGGAATCGCCATACTGTTTTCCATAATGGTTGAACTAGTTTACACTTTAATAACTTTTTTAAACACCTGGTAAAATTTGTCAAAATACATTTGTTCAGGATTACGGAAATGAAACAAAGGTTTGCATTGATCAGAGATAATTTATTCCAGAAAAAAAGAATTAAAGAATTTAAGTAAGAACAAAATTTTTGGCATTTAACTTGCTCTATTCCCACCTCCCCTTTCTCAGCTCTGTAGCACCCTTGAAAATCAACATCCTGCGATCACTGTGAAAAGCAGCCGATTGGTATCTAATGGAGTAAGAATAGTGTTGGAGCTATTTCAAAGCTCCATTTCCTCAGAATTTATCATTATTTATGATTGTGGGGGTTTCTTGGAAGACCTCATTCTGAGAATCTATCTTTCTTGGACCTTACTCACAGCTTACCCAATAAGAACAACTTTTCACTGGAAGCATTGTTAAAAAAAAAAATAATAGTTAGTAATGGTTAATATCATAGCTGCATGGGGAAGAGGACAAGAGTGGATGTGAACAACAGAGGTAAACGGAAAAGCTTGGGAAGAAGATTTAGGCATAGGCAGTTTATTCTTGGGAATCTAGAAAGCCATACATCTGTGCAGAATTGTTCTCAAGCTCAAAAAAAGAATGAGAAGGCCCTAAACACATACCACTGGCTAATCCTGAGGCTCTGTCGAAACAAAAAATAAAATACTAAGGCAAAGAAGTAAACTGGCTGTCCTAAAGATATGCCATAACAACACAGATCCCCTAAGAAAAGAAAGTGACACTTACTGGCTCCAGTCAAGGAAATTTCTGGCCAACACAGGTGATGACAAAACTAACAGAGCAGAGACTTTAGTGGCCATGCAAGACAAAGAATACAAACATCATAGAATTATTTTAGAAAAGTCAGCAAACTAGCAACAACAAATAACAACAAACAATCCTGAAGGAGTGAAAATTTTGGTTTCCATAGTTTCCAAGCTGTACTATACTCAATGGCCAGTTTTCAATAAAAGATTACAAGATATGTGAAAAAAAAAAAAAAAAAAGGTATGGTCCATACATGGATAAAAAAATGGTTAACATAAACTGTTCCTGAGGAAGACATAACATTGAACTTAATAGACAATGAATTTAAATCAGCTGTTTTAAAATTGCTCAAAGAATTATGGATAACCATGCCTAAAGAAGTAAAGAAGGTATAAAAATGTTGTATCACCAAACAGACAATATCAGTAAAGATAGAGAAATTATTTTAAAGACTCAAATAGACATTCTGAAGTTTAAATTGTACTAAATAAATAAATTACTAGTGAGAACACATCAGTAAACCTTAAGATAGGTCAATTAAGATTGTTGAATCTGAGAAATAGAAAGATTTCAAAATGAAGAAAATTGAACCGAGCCTAAGAATCCCTTGAGATACCACCAAGCATACCAACATAGGCATAATGTGAGTCTCAGAAGGAGAGGAAAGAGACATGAGGGCAGAATGTGTATTTGAGTAAATAATGGCTAAAATATTTCTAAATTTGATGAAATATATGAATCTACTCATATAAGAAGCTCAATAAACTCCAAGTAAGATGAATCTAAAGAGATACTCATAGAAACACATTATAATCAAACTGGAAAGACAAAGAGAGAACCTTGAAAGCAGCAAGAGAGGAGTGAATCATTGTATACAAGGAATCCTCACGAATACTAATAGCTGATTTATCATTAGAAACCATGCAGGACACAAGGTGGGAGTATGACAATTTCAGTGTATTAGAGCAGTGGCCCCCTAAATTTTTGGCACCAGGAATTGGTTTTGGGGAAGATAATTGTTCCACAGACAGATTTGAGGGTATGGTTTTAGGATGAAACTGTTCCACCTCACATCATCAGACATTAGTTAGATTCTCACAAGGAGTGAGCAACCTGGATCCCTCATATGCATAGTTCATAATAGGGTTAGCCTTCCTATGAGAATCTAATGCCACTGCTGATCTGACTGAAGGCAGAGCTTAGGTAGTAATGCTCACTCACCTGCCACTCACCTCCTGCGGAGTAGCCTGGTCCCTAATAGGCCACAGACCGGTACTACCAGTGTGTGGTCCGGGGGTTGGGGACCTCTGTGTTAAAGAAAAAGACCAAGAATTCTATGTGCAGGAAAACGATCCTTCAAACATGAAAGACAAATTAAGATATTCTCAAATAAAAGCTAAGATGATTCATCACTAGCAGACTTAACTCATGAAAAATACAAACAGGAGTGCTTCAGGCTAAAATTTAAACACATTAGGCACTACCTTGAATCCACATTGAAGAATTAACAAAACCACATTCCATGGCACAGGTAACATATATGACTTATAGGTTAAATTACATAGGTAATATTCCATGGCCACTACATGTGTAAATATAAAAGACAGAATAAATGTATTTCTTGGTTTAAAACTATTATCTTCTAGTAAAATGGAGCTATAGAAGCAAGCTTTGTATACAAGTGAAACTTTATATTATTAATCTGAGCTAGATTGTTATAAATTTAGATGTTAACTTTAACCCCCCAGAGAAGATCTTGAGTTAAGAAAATAACTCAAAATCATAGCAAAATAAATGACAAATGACTTATGTGATGGTCGTTTTTATCTGTCACTTTGATGGGCCATAGTGCACCCAGATATTTGGTCAAACATTATTCTGGTTATTCATGTGAGTATTTTTGTTTGACATTACTTTTCATTTTGGTAGGCTATGCAAAGCAGATTTCCCTGCCTAAGTGGGTGGGCCTCATCCAACATGTTCAAAGCCTAAATAGAACAAAAAGGCTGATTCTTTTCCAAGAGATAGTTCTTCCTGTTTGACAGCCTTCAGAATGGGACATCAGTCTTTTTCCTGCCTTTGGGCTTGAACTGAAAGTTTTCTGACTCACCCTGAAAATCTTGAGATTAGCCTTCATAATCATATGAACAATTCTTTACAATAAACCCCTTTATATATAATATATATATATTGTAAAAATACATTAAAAATATATGTCTTCTTATACATACACATACATAAATACATCATATTGGATCTGTTTCTCTGGAGAACCCTGACTAATATAAAATAAAGTGTTATTTCAGAAAATATCTATTTAACCCAAAGAAGGCAATAAGGGAAAAATAGGTGAATAACAAATAAATAAATAAGACACGTAGAAAACAAAGAATAAATGGAACACGTAATTACCACTTTATCAGTAATTACATTCATGTAAATGGATTAAACACTCCAAGCAAAGAACAGATTGGCAGAATGAAACTAAATTTTTTACAAAACAAAAGCATGACTTAACAATATGCTTTCTAGAATAGACATACTCTTGATGAAAGACACAAATAAGTTAAGCGTAACAGCATGGAAAAGATAACATGTAAACAATAACCAAAAAAAAAAAAAAAACACTGGAATATTAAAAGGAGTGCTACAAGAAGAATATATAACAATTATAAACATATATGCACTTAGCAAAAGAGTCCTAAAATATATGATGGAAAACTGACATAATTGAAGGGAGAAAGAGAAAAATCAGCAGTAATTGTTGGAGACATCATCACTACATTTTAATAGTAAATAGAGAAGTCAGGCAGAAGATTAACAAAGAAATAGAAGACTTCAACAACAATATACATTAACTAGGCCTACCAAATATCTGTAGAAGGACTCTATCTCACAACAGAAGTGTACACATTATTTATAGGTCTATCTTGAAAATTGTTTTATGTATGCTGGAGAAGAATGTAACTATCTATATAAAAAAGAAAAAACCCTCAAATCAATAACCTAACCTTCCACCTTTAAAACTAGAAAAAGAAGGGCATAATAAATATGAAGTTTGCAGAATAAAGAAAATAGTAAAAATCAGAGTGGAGATAAATGAAATAAAAATTAGAAAAAATAATTCTTACATAAATATTGACAAATCGTTAACTAGATTGAGCAAATAAATAATAGGTTAAAAATTTGCAGATAGTGACAAATCTTTGGCTTGAGTCAACAACGAAAGACTAGACTGAACAACAATAAAAATGGGGCAATATTATCCACCTATAGAAGTTAAAAAGATCACAAGGGAGTATTATGAGCAATTACATGCAAACAAATTAGATAACCTGGATGAAAAGGAAAAATTCCTAGAAAGACACAAAGTATTGAAACTGATTCAAAAAGAAAGAGAAAATCTAAGTAGACCAATAACAACTAAAGAGATTAAATCAGTAACCAAAAAGTTTTCCACAAAGGAAAACCTACAACCGGATGTCTTCCCTGGTAAATTCTAACAACTGTTTAAAAAGTAATTCACATCATTCCTTTACAAATTCTTTCAAAATGTAAGAGGAGGAAACATTTTACAATCCAACCTATGAGCTACTCTTACCCTAATACCAACACTAGAAAAAAAAAAAAAGAAAAAAGAAAAGAAAAACAATTTCTACTGACCAATATTTCCATTAATATAGATGCAAAAGTCCTAAACAAAACATTAGCAAATCAAATTAACCCACAAAGTAAAAGAATTATACTCCATGATGAAGTGGGATTTATTCCAGGAGTGCCAGGTTTTATTAATGTAAAATTAATCAATGTAATATATATAATAGAATAAAGGACAACATCTACATGATATATCAACAGATGTAGAAAAAGCATTGCACAAAACCCAACACCATTTCATAATTTAAAAAATACTAAAGAAACTAAGTATAGAAAGGAACTTTCTCAATCTGCTAAATGGCATCCATAAAAAAATTAGTTACCATCATACTTAATAGTGCAAGACTGAAACCTTTCCCTCCAATATTAACAACAAAACAATCATGTCTATTCTTGCAACTTCTATTCAACATAGTATGAAAAGTTCTAATTTATACCAATATAGGCAAGAAAAAGTAAAAAAATAAATAATAGGGATCTTTCATCTCCCCGATTAGCTGTATTCCTAGGGTGTGTGTGTGTGTGTGCATGTATGCATGTGTGTGTCTATTGTGAATGGGGTTGTATTCTTGATTTGGCTTTCAATTTGGATGTCACTGATGTGTAGAAATGTGACTACTAAAACAGCATGGTAATAGTACCAAAACAAACACATAGAATAAGGGAACAGAATAGAGACCTCAGAAACAAGACCACATATCTACAACCATCTGATCTTTGACAAAGCTGACAAAAGCAATGGGGAAAGGATTTCCTATTTAATAAATGGTACTGGGAAAACCGGCTAGCCATATGCAGAAAATTGAAACTGGACCTTTTCCCTATACCCTATACAAAAATTAACTCAAGATAGATTAAAGACATAATGTAAAACCCAGGATAAAAACCCTGGAAGAGGGTATCTAGGCAATACCATTTAGGACATAGGCACAGGAAAAAATTTTATGACGAAGATGCCAAAACTAATTGCAACAAAAGCAAAAATGGACAGATGGAACGTAATTAAACTAAAGAGCTTCTGCACAGCAAAAGAAACTATCATCAGAGTGAACGGACAACCTACGGAATTAAAGAAAATTTTTGCAATCTGTCTATCTGTAAAAGGTCTAATATCCAGAATCTACGAGGAACTTAAACAAATTTATAACAAAAATCAAATGACCCAATCAAAAAGTGGGAAACAGACATGAACAGACACTTCTCAAAAGAAGACATTTATGTGATCAACAAACATATGAAAAGAAAACCAACATCACTGGTCATTAGAGAAATGCAAATCAAAGCCCCAATGAGATGCCATCTCATGCCAGTCAGAATGGACACAGAATCAAACCAAATGCTCATCAATGATAGACTAAATTTTAAATAAATGTGGTACATACGCACCATGGAATACTATGCAGCCATAAAAAGGAACAAGATCATGTCCTTTGCAGGAACATGGATGAAGCTGGAAGCCATTATTCTTAGCAAACTAACACAGGAACACAAAACCAAACACTGCATGTTCTCACACGTAAGCTGGGGCTGAACAATGAGAACACAAATGGACACAGGGAGGGAAACAACACACACCAGGGCCTATGGGGGTCAAGGGGAGGAAGAACATCAGGATAAATGGCTAATGAATGCTGAGCTTAATACCTAGGTGATGGGTTGATAGGTGCAACAAACCACCATGGCACACATTTACCTGTGTAACAAACCTGCACGTCTTGTACGTGTATCCCAGAAATTAAAATAAAAATGTTCTAAAAAATGAAATGTGACTAATTTTTGCACATTGATTTTATATGCTGAATCTTTGCTGAAGATGTTTATCAAATCCAGGAGCCTTTGTGTAGAGACTATGGGGTTTGCTGGGTATAAAATCATATTGTCTGCCAAGAGAGATAGCCTGACTTCCTCTCTTCCTATTTGGATGCCCTTCATTTATTTCTCTTTCCTGATTACTCTGGCTAGGACCTCCAGTACTATGTTGAATAGGAGTGGTGAGAATGTGCATCCTTGTCTTATTCCAGTTCTCAGTGGGAAAGTTTCCAGCTTTTGTCCATTCAAATTGATGTTGGCATGGATTTGTCATACATTGTTTTTATTATTTTGAGGTATGTTCCTTTGATGACTAGTTTGTTGAGGGCTTTTAACATGAAAGAATATTGAATTTTATCAAAAGCCTTTTCTGTGTCAATCGAGATGATCATGTGGTTTTTGTTTTTTGTTCTGTTTATTTGATGAATCAAATTTACTGATTTGCATATGTAGAACAAATATTACATCCCAGGAATAAAGCCTACATGACCATGGTAGATTAGCTTTTTGATGTGCTATTGGATTTGCTTTTGTGGTTTTAAGATGTTTGCATCGATGTACTACAAAGATATTGGACTAAATTACAAACTACTGGTGAAAGAAATCACAAACAATAGAAACAAGTGGAAAAACATTCCATGCTAATAGATAGAAAGAATCAATATTGTTAAAATGGCCATGCTGCCCAAAGTAATTTGCAGATTCAATGCTATCTGTATCAAACTACTAATGACATTTTTCACAGAATTTGAAAAAAAACTACTCTCTAAAATTCTTATAAAACCACAAAAGAGCCTGAATACCCAAGGCAATTCTACGAAAAAAAAAAAAAAAACAGTCAGAGACATCATATTACCTGATTTCAAACTATACTACAAGGCTACAGTAACCAAAACAGCATGCTACTGGTACAAATAAAAGACACACAGACCAACAGAACAGAGTAGAGCACCCATAAATAAAGCTGCACACCTATAAACATTGAATCTTTGACAAAGTCAACAGTAATGAGAAATGGAGAAAGGGCACCCTGTTCAATAAATGTAGTGGGATAGCTCACTAGCCATATACAGAATATTGAAACTGGACTCCTTCATTACACCATATACAAAAAAATCAACTCAAGATGGATTAATGAGTTAAATGTAAAAACTAAAACTCTAAAACCTCTAGGAAACAAGCCTAGGAAATACCATTTGGTACATAAACCCTGGAAATGATTTCACTGAAATAACTCCAAAAGCAATTGGAACAAAAACAAAAATTGACAAGTGGGACCTCATTAAACTAAAGAGCCTCAGTATAGCTAAAGAAACTATCAACAGAATAAACAGACAACTTATAGAATGACAGAAAATATTTGCAAATTATGCATCTGTCAAAGATCTAATATCAAACATCTATTAGGAATATAAACAAATTAACAAGCAAAATACAAACAACCCCATTTAAAAATGGGCACAGGAAATGAACAGGCACTTTTCAAAAGAAGACATACACATAGCCAACAAGCATATGAAGAAATTCTCAATATCACTAATCATTAGAGAAATGCAAATCAAAACCACAAAGAGATACTATTTCACACCAGTCAGAATGGCTATTATTAAAATGTCAAAAAATTACAGATGCTGGTGAAGTTGCAAAGAAAGGGGAATGCTTATATATTGTTAGTGGGAATGTAAATTAGTTTAGGCACTGTGTACAAAAGTTTGAAAATTTCTGAAAGAACTTAAAACAGAACTATAATTCAACTAACAATCCCATTACTGGGTATATATTCAAATGAATATACATTATTCTACCATAAAGACACATGCACTTGTACATTAATAACAGCACTATTCACAATAGAAAACAGATGGAATCAACCTAGATGTCCACCAGTGAATGTATATGTATACCATGGAACACTATGCAGCCATAAAACAAAGTGAAATCATGCCCTTTGCAGTAACATGAATGGAGCTGGAGACCATTTCATACTAAGCAAATTAACACAGAAACAGAAATCCAAGTACTGCATGTTCTCACTTATAAGTGGGAGCTAAACCTTTTATACACATGGACACAAAGAAAGGAATTACAGACACTGGGGCCTAGTTATGGGTGGATAGTGGGATGAGGGTTAAGATCAACAAACAACCTATCAGGCGCTATGCTCACTCCCTGCGTAACAAAACAATCTGTACAGCTAACTCCATGACATGTAATTTACCCATGTAACAAACCTGCACATGTACTCCCTGGAAGTAAAATAAGAGTTGGAGGGTCGGGTATGGTTGCTCACACCTGTAATCCCAGCACTTTGGGAGGCCAAGGCGGGTGGATCACAAGGCCAAGAGATCGAGACCATCCTGGCCAACATGGTGAAACCCCGTTTCTACTAAAAATACGAAAATTAGCTGGGTGTCGAGGTGCATGCCTGTAGTTCCAGCTACTCGGAAGGCTGAGGCAGGAGAATTGCTTAAACCTGGGAGGTGGAAGTTGCAGTAAGCCAAGATGAGATTGTGCCACTGCACTCCAGCCTGGCGACAGAGCAACTCTCTGTCTCAAAAACAAAAACAAACAAACAAACAGAAATTGTTGAAAGAAAATAAAAAATGGTATTGAAAACCAAAAAAATAAAATAAAATAAAAAATGGGTATAGAAATTAGAAAGGAAGAAATAAAACTATCTGTATCTGTACATGATATAACCTTTTATCAGGAAAATCCCAGGAATTCACAAGGAAGCTATTAGAATTAATAATATACAAGTACATGTTACAACTCTTTTAGAATTTGTCTAGCTGATTTTCAGGTTTTTACCAGAAAACTCATGAAAATACACACATACATACACACACGAGTTTACCAAAATTTCAGAATACAAAAGCAAAATAGTAATTTTATTTTGATACACTAGAAAAGAACAATCTGAAAAGAAAATTCAGAACACAATTTCATTTACAATAGCATCAAAAGGAATAAAATACTTAGGAATATGTTAACAAAGAAATTGTAAAACTTATATACTGAATATTACAAAATATAGTAAAAAGAAATAAAAGAACATCTGTACAAATGGAAAGACACCTACTGTTCATAAAGTGGAAGACTGATAACATTCATAAAATGACAATGCTCCTTAAGTGATCTACGGATTAATTAAATCCCTATGAGGGGTGAGGGACAGAAGATAACTGGGGAGAGTGCTGATAAGTACAAGGGTTCATTTTTGTGCTAATGAAAAGTGTTCCAGAATTAGAACTATGCAGTTATTTTTAAAACCACTAAATTATAAATTTTAAAAGGGTAAATTTTATGCTATGTGAATTATATCTTTAAAAAGAAAAACATACTAATATTTGAGACATATAGCAAATGTATGTTCAAACTACTTTTACTGAATTCAAAAACTGTTTTTCAACAGCCACATTTTATCCATAGCTCACATTTACTTTGTTATTAATTTATTCAATACTCATCTTCACTCCTCAACCTCCTCTACCATTACCAAAAAAATTACTATCAGATCATTTCAGTGTACACATGTGGAGGCAATTTGATTATTCTAGCCCAAGATATTTATGTTGAAATAATAGATATATTTTCCTTCCTATGAAATGTAGACAACTAGAAATATGAGTCAGAAATGAAAGTGTAAATTCGGATTGTTTAGAAGACAAGTTAACATTATCCGTAACTGTAACTGTAACTGAGAGTGGCTCAATGTTCACCAAACCCATTTTTTCCCATCTTGGGCATACAAACTGTATTTCTCAATCCCTCTAGGTGAAGCCATTTGATTAGTTGTGATCAGCAAAGGGTATACACCACTCCTATTCAACATAGTGTTGGAAGTTCTGGCTAGGGCAATCAGGCAAGAGAAAGAAATCAAGGGTATCCAGTTAGGAAAAGAAAAAGTCAACTGTCCCTGTTTACAGATGACATGATTGTATATTAGAAACCCCATCGTCTCAGCCCAAAATCTCCTTAAGCTGATAAGCAACTTCAGCAAAGTCTCAGGATACAAAATTAATGAGCAAAATCACAAGCATTCTTATACACCAGTAACAGACAAGCAGAGAGCCAAATCAGGAAGGAACTTCCATTCACAATTGCTTCAAAGAGAATAAAATACCTAGGAATCCAACTTACAAGGGATGTAAAGGACCTCTTCAAGGAGAACTACAAACCACTGCTCAGTGAAATCAAAGAGGACACAAACAAATGGAAGAACATACCATGCTCATGGATAGGAAGAATCAATATCGTGAAAATGGTCATACTGCCCAAGGTTATTTATAGATTCAATGCCATCCCCATCAAGCTGCCAATGAGTTTCTTCACAGAATTGGAAAAAACGGCTTTAAAGTTCATATGGAACCAAAAAAGAGCCCGCATTGCCAAGACAATCCTAAGTCATAAGAACAAAGCTGGAGGCATCACGCTACCTGACTTCAAACTATACTACAAGGCCACAGTAACCAAAACAGCATGGTACTGGTACCAAAACAGAGATATAGACCAATGGAACAGAACAGAGTCCTCAGAAATAATACCAACATCTACAGCCATCTGATCTTTGACAAACCTGAGAGAAACAAGAAATGGGGAAATTCCTATTTAATAAATGGTGCTGGGAAAATTGGCTAGCCATAAGTAGAAAGCTGAAACTGGATCCTTTCCTTACTCCTTACACGAAAATAATTCAAGATGGATTAGAGACTTAAATGTTAGACCTAATACCATAAAAACCCTAGAAGAAAACCTAGGGAATACCATTCAGGACATAGGCACGGGCAAGGACTTCATGTCTAAAACACCAAAAGCAATGGCAGCAAAAGCCAAAATTGACAAATGGGATCTCATTAAACTAAAGAGCTTCTGCACAGCAAAAGAAACTACCATCAGAGTGAACAGGGAACCTACAGAATGAGAGAACATTTTTGCAATCTACTCATCTGACAAAGGGCTAATATCCAGAATCTACAAAGAACTCAAACAAATTTACAAGAAAAAAACAACCCCATCAAAAAGTTGGCAAAGGATATGAACAGACATTTCTCAAAAGAAGACATTCATACAGCCAACAGACCCAAGAAAAAATGCTCATCATCACTGGCCACCAGAGAGATGCAAAACAAAACCACAATGAGATACCATCTCACACCAGTTAGAATGGCAATCATTAAGAAGTCAGGAAACAACAGGTGCTGGAGAGGATGTGGAGAAATAGGAACACTTTTACACTGTTGGTGGGATTGTAAACTAGTTCAACCATTATGGAAAACAGTATGGCGATTCCTCAAGGATCTAGAACTAGATGTACCATATGACCCAGCCATCCCCACTACTGGGTATATACCCAAAGGATATAATCATGCTGCTATAAGACACATGCACACATATGTTATTGCGGCACTATTCACAATAGTAAAGACTTGGAATCAACCTAAATGTCCATCTGTGACAGACTGGATTAAGACAATGTGGCACATATACACCATGGAATACTATGCAGCCATCAAAAAGGATGAGTTTGCGTCCTTTGTAGGGACATGGATGCAGCTGGAAACCATCATTCTTAGTCAACTATCACAAGAACAGAAAAACAAATACTGCATGTTCTCACTCATAGGTGGGAACTGAACAATGACATCACTTGGACTCGGGAAGGGGAACATCACACATTGGGGCCTATCATGGGGAGGGGGGACGGGGGAGGGATTGCATTGGGAGTTATACCTGATATAAATGACGAATTGATGGGTGCTGACGAGTTGATGGGTGCAGCACACCAACATGGCACAAGTATACATATGTAACAAACCTGTACGTTGTGCACATGTACCCTAGAACTTAAAATATAATAAAAAAATAATAATAATAATATATGACATGCCCAGGCCTGGTTGTTAAAATGTTTTAAGTAATCCTCCATGTTCTTTCATCATTCTCAGTAACAGACAGATGTAAAGAATCGAGATGTAAAGAATCCCTACCCCAAGGCCCTAGGGAATGTTGGAGCCACTAGAAGGAAAGAACCATGCTTCCTGAGTCATGCAAATAAGTCACACAAGCTTGAATTTCCACACTGGATGCTTTATCAATGAACAATAAACTCTTAACGTGTTAAAGAACTGAGGTTTGGCTATTACAATTCACTACTGTTAAGTTTCTGTGATTAAATACATGATTTCTCTGAAAGATTATATAAGGAAGTCAGAGGTCTCTCTAAAGTCACTGATTAACCTGCAAGAAGCTTTAAAATGCATGAATAAAAAATAAATACAGGCTAGGCATGGGGGCTCATGGCTGTAATCCCAGTACATTGGGAGGCCAAAGTGGTCAGCTCATTTGAGTCCAGGAGTTTGAAACCAGCCTGGAAAACATAGTGAGATCCTGTTTCTACAAATAATTTTTAAAATTAGCTGGACACGGTGGTGCGTGCCTGTGGTCCCAGCTACTTGGGAAGCTGAGGTGGGAGGATCACTTGAACCCAGGAAGAATAAATTGAAGTGAGCCGAGATCATGCCACTTTACTCCAGCCTGAACAACAGAGCAAGACTGTCTCAAAATAAATAAACATGTATATACTTATATATAAACATTATATGCTTATATATCTATATATGTTACAAACACATAATATTATATAAACATATATAAATATATAAATTATATATATATATATATATATATGTAAAATACTTTTAACCCTGCCAAAGTGTTCAACATTGTTAGCTGATCTTTTTCCACTTACACTAGGGAAATAAGCCAGCACTGAATTTGGCAGGGATTAACAAAAACAAATTCAAGTTTATTGAGTAAGATACTTAATTTTCATCTAAGTGTCCATGTTCCTATAAAATTTTGATATTTCTGCTTATTATCTTCAGTGCCCATTTTATGCAAAAAAAATAGGTCAAAGAGAAATATATGCCAGAGTTTATACTCAATCATAATTACTCAGATCTGGAGATCTGGTACACAGGGAGGCATAGCTAAGCTTCCCAATTCACTCATGCATTCTACAGGTATGGATCATTAGGTGACAAAAGCCTAGATGTATAAGCAAAGTGGTGTTATAGGAGAATTATGGATTTGCTAGCTTGATGGAGGGAAAGCACTCTTAAAAAACAATTTGACTGTTTTTATAGCAATCAAGATAGGTGGTAGGATCTTGATTAAAAATATAGCAGTAGAATAGAGAATAAGGAGTGGGCCTAAGTAATGGCATAATTCATGGACTAGATAAATATCATAAAATAACAATCTACATTATTTCCAGTATTCCCACATGGAGACAGGAAGAATGATAAATAGAAAGACAGAATTTGGAAGTAAGAAAGGAAAGACATATTGGCGGGGGCTTGGGCAAAGGACTTGGAAGCCCTTCATATGAAGATGATATTTGTAAGTTATGAGAATGAGTGAGCATTTTGAGAAAATCAATACAGAGCTGAGCATACAGTTACCCACAAGAAGCTGGAAAGCCAAGTATCAGTAATCAATATAGAAGAAAGGCATTTGGAGGAAAGAAAGTAGACTCAATATATTCACCCATTCTCACACTGCTATAAGAAACTGCCTGAGATTGGGTCATTTATAAAGGAAAGAGGTTTAATTGACTCACTATTCCACCTGGCTGGGAGACCACAGGTAACTTACAATCATGGGAGAAGGGGAAGCAAACATGTCCTTCTTCACATGATGGCAGGAAGGAGAAGTGTTGAGCAAAGAGGAAAAAGCCTCTTATAAAACCATCAGATCTCGTGAGAACCTACTAATTATTATGAGAACAGCAGCATGGGGGATAACCGTGCTCATGATTAAATTACCTTTCACTGGGTCCCTCCCATGACATATGGGGATTATGGGAACTACAATTCAAGATGAGATTTAAGGGAGGACACAGCCAAATTATATAATTATGTCCATGGCCGCTCTCATATCTCATGTCCTCACATTTCAAAACACAGTCATGTCCTTCCAATAGTCCCAAAAAGTTTTAACTAATTCCAGCATTAACTCAAAAGTCCCAGTCCAAAGTCTTATCTGAAATAAGGCAAGTCCTTTCCATCTATGAGCCTGTAAAATCAAAACAAGTTAGTTACTTCCTAGATACAATGGACGTACAGGCATTACATAAATACACCCATTTCAAATAGGAAAAAAAATGGCCAAAGCAAAGGGGTTACAGGCCCCCATGAAACTCTGAAATCCACCAAGGGAGTAATTAAATCTTAAAGCTTCAAAATAATCTCCTTTGACACCATGTCTCACATCCAACTCATGCTGATGCAAGAGGTATGTTCCCTCTGCCTTGGGCAGTGCCACCCCTGTGGCTTTGCAGGATACAGCCCTGCTACCAGCTGCTTCACAGGCTAGCAATGAGTGTCTGTGGCTTTTCCAGGTGCAGAGTGCAAGCCATCAGTGGATCTATCATTCTGGGGTCTGGAGGATGGTGGGTGGTCCTCTTCTCACAGCTCCACTAGGCAGTGCCCCAGTGGGGACTGTGTGGGGGTTCCGACCCCCTGTTTTTCTTTTGCACTGCCCTAGCAGAGGTTCTCTATGAGAGCTCCACCTCTGCAGCTCACCTCTGCCTGGACCTCAAGGCATTTCCATACACCCTCTGAAATCTTGGCAGATGTTCTCAAACCTCAATTCTTGTCTTCTGTGCTCCCACAGTACCAACACCAGGTGTAAGCTACCAAGGCTTGGAGCTTGCACCCTCTGAAGCAAGCCTTAGCTTTAAGCCACAGCTGGCGTTGAAGCAGTTGGGACACAGGGCACCACGTCTCAAGGCTGCACAGAGCAGTGGGGCCCTGGGCCCAGCATGGGACCTGGGGCCTGGCCCACAAAATCATTTTCCCATCTAGGCCTCCAGGGCTTTAATGGGAGGGTCTGCCATGAAGGTCTCTAACATGCCTTGGAGACATTTTCCCCATTGTCTTGGTGATTAACATTTGGCTCATCGTTACTTACGGAAATTTCTGCATTGGGCTTGAATCTCTCCCCAGAAAAATGAGTGTTTCTTTTCTATCACATCATCATAGCAAATTTTCCAAACTTTTATGCTATGTCACTTCTTGAACACTTTGCTGCTAAGAAATTTTTGCTTCCAGATACCCTAAATCATTTCTCTCAAGTTCAAAGTTCCACAGATCTCTAGGGTGGGGCAAAATGCTGTCAGTCTCTGCACATAGCAAGAATAACCTTTACTCCCGTTCCCAACAGTTTCCTCATCTTCATCTGAGACCACCTCAGCCTGGAATTTATTGTCCATATTGCTCTCCCCATTTTGGTCAAAGCCAGCAAACAAGTCTCCAGGAATTTCCAAATTTTCCCACATTTCTCTGTCTTCTTCTGAGCCCTCCAAACTGTTCCAACTTCTGCCTGTTACTGAGTTCCAAAGTCACTTCCACATTTCCGAATACCTTTACAGCAGCACCCCACTCTCTGTGGTATCAATTTCCTGTATTAGTCTATTCTCACGCTGCCATAAAAAACTGCCTGAGACTGGGTCATTTATAAAGGAAAGAGTTTAATCGACTCACTGTTCTGCATGGCTGAGGAGGCCTCAGGAAACTTACCATCACGGCAGAAGGGGAAGCAAACATGTCCTTCTTCACATGGTGGCAGCAAAGAGTAGTTCTGAGCAAACAGGGAAAGCTCCTTATAAAACCATCAGATCTCGTGAGAACTTACCCACTATCATGTGAACAGCAGCATGGAGGTGATTGACAACAAGCTTGCCTCAAGTAACAGCAAGACAATGGTAGATAAGGAGATCCAGGGAATATCAAAATGCAGTTATGGTATTTGACCTAAATTTCATCATAGGAATGTATAACTAATTTAACATATCTAAATATGTAGTCTGATATTTTAAACCATACAAACTCATAGATACATATGTGTATAGTATAGATACATATACACAAAATTATACCAATAATACATGTTTTTAATCTGCATTGTTTACTCAACAGTATGCCATGAGCATTTCATCCTTTAAAATAAAGTTCTAAAGTATCATTATCAATAGTTGGATATGCTCTATTATCAATTTATAGGCGAATCTATGATGAATTGTAGTAATAAACAGCTACTGCACTTTTAATTTGAGCATTCCAAAAACATTTTCCCAATGCCTGTATTGTGCCTGACAATGCTCGGCTTATGGGAAAAAGATTATTTCAATTAGTTTACAAAGTAGAGCAATGATTTTCAAGAAAGGGGTCATAAGTAAATCAACTCCCTCTTTCATTTGCTTTAGAGTCACTGTCTTTATTTTGCACTTGCTTTATCTTTGATTAGTCTCAAATAAATACAAGATTATTATAAAACCAAATTTAAAGAAAGTTAACTTTAAAAATTCAAACCTATTACATTGAATTCAAGCCTCTTATATTGAGAAACACTGATTTAGTAGAAGAGAGAAAATGCTTATCATAGGAGTATAATAGAAGCTTACACTTCTGGAAACTCATAACTTAAAGGTTTGATCATTTTCCTGACTTGCTATAACTCCACAGGATGTCTCGGTCAGAAGGAAGAAGACAGAATGTGGGAAAATGTCTCCCTACTAATAAACATAAATGATTATATTAAGGGGAAACTATAGGAGAAAATGGTTTCAAGGTTATTAGCTCTTACATTAGGATGAAAGACTATAACTGAAAATTTAATAGTAGCAACAATAATGGGTCTTTAGCTACAACGACCAAAATATGTGACAGACTTGGGTCTGTATTTGGTA
This sequence comes from Trachypithecus francoisi, assembly GCF_009764315.1. Classification (NCBI taxonomy): domain Eukaryota; kingdom Metazoa; phylum Chordata; class Mammalia; order Primates; family Cercopithecidae; genus Trachypithecus; species Trachypithecus francoisi. The sequence continues at coordinate 31,406,291 of NW_022681471.1, forward strand.
ATTATATAGTTGCTAAACGACAGTGTAATCAAGGCCGTTGTCATCTCTCCTTTCATAAACAGTAGAATATTATTCATTTATAGTAAAATAAATAATTTCTAAAGATGCTTAAAGAATATAAAACAAAAAGCAGAGGGAGGTGTAATGAGTCTAATTCTCAATCAAGTTATTTGTAGTTTACGAGTTGTATTTCTAAGTACTTCATTTTTTTTAACCTTCAAAGCCACTATACTAAACTTTTGAAGGACTTTTAATCACACTACAAATACTAACAAGATATTTACTGTATGCAATAAAACTTATTATCTGCCCTCAATCTAGTTGGGGAAATGAAACAAACTTAGGACAAAATATCAAACAATATAGTTCAGTATGTAATTACAGAATAAATTATATGATATGAATTACAAATAGTTGAGAAAGAGACATGAAAGAAGGCTGGGATAGTCAGGAAAGATTTAAGAAAAAAGTCCTGTAGTATGAGTGGTATTGAGATAGGCAGAAGATTGACTCAAAACCACCATGTCCACTGTAAAAAACATAAGTTATTTATGGTTACAACTGATTTTACTACAAAAAAAGAGAAATATTTGGTCATGACTAAAATTTAAAAATGTCCTCAATTGATTGTACCCTATGTTTATTTCCCATATTTATTTGGCTCCTCTTCTGCAAACCTATTGTCCCCTAGTACTGTATCGACTTTTTCCTCCACTATTCTTATATTTAGCTCATTTCTTACTTTATAGAAAAAAAAATAACCTATTCAGATTAATGCAATACTGTTGCTCCTCAACTTCACAATGGGATTATGTCACAATAAACCCATCATAAATTAAAAATATCATGTCAAAAATGAATTAGTACACCTAACTTATAAAGCATTATAGCTAAGCCTAGCATAACTTAAACATTCTCAGAACATTTATATTAGCCTACAGTTGGGAAAAATCACCTAACACAAAGTCTATTTTTTAATAATGGGTTGAATACCTCATGTAATTTATTCATTATTGTACTGAAAGTAAAAAACAGTATGAGTGTACGGGTACTCAAAATACAGTTTCTACAGGATGCACATCACTTTTGCAATCATTATAAAACTAAAAAAAAAAAAAATGCTTGTCAAACCATTGTTAAGTTGAGGACCATTTGTATTTATAGTGTCCCTATTATGTGCCCACAATTATACCAGGTGAAAAGAGAGTATAAACAAATGTCACCGCCACAGAAGACTTCATAATTTTATTGGAGGAAAGAAAACTAGTGAAGATGAAGCAAAGGTACATTATGTTTCAAATCAAAGATCATAAATCACCATGCATATACTCCTGGAAGTATATGCAAAGCTTTTCAAATAATGTGTGGAAGAATGAAAATTTTTAGGATAATTTCAGACCTTCAACTTTCACCTTCAACTTTCATATGAATTATTTCCTAATAATTGTCTACCTGAGACTACACCTGCTAGCCTGCAATTGACAGATTCTCTTTGTCTAAACCCCATTCAAAATCCCCTTCTCCGACTTTACCAAAGAAAAGCACAGCTCTCAGCCATCAGCAATTTTATTATAGTGCATTACTGGATGTAAAAACCTGTAGTGTGCCAAACAAAGAGGCAATTTGAAATTATCATAATGAAGTTGACAAAATGAATTACTAATGACTGAATAACATCATTGTGCAACTTGAATAGTATCTAATTCTTTACTTTTAACAAACTTGAAGCAGGGTCTAATTGAATTGCTACCTGATAGATCTTTAAAAATAATTTTGATGGTAAATCGGTATGTGATTTTTGGCAGGTAACTCAAAATGTTTTCAAAAGATTAAGAGACATTGTTATGAGAAAATTTCTTTCGTGCCAGTATAATCATGTAGGATAACAAGTTTTTCCTGTGTTTACATATTTTAAAAATTAAATAAAATTTTTGAAAATTGATTATATCTGTCTCATTCTTATAAAAAATGGAATTCATCTAGAATATTAAAATATTGAAAACATCTTCTATCATTTTATTGAGATACATTTTCAATAACATTTTATATTTTAATTTGCCAAAATATTAATATGCTTACAATTTGATAAATTATGTAATAATTTGTAATAATTCATTCCAGAAGAAAAAAATTCAACACTTGGAGCTTTATAGACATAGAGGATTCTAAAAATATATATATATATATACACACACACACCAAAGTAATATAATTAGATTATCAATTTAGTTTTTAAGAATTAAATCATATTAATTAAGATAAAATACTCTAGGAAAAGTAGAACGAGAAAATGAGCTAAAGGAGAAAATGTAATGATGTAAACTTTACAATCATTAAAGTATTCTGACCTAATTTATGTACTTTTAAAATAAATGATATAGGAATCAAATCAATATAGTATTTAGATTCCACTGGAAACATTTGAAAGAGGAAAATGACTTTTATTTTAAAATGTAGAAGTTTATACTATCACTGAAATCACATTCTTTACAACTACTTAAACTTATGATAAATACTTTTTAAAATTATGCCCCTTTGCCCATGCAGATTCATTTATCACCCTTTTCTAGCCTCCTCTAAATGCTACATAGGCTCATTCCATAAAATATTTTTGTGACTGAATAGCTTCACTTGCATAAACAGATAATTCATACACACCACCTACAGAAAACCTTTTCTATATAGGTAAAAAAAGAAACACGAACAAAAATTAAAATAATATTTTCTTCTCTTAAATTAGTTATTTCTCCTCTTTTAAAACAATATTCAGTAAAGATAAGTGCATGGAAAAATAAGTATTCTCACATACTACCAGTGGCAATGTAAATTAGTAACTCTTCCTGAGAGATAATTTTAAGATATGAATCAAAAGCTTAAAAGTACCCATTCTTTTATAAACACAGAAATTTTATTTCTGAGATTTAGCCTAAGAAAATCACCTTGAAAAATCACAAATATTTAACCATAAAGATGTTTATCAAAACTATGTATAAAATATTTTTGAAAATAACAATTTAAACATCAACAATAAGATTCTGGGGTTGCTGGCAAGATGACTGAATAGGAACAGCTCCAGTCTGCAGCTCCCAGGGAGATCGATGCAGAAGGCAGGTGATTTCTTCATTTCCAACAGAAGTACCTGGTTCATCTCACTGGGGCTGGTTGGACAGTGGGTACAGCCCTAGGAAGGTGAGCTGAAGCATGGTGGGGCATCACCTCACCTGGGAAGTGCAAGGGGTTGGGGAACTCCTCTTCTATCCAAGGGAAGTCATTAGGGACTGTACCATGTACTTCGGCGCAGATACTGTGCTTTTCCCATGGTCTTTACAACCCACAGATCAGGAGATTCCTTCCAATGCCTACAACACCAGGGCCCTGGGTTTCCAGCACAAAACTGGGCGGCCATTTGGGCAGACACTGAGCTAGCCACAGGAGTTGTTTTTGTTTTGTTTTGTGTTTTTCTTTTTTTCATACCCCAGTGGCGCCTGGGATGCCAGCAAGACAAAAACGTTCACTCCCCTGGAAAGGGGGCTGAAGCCAGGGAACCAAGTAGTCCAGCTCGGCGACTCCCACCCAACAGAGCCGAGCAAGCTAAGATCCACTGGCTTGAAATTCTCGTGCCAGCACAGCAGTCTAAGTTGACCTCAGACTCTTGAGCTTGGTTGAGGCAGGGGCGCCCACCATTGCTGAGGCTTGAGTGGGAGATTTCATCCACACTGTAAAAAAAAGCCACTAGGAAGTTCAAACTGGGCAGAGCCCAACACAGCTTGGCAAGGCCACTGTAGCCAGACTGCCTCCTCTCTCGGCAGGGCATCTCTGAAAAAAAGGCAGCAGCCCAAGTCAGGAACTTAAAGATAAAACCCCACCTCCTGGGACAGAGCACCTGGGGGAAGGGGCAGTTGTGGGCACAGCTTCAGTAGACTTAAATGTCCCTACCTGGCAGTTGTGAAGAGAGCAGTGGATCTACCACCACAGCATTAGAGCTCTGATAAGGGACAGACTACCTCCTCAAGTGGGTCCCTGACCCCCGTGTATCCTCACTAGGAGACACCTCCCAGTAGCGGCCGACAGACACCTCACACAGGAGAGCTCTGGCTGGCATCTGGCAGGTGCCTCTCTGGGACAAAGCTTCCAGAGGAAGGAACAGGCAGCAATCTTTTCTGGTCTGCAATCTCCGCTGGTGATACCCAGGCAAACAAGGTCTGAAGTGGACCTTCAGCAAACTCCAGCAGACCTTCAGCAGAGTGGCCTATTAGAAGGAAAACTAACAGAAAGGAATAGCATCAACAACAACAAAAGGACATCCACTAAGAGACCCCATTCGAAGGTCACCGACTTCAAAGACCAACGGTAGATAAATCCATGAAGATGGGGAGAAAGCAGTACAAAAAGGCTGAAAATTCCAAATACCAGAACACTCTTCTCCTCCAAAGGATTGCAACTCCTTGCCAGCAAGGAAACAAAACAGGACAGAGAATAAGTTTGATGAATTGACAGAAGTAGGCTTCAGAAGGTGGGTAATAAACTCCTCTGAGCTAAAGGAGCATGACCTAACCCAATGCAAGGAAGCTAAGAACCTTGAAAAAAGGTTAGACAAAATGCTAACTAGAATAACCAGTTTAGAGACGAAGATAAATGACCTGATGGAGCTGAAAAACACAGCACGAGAACTTTGTGAAGCATACACAACTATGAATAGCCAAAGTGATCAAGTGGAAGAGAGAATATAAGAGATTAAAGGTTAACTCAACGAAATAAACTGAAAAAACAAGATTAGAGAAAAAAGAGTAAAAAGAAACGAACGAAGCCTCAAAAAAGTATGGGACTATGTGAAAAGACCAAATCTACATCTGATTGGTGTACCTGAAAGTTACGGGGAGAATGGAACCAAGTTGGAAAACAATCTTCAGGATATTATCCAGGAAAACATCCCCATCCTAGCAAGGCAGGTCAACATTCAAATTCAGGAAATACAGAGAACACCACAAAGATACTCCTTGAGAAGAGCAACTCAAAGACACATAATCATCAGATTCATAAAGGTTGAAATGAAGGAAAAAATGTTAAGGGCAGCCAGAGAGAAAGGTCAAGTTACCCACAAAGTGAAACCCATCAGACTAACAGCAGATCTCTCTGCAGAAACCCTACAAACCAGAAGAGAGTGGGGGCCAATATTCGACAATCTTAAATAAAAGAATTTTCAACTCCGAATTTCATATCCAGTCAAACTAAGCTTCATAAGCGAAGGAGAAATAAAATCCTTTATAGACAAGGAAATGCTGAGATTTTGTCACCACCAGACCTGCCCTACAAGAGCTCCTGAAGGAAGCACTAAACATGGAAAGGAACAACCAGCCACTGCAAAAACATACCAAATTGTAAAGACCATTGACGCTATGAAGAAACTGCATAAACTAATGGGCAAAATAACCAACTAGCATCATAATGGCAGGATCAAATTCACACATAACAATATTAACCTTAAATGTAAACAGGCTAAATGCCCCCAATTAAAAGACACAGACTAGCAAATTGGACAAAGACCCATCAGCGTGCAGTATTCAGGAGACCCATGTCATGTGCAAAGACACACATAGGCTCAAAATAAAGGGATGTAGGAATATTTACCAAGCAAATGGAAAGTAAAAAAAGCAGGGGTTGTGATCCTAGTCTCTAATAAACTTTAAATCCACAAAGATCAAAAGAGACAAAAAAGGGTATTACATAATGGTAAAGGGACCAATGCAACAAGAAGAGCTAACCATCCTAAATATATATGCACCCAATACAGGAGCACCCAGATGTATAAAGCAAGTTCTCAGAGCCCTGCAAAGAGACTTACGCTCCCACACAATAATAGTGGGAAACTTTAACATCCCATTGCCAATATTAGACAGATCAATGAGACAGAAAATTAACAAGGATATCCAGGACTTCAACTCAGCTCTGAACCAAGCAGACTTAATAGACATCTACAGAACTCTCCACCCCAAATCAACACAATATACATTGTTCTCAGCACCACATCACACTTATTCTAAAATTGACCACATAATTGGAAGTAAAACACTCCTCACCAAATGCAAAACAACGGAAACCATAACAAACAGTCTCTCAGACCACAGTGCAATCGAATTAGAACTCAGGATTAAGAAACTCACTCAAAACTGCACAACTACATGGAAACTGAACAACCTGCTCCTGAATGACTACTGAGCAAATAAAATGAAGGCAGAAATAAAGATGTTATTTGAAATCAATGAGAACAAAGACATAACATACCAGAATCTCTGGGACACATTTAAAGCAGTGTGTAGAGGGAAATTTATAGCACTAGATGCCCACAAAAAAGGGGAAAAGATCTAAAATTGACACCCTAACATCACAATTAAAAGAACTAGAGAAGCAAGAGCAAACTAATTCAAAAGCTAGCAGAAGAGAAGAAATAACTAAGATCAGAGCAGAACTGAAGGAGACAGACATGAAAAACCCTTCAAAAAATCAAGGAATCCAGGAGCTGGTTCTTTGAAAAGATCAACATAATAATAGACTGCTAGCCAGAATAATAAAGAAGAAAAGAGAGAAAAATCAAATAGACACAATAAAAAATCATGAAGGGGATAACACCACTGATTCAACAGAAATAAAAACTACCATCAGAGAATACTATAAACACCTCTACACAAACTAGAAAATCTAGAAGAAATGGATAAATTCCTGGACACATATACCCTCCCAAGAATAAACCAAGAAGAACTCAAATCCCTAATAGACCAATAACAAGTTCTGAAATTGAGGCAGCAATTAATAACCGACTAACCAAAAAAAGGCCAGGACCAGATGGATTCATAGCCAAATTCTACTAGAGGTACAAAGGGGAGCTGGTACTATTCCTTCAGAAACTATTCCAAACAATATAAAAAGAGGGAATCCTCCTTAACTCATTTTATGAGCCCAGCATCATCCTGATGTGAAAACCTGGCAGAGATACAACAAAAAAAAGAAAATTTCAGGCCAATATTCCTGATGAACCTCAATGCGAAAATCCTTAATAAAATACTGGCAAACTGAATCCAGCAGCATATCAAAAAGCTTATCCACTACGATCAAGTTGGCTTCATCCCTGGGATGCAAGGCTGGTTCAACGTACACAAATTAATAAATGTAATCAATCACAAAAACAGAATCAATGACAAAAACCACATGATTATCCCAATAGATGCAGAAAAGGCCTTCAACAAAATTCAACAGCCCTTCATGCTAAAAACTCTCAATAAACTAGGCATTGATGGAACCTATCTCAAAGTAATAAGAGCTATTTATGACAAACCCACAGCCAATATCATACTGAAGGGGCAAAAACTGGAAGCATTCCCTTTGAAAACTGGCACAAGACAAGGATGCCATCACTCACCACTCCTATTCAACACAGTATTGGAAGTTCTGGCTAGGGCAATCAGGCAAGAGAAAGAAATAAATGGTATTCAATTAGGAAAAGAGGAAGTCAAATTGTCTCTGTTTGCAGATGACATGATTGTATATTTAGAAAACCCCATTATCTCAGCCCAAAATCTCCTTAAGCTGATAAGCAACTTCAATAAAGTCTCAGGATACAAAATCAGTGTGCAAAAATAACAAGCATTCCTATATATCAATAACAGAAAAACAGGGAGACAAACTGAGTGAACTCCCATTCACAATTGCTACAAAGAGAATACAATACCTAGGAAAACAACTTACAAGGGATATTAAGAACCTCTTCAAGGAGAACTACAAACCACTGCTCAAGGAAATCAGAGAGGACACAAACAAATGGAAAAACATTCCATGCTCATGGATAGGAAGAATCAATATCATCAAAATGGCCATACTGCCCAAAGTAATTTATAGATTCAATGCTATCCCCATCAAGCTACCATGGACTTTTTTCACATAATTAGAAAAAACTACTTTATATTTCATATGGAACGAAAAAAGAGCCCACATATTCAAGACAATCCTAAGCAAAAAGAACAAAGCTGGAGGCATCACACTACCTGACTTCTAACTATACAACAAGGCTACAGTAACAAAAACAGCATGGTACTGGTACCAAAACAGATACATAGACCAATGGAACAGAACAGAGGCCTCAGAAATAATACCACACATCTACAACCATCTGATCTTTCACAAACCTGATAAAAACAAGCAATGAGGAAAATATTCCCTATTTAATAAACGGCGTTGGGAAAATTGGCTAGCCATATGCAGAAAGCTGAAACTGGATTCCTTCCTTACACCTCATACAAAAATAACTCAAGATGGATTAAGGACTTAAATGTAAGACCTATAACCATAAAAACCCTGGAAGAAAACCTAGGCAATACCATTCAGGACATAGGCATAGGCAAAGACTTCATGACTAAAACACCAAAAGCAATGGCAACAAAAGCCAAAATTGACAAATGGGATCTGATTAAACTAAAAGCTTCTTCATAGCAAAATAAACTATCATCAGAGTGAACAGGCAACCTACAGAATGGGAGAACATTTTTGCAATTTATCCATCTGACACAGGGTTAATAACCAGAATCCACAAAGAAACAGGTTCACAAGAAAAAAAATAAGAACCCCACCAAAAATGGGTGAAGGATATGAACAGACACTTCTCAAAAGAAGACATTTATGCAGCCAAGAAACATGAAAAAATGCTCATCATCACTGGTCATTAGAGAAATACAAATCAAAACCACAATGTGATACCATCTCACGCCAGTTCAACTGTCGTGGAAGACAGTGTGGCGATTCACCAAGGATCTAGAACTAGAAATACTATTTGACCCAGCAATCCCAAAAGATTACTGGGTATATACCCAAAGGATTATAAATCATTCTACTATAAAGACACATGCACACATATGTTTATTGCAGCACTGTTCACAATAGCAAAGACTTGGAATCAACCCAAATGCCTATCAATGATAGACTGGATAAAGAAAATGTGGCACATATACACCATGGAATACTATGTAGCCATAAAAAAGGATGAGTTCCTATCCTTTGTAGGGACATGGATGATGCTGGATACCATCATTCTCAGCAAACTAACACAAGAACAGAAAACCAAACACCGCATGTTCTCACTCATAAGTGGGAGTTGAACAATGCGAACACATGGACACAGGCAGAGGATCATCACACACCAGGGCCTGTTGGGGGATGTGGGGCTAGGGGAAGGATAGAATTAGGAGAAATACCTAATGTAGATGATGGGTTGATGGGTTGATGGGTTGATGGGTGCAGCAAACCACCATGGCACGTGTATACCTATGTAACAAACCTGCACGTTCATGTACATGTACTCCAGAACTTAAAGTCTATATATACACACACACACACACACACACACATTCACATATTTATGTATTCATGTATTTAAAATTTATTTAAAGAAAAGTAATTGAGGCAGTACCCTCAAATAGAAGACTATTATGCAGACCAGAAAACAACGGACAGCATGAATCTACTTCTATAAAATGTTTTCAGTATATATAAATATATGCAGAGAAAGTAATGTAGAATAATTCCCCAAAACATTAACACTAGCTTTCTCTGTGTTGGTTTCTAGTTTGATTCCTTTTGTTTAACTATGTTATTTAATTTTCTTCTGCAATGAGCATATATTACTCAGGCTTTTAAAAATTATTTTAAAAGTATTATAAACTTGCATCTAAATAAATTCATACAAATGAATATACTAAATAAAATTCCAGAAAAAGTTCCATCAAAATGTAAACAGTGCTTATCTCTAGGTTGTAAAACTAGAGATCTTTGTTTGCTCTTCTTGCCATTTATCTGTATTTTCTAAAGTTAACGTGTTATTTAGGTATTAAAAATGATACAAATTACAAAATATAATATCACTTAGCATGAGATCTATGATTTAATCTTATTTAGGACTTATTTAATTCTATTAAAACAGATTTAGAAACACCCTCTCTAGTGTTTTGTTGTTGTAGTGATGTTGGTAGTTCAGGGTTCAATTCTGATAGAAAATGGTATATTTTGCATCAGAATATGAAATTTTAGGTATTTTTCATCTCCAGCCCATGTATAAGATCATCTTGCCATTCTAATTGTACAGATCACAAACTCAGTTCCAGAATACTAGAGGTAAAATACTGGTCCACACAGGAGCAGAAAGCTATTATTACTAACGTAGAGGAAAGAGTATCTTCCTTCTTTGGGAAAGGTATGAAGAAGTGGGGCAAAGTATTTACAGGTAGATATTTCTTTCATTTAAAGACTGGAACAGGAGATGAGTTAAAAGAAAAAGGGTCATAAAAACTATTCTAGGCTGGGCTCGGTGGCTCATGCCTGTAATCCCAGCACTTTGGGAGGCCGAGGTGGGCGGATCACCTGAGGTCAGGAGTTCGAGACCAGCTTTGTCAACATGGTGAAACCCTGTCTCTGTGAAATATACAAAAATTAGCCGAGCATGTTGGCACATGCTTGTAATCCCAGCTACTCAGGAGGTTGGGACAGGAGAATTGCTTGAACCCGGGAGGCAGAGGTTGCAGTGAACCAAGATCACACCACTGCACTCCAGCCTGGGTGGCAGAGTGAGACTCTGTCTCAAAACAAACAAACAAACAAACTATTCTAACCGATGCTTCATAATGTAAAGAATAAACAAACCAAATCTAATAGAATAGTTTAGAAAAAAAAATGAGAAGTCAGCAGATGCTATATTGTAGCAGTTAACAAACAACTTGAGCTCTAGAATCAGACTTCCTGGGTCCAATTCCTGCTGTTGTCCCTTATTAGTTCTATAATATTGACTAAGTTATTACATTGTCCCTGTGTCTCGGTTTCCCTATTTGTCTAATGGCAATATCAGGAGCTACCTCTTAGGATAGCAAATAGAATTAAAATCAATATGCTTTCAATAATCCTAGCCAATAATAATAAGTTTCATAGAGAAGAAATACAGAATGATATTTATGAGACTAGACCTGAGGTGATTATCTGTGTGACTTAGGTCAAATTAATTAAACTCATTATACTTCAACTTCTCATCAGTACAGTGGGTCTAATAAAATATTCTCTCATGATTTTATGAGAATTAAAGGAAATAATATATATAAGGAATCTATAGGTTATTTATCACATATAACGTAAGACACATCATATATGTTAAATAAATACATCTGACTGACATGTTTACACCTCTGGATTCTGAGGGGTTTTTTTCTTCTTTATCTGGCTTTCTTCCTCAGGAGGCTGATCTGTGTGGACTACACATTGAATTCCCCTGCCCTATGGCTTTCAGTTGGGTTGAGCCAGTAGGGAGCACTCAAAGACCAGAGGGAGAGAAGAGTGAAGTTGGGTATTTATTTTTCTGGTTCCCTTCTTATGAGGTTTTACTTTGGCTGTGCCTCTCATGAGAAACTGACTGCTCTTTAAAGCAGTGGGCTTTACGTAAACCTCTCTCCCTTTGAGTTTCATTAACCACTGTCTATCTCTGTCTCTCAGGATTAGAGACAGTAACAGTGTCAACTTCTCTTGGTTCTTACACTGAATCTTGTGGTTCCCATATACCCTGTCAATGTCTTTATGAACATTCCCTTCATAAATAAACCCTCCTCAAATAATTGTACTATGAATGTTCCATGTTGATATGGTTTGGCTGTGTTCACCACTGCCCCCCACCAATCTCATCCTGAATTGTGGTTGAAATAATCCTGATGTGTCATGGGAGGAACCAGGTGGAGATAACTGAATCATGGAGGTGGTTTCCCTCATCCTGTTCTCATCATAGTAAGTTAGTTCCATTGAGATCTGGTGGTTTTATAACAGGCTTCCCCCTCCACTGGGCACTCATTCTCTCTCCTGCCACCTTGTGAAGAGGTGCCCTCTGCCATGATTGTAAATTTCCTGAGGCCTCTCCAGCCATGTGGAACTGTGAGTTAATTAAACCTTTTTTCTTTATAAATTACCAGGTCTCAGGTATTCCTTCATAGCAGCACAAGAACTAACTAATACAGTGTTTCTTGTTGAGGTCTTCAATGACTCAGGGAATATGCTGTGGCACATAATAAAGCCTTATTTTATAACCCAATAATTTCAAGATACTTGTGTTAATAATCAAATTCAAGCATTTAAGAGGGCTTGAGAATCACTTCGTTAATATTCTTGTTTCATTAGGGAAAAAAAACCACACAGGAAATGTTCATGTACCTCAAAACAGAATCAGTTTCAGAAGGTCATATATTTTAAGTATTTTTCCTATCGAATTTCCTGTAGAAACCTGATCCCCAATGTTGAAGGTGGGGCCTAGTGGGGGGCATTTGGGTTATGGGGGGTGGATCTCTCATGAATGCCTTGATGCCCTCCCCATAGTAATAAGTGAATTCTTTATTAGCTACTATGATATCGGATTTTTAAAAAGAGCCTGGTATCTCATTCCCCTCTCTTTTGCTCCCTCTCTTATCATGTGACATTCTGTCTCCCCTTGCCTTCCTTCATAACTAAAAGCTTTCTTGTCAAAAGCAGATGCTGATGCCATACTTCTTATGCAGTCTGCAGAACTGTGAGCCAAAATAAACCTGTTTTCTTTATAAATTACCAGTTTCAAGTATTTCTTTATAGCAATGCAAAATGGGCTAACACAGGTGGGGGAAGTGATGAGTACTGGGGATAACTGAAATCTACAGGGCAGTTGTTCCATGAGTTGGAGGAATTAATGGTCCTCCTGCTGAGAATATCTTCCACAGCAGGATATCCACTACAAGGGATACTATTACTGGTTGACTAACCCAAATGCAAATCTCTCAAATCTAAACTGCTCCAAAGTTTGAAACTTTTTGAGTACTGACATGACACTTAAAGGAAATGCTCATTGAAGCATTTTGGATTTCAGATTTTCAGATATGGGATGTTCAACTTGTTAAGTACTGGCATGCATCTCTTATTGATGAGGATACATAGTAAGAAATGTATTGTAAGGCCATTCTGTTGATTTGTGAACATCATAGTGTGTACTTATACAAACCTAGATGATATAGCCTACTATCCACCTAGGTTATATGGTATAGCATATTGCTCCTAGGCTAGGAACCTGTACAGCATGTTACGATACTGAGTAGTGTAGAGAAATAGTAATTCAATAACTTGTCCAATAGAAATTTTCAGCTCCATTATAATCTTATGGGGCACCATTATATGGTGGTCCACTGTTGACCAAAATGTTGTTATACAGTCTATGACTATATAATGCAAATATTACAAAACCCCCAAAAAATCTGAAATCAGAAATACTTATGATCCCAAGCATTTTGAAGAAGGGATACATGATCTGCACTGATATGCAGACCATATTTTATGAGGGACATCAGAAAATCCTGTCTTTATTAATAAGCAGAGACATTTTAATAAGTTGCTTTATTATAAAAATAAAGAAGGGCAGTTTGATGTTATATGTCTTAGTTTCCTACAATTTCATTCACACTCTAGAGTCCAAAGTTAAAGTGTCTTCCATCGCAAAGGACCCAAATTTCCCACATGCTCAATACTTTCAAGGGAAACCTCTCAATCGTGGTTCTTGATGTAGTACCCAGAGAAGAGAGCTTTCTTTAGAACTGTATATTTATATGCTGTTGAGTTAGTCAATGCCTTTAAATACATTAAAAATTATGAAACTCCAATGTGTCAAATTATCTTCTTTATATAGTTTGTGTGGATTACATTCGCCACTAGCAACCTGTAGATGTGAAGCATAACCTCCTCAAAGACATATACATTTTTCTCTTATTCAATGTAGAATTTCTAGGATTTAATAATTGTAATATTGTGTGCAGCCAAGTATCCTTAATGCTGCATAAAAAGCCTTAAATACTCTAAGGCTTTTAACTGAGATAACTACAATCAACAACCAGCTTTTGTGCATAAGAAACAATTTGGTGATTTTCCCTGATTGATGCATTTTTAGACTTTATTAAAAGCCAGGAACTGGTGTAAGTAGATGTATAAATAAGGAAAATTTGATGGAAGAGTGTGCATGCCGAGAAAATGAATTAGCATGAAGTATGTATGCAGAGTATCGGAAAGGCAATATTATAGGGGAGTATAATGATAAAGTCATTTGACTTCTGTGCACATTAAATGAATATCAATTAGGTACACTTTTGGCAAATTGCCTTTTATAACAACTGCCATCTGGACTCATAAATGCAATCCTAAGTCTAAAGAAATAATAGTACACTGCATGATTTGAAGCATAGAATTCACAGTTAATAGCCTTCTCTTTAATATATGATTTATAAGTGAGCAATATATTTAAAATGTATAAAATTAAGATACAGTTAAATGTACTTGTATAGAAAATTTAACTTCTAGATAACTTTTTTTCTGACAAGATAACTGGTTACCTCCAACGTCAATAAACAGAAGTGCTCCTCACTTCAACTTTGAATGTTACTTTTACTTGCTATTTATTAGGTACATTTTTATGCTTTTAAGGGAAGAGCTCTATATATTTTTATAAATATTTGTTGGATTTTGATATTCAAATGCTTCACTGGTTCTATGACACTTCTTAACTGTATTAAACGGTATCCCAAATTATACCATAGGTGGAAATTGAACTACTCATGCTGCAAATTGAATTACTCAAACTGAATCCTTTATAAATAAAGCATATTAACATAAAAAACTAAATTAATGAGGTCATTTATATTCTCGAAAAATGCTTGATTAGCAAATCCATCAACTCCAATAAGACATATCAGAATAACTAAAAAGATAAACTACAATCCTATAAAAATTAAAATCCAGCTCTTTCTGTACCAAATTTTAGAGGTGCAAGAGACTTTAGAAGTCATAACTATGACATTTTCTCCCATTTTAAAAATCAAAGGAGTGAGGACAGAAATGAAACAGGGAAAGTGGCCAGATACAATGTCCCCTACTGTATTAATTAGGGTTCTCTAGAGAGACAGAATAGGATATATATATCCTATATATATGTGTGTGTGTGTGTGTGTGTATATATATATATATATATATATATATATATATATATATAAAAGGGAGTTTATTAAGTATTAACTCACATTATCACAAGGTCCCACATTAGGCCATCTGAAGGTGAAGAGAAAGGAGAGCCAGCCGAGTCCCAAAACTGAAGAATTTATAGTTCAATGTTTGATGGGCTAAAGTTGTAGACTGGGAGGCTAGATAAGTCTACTCTTTTCACGTTTTTCTTCCTGCTTTATATTCTAGCTGCTTTATATTCTAGCTGTGCTGGAATATATCTTTGACTCCAAAGATCAAAGATAAAGGATCCTAAGAGCAGCACGAGAAAAGAACAAATAAAATACAATGGATCTCCAATAACCTGGCAACAGTCTTTTCAGTGGAAACCTTACTGATCACAGAAGAGTGGCATGACATATTTAAATTGGTCAAGAAAAAAAAATGCTTTTACCCTAGAAAAGTGTATACGGGAAAAACATCATTCAAACATGAAGGGGAAATAAAGACTTTTCCAGACAAACAAAAGTTAAGGGATTTCATCAACACCAGACCTCAACACCAGTTGAGGAATTTCATCAACACCAGAACACTAAAGGGAGTACTACAATCAAAACCCAAAGGACGTTCACGAGCAATGAAAATACTACCTGAAGGTATAAAATCACTGATAATAGTAAGTACACAAAGAAACACAGAATATTATGACATTGTGACTGTGTAAACTACTCATATTAGGTAGAAATACAAAACAATGAACCAATCAAAAATAATAACTATAATAGCTTTTCAAGACAGAAGAAGTACAACAAGATATACATAGAAATAATAAAAAGTTAAAATGCAGAGAACGGAGTTAAACTGTATAGCTTTTATTAGTTTTCTTTTTGCTTCTTTATGCAAACTGTATTAAGTCTTAATCAGCTTACAATAATAGGTTATGAAATAAAATTTGTAAGCCTCTTGTCAACCTCAAATCAGAAAACATATACCAGATGCACAAAAAATAAAAATCAAGAAAATAAATCATAACACCAAAGAAAAGAAAGAGAGGAAGGAGAGAAATTAGGAGAAAAAGACTAGAAAAGAACCAGAAAACAAATAACAAAATGGCATGAGTAAATCCTTAATTCTCAATAATAAGAATATGAATGGACTAAACCATTCAAAAAACAAATGTGGTTGAATGAATAAGAAAACAAGAACTAATGATCTGTTGCCTATAAGAAACACAATTCACCTATAAAAACACATATATCCTAAAAATAAAAAGATGGAGAAAGATATTCCATGCCAATGGAAAGCAAAAAAGAACAGGATTAGCTATACTTAGACAAAATAGATTTCAAGACAAAAACTAAAAAAAGAGACAAAGAAGGTCACCACATAGTAATAAAGGAGTCAATTCAGCAAGAAGACATAATAATTACACACACACACACACACACACACACACACCCCCAATACTAGAGCACCAAGATATATAAAGCAAATATTATTAGAGTTAACAGATAGACCCCAATACAATAATAGCTGGAGAATTCCAAACCCCACTTTCAGCATTGGTCAGATCTTCCAGACAGAAAATCAACAAGGAAACATCAGAATTAACCTTCATTATAGATCAAATGAACTTAATAGATATTTACAAAAACATTTCACCAATGACGGCAGAATAAATATTCTTGTCCTCAGCACATGGATTATTTTCAAGAATACACTATATTTTAGATCACAAAAAGAGCCTTAAAACATTCAAATAATATAAAGCATCTGCTCTGACCACAATGGAATAAAACTAGAATCAATAACGATAAATTTTGGAAAATATGTAAACATACAGAAATTAAACAATATGCTCCTGAATCAGTGGGTCAATAAAGAAATTGAAAGAAAATTAAAATTTGTCTTAAAACAAATGGTAATGAAAACACAACATACCTACAACACGAAAAAACATAAAACCTATGGGATACAATGAAAGCAGTATTAAGATGGAAATTTATAGCTTTAAATGCTTACTTCAAAAGAAGATATATGTCAAAAAAATCTAATGATGTATTTTAAATACTAGGAAAGCAAAAGTAAATAATACAATTAGTAGAGAAAAAGAAATAATAAAGATCAGAGCATAAAAATGAATTGGAAATGAAGAAAATGATACAAAAGATTAATAAAACAAATTGCTTTTTAAAAATATACACAAAATTTAAAAATCTTTAGCCAGATTAAGAAAAAAAAGAAGACTCAAATAAAATCAGAGATAAAAAAGGAGATATTATAACTCATACTGCAGAAATTCAAAGGATCATTAGTGGCTATAATGAGCATCTATAAGCCAGTAAATTGGAAAATCTAGAAGTGGATAAATTCCAGATACATACAGCCTATAAAGACTGAACCAGGAAGAAATCCAAAACCTGAAGAGACCAAAACCAAGTAACAATATCAAGCTGTAATAAATACCTTCCAGCAAAAAAAAAAAAAAAAAAAATAACATGACCCAATGGCTTAACTAATTAATTCTACCAAACACTTAAAGAACTAATATTAATCTTATTCAAACTATTTTGAAAAATAGAGGAGAAGGAAATACTTCCAAATTCATTTTTTTTTTTTTTTTTTTTTTTTTTTGAAATGGAGTCTTGCTCTGTCACCCAGGCTGGAGTGGAGTAGTGCAATCTCGGCTTATTGCAATCTCTTCCTCCCAGGTTCAAGAAATTCTCCTGCCTCAGCCTCCCGAGTAGCTAGGACTACAAGTATGCATCACCACGCCCAGTTAACTTTTGTATTTTTAGTAGAAACGGCGTTTTGCCATGTTGGGCAGGCTGGTCTCAAACTTCTGACCTCAAGTGATCCACCTGCCTCGGCCTCCCAAAGTGTTGGGATTACAGGAGTGAGCCAGAGTGCCCGGCCCCAAACTCATTCTATGAGATACCAAAACCAGACAAAGACACTTAAAAACAACAACAACAACAACAAAACCTATAGGCCAATATTACTGAAGCATACTGTATAAACATCTTCAACAATATATAAGAAAACTGATTGTAAACTAGTTCAACCATTATGGAAAACAGTATGGCGATTCCTCAAGGATCTAGAACTAGATGTACCATATGACCAGCCATCCCACTACTGGGTATATACCAAAGGATTATAAATTACTCTACTACAAAGACACATGCACACGTATGTTTATTGCGGCACTATTCACAATAGCAAAGACTTGGAATCAACCCAATGTCCATCTGTGACAGACTGGATTAAGAAAATGTGGCACATATACACCATGGAATACTATGCAGCCATCAAAAAGGATGAGTTTGCGTCCTTTGTAGGGACATGGATGCAGCTGGAAACCATCATTCTTAGCAAACTATCACAAGAAGAGAAAACCAAACACCGCATGTTCTCACTCATAGGTGGGAACTGAACAATGAGATCACTTGGACTCGGGAAGGGGAACATCACACACTGGGGCCTATCATGGGGAGGGGGGAGGAGGGAGGGATTGCATTGGGGAGTTATACATGATATAAACGTTATGCACATGTACCCTAGAACTTAAAGTATAATAAAAAAAAAAAAAAAAAAAAAAAAAAAAGAAAACTGAATGCAACAACACATTAGAAAAATTATTTATTATGACTAGGTGGGATTTATCTCAGGGATGGAAGGATAGTTAACATATGCAAATCAATTAATGTGATACACTATATAACCAGAATAAAGAATAAAACCAAATGATCATTTCAACTGATGCTGAAAAACCTTTGATAATATTTTATATTTCTTCTGGAAAAAGCCTCAAAAGCAGAGAACATACCTGAACATAATAAAAGCCATATATGACAGACACATAGCTAGTATCATACTTTGAGGAAAAATGGAAAGCTTTCCTTTAAGTTCAGAAATAAGACAAGGATCCACATTTTCACTACTGTTATTCAACAGAGTACTGAAAGCCCTAGTTAGAGCAATCTAACAAGAGGGGGAAAAAAAATAACATCCATCTTGTGAAAGAAAATGTCAAATTATCCTTATTTGCAGACGATATAATCTTACACATGGAAAAACTCAAAGACCCCACCAAGAAAAACCTGTTAAAACTGATAAACATATTCAGGAAAGTTACAGGATACAAAATAAATGTACAAAAATTAGTAGCATTTCTACATGCCAACAATGAACAATCTGAAAAAGAAATAAAGACTGAAATCCCATTTATAGTAACTATAAATAAAATACCTTGGAAGTAATTTAATCAAATTTTAAGTGAAAAACCTCTACAATAAAAATTATAAAACTCTGATGCAAAAATTTGAAGAAAACAAGAAAATCGAAAGAAATTCCATGTTCATGGACTGGAAGAGTTAATATTGTTAGAAAATCTACATACTACTCAAAGCAATCTACAGACTTCAATGCAATCTCTACCAAAACATCTATGATATTCTCAACAGAAATAGAAAAAACAATTTTAAAATTTGTATAGATACACAAAAGACCCAGAATAGCCAAAGTCATCCTGACCAAAAAAAACAAAACTGCAGGAATCACTTTACCTGACTTTATACTACAGAGCTATAGAAACCAAAACAGGACGGTACTGGCATAAAAACAGTCACACAGATCAGTAAAACTGTTTAGGAAACCCAGAGGCAAATCCATACATCTACAATAAGTTCAGTTTTGATAATGTTGCCAAGAAGTTACATTGGAGAAAGGACACTCTCTTCAAAAAATGGTGCTAGGAAAACTGAATATCCATGTGCAAAAGAATGACACCAGACCACTATCTCTCGCCATTTATCACAAGCAAATAAAAATGGATTAAATACTTAAATCTAAGACCTCAGACTCTGAAACTACTAAAAGAAAACTTTGAAAAAACCTTTCAGGACATTAAACTGGGCAAAGATTTCTTGAATAATACCCTGGAAGCACAGGCAATCAAGGCAAAAATGGACATGTGGGATCACTTCAGGTTAAAAAACTTCTGCACAGAAAAGGAAACAATCAACAAGGGGAAGAGACAATCCACTGAATGGGAGAAAATACTTTCCAACTACTCATCTGACAAGGGATTAATAATCAAAATATATAGGGAGCTTAAACCATTATATGGGAAATGAATAATCCAATTAAAAATGGACAAAATATTTGAATAGGCATTTCTCCAAAGAAGACATACAAATGGCAAACAGGCACATGAGAAGGTGGTCAACATCACTGATCATGAGAGACATGCAAATGAAAACTACAATGAGATATGATCTCACCCCAGTTAAAATGCCTTTGATCTAAAGAGTCAGGTAATAACAAATTGTGGTGAGAATGTGGAGAAGATGGAACCCTTGATTTTTGTAGCACTATTTACAACAGACAATATTTGGACACATCCTAATTGTCCATCAACAGATGAATAAAGAAAATGTGGTACATATACACAATGGAGTACTCTTCAGTCATAAAAACGAATGAGATCCTGTCATTTGCAACAACATCAACGGAATTGGAGGTTATTGTATTAAGTGAAATAAGCCAGGCACAAAACGACAAATTTTGCATACTCTCCCTTATTTGTGGGAGATGAACATTAAAACAATTGAATTCAGAGAGAAAGTAGAGGAATGGCTACCAGAGGCTGGGAAGTGCAGTGGAGGAAGAAGTGGCAATGGTTAACGGGTATAAAAAAATAGAAAGAATGAATAAGACCTAGTATTTGCTATCACAACAGGGTGACTATAGTTAAAAATATATTAATTGTATATTTTAAAATAACTAAAAGAGTATATTAGTCCACTCTCACACTGCTGATAAAAACATATCCAAGACTGGGCAATTTATAAAAGAAAGAGGTTTAATTGGACTTACGGTTCCATGTGGCTGGGGAAGTCTCACAATCATGGCAGAAGGCAAGGAGGAGCAAGTCACATCTTACGTGAATGATGGCAGGCAAAGAGAGCTTGTGCAGGAAAACTCTCCCTTATAAAGCCATCAGATCTCATGAGACTTATTCACTATCCTGAGAACACCACAAGAAAGACCTGCCCCCATGATTCAGTTATTTCCCACTGGGTTCCTCCCACAACATATGGGATTTATGGGAATGCAATTTAAGATGGGATTTGGGTGGGGACACAGAGCCAAACCATATCATTCCATCCCTGGCCCCTCCAAATCTCATGTCCTCACATTTTAAAACCAATCATACCATCCCAACAGTCTCCCAAAGTCTTAACTCATTTCAGCATTAACCCAAAAGTTCACAATCCAAAGACTCATCTGAGACAAGGCAAGTCCCTTCCACCTATGAGCCTGTAAAATATAAAGCAAGCTAGTTACTTCCTAGATACAATGGGGGTACAGGTATTGGGTAAATATAGTCATTCCAAATGGGAGAAATTGGCAAAAACAAAGTAGCTACAGGCCCCACGCAAGTATGAAATCCAGTGGTGCAGTCAAATCTTAAACTTCCAAAATGATCTCCTTTGACTCCATGTCTCACATCCAGGTCACGCCGAGGCAAGAGGTAGGTTCCCATAGTCCCCTATGGCTTTGCAGAGTACAGCCTCCCTCCCAGCTGCCTTCATAGCCTGGTTTTGAGTGTCTGTGGCTTTTCTAGGTGAACAGTGCAAGCTGTTCGTGGATCTACCATTCTGAGGTCTGAAAGATGTTGGCCCTCTTCTCACAGCTCCATTAGGTGGTGCCCCAGTAGAGACTCTGTGTGGGGGTTCTGACCCCCATTTCCCTTCCACACTGCCCTAGCAGAAGTTCTGTATGAGCACCCCACCACCGCAGCAAACTTCTGCCTGGGCATCCAGGCATTTCTATACATCTTCTGAAATCTAGGCAGAAGTCCCCAAACACCAATTCTTGACTTCTGTGTACTTGGCAGGCTCAGTTGCCAAGGCTTATGGCTTGCATCCTTTGAAGCCATGGCCTGAGCTCTACATTGGTCCCTTTCAGCCACAATTGGAGCAGCTCAGAGGCAGGACACTAAGTCTCTAGGCTGCACACAGCACAGGAACCCTTGACCTGGCCCACAAAATTATTTTCTCTTAGGCCTTTGGGCCTGTGATGAGAGGACTTGCCACAAAGTTCTCTGACATTTTCTGGAGACATTTTTCCTGTTGTTTTGGGAATTAACATTCAGCTCCTTATTATTTATGCAAATTTCTGCAGGGGGCTTGAATTTCTCTGTAGAAAATGGTTTTTCTTTTCTACTACATTGCCAGGCTGCAAATTTTCTAAACTTTTATGCTCTGCTTTCCTTATAAAATTGAATGCCTTTAACAGCACCCAAGTCACCTCTTGAATGCTTTGCTGCTTAGAAATTTCTTCCACCAGATACCCTAAATCATCTCTCTCAAGTTCAAAGTTTCATAAATCTCCAGGGCAGGGGCAAAATGCCCATCAGTCTCTTTACTAAAACACAAGAGTCACCTTTGCTCCAGTTCCCAACAAGTTCCTCATCTCCATCTGAGACCACCTCAGCCTGGACCTTATTGTCCATCTCACTATCAGACTTTTGGGCAAAGCCATTCAACAAGTCTCTAGGAAGTTGCAAAGTTTCCTACATTTTCCTGTCTTTTTCTGAGCCCTCCAAACTGTTCCAACTTCTGCCTGTTACCCAGTTCCAAAGTTGCTTCCACATTTTTTGATATCTTTTTAGCAACGCCCCATTCCTGGCACCAATTTACTGTATTAGTCCATTTTCACGCTGCTGATAAAGACATACCTGAGACTGGGCAATTTACAAAAGAAAGAGATTTAACTGGACTTATATATAGTTCCATGTGGCTGAGGAAGCCTGACAATCACAGCAGAAGGCAAGGAGGAGCAAGTCACATCTTAAGTGAATGATGGCAGGCAAAGAGAACTTGTGCAGGAAAACTCCACTTTATAAAGCCATCAGATCTCATGAGACTTATTCACTATCATGAGAAAAGCAAAGACCTGCCCCCCATGATTCTATTATCTCCCACTGGGCACCTCTCACAATATATGGGAATTATGGGAGTGCAATTCAAGATGACATTTGGGTGGGGACACAGAGCCAAACCACATCAAAGAGTATAATTGGATTGTGTGTAACACAAAAGATAAATACTTCAGCTGATGAATACCTCATTTATGCTGATGTGATTATTACACATTGCATGTCTGTATCAAAATATCTTATATAACCTATAAATATTTATACCTACTATGCACCCACAAAAATTAAAAATAAAATTTTGTAAATAAATGTGCAAATAAATAAATGTGCAAAAGTGTCAACAGGAATTTCTCAAAAGAAGACATACAAATTGCAAACAGGTATATGAAAAGTTGCTGAATATCATTGATTATAAGAGAAATGCAAATTGAAACTATAATGAGATATCATCTCACCACAGTTAAAATGGCTTTTTCCAATAGACAGATAATTAAGGAATGCTGGAAAGGATGTGGAGAAAAGGGAACCCGACACTGTTGATAGTAATATAGATTAGTACGACCACTATGACGAACAGTTTGGAGGTTCCTCAAATTACTAAAAACAGAACTACCACATGATACAGCGATCAATTTGGAAGCCAAGATTTGGAAGCAACCTGTATCCATCAACAGATGAATGGATTAAAAAAAATGTGGTACATATACACAATGGAGTATTATTCAGTCATTAAAAAAGAATGAGATCCTGTCATTTTCAATAACATATGAAGAACTGGAGGACATTATCTTAAGTGAAAGAAGGCAGGCACGGAAAGCCAAACTTCAAATGTTCTCACTCATTTGTAGGAGTTGTAAATTAAAACGATTAAACTTACAGAGATAAAGAATAGAAAGATGGTTACCATAGGCTGAGCAGTGTTGTGGGGGGCACAGAAATTGAGGATTGTCAATGGTTATAAAAATATAAGACAGAATAAATAAGATCTAGTATTTGACAGCACAACAGTGACTACAATGAAGAACAATGTATTATACATCTAAAAATAACTACAAGAGTTTAATTAAAATGTTTGTAACACAAAGAATGATAAGTGCTTGAGGTAATGAACACCCCATTTATCCTGATATGGCTATTACACATTGTATGCCTGTATCAAAATATCTCATTTACCCTAGAAATATGTTAATCTAATATGTACCCATAAAAATTAAAAAAGAACAAACACTCTTTGTAGCATATTTTGAAAAAAAGTTAGTTTGGAAACAATTAAAATGTGCATAACTATGAACCTACCTGTATAAATATATTTCCACATCCTTAAAACTTCCAGTAAAACAGAACTAAACATATTTGATGTGAACAGGACATATAACATGGCAGATTATAGGTATTCCACAATCACTTCAGCAGAAAGTAATGCATTCAAAAATAGTATTGGTTATAGAGGAGAAAATGACAATTAAAGAACAGTTTGGCATAGGGTAAAATGTCTAATAAACAGTTGGGCATAGGGTAAAATGTCTAACAAATATACGCATATACATAGTATGCATACACAGGTTGAGTATCCCTTATCTGAAACGCATAGGACCAGAAGTGTTTTAGATTGCAGATTTTTTTTGAATTTTGGTATATTTGTGTATACATGTTTATATATCTTTGGAACGGGACTCAAGTCTAAACATGAACTTTATGTTACATATATACCTTACACATATAGCTGAAGTTAATTTTATACAATATTTTAAATAATTTTGTGAATGAAAAAAAGGTTTTTGTTAAGCACTTTGTGTAATTTTCCACTTATGGCATCACATCATCACTCAAAGTTTTGGATTTTGGAGCATTTTATATTTTTGGATTAGGGATGTTCATTTTGAACTGATTGATGTGTGGGGGTTGAGAAGAACAATTATAGGATAGTGGTATCAGGAAAGGGGAATACCATATCATTTTTCTATTTCCTATCCTTAGAAGAGACTGAGCAATTCATAACAATCTTAAACCAAAATATCCAGCTAATTCAGCCCCTAAATCTTATGAATACCTAGATGCATTCTCTACATCATCTCAAACATGCAGACTGACTTATATAGGCCTTGAATTAGCCAGATGGCTTGATTTGTAGTTGTACTACTTGCTATTTTTTGTATAATTGTTTGAAGGTCCTTGATTAGGTTTGTTTACCCAATCCAATGAAAAAAGCCTCAGTGTGTAATTTTTTTCCTGATAAATAAAAAACCAACTACATAGTGACAATCACTAAGAACTCAGTAAATACTTGAGTTAATCATATGACTTAATTCATCTGTTCAACAAGTACGTACTAAATGCTTCTCACAAATTACTATAATAAGCACTACTTTTTTGTGGTACCATTTCTATACTCCTTCTCATGTCTATCATTAAGGATAAATTCCTAACATATTGTTCTTGGGGTCTAACAGAGTTGGAAGAAATTCCACATTTATAAATACCCTTATACCAGAGTACTCAGTACTAATTGAACAAGCATGAGATGATATCTTCTTAGAGAATACTCTCCATACAAAGAAAAATCTATCCCCATTACTGGCAATCAAAAAATAAATATTTGTCCACCACAGAAGAGAAATATATGTATATATATATGAAATATATATAACATATATATGAAATATATGACATATGGCATATATATGACATATGACATATTTAGGATATATATGACATACCTATATATAGGATATATAGGAGGTATATATATATAGGAGATTTATATATATGTCAGCGATTATATATATATATATATATATATCTTACCTGAAATTATCTAAATGCTCACAACATAAGAAAACTTATCCTGCCTTCACCATCATCCTGAAAAGGTTTAAACAACTTTAATTTATAAATTGTCTATGGTTCATTCAGACCATAAATACAAGCAGTACCTTTAATAGAGTCGACTGGAAAAGAATAAATTTAATTTCTTGGGATTGAGAAATAAATAAAAAATCACATTCTTCCTGAAGAAAGCAGCATAGACTTTATATCAAGCTCTTTCAAGGAGGTTGAATGTTCTGATTAAGTAAAAAGAAGTCATATAGTTGAGAAGAGATTAATCTCCAAAATGTATAAGGAACTCCTATAACTCAGTAGAACAAAAAATAATCTGATTTTAAGAATCAGCTAATGATATAAATAGACATTTCTCCAAAGAAGACTTACAAATGATCAACAGGTATATGAAAAAATGTTCAACATGATTAATCAACACAAAAATGCAAATCAAAACCACAATGATATATTGCTTCACACCTGTCAGGATGACTATTATGAAAAAAAAAAAGTGTTGGCAAGAATGTTGAGAATTTGGAGCCCTTGTACACTAATGGTGGGAATGCAAAATAGTGCAGCTTCCATGGTAAATATTATCAATGTTTCTTAAAAAAATAAAAACAGAAACATATGATCCAGCAGTTCCACTTCTGGATATATATTCTGGATATATATATATATTTAAAGGGAAGTTTATTAAGTATTAACTCACACAGTCACAGGGTCCCACAATAGGCCATCTGCAGGCTGAGGAGCAAGGAAAGCCAGTCTGAGGTTCCAAAACTGAAGAACTTGGAGTCCCATGTTCGAGGGCAGGAAGCACGAGAGAAAGATGTAGGCTGGGAGGTTAGTCCAGTCTCTCTTTTCACATTTTTTTGCCTGCTTATATTCTAGCTGAGCTGCCAACTAATTAGATCGTGCCCCACTCAGATTAAGGGTGGGTCTGCCTTTCTCAGCCCATTGAGTTAAATGTTAAACTCTTTTGGCAACACTCTCAGAGACAATCAACACCTCCAATCAAATCAAGTTGACATTCATTATTAACCATCACAAGTTGACCCCTTGTAAACCTGAACCCATACACATCTCCTGAGAAAATAATAAGGTCATAATTACACCTAACATAATACAAACTATTCTTCATACAACCGGAAACACACCAATCACCAACCCAAATACTATTACATAATGTTAACAATACTTAA
This sequence comes from Trachypithecus francoisi, assembly GCF_009764315.1. NCBI lineage: Eukaryota > Metazoa > Chordata > Mammalia > Primates > Cercopithecidae > Trachypithecus > Trachypithecus francoisi. The sequence continues at coordinate 31,433,279 of NW_022681471.1, forward strand.
ATGCTGAAATGAAGTCAATAAATCTTTTTTTTTTTTTGCTCTTGCAGACTCTTTATAAAAGCATTTTATTGGCATGTGAGTGATAACATTGACCCATTTAAAGATATCAGAACATTGTCATTTTGCAAAGTGATGTGTACAGGCACATGTCATTTTACTTGTGTCCAATCTAATTTTTAACAAACGTAACTTTTAAAGAAAATCCTGATTTTTTTCAACGTCTCATTTTTAAAGGGAATATTGCAAATCCAAGAAAGTTGCATAAAGAATAAGCAAAATAAATCTTATTTCATTGTTAAGAAACATTTTAGTAAATATTAATTTTTACAGATTTTAGTAAATATCAGTAATAAATATTGCATATATTTTATCATATAATCAAAATGTTATTGTTGATAAGAATATTTCATTTGCATCATCCTTTTCTCTTTGTTAGGCAATCAAGTCAATTTATCATTATTATTTTTCACGTAATTTTACTTTTTTAAACATTTATTTATTTTTTTTATTATATTTTAAGTTCTAGGGTACATGTGCATAACGTGCAGGTTTGTTACATATGTATACTTATACCATGTTGGTGTGCTGCACCCATCAACTCGTCAGCACCCATCAATTCATCATTTATATCATGTATAACTCCCCAATGCAATCCCTCCCTCCTCCCCATGATAGGCCCCAATGTGTGATGTTCCCCTTCCCGAGTCCAAGTGATCTCATTGTTCAGTTCCCACCTATGAGTGAGAACATGCGGTGTTTGGTTTTCTCTTCTTGTGATAGTTTGCTAAGAATGATGGTTTCCAGCTGCATCCATGTCCCTACAAAGGACGCAAACTCATCCTTTTTGATGGCTGCATAGTATTCCATGGTGTATATGTGCCACATTTTCTTAATCCAGTCTGTCACAGATGGACATGTGGGTTGATTCCAAGTCTTTGCTATTGTGAATAGTGCCGCAATAAACATACGTGTGCATGTGTCTTTGTAGTAGAATAATTTATAATCCTTTGGGTATATACCCAATAGTGGGATGGCTGGGTCATATGGTACATTTACTTCTAGATCCTTGAGGAATTGCCATACTGTTTTCCAGAATGGCTGAACTAGTTTACAATCCCACCAACAGCGTAAAAGTGTTCCTATTTCTCCACAGCCTCTCCAACACCTGTTGTTTCCTGACTTCTTAATGATTGCCAATCTAACTGGTGTGAGATGGTATCTCATTGTGGTTTTGATTTGCATTTCTCTGATGGCAAGTGATGATGAGCATTTTTTCATGTGTCTGTTGGCTGTATGCATGTCTTCTTTTGAGAAATGTCTGTTCATATCCTTTCCCCACTTTTTGATGGGGTTGTTCGTTTTTTTCTTGTATATTTGTTTGAGTTCTTTGTAGATTCTGGATATTAGCCTTTGTCAGATGAGTAGGTTGCAAAAATGTTCTCCCATTCTGTAGGTTGCCTGTTCACTCTGATGGTAGTTCTTTTGCTGTGCAGAAGCTCTTTAGTTAAATTAGATCCCATTTGTCAATTTTGGCTTTTGCTGCCGTTGCTTTTGGTGTTTTAGACATGAAGTCCTTGCCCATGCCTATGTCCTGAATGGTACTACCTAGATTTTCTTCTAGGGTTTTTATGGTATTAGGTCTAACATTTAAGTCTCTAATCCATCTTGAATTAATCTTCGTATAAGGGGTAAGGAAAGGATCCAGTTTCAGCTTTCTACTTATGGCTAGCCAATTTTCCCAGCACCATTTATTGAATAGGGAATCTTTTCCCCATTTCTTGTTTCTCTCAGGTTTGTCAAAGATCAGATGGCTGTAGATGTGTGGTATTATTTCTGAGGACTCTGTTCTGTTCCATTGGTCTATATCTCTGTTGTGGTACCAGTACCATGCTGTTTTGGTTACTGTAGCCTTGTAGTATAGTTTGAAGGCAGGTAGCGTGACGCCTCCAGCTTTGTCCTTTTGACTTAGGATTGTCTTGGCAATGCGGGCTCTTTTTTGGTTCCATATGAACTTTAAAGCAGTTTTTTCCAATTCTGTGAAGAAAGTCATTGGTATCTTGATGGGGATGGCATTGAATCTATAAATAACCTTGGGCAGTATGGCCATTTTCACGATATTGATTATTCCTATCCATGAGCATGGTATGTTCTTCCATTTGTTTGTGTCCTCTTTTATCTCACTGAGCAGTGGTTTGTAGTTCTCCTTGAAGAGGTCCTTTACATCCCTTGTAAGTTGGATTCCTAGGTATTTTATTCTCTTTGAAGCAATTGTGAATGGAAGTTCATTCCTGATTTGGCTCTCTGCTTGTCTGTTACTGGTGTGTAAGAATGCTTGTGATTTTTGCACATTAATTTTGTATCCTGAGACTTTGCTGAAGTTGCTTATCAGCTTAAGGAGATTTTGGGCTGAGACAATGGGGTTTTCTAAATATACAATCATGTCATCTGCAAACAGGGACAATTTGACTTCTTCTTTTCCTAACTGGATACCCTTGATTTCTTTCTCTTGCCTGATTGCCCTAGCCAGAACTTCCAACACTATGTTGAATAGGAGTGGTGAGAGAGGGCATCCCTGTCTTGTGCCAGTTTTCAAAGGGAATTTTTCCAGTTTTTGCCCATTCAGTATGATATTAGCTGTGGGTTTGTCATAAATAGCTCTTATTATTTTGAGGTACGTTCCATCAATACCGAATTTATTGAGCGTTTTTAGCATGAAGGGCTGTTGAATTTTGTCAAAAGCCTTTTCTGCATCTATTGAGATAATCATGTGGTTCTTGTCTTTGGTTCTGTTTATATGCTGGATTACATTTATTGATTTGCGAATGTTGAACCAGCCTTGCATTCCAGGGATGAAGCCCACTTGATCATGGTGGATAAGCTTTTTGATGTGCTGCTGAATCCAGTTTGCCAGTATTTTATTGAGAATTTTTGCATCGATGTTCATCAGGGATATGTCACATGATACAGGAGAAAGGAAATAAAATGAAGGTATTTTCTTAGTACAATTGTATACATGCACAAATATGTTTTCAACAAAAGAAGGAGGAAATATACTTAACATGTCTGCAGCTGATCACGTGATGGTAGCTGCTATTGAGGAATACCTTCTACTGCCCACTCTGTATTCCCTTTGCCTTCAGTAAGCACCTCAGCAGGTCATGTTGTTTATGTTTGTTTTTGTTTGTTTTTGTTTTTTGTTTTTGTTTTTTCCTGGTGGAGTGACCCAAACCTTCATTCCTGAAGGGTCTGGGTCATTTGTAGTCCTGCCTGGATTTGGCTGTTGTAGTTTCCCATTGAGCTTAATCACAGGGCATAGTAATACTAAGAGACACCCTAATGGATCTCCTGTATTCCATGCATACTCCTCCTTACCTCTATTGTGGAGTAGTATGGCTGATTTCATCTTAACAGTCCAGGTCAATCACCCCAGCCGACACTGTAAGTCCTGTCTTAGCCTGTTGATTAAAGGTAGAAGGAACTCAAAGGGTCCAGGTGGCAATCTTAATTTTTTAGTTTAATGGAACCATTATGTCTCCTGGTGGCAGCATTCCCCCCTCTGGAACTAAGACCACTAGGCCAGCACAACATAATGTCCCAAAATCAAGAAAGGAAAAATTTTGCTAGTGGATCACTAGGGGTAATGGTGAGTGGTGTCACTTCCACTTCCACCCCTTGATTCCCGGACATGTAAACCCTGGCTATTGGAGAAATAGTACCATATACTGGAGGCTGATTCAGAGCATACACAGCCTTCTGGAGAACTTTGCCCCAGCCCTGCAAAGTATTGACACCTAGTTGGCATTGTAAGTGTCACTTCAAAAGGCCATTCTACTGTTCTACCAGTCCAGCTACTTCAGGATGATGGGGGACATGGTAAGACCAGTGAATTCCATGAGCATGAGCCCACTGCTACACATCTTTAGCTGTAAAGTGAGTGCCTTGGCCAGAGGCAATGCCGTGTAGAATACCATGACGGTGGATAAGGCATTCCTTGAGTCCACTAATGGTAGTCTTGGCAGAAGCATTACATGCAGAATGGCAAACTAATATCTGGGGTGTCTATTCCAGTGAGGACAAACCTCTGATCTTTCCATGATGGAAGAGTTCCAACATAATCAACCTGCCACCAGGTAGCTGGCTGATCACCCAGAGGTGCCATATCGAGTACTCAGCGTTGGTCTCTGCTGCTGGCAAACTGGGCACTCAGCACTGGCCATAGTCAAGTCAGTCTTGGTAAGTGGAAGTCCATGTTGCTGAGCCCATGCATAACCTCCATCTCTGCTACTACCATGAACACTTTGTTTATGGCCATTGGGTGATAACAGCAGTGGCTGGGAAAGAGCCTAAGTGGTGTGCACAGAATGGGTCATTCTATCCACTTGATTATTAAAATCCTCCTCTGCAAGGGTTACCCATTGGTGAGCACTCACATGGGATACAAATATATTCAAGTTTTTGACCACTCAGAGAGGTCCATCCACATACCTCTTCCCCAAGTTTGTCACCAATTTTCCAGTCATGCTTTTTCCAAGTCCCTGACCATCCAGCCAAACCATTGGCTACAGCACATGAATTAGTATATAATTACACACCTGGCCATTTCTCCTTCCATGCAAAGTGCACAACCAGGTGCACTGCTCGAAGTTCTGCCCACTGAGAAGATTTCTCTTTACCACTGTCCTTTAGGGATGTCCTAGAAAGGGGCTATTGTGCTGTAGCTGTCCACTTTCGGGTGGTGCTTGTACATCATGAACTATATGTGAACCAGGCCTTAGTCTTTGCTTCCTTGTCAACAGATCATAGGGAACTCCTCATGAGGCCATTGGTGCAGGCTGGGGGAAAGAATGCAGGGGAGAGAGGAAACCATGGGCATTTGAGCCACTTCCTAATGTAACTTACTTGTGCCTTCAAGACCTGCTGGAGCCGGATCACATATATACCCTTTCCATTTGATGATGGAATGCTGCTATGCATGACCCACCTTACTGCTAGATAGGTCAGAAAGCACTCAGTTCATGATAGGCAGTTCAGGTCACATGGTGACTTGATGGCCCAGAGACAAATGTTCAGTTTCCACCAACGCCCAGTAACAGACCATGAGCTAGCTCTCAAAAGGGGAGTAGTTATCTGCAGAAGATGACAGGGCCTTTCTCCAAAATTCTAGAGGCCTGCTCTGTGATTCACCTACTAGGGCCTGCCAAAGGCTCCAAACAGCATCCCTATCTGCCACTGACACCTCAAGCACCATTGGATCTGCTGCATCATATGGCCCAAGTGGCAGAGCAACTTGCACAGCAGCCTGGACCCATGGCAGAGCCTTCTCCTTTTCTGGACCCCACTCAAAACTGACAGCCTTTCATGTCACTCAATAAATGGGCTAGAGTGACACATCCAAATAGGCCCACCAGGCATTGTGCCACTTTCTTGGTTGTAGGAGGGGCCAAATGCAGCAACTTATCCTTCACCTTAGAAGGAATATCTCAATAGGCCCCACACCACTAAATCCCTATACATTTTAGTGAAATAGAAGGTCCCTGAATTTTAGTCAGATTTATTTCCCATCCTCTAGCATGCAAATATCTCACCAATAAGTCCAGTGTGTTTGCTACTTCTTGCTCACTGGATCCAATGAGCATAATGCCATCAATGTAATGGACAAGTGTGATATCTTGCGGAAGCAAAAAGTAATCAAGTTCTCTTCAAATAAGATTATGACACAAAGCCGGAGAGTTTATAATCCCATGAGGTAGAACAGTAAAGGTATATTTCTGGCCTTGCCAGATGAAGGTAAATTGCCTGTGGTAGGCCTAATGGACAGGAATGCAGAAAAATGCATTTGCCAAGTCAATGGCTGCATACCAGGAACCAGGAGATGTGTTAATTTGCTCAAGCAATGAAACCACATCTGGCACAGCAGCTGTAATTGGAATCACCACTTGGTTAAGCTTACAACAGTCCACTGTCATTCTCCAAGATCCATCTGTCTTCTGCATAGGCCAAATGGGCGAGTTGAAGAGGGATATGGTGGGAATTACCACCCCTGCATCTTTCAAGTCCGTGATGGCGGCACTGATCTCCACAATCCCTCCAGGGATGCAATATTGTTTTTGATTTACTATTCTTCTAGGAAAAGGCAGCTCTAATGTCTTCCATTTGGCCTTTTCCACCATAATAGCCCTCACCCTACCAGTCAGGGAGCCAGTGTCGGGGTTCTGCCAGCTGATAAGTATGTCTATGCCAATTATGCATTCTGGCATTGGGGAAATGTCAACAGGATGAGTCCGGGAACCCACTGGACCCACTGTAAGTTGGACCTGAGCTAAAACTCCATTAATTACCTAATCTCCATAAGCCCCTAATTTAACTGGAGGACCACAATGACTTTTTGGCTCCCCTGGAATCAATGTCAGCTCAGAGCTACTGCCCAGTAGTCCCCAAAATGCCTGATCATTTCCCTTTTCCTAATGCACAGTTACCCCGGCAAAGGCCAGAGGTCGCCCTGGGGAAGGACGAGAGAAAGATTCACTGCATAAATTTTCAGTAATGTAGTGGGGTCTTTCCTCAAAGATACACAACCTCCCCTTCATTCAAGGGATACTAGGTCTGTAAACTGGCCCAAGTCTGGAAATTGATTGAGGGGCCATGCTTCTCTGTTTTTATAATTCAAATTAGTCTTCTGTCCATTTGACCTGGAAGTTTTCTGCTTATATAAATTAAGTAGGAATGCAGTAGGTTTCTTACTAATTTCACTTCAAGGAACACTGTAATTAATTAGCCAATGCCAGAGCTCTACACGAGTCAGATTACTCTGATTGCTACATTGCCTCTGTTGTCCATTATGGTAGCTATGCCCACCTTGCGTTTTATGGTTGAGTGCTGCTACTTGGCCCCTGCCACCTTCAGATCCAATTATTCTCATTGTATTTAAATTCTGTAGTTGAGTGACTGTGGTTCTCACTGTTAGACCTGACATACAGAGAAGAGCAATTACAGAAGATGCATGTGCTGCCCTCACAAATCTATTTCACAAGGCATGGGTCACAAGTATATGTTCTGGACCCTCCCAGCTGGGATGAGTAGGTCTAAAGTGACTAATCCATTCCACAATCCCAAACTCCCTAAGCCTTTGGATCTCTTCCTCTACATTAACCAAGGGAGATGAGGCATTTCCAGCTCACTCACAGTGGGCCAACATTTAATCCATATTTAATCTAACCAAACAAATAAACTATTAGAACCTCAACTCCCCAAGCTGCAACATTAAATGCAGAGTCCCTACGTAGTGAGCCTAAATCAATAAAATCAGCCAGATCCAACTCTATGTTCCTTCCACCATTATCCCACACCTTTAATATCCGTTCCCAAGCTCGTTCCCCAGATTTCTGTTGATATAAATTAGAAAACTCAAGCAGTTCTTTTTGAGTGTAGCACACCTCCTCATGGGTCACACTCTCAACCTCACCTCTAGGGGCCCGCCGGGATTTTAGTCTAGTTATAGGTCTAGAAGCAAACAGAGGTGTTGGGGGTGGCTCCTAAGGAGAATCAACATTATCTTGCCTGGCAACTGCCTCAGGGGAGGTCATTATTGTTGCCTCAGGCAGTGCAGGGTTTATCTCCTCAGATAAAGGTGGAAAGGCTGATGGCAGCATGGGTTGGGAGGGGATGTTGCCATTATTGGAGATGGGGAAGCTGTTTCTTCTAGCAAAAAAAAAGTTCATCCTAATTTATAAACGCAATGTCCCCAGCTTCATCAGTGTCCTCCCACATGTCCCCATTCCAAGTTGCAGGGTCTCATACTTTTGCAATCAATGCGCACACTTTAACAGTAGACACCTCATGAGGTTGTGCATGTACCCTTCATTGCAGGTCAGTCACTTGCATGTTAAAAGCTTGTATCTGCTTTTCTAAAATTTCAGCTCTTTCTCTACAGGAGATAAGACTCTCACTCAGGGCAATCTTAGCATATCTGAGGCTCAGTATCTGCTTCTGAAGCTGGGAGATAGAATCCCTGAGTTCATCATTTTCTTTCATCACTTTCTCCACTAAAGTTGTGAGCAACCAATCAGCTTCATTATGTTCCTTAGTTCTCCACATATGGTCAAAGGTATTACGTATAGAGTCACTAAACTCCTTGCCTCTCACAAGTGATAATCAAGAGTGTCAAACGCATTTATTTTGCATAACTCTCTAAACAGTTCATGCCAAGGACTATCAGTGTTCTCCACACTATTAGGAGTAGAGCCCTTAGCATTTTGGGCTCTAATTATATTAAGCAGCCAACTACAGAACCCCCAAACCAACAAAAAACTCCATTCTTAATATTCTGTTCCTCTAGAATCACTTCTGGTACCAGAATCTGTGTTAGGGTTCTCTAGAGGAACACAACTAATATATATATATATATATATATACACGCACACACACACACACACACACACATACATATGTATATAATACATATAAAGTTTACTAAGTATTAAGTCACACAATCACAAGTTCCCAAAATAGGTCGTCTGCCTGAGGAGCAAGGATAGCTGAGGAGTAAGGCTGAGGAGCAAGAATAGCCAGTACAAGCTCCAAAACAGAAGAACATGGAGTCCCATGTTCTAAAGCAGGAAGCATCCAGCAGGGGAGAAAGATATAGGCTGGGAGGCTAGTCTAGTCTCTCTTTTCACATTTCTCTGCCTGCTTATATTCTAGCAGTGCTGGCAGCTGATTAGATTGTGTCCCACTCAGATTAAGGGTGGGTCTGCCTTTCCCAGCCCACTGACTCAAATGTTAATCTCCTTTGGCAACACTCTAACAGACACACCCAGAATCAATACTGTTTATCTTTTAATCCAATCAAGTTGACACTCAGTATTAACCATCACATACATACATTGGAATATTATTCAGCCTTAAAAAATGAAATTCTGCAATATACAACAACATGGGTGAACTTTGAAAACATTATGCTGTTTGAATTAAACTAGTCACAGAAGGATAAACATGCATGACTGCACTTATATGAAGTATCTAAAATATTCAATTTCATAGAGTCAAAAAATGGAATAATAGTTGCCAGAAGCTAGAGAATGAAGGAAATGGAGAGTTACTAATCAACTGGCATAAAATTTCTGTTAAGCATAATGAATAAGTTCTAGAGATCTGATGTACAATATTGTACCCATAGTCAACAATGCTGTACTGTATGCTTTAAAAAGTGTTAAGAAGACAGATTTCATGTTGTGTTCTCATTGCATGAAGTAATTTTTAAAAATTAAAAGGGCAGGCCAGGCACCGTGGCTCACACCTGTAATCCCAGCACTTTGGGAGACCAAGGAGGGCAGATCACAAGGTCAGGAGATCGAGACCATCCTGGCTAACACAGTGAAACCCCATCTCTACTAAAAATACAAAAAATTATCCAGGCATGGTGGCAGGCACCTGTAGTCCCAGCTACTAAGGAGGCTAAGGCAGGAGAATGGCATGAACCTGGGAGGTGGAGATTGCAGTGAGCCGAGATCGCGCCACTGCACTCCAGCCTGGGTGACAGACGGAGACTCCATCTCAAAAAAATAAAAATAAAAATAAATAAATAAATAAGAGGATAAGTGACTATTTGTGTGCCTAACATATGTAAGACTCTGTTACATAATTTATTTTTATTTGCCTTTCCAGATTAATTTGTTTATCTAATATTTATTGAGTTCCTATTACGTTCCAGGTACTGAGGATTTAGCATGAAACAACAACAAAAATCCCTGCCACATATAGCTCATATTCTATCAGGAACAAATAGACAATAAACAATAAACATAATGCAGATAACTAATATTAAAAGCAATATGTACAAATAAAATGTAGATGAAGGAAATTACAAGTGGAGAGGAAGTGAGCTACAATTATAAATGAGGTGAACAGGGTAGTCTTCATTGAGATTTTTAGGAAAGAACAAGGTAAACCTCATTAGATATTTGGGGAACAATATTCTAAAAATACAGAACAGCAAATACAAAAGTTAGCATGGCTCAGTGTGCTCAAGGAAGAGCAGGGCAACCAGTATGTCTGGAAAAGACAGAGTGATGAAGAGAGAGAAGGAAAAGATCAAGTAAGGGACAGATAGGAGCATTTCAAGTAGAGCTTTACTTTGGATTTTACACTGAGAGATGGCAATGCACTGGAGGGTTTTGAATAGAAGAAAGATATTATTTGGCTTACAATTTAATATAATTATCTGGTTACTGTATTGATAATATATTATACAGTGGCAAGAATGCAAGCCAGGGACACCAGAAAGGAAACTACTGAAATAATCCATGTGAGAACTGATGGTGGTTCAGACAACAATAATAGCAGAGGAGATTGGAAGAAGTAATTGGATTCTGGTGATGTTTTGAATGTAAGGCCGACAGCATTTCCTGAATTATTGAATGTGGTCTGTTAAATAAGGCAATCAAGAATGTTTGCAAGTTGTTCATCTAAGCAACTGAGCAGATGGAATTACCATTTACTGAAAGAGGAAAGATATTGGGTGTTGGCGGGGGGATATCAGGAGTTCAGTTTGGGACAAGTTACATTTAAGATGCCTATTAGATATTAAAGTAGACACATTAGGTAAACAGTTGAAAATGTAAGTTTACAGTTTGAGGCAGAGGTGTGGAGTGAAGAAGTAATTATTATTGTATTTGGCCCATAGATGGCAGTTGAAGCTGTGAAGCTAAATGAGATCAATAAAGGGATGCGTGTAGACAAAACAGAGGTCCTGAGATTAAGCCCAAGGGCACTGCTACATTATGATGTCATGAAGAAAAGGATAGAAGTGATAAACAAAGGAGACAGAGACAGATGACCAATGAGGTACTGAGGAACAGAGTGTGGTTTCCTGGAAGCCAAATAATACATGTGTATCAAGAAGGGTAAATTGCTGTTACTGAAACAAGTAACATAAGGTATGAAAACTGACCTCTGCATCTATGAAAATTAAAGTCATCAATGACCTTGACAACAATAGTATCAGTGGAGTCATGGAAGGAATAGCCTTATTGAAATGGGTTAAAAGGAAATGGGAGAAGAGGATTTGAAGACCACATACAGACAAATTTAAGGAGTTTTGAGGCAAAAGAGAACACAGAAATTGGATACGAGTTAGTGGAGAAAAGAGGTGTGAAGTAAAGAGAATGGTTTCTTTTAACATGGGAGAAATAGAGTATATTTGTATACTGAGAGGAATACTCAAGTTAAAAGAGATGATGTTGGAGAGAGATAAGAGAATTGCTGAAGTAATGTTCCAGAGTAAGTGAAAATGGTTAGGATCTAGTACAAAAGTAGAGAGTCTGATTTTATTAGGAGTACAGAGAGTGTATGTTATTATTTATTCTAAAAACAGGACAGTGAAGTATATAAGTTCAGATTCTGGTAGATAGGGAGATATACTCATGGGAGTCAACAGAATATACCCTGGGGCCAAGACTATGCATTGTGTTCTTCCCTTTGGTCCTTATATCCACACTCCCCTTAAATGTTAAACATATTCCACCACAGGTAGCCATCACTGGTGTTACAGAAAAATAACTGCACTTGGAATTTAACACATTGTGTTTGAGCCCCAGCTCCACAATGTACTAGTCTGTGATCCTCTGCAAATTATCCCACTTCTCTGATCTGTTTTCTCAACTATAAAAAGAGTAGCTAAGACAATTACCAAAAAGTTATGTGAAAACACTTAGTGACTAAAGCTAAATGATTTTGAAAGTAACTTTAACTGCAGGAAGACCATTCTGGTCAACTGAAATATCATGTAAAAACCTATTATATGAGAAGATAAAGGCAGAGATCCTTTGGTTACTGTGGAAGTATGTGGTTTGAAGCGCTACTTACCCCCTCCCCCTACCACCAACTTTGACAGCTTTTGAAAGGTTTTACAGGGTCTCTATACTTCTGAGGAACAGTTGAAAGCCACTTCAACCTACAAATACTTCATATTGTTAACCCACTATTTATATGTTACACATATGTATCTTTAATGCTTGATATAACTTGATTATCCTATTGATAAACATGCCTATGCAGTTCGTTTACAAGCATTGAGTCCAGCCATGTCTGCAAAATAGTCCTTAGTCCAAACTTGATCTCCTCACTGTTGAATTTGTCCTTTTCTATCTTGATTCTTAGGTTGCTCCAGCATAAGGGCCATCTTCTACCCATGGTCATGAGGCAACAGGTTGGACAATGTTTCAAACTCTCAAGATATAATGATATTATGTATTTATTTCCCTGTTCCCCAAAATACAGCAACTGGTTATCTATTTCCTACTTGACCCTTGTATACAAATGCTGCAGATTTTCATTTCAACTGACTCTCTTGTGGTAAATCTCCTATTAAGCTGTCACCTCCTTCCCCATAATATATCACTATTCTTCACCTCACAGGATCTTCATGATTTTTTTCCATCCTTTTCTGGCTAAAGAGGCTGCAGCACTTTCTCTAGAAATAGATTAGTTAAATTTGGACTTGTCAAACCATGGGGATATCTCCATAATTGTTTCTATGCACCATTATTCACTTGTTTATACACAATTAGTGTAAGTATAGTGCTTCAGAGCCTTGGTACTAGAGCCACACTTCCAGGATCCAAAGTTATCCCACTTAATATCTGTGTAACTTTGTGCAAGTTAATTAACTGATCTATGTTTAATTTTTTTCATCCAACTTGGGGATGATTATGATAATGACTATAATAGTAACATTTATTGAGCCTTGTTATCATCATGTTATTATTCCTTTACATGAAAATTGTACTTACCTCATGAGGTAAGGATTAATTTGAGATAGTGCTATCAGAGTACATAGAATAATACCTGCAAATAAGTGCTCCATAAATATATGTTTTTTAATATAAATTCAATAAATATTTATTGTGCACTGGCTATGTGGAAAGCAATATGCTGTTCCTTGGGGAAAACATTCTTTAAAAACACAGTTCATATCCTCAAAGAATTTTCTTGGGATACTAACACATGTACAAAAAGTCATTCCAATAAAGTATCATACATACCATCATTGAAGAATGCAGGAGATGCTATCTTAGCATCATGGACAGAGCACCTAAGTCTGCCAGGAAAATTCTAGGAAAGCATCATAGAACAGGCAATTCCAGAACTGAGCTTTTAAGAATGAACAGAAGTTTAACAAGTAAATAAAGTGAAAAGAGGTATTCCAAGAAGAAAGCAAAACATATATGCAGGTACCTGAAGCAATATAATAAATTAAGGAGGGTTCAGAGAAATGTCAATAGATTAGAAACACTTGACAGTAAAGTCTAAGGAAGGAAGGAGTGGAGGGGAATAGAAGGGTAGAAGCATTATAAGCCGAAAGGCAGCAGTTCTCAAATTTTCTGGTCTCAGGAGTTGTTTATACTCTAAAAATTTATTGAGGATCCCAAAAGGTTTTTGTTTATATGGGCTGCATCCATAAATATTTATGATATTAAGGTTATAACTGACGAGATTTTAAACATCATAACATTAGAATACGTAAGCAAACTTTCCATGCTCTCTGAAAAAGATTGTTGTATACTTTGAGAAAATAAGAATGGAAAAAAAAACATTTCCAATGGCAATGAGAAAAAGGATATTTCAAGGGAAGATGGGTCAATGATAACAGCTCTACTCCACAAAGATTAGTCAAGTATCTATGTTGGTTTTACAAAAACACATTTTCATTCTTTTCTTTGCAGAGGATTTTATGTGTTATGGTGCATTCATTTATTAAAGTTTAAACATACTAGACAATGCTTGGGGATACATAAGTTTGTCATTTTCAGTCTTGTGCCTTCAGCTATTATTTCTAATGAAGTTAACCTCTATATATTTATCTCTGGCACTGACTTCTTTACCAAGCTTCAGCACAATTCGCCACTGTTGGACATCTTTCCACAGAGTCCCTCCCACAACTTGAGTACTGGCACATAATAATCACATAATAATTCAGTGAAAATTATTATCATTGGCTGCCTATTATATACCAGGTACTATTTTAGAGGTTGAAGATCTTGCAAACAGTTAGAAAAACATATCTGACCACATAATATTCCAGTAAGGGTGATAGGCAATAAAGACACACATGAAAATATGGAATATGTTGAAATGCAATGAGTTCAATGAATGAAAGTAGCACACATTTTCACTGAGCCAACTATAACCCACAATTCCATTAGTATGTAAAGTAGATCATTGTCTTCCTTTGTAGACCTCATTCATTTTCACAGCCACAGGTGTGAAAATGAACGAGATCTACAAAGGAAGGCAAATACATAGTTCTAATATTTGTTCCCTCCAAATCTCATGTTGAAATTTGATCCTCAATGTTGGAGGTGTTTGGATCATGGGGGTGGGTCTTTCATGAATTGTTTGGTGCCATTCTCAAAGTACTGAGTGAGTTCTTGCTCTATAGTAATGAGTGAGTTCTTGCTGTGAAAACTGATTGTTACAAAGAGTCTGGCACTTCTTCCTCTCTCTCCCTCTCTCTTGCCACTTGACATCTGTTCCCCTTCCCTTTCTGTCATGACTGCTGGCAGCCTGAAGCCCTCACCAGAAGCAGATGCTGGTGCCATACTTCTTGCACAATCTGCAGAACTATGAGACAAATAAACCTCTTCTTTTATAAATTCCTCACTCGTGTATTCCTTTATAGCAACAAAAAATGGGTTAAGAGAGGCTACAAGAGACTATGTAGGGTACAAAAGGGTATGTAGGAGGGTCTATAGCATTCAAACTCTGGTATTAGTTTAGCTGGTTATAGAAAAGTGCCAATTATCCTATGAATAAGAGTTCACATTTTATTTGGGTATATTATTCTAAAATTTCTTGTATCACCACAACCTACAGTTTACCACCAGCACCCCTCTCAAAAATGTGTTCCCTTGATTAAAAAATCAAACAGTGAGTAAAAGAGTGTCAAAATACATCAGCAAAGTCTATCCTCAAACCCGGAATAACAACTCCAAGCTCATGCCTTACTGAAGATAGGTTGAGAACGACATTTTTACTCAGTAGCTAGTACAGAAAAATATAGATAATATATACATAAATGTAGTTCAGAGAAAACAGCATATACCCTATATTTACATTGATCCAAAAGGTAAAACAATGAGCCTATTTAGATCATACTCACTGTAGCAAAATTATAACATATTAATATGTAGCATAATTTTAGCATATCTAATTTATTTAGATCAGATCACATTTATTCTAAGAAGATGTTTTAACATCAGATGTTTAGAAATGAGCACCAATAAGGATTATCAGCATAGGCATATTTCTTTAACAAGTTATTTGAACATTTAGTGCAAAAGCACAGCATTGGAAACATTTGATGAAGACCATGTTAAGTCTATAAGCAATTTTATTTCCTTTAGTAGATATTTTGAAAATAAAATAAATGAAAGCTCTTGGAGAAAGGACATACAGATGTGCCTTTGAAAACTAAGTGCCTTCTACAAGGGCACGCTGAATTTAAAATTATGTAATACATTTATAAACCAAGAAAACTGTCTATTTGAACAAGTTTGAATCAACTGAGGAAGAATGAACTACTTCTTAAACTTGTTTTATTTATTTATTTATTTAGAGATGGACTCTTGCTCTGTTGCTCAGGCTGGAGTGCAGTGACGTGATCTCGACTCACTGCAACCTCTGCCTCCTGGGTTCAGGCGATTCTCCTGTCTCAGCCTCCTGAGTATCTGGGACTACAGGCATGTACCACCATGCCAGGCTAATTTTTGTATTTTTAGTAGAGACAAGGTTTCACCATGTTGGTCAGGCTGGTTTCAATCTCCTGACTTCAAGTGATCTGTCTGCCTCGGCCACCCAAAGTGTTGGGATTACAGGCGTGAGCTACCATGCCCAGCCAACTTGCATTATTTAGCCATTAAATAATATTTAATAAATATTAAATGGGCTAAATAATGGGCTTGGTAGTTTAATTGTTGTCATTCTTCTAAATGCAATCCAATGTAAAGATAATGTGTCAGGAAATGCACTGAACACTTTAGTCAGTATTCCACGTATTATTTACCTTTCAAAGTAGGCATAGTGATAATAGACTATCATAGATAGATTATCATACATTTAGGAAAAAAAACTTAAGGCTCCCAAAGATTCATTTACTTACAAAGTATTTGAGCACTTGGTTTATATGTGATGTAAAGAAATATGCTTCTTCTACCTGTTCAAGACGCATTCTACACTTGATAACAGCACTTCTTTTGTTCTACAGAGAACCACTACTTCACATTCTAGACTGTCCCAGCTCCAGGCATGGACATGTGACCCAGGCTTGGCTGATCAGCATATGACACGTGGATGGGCTCTGACACTTGTTCAGAGATGAGCATTTGGTCCAATTAAGCCAAAAAGACAATCCCAGGACATCTTGCAGAACCTCTGGCAATGCGAACACTCTTCTGCTGGAACTGTTAACTCTGAGGTTATAAGCCTAGAGAGCTAGAAACCAGCAACCCCATGGAAAATGTCAGCTAGAGAATGAAATCATCTGAAAGCGGCATAGTCAATGAATTGGAATGAGGAATTGAAATAATGTAGGAAGAAACAGAATCTATCGATTACCACAGTTTAATCTCTGGGTCAGACTATGTTTGCAGCAAGTCCTACGCATATATTTCTCATACAAATAAAGCAATAAATCAATCCAATCCTGGGCTTGTCTTGTTGGGAGTTTTCTAATTACTACTTAAATCTACATATGTGTTATTGGTCTATATTTATTCTTGATTCAGTGTTGGTAGATTGTATGTTTTTAGGAATTTATCCATTTATTCTAAGTTATCCAATATGTTGGCATATAATTATTTATAATAGTCCCTTATAATCAGTTTTAATTCTGAGGCATCCATTCTACTGTTGAAGCTATCATTTCTAATTATTTGAGTATTTTCTCTTTTCTCTTAGTCTAAGGATTTGTCAGTTTTGATTTTTTTTTCAAAAAACCAATTCATAGTTTAATTTTTTTCTATAGTTTTCCGTTCTTCATTTATCTCTGTTCTGATCATTATGTTTTTCCTTCTGCTAACATCAGGTTTAGCCTGTTCCTGTTTTTCTAGTTTAGTGAGGTATATAGTTATTTGAAAGCTTTTTCAATGTAGGCATTTATTGCTATAAACATCCCTCTTAGAACTGTGATTACTTCATATCACAAATTTTAGTAAATTCTCTTTTCATTTGCCTTGAGATATTTTTTAGATTCTCTTTTGACTACTTCTTTGACTCAGTAATTGTTCAAGATTATGTTATTTAGTTTCCACATATTTGTGAATTTTCCCTTTTTTAATGTTAATCTTTCTAGTTTTATTCCATTGTGGTCAAAAAATATACTTGGTATAATTTTGATATTTTAAATTTGTTTATGACTTGTTCAGTGAACTAACACATGATCCATTCTGCAGAATTCTCCATGTATTCTTCAGAAGAATGTATGTTCTTCTGCTGTTGGATGAAAAGTACTGTATATGTCTGTTAGGTCTATTTAGCCTATAGTATTGCTAAAGTCCACTATTTATTAATTTTCTGTCCAGAAGTTCTATTCATTATTGATAGTGGGGTAATTAAATTTTTCTACTATTATTGTGTTATCATTTCTCCTTTTAGATTCGTCAATATTTGCTTTAAGTAATCTGATATTGAGTGCATATATATTTATAACTGGTATAACTTCCTGTTAATTTTACCCTTTTATTATTATGTAAAGAGCTTTATTCTATCTAGAGACAATTTTAACTTAAATTCTATTTTGATAAAAGTATAGCCACTCCTGCTTAATTTTGGTTGCCAATCACATGGAATAAATTTTTCCTTCCCTGTAGTTTCAACTTATGTATGTCCTTAAATCTAAAGTGAGTTTATTATACAGAGCATACAGTTGGATATTTTTATTTTTTATTTTTTAACCTGTTCAGTCACTCTATCTTTTTAGTGGGGAAGTTAGTCCATTAACATTTAAAGTAACAAATGACAGGGATGGATTTACTATTGCCATTTTGTTTATATTTGTATGTTTGAATTACAGGTCTTTTTTTTTCCCCTTTTTTTATTCTTTTATGTTTCTTTGTTTTATTGTGTTGATAGGCTTTTAATCCTTTCTCTTTTTCTTTTTTTATAGTAACTTCTATAGGTATTGTCTTCGTGGTTACAAAAGAGCATACACAAAATACCTTATAGAAATAGTTTGAGCTGATAGCAACTTCACTTGCATAGAAGAAGTCTTTACTTTTACATCTCCTCCACCCACTTTGTTTGCTGTAGATGTCACAACTTACACATATTTATATTATATAGCCATTAAAATAATTAACTTATAATTGATTTAACACTTTTGTATTTTAACTTTATAGTAGAATTAAAAGTAATTTATCCACTACCAGTATAGTAATATAATATTCTGGTTTTGTCTATATAGTTTCCTTTACCAATAAGTTTCATACTTTCTTAAACTCTCTTCTTGCTATTTATTATCCTTTCATTTCAAATTAATGAATACCCTTTAGAATTTCTTGTAAGGCAAGATTAGTAGTAATAAACTTTTGGTATTCAAAGTGCTGGAATGAAAACAACTTTCAACCAAAAATACTATACCCAGCAAATCTGTCCTTCAAACATGATTGGGGAATAAAGATTTTATCAGACAAACAAAGTTTTAGGGCATTTATTACCACTAGTCTTGCCGTACAATAAATTCTACAGGGAATTCATTAATTTAAAATGAAAGGATAGTAAATAGCAAGAAGAAAGTATAAGACAGTATGAAACTTATTGGTAAAGGAAACTATATAGACAAAACCAGAATATTGTATTACTATAATGGTGGTGCATAAATTACTTTTAATTCCAGGGCAAAGTTACAACACAAAAGTGTTAAAATAACAGTGGATACCCACTCCCTTCTGACCTACAAGTTTCCTGCTGAAAAATCCACTGAAAAGTTCAGGACATTATTGTTTCACTGCTGAATTCAATCAAAGAATAAAAGAAGAATTAATACCAATCCTTGTTAAAACATTACAAAAAGCAGAAGTAGAGTGAATACTTCCAACTCATTTTATAAAGGTAGAATCATTCCAACGTCAGAGCCAGACAAAAATTAAAAATAATAAAATTACAGGCTAGCACATCTAACAAACATATATGTAAAACTCCTCAGTAAAATACTAGAAAACCAAATTTAATAACACATGAAAATATTATATCATGACCAAGTGGGATTTATCCATGGTATACAGTTATTTTAACATATACAAATCAAAAAATGTGATACACCACATTACTAGAATAAAAGACAAAAAACACACGATCATCTCAATAGATGCAAAGAGCATTTGCTAAAGTACAATATCCATTCGTGATTAAAAAAATAACCTCTCAATAAAATAGGTATAAATGAGAAATTTTTCAATATAATACAGGCCATTTATTAAAATGCCACAGCTGCTGGTTCCTCTCTGAGTGGAGATGGCAAATGGCAGACTTCGACCTATGACAATCGGGCCTACAGCAGCTTCGGTGCGGCAGAGGGTCCTGCGGCAGTGCTGGTGGCCATGGTTTCCGTAGCCAGAAGGAGTTGCCCACAGAGACCCCCTACACAGCCTACGTAGGAAATCTACCTTTTAATAAGGTTCAGGGCGACATAGATGCTATCTTTAAGGATCTCAGCATAAGGAGTGTATGGCTAGTCGGAGACAAAGACACAGATCAATTTAAAGGATTCTGCTATGTAGAATTCGATGAAGTGGATTCCCTTAAGGAAGCCTTGACATACAATGGTGCACTGTTGGGCAATGGGTCACTTCATATAGACATTGCAGAAGGCAGAAAACAAGATAAAGGTGGCTTTGGATTCAGAAAAGGTGGACCAGATGACAGAGGAATGGGTAGCTATCGAGAATCTAGAGGTGGATGGGATTCCCAGGATGACTTCAATTCTGGCTTCAGGGATGACTTCTTAGGGGGAAGGGGAGGTAGTCGCCCAGGTGACTGGCGAACAGCCCCCACCATGGGCAGCCGCTTCAGAGATGGCCCTCCCTTCCGCAGATCCAACATGGATTTCAGAGAACCCACAGAAGAGGAAAGAGCACAGAGACCACGACTCCAGCTTAAACCTCAAACAGTGGGGACACCCCTCAATCAAGTAGCCAATCCCAACTCTGCTATCTTCGGGGATGCCAGGCATAGAGAGGAAGTCGTTCAAAAGGAGCAAGAATGAGCCTGCGGCTGAGAGGGAATGGGGCATGGGGGGTCAGAGCAGGACCATAGCCTGCAGCCGCCACTCCCATGCCTGCCGTTGGCCTCCTCACAGTGGAAACACAGCTTGTGAATGCATGTCAGCTGTTAAGAAGTGGTTTTTAGTACATTCTGGGCTTTGCTGTATCTATCTAGTGCCTATTTGTGCAGTTTTTTTCTTTCTTCTGCTGCTTCCCCATTTTCCTTATGTCCTTTTCCTCCTGCTCCTTGTTTTCCCAGCAGCACATGGGGTTCCTTGGAGGAGCAGAGGTGGCTGCTGTCAGGGGGACGTTTGGGCTGCGGTGCTGCGTCATTTTTCTCCTTTGCTTTCTGTTTTTACTTTAGACAGTGGCCCAACTCCAGGCGTTTCCTTTCATTTCCTCAGTGCTTCTCTTCTGACCTGCATGTTGAGTTCTGTATTGCTGGGGCTTCCAACAAAAATCAGAGTCAGTGACAGAGGGAATGGCAGGGACCTTGTTGGTATTTGGCTGTGATGGATATAGAGATCAGAGGCACCTTGTTTTCACAACTAGGATAAAAATATCTGCAGGGTCCTTTCCATTCCTATTTAGAAGGAGTCCTGGCTCGATGACCCCCTCCCCAGTGGACTGTCCAAGCAGATAGGCTCACACGAGAAACAGTGAGGCTGAAAGTGGGGGCCAGGGAAGAGCGGTAGGGAGTCCATGGAGAAGATACAGTGAATGCTTGCATGTGTTCATACGTGTTTGTTACTGCTCTTTCAAGGCGGTGGTCCAGCTAGTTCACTCTTTTCACTGGGCGTGGTTGAGGCTCCCCTCTCTGGCCAGGTGCAGCAAATGGCCGGCTGGTTTCTTTTCTGCTGGGCCAAGGCGCTTTGGGGGTGGAGGGGGTGGTGCTGGCGCTGCGCTGGGCTGACTGCGGCACTGACGCCACGTTTCCCCCCATCCCTGTTGCCTGTGTGTTTGTATTGATCTGTTCCTAGTATAGGCAACATAATGAGATACTGTGCTTCCCACCTCCCCTTCAGTTCAGAGCCACAATGGGTCTAGAATCTGGTACTTTACTCATTTCCTTTGATAAATTAAATTGTACTATGCAGAGCAGTCAGGAACCTTCAGATAGCCGTAGAGGACTGCAGCTGTCTAGGTCTGTGGCCACATCTTGGGGACACACTGGATTGTTCCCATGTGCAGGGTTCAGCACTTACTTGGGAGTGCTAGGGGTTAGGCTTTTGAGCTTGAACGCCTGTGTGTGAACAGATGAAAAATCCTTCAGTATCCAAGTCCCAGTCTGTCCTATGGGGAGCAGTTTGGGGGTGGCCGGCAGCAGGAGCCTGGGAAAGAGGCCCTCGCCAGGTGATGGCCGGGCCAAGGTGGCCTGGGGCGCCCAGCAGAGTGTGCTTAGTAGTTGGCCACCAGCTGTCATCCTTGGCTTTCCCTACTGTGTCTTTATTAAAAGGCCTCAGCAATCCACAGAACTCTCTCTCTCCTTCCTTCCACCTGTCAGCTTCTCTGCTTCCAAGATAAGAACCATTTGTGTAACATCAATACTCAACTTTAGAAAGACATGCATTATGTGGTTGTAATCAACTCCAATGCTTTCAGATGACCTACTTACATCTTCAATGTGGATAAGATAAAGAACAAAACAAATGCATCTAAACTTCTGGCCAATCCAGTTGACTTTTAAATGTAAGAATGGAATTCCAAACACTTAACACATTCAGCTATATGACAGAAAGTAAATCTATGGATATGGTATTTTGTCAATGATCTTTAAATAAAAGAAAACCTTATGTAATATTTACAAAAAAAAATGCCACAGCTAACATTATAATCAGTGGAGGAAAACTGAAATGTTTCCTCTAGGATCTGGTAAAGGAAGTATGCCCACTCTGACCATTTTCATTCAACACAGTACTGCAAATACCAGCAAGTGAACTCAGACAAGAAAAAAGGGATGCAAATTAGAAAGAAACAACATTATGTTTTCAGATAACATAATCCTATATATAAAAACAAAACTCTAAAGACACTGTATAGTACATTCTCACACTTCTTATAAAGACATACCCAAGACTGGGTAATTTATAAAGGAAAGAGGTTTAATTGACTTGCAGTTCTGCAGGGCTGTGGAGGCCTCAGGAAACTTACAATTATGACAGAAGAGGAACCAAATGTGTCCTTCTTCACATGGCAGCAGCAAGGAGAAGTGCCAAGCAAAAGGGGAAAAAGCCTCTTATAAAATCATCAGATCTCATGAGAACTCAATATTACGAGAGCAGCAGCACAGGGGTAACCATCTTCATTATTCAATTACCTCCCAACAAGTCCCTCCAACAACATGTGGGAATTATGGGAACTACAATTCAAGATAAGATTTGGGGGGAGACACAGCAAAACCATATGAGACACAAACAAAAATTGTTAGAACTGATAAATGAATTCAATAAAGTGTCAGGATACAAACTCGATATGCAAAAATGAATTGTGTTTCTTTCTATCAACAATGGTCTATCTGGAAAGGAAGTGCAAAAAGTGATCTAATTTTAGAAAGCATCATAAAGAATAAAATGCTAGGTATAAATTTAACAAAAAAGATGAAAAATCTATACACTGAAAACTACAAAACATTGATGAAAGAAACTGAAGACACAAGCAAATGGGAAAAAATTCCATGTTCATGAATGGGAAGAATTAAATTTATTAAAATGACCATACTGCCACATAGATTCAATGCAATTCCTATAAAAATTCCAATGGCATTTTTTACAGAAATGGTAAAACCAATCCTAAAGTTATATGAAATCACAAAAGACCCCAAATGGCTAAAGCAATCTGGATAGAAAAGAGAAAGCTGGAGGCATCATTACACCTCCTAATTTCAAATTATATTACAAAGATACAGTAATAAAAATGATTATGGCACCAGCATAAAAACAGACACATAGACCACTAGGAGCAACAGGGAATCCAGAAATAAACCCAAGCACATAGTATGAACCAAATTTTGACAAGAGCACTACATCTAGAATGTAATACTGGAATAGTCCCTTCAATAAATAATATTGGGAAAACTGGATATCCACATGCAAAAGAATGAATTTGGACCCCATCTTACACCACACACACACACACACACACACACACACAATAAAACAATCCTCAAAATGGATTAAAGACTTAAAATATAAGACCTAAATTCATAAAACTCCTAGAAGAAAACATAAGGGAAAAGCTTTTTGACATTAGCATCAGCAATAATATTTTTTTAAGATAAGGCATAAAAAGTTCAGGAAACAAAAGCAAAAATAAAAACATGGGACTACATCCAACTAAAAAGCTTCTGCACAGCTACAGAAACAGTCAACAAAATGAAAATGTAAACTATTAATTGGAAGAAAATATTTATTAGCCATATATCTGATAAGAAGCTATTTCCCAAAATATTTTAGGAGCTCAGTTAATAGTCGAAGAATAACTCAAATTAATTCTTCTAAAACATAATTAAATACCTGAGTGTAAAGATGGACAAAAGAGAGAGTAATGGAGCAAGATGGCTGAATAGAAGGCTCCATTTATTGTGCCTCCAGCAATCAATGGAGCCTTCTATAACAAATTATTACAAAAATTTAATAACTATCTACACAAAGAAAGCACCTTTATAAAAAAAACAAAAATCAAGTGAGCAATCATAGTACCTGGTTATACCATTTTATCACTGAAAGAGACACTGGAATTGGCTAGGAAAGACAGTCTTGAATTACAAATGCAATCCTTCCCCCATACCTTGATAAAGGTTGTGTGGCATAGAGAGGGAATCTGTGCACATGGTAGAGAGAGAGCACAGGGATTGTGAGACATTGCATTGAACTCAGTGCTACCCTGTCACAGCAGAAAACAAAACCATGCTGAACTCAGCTGATGCTCACCCATTAAGGGAGTATTTAAACCAGCTCCTCTATCCACAGGTGAATCGCACATCCCAGTGGTGAGAACTTGAGTTCCAGCATGCCTCATTACTGCAGGGTAAAGAGCTCTGGGGCCTAAATAAACCTGAAAGGTAGTCTAGACAAAAACAAACAAACAAAAACCCTACAACTGCTAGGTGTATTCTACTGCTGAATTGGGCTCACAGCTAGTGGCTGCAGTGGGCATGTGACCTACTGAGACAACAGCTGGGAGCTAAGGGAGTACAAGCACCATCAAATCCCCAACTGCAGGCTGCACAGCTCACGCCACCAAAAGAGACCCCTTCCTTATTCTTGAGGAAAGGAGAGGGAAGAATAAGGTAACTTTGTCTTGCATCTTGGATACCAGATCATCCACAGCAGGATAGGGCACAAGTCAAAGTCATCGAGATCGCTTTCAAGGCCCTAGCTCCCAGATGACAAGTCTAGACCCATCCTGGGTCAGAAAGGAACCCACTGCCTTGAAGGGAAGTACTCAGTTCCAGCAGAATCCATCACCTGCAGACTAAAGTGTCCTTAAGGCTCAAAGAAGCAGCAGTGATACCCAAGTAGTATGCTATGGGCCTTGGATGAGACTATGAGACAAGCTAGCTTCAGGTGAGACACAACACCTTCTTGCCTTTGGTGGCTAAGAGAAGAGACTTCTGCTGCTACAGAATAGCAGAAGGAAAAGTAAAGGGGAATTGATCTTGCACCTTAGATACCAGCTAAGCCACAGGAGGGTAGAGAACCAAGCAAGCTCTTGGAGTCCCCAATTCCAGGCATTGGCTCTAGAGCGGTATTTCTGCACCTGCTCTGGACCAGAGGGGAGCCCACTGTCCTGAAGGGTGAGTTTCAGGACAAGTAGCATTCACCACAAGCTGAGTAAAGAGCCCTTGAGACTTAAGGGAACATCAGCAGTAGCCTGAAACTACTCCCTGTGGGCCTGTAGTGCTGGTGACCATGACACAAAGCTGCCCTGCCTGTGGAAAAGAAAAGGATGAATGGGAAGGGCTGTGTCTTGTAGTTTGAGTGCCAGCTCAGTTGCAGAACAATAGAACAACACGTAGAATTCTAAGGTTTTTGACGACAATGCCTATTTCCCACAAAACACCTTTGTACCTGACTGGGGCCTGAGAGAACTTGACACACCGAAGGGAAGGTCACAACTCTTGACTGGTTCACCATCTGCTGATTGTAAAGCCCCCGAGCCTTGAGCAGACATAGGCGGTAGCCAGGTAGTGGCTGAATGGACCGTGGGTGAGACCAAGTGCTGTGCTGGCTTAATGTCTGACTCAGCACTGTCATAATGTTGGTGGTCACAGTGGTACATGTATTACTCCACCGCCAGCTTCAGGCAACTCAACACAGAGAGGGATACTTCATTTGTTTGGGAGAGAGTAAAGAAAGACAATATGGGTCTCTGCCTGGTAATTCAAAAAATTCTTCTGTACCTTTTCCAAGACCATCAAACCGATACCTCTGAGTCTGCAGAAACTACAGCATTACTGAGCTTTGATGCCCCTAAAGCAGATATGGCTTAGATTAAAACACACAAGATCTTTGGACTACCTGGAAAGCCTTCCCAATAAGGACAAGTGCAAACAAGCCCAGAATACAAAGATTAAAATAAACACCAAACTCCTCAATGTTTAGACACAGATGAACATGCATAACCTTTAAGATCATCCAGGAAAACAGGACCTTACAAAATGAACTAAATAAGGCACCAGGGACCAATCTGGGAGAAATAGAGATATGAGAACTTTCAGGCAGATAATTCAAAATAGCTGTTTTGAGGAAACTCAAGGAAATCCAAATAACCTAGGGAAGCAACTCAGAATTATATCACATATATTTAACAAAGAGATTGAAATAATTAAAACGAATCAAGCAGAAATTCTGGAGATGAAGAACACAATTGGCATACTGAAGAATGTATCAAAGTATTCAATAGCAGAATTGGTCAAGTAGAAAAAAAGAGTTATTGAGCTTGAAAACAGGCTATTTAGAAACATACAGTCAGAGAAGGCAAAAAAAAAAAAAAAAGGGAATAAAAAACAATGAAGCTTGTTTACAGGATCAAGAAAATAGCCTCAAAAAGGCCAATCTAAAGGGTAATGGCCTTAGAGAGGAGATAGAGAAAGAGATAGGGATAGAAGTTTACTCAAAGGGATAATAACAGAAAACATCCCAACCTAGAGAAAGATATTAATATCTAAGGAAAATAAGTTTATAGAACACCAAGCAGATTGAAACCAAAGAAGACTACATCAAGGCATTTAACAATGAAACTCCCAAAGATCAAGGACAAAAAAAAGTACCTAAAAGCAGTAAGAAAAGCTAGAGGAGCATGACATATTTAGAGTGATGAAGGAAAAATACTTTTACCCCAGAAGAGTATATCTGGGGAAAGTATTCCTCAAACATTAATGAGAAATAATGACCTTCCCAGACATACAAAAGCTGAGGGACTTTATCAACATAATACTTAATCAAAATTTCTTGTCCTACAAGAAAGGCTAAAAGAAGTACTTCATTCAGAAAGAAAAGGATGTGTAAGAGCAAAAAGAAATCATCAGAAGGTACAAAACTCACTGATAGTAGTAAATACACAGAAAAACACAAAATATTATAAGACTGTAACTGTGGTATGTAAATTACTCTTATCCTAAGTAGAAAGACTAAACAATGAAACAATAAAAAATAATAACTACAACTTTTCAAGACATAGACAGTACAATAAGATATAATTAGAAAAAAAAAAAGCTAAAAACTAGGGGACGAAGGTAAAGTGTAGAATTTTCATTACTTTTGTTTTTGCTTATTTGTTTATGCAAGTAGTGTTAACAGCTGAAAATAATTAGATATAAGATGGTATTTGCAATTCTCATGGTAACCTCAAATCAAAAACCATACAATAGATACACAAAATATAATAACCAACAACTTAAATCATACAAACAGAGAAAATCGCCTTCACTAAAAGAAAAAGGGGAAAGAAGAAAATTATAAGGAGAGGTCCACAAAACAACCAGAAAACAAGTAATGACATGGCAGGAGCAAGTACTTACTTCTCAATAACATTGAATGTAAGTGGACTAAACTCTCCAATCAAAAGATACAGACTGACTGAATGGGGAAAAAAAAGACCCAATAATCTATTCTCTACAAGAAACACACATCAGCTCTAAATACACACATAGGCTGAAAATAAAAGTATTGGAATAGATGTTTCATGCCAATGGAAACCAAAAAAGAGAAGGAGTAGCTATGCTTATATCAGCCAAAATAGATTTCAACAGAAAAACTATAAGAAGAAGCAAAGAATGTCATTATATAATGATAAAGGGGCCAATTCATCAAGAAGATATAACAATTGTAAACAGACATGCACCCAACACTAAAAAAACCTAGATATATAAAGCAAATATTATTAGAGTTAACAGAGCGATAGACCTCCCCAATACAGTAACAGCTGGAAACTTCAATACCCCACTTTCTGCACTGAACAGATGTTCCAGACACAAAATCAACAAAGAAATATCAGACTGAATCTGCACTACAGACCAAATGAACCTAATAAATATTTACAGAACATTTCATCCAATGGTAGCAGAAAACACATTCTTTTCCTCAGCACATGGATCATTCTCAAGAACACGCCATACATTAGGTCACAAAACAAGTGTGAAAACATTCAAAAAATTTAAATAATATCAAGCATCTTCTCTGACTATAATGGAATAAAACTAGAAATCAATAACAAAAGATTCCTGAAAACTATACAAACATATGAAAATAAAACAAGATGTTCTTATATTAATGGAAATACAATAAAACGAATTCCATAGGATAAAGCAAAAGCAGTACTAAAAGGGAATTTTATTGGTGTAAGTGCCTACACCAAAAAAAAAGAAAAACTTCAGATAAGCAACCTAATAATGCATCTTGAAAACTAAAAAAGTAGGAGAAAATGAAACACAAAATTAGTAGAGAAAAATAAATAATAAAGATCAGAATAGAAATAAATGAGTTTTAAATGAAGAAAATAATACAAAAGATCAATGAAACAAAAATGTGGTTTTTGGAAAAGATAAAATTTACAAACCTATGTCAAAGTAAGAACAAAAGAAGGAAGACCCAAAGACATTTAGAGATGAAAAAGGAGACATTAGAACTGATATTGCACAAATCCAAAGGATCATTAGTGGCTACTATGGGTAACTATATGCCAACAAATTGGAAAATCTAGAATAAATGGATAAATTTCCTGACACATACAAACTACCAAGGTTGAGCCATGAAGAAATCCAAAACCAGAGCAGACCAATAACAGGTAACTAGATCAAAGCTGTAACGAAAAGTTTCCCAGCAAAGAAAAGCCTGGGACTCAATGGCTTCACTGCTGAATTCTACCAATTATTTAAATAAGAAAAATAAGTAATACCAAGAAGCAATCCTATTCAAACTATTCTGAAAAAATACAGCAGGAGGGGGTATTCAAACTCATTTGATGAGGCCAGCATTATCATGATATCAAAACCAGAAAAAGACACATCAAAAAAGAGAAAACTATAGGCCAATATGACTGATGAATACTGATGCAAAAATCCTCAACACTAGAAAACCAAATTCAAGAACACATTATAAAGATCATTCATCATGACGCAAGTGGGATATATTCCCGGGAGGCAAGGTTGGTTCAACATATGCAAATCAATCGATGTGATAAATCATATAAACAGAGTGAAAAAGAAAAACGAAATGATCATTTCAATTGATGCTGAAACAGCATTTGATAAAATTCAACATCTCTTCATGATTAAAAAAAAAAACAACAGGCCGGGCGCAGTGGCTCAAGCCCGTAATCCCAGCAATTTGGGAGGCCGAGACAGGTGGATCACGAGGTCAGGAGATGGAGACCATCCTGGCTAACACGGTGAAACCCCGTCTCTACTAAAAAATACAAAAAACTAGCTGGGCGAGGTGGCGGGCATCTGTAGTCCTGGCTACTCCGGAGGCTGAGGCAGGAGAATGGCGTAAACCTGGGAGGCGGAGCTTGCAGTGAGCTGAGATCCGGCCACTGCACTCCAGCCCGGGGGACAGAGCAAGACTCCGTCTCAAAAAAAAAAAAAAAAAAAGCTGAGTATAGAAGAAATATAATATCTCAATATAATAAAAGGCACATATGAGAGACCCATAGCTAGTCTACTGAATGGGGAAATACTGAAAGCCTTTTAGCTAAGATTCAGGAGGATGCCCACATTCCCACTGTTATTCAACAGAGCACTGGAAGCCCTAGCTAGAGCAATCAGACAAGTGAAATAAATAAATGGCATCCAAATTGGAAAAGAAGAAGTCAAGTTGTCTTTGTTTGCAGATGATATGATCTTATATCTGAAAAAAAAAAAACTGAAGAATCCACAAGAAAACTATTGGAACTGATAAATTCAGTAAAGTGCCAGGATACAAAACCAATATACAAAGATCAGTAGCATTTCTATAAACCAGCAACAAACAACCTGAAAAAGAAATCAATACAATCCCATTTACAGTAGGGACAAATATAATAAAATACAAAACTTCAAAATTAAATTTACCAAATAAGTTAAAGATCTCTACAAAAAATAGTGTAAAATACCGATGCTAGAAACTGAAGACAAAAAATAGGAAGATATTCCATGTTCATGGATTGGAAAGATAAATATTGTTAAAATGTTTATACTTCCCAAAGCAATCTAAAGATTTAACGCAATCCTTATCAAAACATTAATGATATTCTTCACATAAATTTTTTAAAAAGCAATTATAAAATGTATATGAAGTCATAAAAGGCTATAATAGCCAAGGCTATCATAAGCAAAAAGAACAAAACTGGAGGAATCATATTATCTGACCTCAAATTATACTACAGAGCTGTAGTACCCAAAACAGCATATTACTACTAGCTTAAAAACAGACACGTAAACCAATGAAATAGAATAGAGAACCCAGAAACAAGTTCACATACCTACAGTGATCTTATCTTAAAACAAAGGGGCAAAGAACATACACTGGGGGAAAGATGGTTTCTTCAGTAAATGCTGCTGGGAAAACTGGATATCCATATACAGGAGAATGAAACTAGACTCCTACCTCTAGCCATATACAAAAATCAAATCAAAATAGGTTAAAAACTTAAATCTAAGACCCTAACCTGTGAAATTACTACAAGAAAATATTGGGGAACATCTCCAGGACATTGGTCTGGGCAAATATTTATTGAGTAATACCCAACAAGAACAGGCAATGAAAAACAAAAATGAACAAATTGGATTACATCAAGTTAAAATGCTTCTGTACAGTAAAGGAAACAATCAACAAAGTAAAGAGATAACCAAAAGAAGATAAGAAAAGATTTGCAAATTACACATCTGACAAGGGATTAACAATCAGAATATACAAGGAACTCAAACAAAACTATAGGAAAAATTCTAATAACCCAATTAAGAAATGGACAAAATATTTGAAGACATTTCTGAAAAGACATACAAATCGCTTACAGGCATATGAAAAGGTGCTCAACATCATTGATCATCAGAGAAATGCAAATCAAAACTACAATGAGATATTATCTCACCCCAGTTACAATGGATTATATCCAAAAGACAGGCAATAACAAATGCTGGTGAGGATATAGAGAAAACGGAACCCTCTCTCACTGTTGTCGGGAATATAAAGTAGTACAACTATGGAGAACAGTTTGGAGGTTCTTCAAAACCTAAAAATAGAACTACTATATAATCCAGTAATCCCACTGCTGGGCATATGTCCAAAGCAAAGGAAATCAGTACATTGAAGAGGTGCTTACACTCCCATGTTTGTTGCAGCACTGTTCACAATAGCCAAGATTTGGAAGCAACCTAAGTGTCCATCAACAGAAAAATGGATAAAAAAGGTTTTACTTATACACAAGGGAGTACTGTTTAGCCACAAAAAGAATGAGATCCTGCCATTTGCAACAACACGGATGGAACTGGAGATCATTATGCTAAGTGAAATAAGCCAGGCACAGAAAGAGAAACATTGTATGTTCTCACTTATTTGTGGGATCTAAAAAATCAAAACAATTAAACTCATGAAGATAAGAGAGTAGAAAGATGGTTATCAGAGACTGGGGAGTGTAGTGGAGGGATGAGGGGAGGTGGGGATGGTTAATGGGTACAAAGAAAACAGTTAGAAATAATGAATAATACCTAATATTTGATAGCACAAAAGACTGACTATAGTCAATCATAATGTAAGTATACATTTTAAAATAACTAAAAGGGCATAAGTGGATTGTTTGTAATGGAAAGGATAAAGACTTGAAAGGATATATACCCCATTTTCCATG
Organism: Trachypithecus francoisi; assembly: GCF_009764315.1. NCBI lineage: Eukaryota > Metazoa > Chordata > Mammalia > Primates > Cercopithecidae > Trachypithecus > Trachypithecus francoisi. The sequence continues at coordinate 31,464,859 of NW_022681471.1, forward strand.
ATGTGTTTATTATGCATTGTATGCCTGTATCAAAACACCTCATGTAACCCATAAATATATACACCTATTTACTCACAAAAATTAAAAATAATTTTTAAAAGAGAAAAATCGAAAATGTGGTATATATACACAATGTATATTGGTCTGGACAAATGTATTCAGCTATAAGAAAGAATCAGATCCTATCATTTGCAACAATATGAATGAAACTTGATATCACTTTGTTAAGTGAAATAATACACACATCGAAAGAGAAACTTCGCATGTTCTCATTTATTTGTGGAAGCTAGAAATCAAAACAATTGAACTCATGGAGATAGAGAGTAAAAGGATGGTTCCCAGAGGCTGGGAATGGTAGTGGAGCATTGCTGGTGAAGTTGGGATGGATAATGGGTACAAAATATAGTTAGAAAGAATGAATAGGGCCTAGTGGTTGACAGCATAACAGAGTGACTATCATCAAAAGTAACTTAAAGACACATTTTAAAATAACTAAAAGAGAATAATTGGATTTTTTGTAACACAGGATAAATACTTGAGGTGGTGATGGATACCCCATTTAACCTGATGTGTTTATTATGCATTGGATGCCTGTATCAAAACACCTCATGTAACCCATAAATATACATACCTATTATGTACTCACAAAAATTAAAAATTAAAAAACTAAACAGAGCAAATAAACAATGGACAAAAGATCTAAATAGTCATTTTTTTCTACAAAGGACATACAGATTGCCAACAGCTATATATAAAGCTGTTTACCATTATTAATCACCAGAGAAATGAAAATCAAAGCCACAGTGCAGTATCATCTCACCCAAATCAGGAGAGATATTATCAAATCACAAAATATAACAATGTTGGCAAGGGGTGGAGAAAAGGCAACCCTGGCACACTGTTGGTAGAAATGTAAATTGGTACAGCCTTTATGGAAAATAGAATGAGAGTACCTCAAACAAACAACAATAACAACAAAAACAACTATGTGATCCAGCAATGCCACTTCTGGTATACCCAAAATAAATGAAATCAGTACCTTGAATGACTATCTGTGATTTCATGTTCACTGCAGCATTGTTCACAATAGATGAGATATGAAAATAACCTAAGTTTCCTTCAACAAATGATTGGTTAAAAATTTTTATATAAATGTATACATGCATATGTGCACAGTAGAATATTACTCAGTCTTAAAAAAGAAGGAAATCCTGCCATTTGCCTCAACATAGATTAAACTGTAGGACATTTTACTAAGTGAACTATGACGGACATAGAAATACAAATACTGCATGGTTTCACTTGTATATGTAAAATCTAAAAGTATCAAATACATAGAAACAGAATAGAAGAGTGATTACTAGAGGCAGAGGCAGGGAGGTGGGGAAAATGGGGAGATATTGATCAAAGGGTACAAAGTTGAAGTTATGTAGGGTGCATAAGTCTAAAGATCTAGTATATAGCATGATCACTATAGTTAATAACACTGTATTATATACTGGAAATGCTCTAAAAGAATAGTTTACAGAAGCTTTCAGAAGCTAGCATGATAAAAAGGTAACTATGTGAGGAAATAAATATGTTCATTCGCTTGACTATAATAATAATCATCCTTATTTATGTGTATATCAAAACATGTGTACATCTTAAATATATATAATTTTATGAACAACAGAAATAAATAATGCAATAAATTATCATTTTACGTAAACCAATTTTGAAGTGGCTGCCTGTCACTGGCTAAATGAATCCTAATTGATTATACTTGCTTCAGGTATAAAGCTTTAAAATGACAATGACTGGATTTAAACTAAAATCACTGACTTTGAAATCTATGCTTTTTTCCCTTTTGCAATATTGACTCCTCAGCATACTTGCCAATATATATTTCTATTCCATTATGAACAAGCTCCAAGAAAAATACCTGAGCTTACTACTTTCTATTTATCCTTTAATTTGTTTAGCATGAGTATTACTGGTTGATGGAGCAGCCTTGTTTTAGATTAGTTAAAAGGCGTAACAAAGTAGTACTATAAATTATCCGAGTTTATGTACTTCTAACCCTTAAGCAAATTTTAGACTTAATGAAGAGAAAGCATACAGAAGTACAGAAAGCTGAAACACTTCAAAGCAAAAGAGGCAAAATATGGAACAAGCTAAGAATATAAGATTTAAAAGATACAGAATAACAGTGATAGATAGGGGTACAGTATCATTCTTCTGCATATGGCTACCCAGTTATCCCAGCACCATTTACTGAATAGGAAGTACTTTCTCCGTTGCTTATTTTTGTTGACTTTGTCAAAGATCAGATGGTTGTATGTGTGCAGCTTTATTTCTGGGTTCCCTGTTCTGTTCAATTGGTCTATGTGTCTGTTTTAGTAATAGTACCATGTTGTTTTGGTTACTGTAGCCTTTTAGTACAGTTTGTTGTCGAGTAATGTGATGCCTCCAGTTTTTTGTTTTTCTTCTTAGTATTGTTTTGGCTATTCATGCTCTTTATTGGTTCCATATTAATTTTAGAATAGGTTTTTTCTATTTGTGAAAAATGACGTTGGTAGTTTCATAGAAATAATGTTGAATATGTACTTAGCTTTGCACAGTATGGCTGTTTTGACAATATTGATTCCTCCAATCAATGAGCATGATGCTTTTCCATTTATGTGTGTCATCTCTGATTTATTTCAGCAGTGTTTTGTACTTCTTTTTGTAGAGAATTTTCACCTCCTTGGTTAGCTATATTCCTAGGTATTTTATTATTTTTGTGGCTATTGTAAATGGGATTGCATTATTGATTTGGTTCTCAGCTTGAATGTTAATTGGTGTATAGAAATGCTACTAATTTTTGTACATTGATTTTGTATCTTGAAACTTTACTGAAGTTGTGTATCACTTCTAGGAGCCTTTTAGCAGAGTCATTAGGGTTTTCTAAGTATAGAATTATATCGTCAGCAAAGACAGATAGTTTGACATCTTCCTTTGCTATTTGAATGCATTTTATTTTTCTCCTACCTGATTGCTCTGACTAGGACTTCCATTACTATGTTGAATGGGAGTGGTGACAGTGGACATCCTTGTCTTGTTCCAGTTCTCCAGGGGAGTGCTTTTGCCTGTTCAGTGTAATGTTGGCTGTGGGTTTCCAGAAGAATGAAACTGGACCACTACCTATCATAATTTTAAAAAATTCACTCAAGATGGATTAAATATTTAAATGTAAGGCCTCAAACTATAAAAATCCTAGAAGAAATCCTAGGAATGAAATATCTTTGTCAATATCAGCCTTGGCAAATAATTTATAGCTAAGTAACCCAAAGTAATTGCAACAAAACAAAAATTGACAAGTGGGACCTAATTAAAAAGTTTCTGCACAGCAAGAAAACTATCAAGGCCACTCAAAAGCCAAACATGAGAGGCAACGTTTATTGGGAGGAGAAGCAAGTTTTAATTGGAGAGCCAGAAAACCAGAAGATGGTGAACCACCCTTCTAAAGTGTCATCTTAACTTTTAAATATTATAGGGTTTTTAAATAGAAACTTGTTATAAGAGATATGCAGGAGTGGAACAGAGTGCAGGGTCTGTGTCTCTTGTTCTGATGGTTATCTTGGGTAATTACTTGTCCAGAGGTCTTGTTGGTGTTTTCCTGACTTTGGCCAGATGGTGGCGGACTAATTGTGACTCCCCTTAAGTGGGAAGACTCCATAGGGTCTCTGTTTCTGGTTTGTTCCAAGATTAGCCCCTGGAATTCCTAAGTAAGCATATAATTAGATGAGTGTGCATGGTGCAAGGGAGTGTATAATGAAAAAGGGAGAAAAACAGTTTCAAAGCATATTTCAAGCCTATCATCTAAGACTAAAGAAAAAGAGTTTTAAAATGAAATTCAAACCTGAGATGCTTAGTTAGAAAGGGAGTAAGCAGACAACCTACAAAATGGGAGAAGATATTTGCAAACTATGCATCCAGCAAAGTTTGCAAATAGCAAAGAAAAAAAAACTAATATTCAGAATCTATAAAGAACGTAAATTAATAAAAAACAACCCCATTTTAAAAACGGGCAAATGACATAAAAAGACACTTCTCAAAAGAAGTCATATAAGCGGCCAACAAACATTAAAAAGTGATCATCATCACTAATCCCCAGAGAAACACAAATCAAAATCCTAATGAGATACCATCTCACATCTGTCATTTAAAAATGTCTTTTGTTAAAAAGTCAAAAAATAACAGATGTTGGTGAGGCTGCACAGAAAAGCAAACACTTATACACTGTTTTTGGGAATGTAAGTTAGTCCAGCCACTATGAAAAGCAGTTTGGAGATTTCTCAAAGAACTATTATTTGTAGTTGAAATACCATTCGACCCAGAAATCCTATTACTGGTAGATATCCAAGGGGAAATAAATCATTCTACCAAAAAGACACATGTACCCGTATGTTCATTGCAGCACTATTCACAATAGCAAGACATAGAATCAACCTTGGTGCCCATCAATGGAGGACAGGATAAAGAAAATGTGGTACATATACACCATGGAATACCACACAGTCATAAAAACAAATGAAATTATGTCCTTTACAGCAACATGGATGTGGCTGCTGGCCATTATTGTATCAAACTAATGTGGAAACAGAAAACTAAATGCTGCATGTTATCACTTATAAGTGGAAGCCAAATATTGGGTACACATGGACACAAAGATGGGAACAACAGACACTTTGAACAGGCGATGGCTGATAAACTACTATCAGTTACTATGATCACTACCCAGGTGATGGATTCATTCAAACTCCAAACCTCAGTATCACACAATATACCCAGGTTACAAACCTGCACGTGTACCCTCCCCCCGATTCTAAAATAAAAGCTGAAGAAAGAAAAACCTGATAGAGAATAATGAAATGGTATAAATATTGGACATGGACATCCTTGTGAACAGAATCAGATCAAAAAAAAAAAAAAAAAAAAAAAGGATAGCCACTAAACACCCTGAAATTCAAACTCCAAACTGCTATATATGGAAGCTCACTGCTATCTGCTATCCAGTGTGAAGTTAACAACACAGTACACTGACTAATCCCGGTGATGGCATTTTCTGTAAATCTTCCATAATATCAACGTGCTTCTGTCACCAGAATGTCATATTGTCCACTTCTCTTGGAAATAAAACTATTACCATCAATTCTGAAGAATAAATTTGAATTGTGCCCTAACTCATATTAACCTCTTTTTGTAGGCCATTATACATCCTCATTTTTTATTAAAAGAAATGATTTCCATCATTTGAGAGTTTATAAAGCAAAAAACAGCTCTTGATTACTCAGCACTTTTACAGAAATCATATCCTGGTAATTATGTGTTACTCAAAACTGCATAAGTAAAACTATCGCCATTATACTAAAATTAACTTAAAAGAGTCATTTCCCTTGCATGTTCTTAAAATTCTAATTATCTTGCAAGTTTGTTTAGAAAGAGTTAGCTGATATTTCCATCCATTAGTCTTAAAACTAAGCTGATTGGAAAGAACAGCTATAGATGGACTGAAGAGGAAATAATGCTATACCTTCATGAACAACTAAATGAAATGATTTGAATAATCTTTAAAACACAGCAGACTTTTGTACTTGTTTTCTCTGCCTGGAATACTCTTTTCCCAGATAGTCCTATAGATGCCTTGCTTCCTACATTCATTCAGGTCTATGCTTAGATATGTTATCTGTACCGATTGTCCTTGACTACCCTAACTAAAATAGCCACCACTATACCCTTCATAACTCTGTCTTCTAGCTTGCTTTATTTTTCTTCTTAGCACTTATCATTTAGAAGTAAGTGCTTATATTCTGTGTTTGATTTATTCTTGGTGGACACAAACTTTGTCTTCCACAACATCTAGCAAATAGCAAGCACCCAGTAAATATGTTTTGAATAAATTAATAAATTCAGGAAACTAGTTTACAGATTTCAGCTCCATAGCTCTTTCTAATCTTTTGGTCTCCTCAGTGATTACTGGCTTATCCATCTGGGATCAACTACAAGAACTAAAAGAAAAGAAGCTAATAGCTAGGACTAAAAACAGAGAATTAAAAAATTACAAAAGGCCAATAATAATTTTCAGATACTTCATCTCATTATAAATCATATGAATCAAAGAATTTAAGAACAAATTACAATCTTTCACTTACCAAATGACTGGAATCTTTTCTGTATTATTAAAATTCCCAGTGTTGTTATCTAAAAAAAAAAAAAAAAAAAAGGGCAATCTTAGACACTGGCAATGAGTATATTATACATTGGTGCAATTGATCTTGACAGCAATTTGGCAATAGGTATCAAAACATTAAATGCATAATGTTGGATATATCAACCTTATTTGGATGAAGTTCTACTAAGGAAATTATTATTGCTACTTTAAAAGATCATACTATATGGAAGTTTTTTGCAGTATTGTTTCTAGGAGTGAACACTTTAAAACTACCTATACATCAGAAAGTGAGGACTGCTTAAAAATCTATGGAGCATTTATGCAAAAAGATATTATACAACCATTAAAAATAATGGTGAATAAAATTAAATGTCATTTATATTATTGAAAAATTAATTTCCATTAATTTTATTTTTGAATATTTTTATATCCAAAATTAATGTGATTTTATTGAATATTAAGATTTCATTTTTGAATATTAAAAAAAGTTAAGTGTTTGTTGTATAACTATTTTTAAAGTGTACTATAAGGATATAAATCAAAGTGTTATTATTAATTTTCCTATGTATATAATTGTATTACAGAATGATTTATTTTTCTTTTTTTGCTTATCTATTTTTTTTAAATTTGTACAATTAACCATTAGTTCTATCACTAAAATGAGATTTTTAAATAATGTTAACTGAATTTCCTTAAAACTAACCAGCTTGCATTGTGGGCACTTCAAGTAAACGTATATTAAGAAGTTCATTGAAATAGCTGATCAGCTAAAATTGCCTGGATTTTAAAATGTCTATGGTGATGTCTTTCTTTTTATTAAGAATACAAAACATGGCTTTTAAAAATAATATGTGCTTCTCTCTCCACTAATAGAAGAGACCATACAAAACAATATGGATATTCAAAATTATTTTTTATACATGGCCCCTAATCTAATCAGATACACACACATATAATATCTTAATATTTCATATATTAAACATATGATACTAGCCAGGTGTAGTGGTACATGACTGTAGTCCAAGTTACTCAGGATGCTAAGGTAGCAGGATCACTTGAGACCAGGAGTTTAAGACTGCAGTGAGCTATTATCATGCCACTACACTCCAGCCTAAACTACAGACCAAGACCCTGTCTCTAAATATATAATTCTATAATATTGCCGTAGATGTTGTATTAGTCCATTCTCACATTGCTGGAAAGAACTTCCTGAGACTGCATTATTTATGAAGAAAAGAGGTTTAATTGACTCACAGTTCTGCAGGCTGTATGGAAGCATGGCTGGGAGGCCTCAGGAAAATTACTACCATGACAGAAGACGAAGAGGAAGCAAGCTTACCATGGTGGAGCAGGAGAGAGAGAAGACGAAGAGGAAGCAAGCTTACCACGGTGGAGCAGGAGAGAGAGTAGAGAAAGTGCTACACACTTTCAAACAATCAGATCTCTTGAGCACTCTATCACAAGAACGGCAAGGAAGAAGTCTGCCCCCACGATTCAATCACCTCCTACCCACCCCTCCATCAACATGTGGGGATTACTATTCGACATGAGGTTTTGGTGGGGATACAGAGTCAAATCATATCAGAACTGTTTTAGTAAAAATAATTAATGCAACTCTATGCTCTCTCTGGCCTGTAGATAAAATACTCAGATGTTATTTTCCAATGTTTCTTATGGCACAGACGTCAGTAAATACATTTATCTTTTTTTATGTCTTATAATAATGTAGTAGATTAGAACCAGAGAATTACTCAGTATGTTTAATATATGAAATTCTGTCTACAAGATGGAAGGAAGCATTCTCTTTTCTGCCTATCCAAATTCTTTAAAACTACTCCAAGAATTTATTTTTGGTTTCCCCAATCCACAAAGAAATTTTTCTTAGCATTTAAATTCAAATTCAGTATTCTATTATGTGACTTCAGAATATTATCTGGTTACTTGTAACTCCTTCCCAGATAAAGTAGAAAAACTCATGAGGAGAGGGGTTATGGTTATTAGATTAATTTCGTGTTCCTCACAGAGTGAATACCTATAAATTTGACAATATTCATTTGTGTGTTCATTTATAAAATGTGAAGACATATGCTGATTCCTGTTCATCTTGAGACTGTCTATTTTGATGGCTATGCAAGGCACAGGGCATGAACGGCAAAGCTTAGGGTGCTCAAAGGCGGAAGTTCAATAATTGACCCCAGAACAAAACCAGGACCTCAAAGAGTTACATCTTCTGCAAAAGAGTAAACCATAGAACAGCCCATTCCAAAGAGGCAAACAGCAAGGATATCTTCCTGTCTCAATCTTGATGTAAGCTAGAAAACAAAAATCTACCCCCGAGAATCTAACAAGATAAAGTCCTCTCAGGGGGTTAGAGTCTCAATCCGTATTCTCTCTCAAATGAAAAATAATCTAAGTTGGACATTTATTTTAAGTGGTACTGAGTTAATGCAAAACCTAAGTGTTTGATAAAACAAATTAAAGTCCTTGAGGAATCTGCTTTGAACATAGACATCAGAATTCCCATAAATGCGGTTCATTATCATGGATTACAACCAAAAGGTACAGAAACACAAGAAAGCTAGGCACTAGGATCAAAAGCCTGCAAGTACAAGCACACATGCACAAACGCACACAAACACTATAAAACTACACTTCCAAAGAGTTCTGAAATCAGGCTTTCTGAATATATAATACAAAATAAGTATGCTTAAGTTTTAAACAGGGTATCAATAGTATTAGTAAATAAATGTTGAACAAGTGCATCAGTCAAGTTAAAAAAGAACAAGAGACTTTTTAAATGTCCAGAAAACTAAATAGAACTTCTAGAAATAACACACAAATAAAATTATAAAAATAACTCAATCGATAGTATAAAAGCAGAATAGGTATAGCTGAAGATAATATTAGCAGAATGAAATATAGCTGAAGAAATAACACAGAATGTGGAAGAAACAAAGATGTAAAATATAAAAGGTTAAGAAACATGAAAGATACCATAAGGATATCTAATATACATCTACTATAGTTACAAACAGAAAAATGAGAGAATAGGGACAGGCAATACTTGAAGAAACAATAGCTGTGAATATTCCAGAATTGTTATATAAATTAATCTTCAGATACAAGAATATTTCATCAAGATAAAAAATAAAATAAATCCACTCCAAGACTTATCACAGTGAAACTGCAGAATAACAAAGACAATGAAAAAAACACTACAAGCTGCGAGAAATAAAAGACAATGTACACACACACACACAAATAAAAAGTAGATGGATGGTGGACTATACAACACTACCAATGATAGCTAGAAAATAGTGCAAAGATATCTAAAAATTGTTCAGGTAAAATAACTGTTAGAGGTATATTATTACAATTAAGATTGTAAAATAATCTTAAGAATATGGGCAAGTTAAAGACATTTTCAGACAAACAAAAGGATTCATGACCAACAGATATTCACTAATAAAAATTTCAGATAATATAATCCAGAGAGAATTAAAATGACTCCAAGATGAAAGCAAAAAATAATGCTGATTATAGTGAATGAATGAATTCCAGAACCAGTAAACTTTGGATTTGGATTTATACCAACTATAAGCAATCTTACCAGGAAAAAAAAAATGTAGAGAACTAGAGCTTAACTAAATCACACCACAGGAAAAACCTAGTTAAAAGGAGGGAGGAAATCAATATAAAAACAAGGTTTGACATTACAAAATAAATGCAGTTAATTTATTCCAGCTTATTAATTAGAGTTGTTCATCCCATACTATTCCTCAGAATGTATTGTCCTTTTATAGACAACAATGACACCCTGGCCTGCCAACGTTGGAACATGTCGTGTGAGTTATTTTAGAAGGAGGGATAGGTTTGCTCTGAGATAGCCACTTGGTGATTAGTGACCCATATTATAAGGAAGAGGATCAGTGCTAATAAGGACTAGAGTGTCTACCTGAGCCCTCAGTAGGCAAACCTAATTGAGTGTTCCTTGAAAAAATTGTCTCAATTAGGTGAAATTTCAACAGCTCCACTATAGTATCAGATTGCCTTTATCACAGAGTTCCTTCTACTGTTAAACTAGAAGACCTGGACACACTGAAGAGTATTCCCTCAGACTAAAATTAAGAAAAAAATGGGCACATACAAGAAATCTCTATCTTCTCCATCCTTAATTGTTGAGTTGGCCCAATGAATGAATCACTTGCAAATCCCAAGCAACCCCTTATTGAGAGAGAACAGATCACTAATAGTAAATAAGTATGGACAAATTATGGCCCTATTAGCTGCATACAAAGGGAAATAGAAACTTGGGGACATATTAAAAAATGAGAGCTCAAAGATAGCCACTCTTTAGAAAGTCCCAAAAGGAATAGGGCTGTTAGGTTCATAATGCATCCCAGCAGTCACATTCTATGTCATTTACTATTTTCAGCTGGCTGATGTAAACTCAAAAGGAAAGAAAAAAATTTATTAGATAAACTTTCAAGGATGGGAGTGGAAGTTGAGGAACAGGTTAAAAGAAGATAGTAAACCTCCCCATTTTCTGAAACATCTGGTCTCCCCATTTTGCTTCATAATGGGATACTATACATACACAGATGACAATATAATAAGCTTTACTTATCAAATTATTTTCCATTTGTCATCTCATTCTATTTCCACATGCATCCAGTGTAATAAGGCAAATTTTACTCTCCATACACAAAAGATACGAAAACTAATCAACAAAAACATAAGTGACTAGTCCAGGATTAAATGTATTATTAGCAGTGGAATGCTTAATTCCTATTCCACTGCTCTACTGAGTATAATGGTTCTAAATAATACTGCCTGGGTTTCAATCTTACCTCTGCCACTTGTTACCTATGTGAGATAGAACACCACACTACTTAATCTCTCTAAGTCTCGGAGTATTTTTTGGTGTGTTTGTAAAACCAGGTTGACAATAAAGATTAAATATGACACACATAAAGTCAATTACACATAGTAAGTCCTCTGTGTGTAATTGATTTACTAAGCATTTTGAACTGAGTAGCTTTATTTTTCTCCAATCACTGCTCTCCTAACTCCATGGAAATTCCCATTGTGGTCCCTTACTGACTCCTGGGCTTACTTCAAAAAAATATGCAGTCGGCCGGGCGCGGTGGCTCAAGCCTGTAATCCCAGCACTTTGGGAGGCCGAGACGGGTGGAACACGAGGTCAGGAGATCGAGACCATCCTGGCCTACACGGTGAAACCCTGTCTCTACTAAAAAGCACAAAAAACTAACTGGGCGAGATGGCGGGCGCCTGTAGTCCCAGCTACTCGGGAGGCTGAGACAGGAGAATGGCGTAAACCCGGGAGGCGGAGCTTGCAGTGAGCCGAGATCCGGCCACTGCACTCCAGCCTGGGCGACAGAGCAAGACTCCGTCTCAAAAAAATATATATATATATAAAGTGAAAATTTGTTAAGAATACCCATTACTACTTAGAACAAAGGGTCTTGCTGGATTACTGTAATAATCTTCTGGTCAAATTGGGCTCAAAATATTTCCAGAGATGGATATAAATACACTTTAAAAATTGCTTCCTTTCGAATAACATATTTTCTTACAGTTAATTATAACATTTCCTTTTTTATTACTCAGAAGACAGAAGCAGAACAACTTCACAATAAGCTGAGGGGCATTTTAGACAGTACCGAGGCACTAGAAAAGTAATCCTGTGTTCCTACAGAATTTCCTGCTGAATCTCATGAATACTGTTTACTAAATCATATTATCTTAGAATCCAAAAAACACAATAACAGGAATCTGAGAACTAAAAATGTACAATTCCTTATTTTATGGGGATGCATGCTTAAATATAAGTTCTCTAAGACTATTTAAAGGAAGTGATAACAGTCAACCAACAAAAATTTACTAATCACTTACTATAAACAAGCTATCATTAAGGAAGATGGGATCAAAAAGGATTTAATATAGCCTCTACTTTAAAAAAAGTACATTATGTGGTGGGAGCACTGAAAGGTAATCAGGACAAACATATACCAACACCAAAAAAGAAGAATATAAGGCAGTATGTGCTGTGCAAAATGACAACCATGAAGAGGAAGTGCTTTATTTATTTATTTATGTATTTATTTTTTGAGATGGAGTCTCGATCAGCCACACAGGCTGGAATGCAGAGGCACGATCTCGGCTCACTGCAACCTCCGCCCCTGGGTTCAAGCGATTCTCCTGTCTCACCCTACTGAGTAGCTGGGACTACAGGTATGCACCACCACCACCATGCCCAGTTAATTTTTTTTTTTTCTTTTTAGTAAAGACAGGGTTTCACCATGTTGGCCAGGATGGTCTTGATCTCTTGACTTCCTGGATCCACCCACCTTGGCCTCCCAAAGTGCTGGGATTACAGGCATGAGCCACCATGCCTGGCCAGAAGTCCTTTAATTACTGAGAGAAAGGCAAGATTAGTGAGGGCTGAGGTGGTCAGAGAAGACTTCCTAGAGGAGATGGAACTTTAATAGAATCTTGAAGAATGGGTAAGATTCAGAAAAGCAAAGAAGAGAGTAGTGGTAGGCTAAGATGGAATGAAGTCATGAGGAAATCACAGGGGTATCAATGTGTTGGGTATTCACGAGACACAGTGAAGACATACCTGTGGCCACTGTTAGAAAAATTTTGGTAATTTAGATGTCATATTAAAATCCTAATGAAGCACAACTTTGCAGATGCTGCTTTCCTTTGTAAATTGTCTTGTCAAGGTCTCATTTTTTTAAAATTTTTTTTTAATTTTTTTTTTTTTTTTTTTTTTGAGACAGTCTCAATCTGTCACCCAGGCTGGAGTGCAACAGCACAATCTCGGCCCACCACAACCTTCGCCTCCCAGGTTCAAACGATTCTTCTGCCTCGGCCTCCCAAGTAGTTGGGATTACAGGCGCCCACTACCATGCCCAGATACTTTTGTATTTTTAGTAGAAATGGGGTTCACCATGTTGGTCAGCTGGTCTCAAATTCCTGACCTCAGCGGATCCTCCCACCTCGGCCTCCCAAAATGCTGAGATTACAGGCTTGAACCACTGCACCCGGCCCCAAGGGGTCATTTATAAGAATAATTCAAGTCTCAAATCAGTCGATTTTACAAACCAAAACTCAATAAATTAACAATACCTTCAATATGCTTTCAACTGGGTCCTGCAATTAGTTCCTACACACTAATAGAAACTTCCATTTATTGGGTTCATTATTTTATGTAGAGTTAGTCTGAATTTTAATTTTTCTCATTAAATTACTTCATTCTGCTTATTAGCACCCATTTACCTCAATCTTTAACAGGCTATACTTAAACAGCATTTTAAAATTCCAATTTAAGTGAGACAAGCCTTTCCATAGGATTCTGAAGTAGGAAGGTTTGACTCTACTTTAAACTCTTCCTCTGTTAAATGAAGAAATTAGAATAGACTGGTGGTTTTTTAAACCGTTTTTTTAAACCAAGGGAATCCACTTTAAAAAGAAAAACTCATTTAAAGACATAGTAAACAGATGAAGTATATCTGCTCTACATGAACTATAGGTAGAGGATCTGGTGTTATCCCTGTTATTCCTTCTCTTTCCCCTTATAGAGCCCCCAAGAAATTTTTTCAGAGTCACAGGGTTCTGGGAAAAACAATTTGAAAACCATGGGAATAGATGATCTCTAAGGGCCCTAGCAGTTCTAAATTTCTGTCATTCTATGAAAATTGCTTCAAAAGATTCAGCCAATGCATAGCAATATGTGATTCACATTTTGATGACAATCTTTGGTCCAGTAGCTAGTTCCAAATCTATAAAGAGTTTAGAGAGAACCATTACATGTATGGATTATCATGTTTCCTCAGGAATTGTATAAAGAGAGGACTGGATGTAGGGAAAAGCCAGTCTTTGACACTGCTCACCTTCTTTCCCTTTTTGCATCTTTGGACCTTACAGCCAAATGTACCCTCCTTCTCATCCCTTAGTTGATCCCAATAGGGATGGCTCTTCTTGAACCTGTCTACCCTAGAAATAATCTATGATTTATATGTCTCTTTTATTCCAAAATATCCTTGTCCCAGGTCACATTTTCCTCAGGAATTACTCCCTATATGGCAATAATTAACTCTGCTTGATAAACACTTAAATGCTAATGTGACAATGCATGTTATTGATGAGAGAATATCTTACTTTAGATAATATGTTTACATGTTAATGCTGACACTCCATAGACTAAGTACAATATTGCCATTGTGAGAATTTGGGGAACTATTCTTGGTCAATGGAAGAATTGATTTTGAAGTGGTAGATCATTCAGTGTTTCTCAAATCACAATACAGTTAACTCTTAAAAATGCAGAGGATAGTGGCACTGACCACCTTACTACAGTCAAAAATCCATATATAATATTGGCCTCCTCCCAAAATGTAACTACTAATAGCCTACTGTTGACTAAAGCTGAACTGATAAAATAAACAGTTGATTAACACAGATTTTGTATCTAATACGTATATATACTGTATTCTTACAATGAAGCAAACTAGAGAAAAGAAAATGTTTTTAAGAAAGTCATAAGGAAGAGAAAATATATGTAGTATTAATTAAGTAGAAGTGGATCAACATAAAATTCGTCATCTTACTCATCGTCACATTGAGTAGGCTGAGAAGAAGTAGGTGTTAGTCTTGTTGTCTCAGTGACGGCAGGGGTAGAAGAAAATCCACATATAAGTGAACTCATGAAGTTCAAACCCACGTTGCTCAAGGCTCAACTGTACGTAAGTGTCAATTTGCTTTTCTTATTTTCATACTTTATTATTTTTATTTATTTTCAACTTTTAAGTTCAGGGGTACGTGTGCAGGATGTGCAGGGTTGCTACATAGGTAAATGTGTGTCATGGTGGTTTACTGCACAAATCATCCCATCATCTAGGTATTAAGCACAGGACTCATTAGCAGTTCTTCCAGATCCTGTCCCTCCTCCAACCCCCCACCCTCTGACAGGCTCCAGGGTGGGTTTTTCCCCCTCCATGTGTTCATCTGTTCTCATCATTCTGTTCCCACTTATAAGTGAGAACATGCAATATTTGGTTTTCTGTTCCTGCATTACTTTGCTAAGGATAATGGCTTCCAGCTTCATGTCCCTGCAAAGGACATGATCTTGTTCCTTTTTATGGCTGCATAGTATTCCATCATGGATGTGTACTACATTTTCTTTATCCAGTCTATCATTGGTAGGCATTTAGGTTGATTTCATGTCTTTGCTATTGTAAATAGTGCTGCCATATATCTTCATAATAGAATCATTTTTATTCCTTTGGGTATATACCCAGTAACAGGAGTGTTGGGTCAAATGGTATTTCTACCTCTAGATCTTTGAGGAATTGCCACACTGTCTTCCACAATGGTTGAAATAATTTACACTCCCACCAACAGGCTAAAAGTGTTCCTTTTCTTCACAACTTTGTAGGATTTCTGCTGAGAGGTCCACTGTTAGTCTGATGGGCTTCCCTTTGTAGGCAACCTGGCCTTTCTCTCTGGCTGTCCTTCACTTTTTTTCTTTCATTTTGACCTTGGAGAATCTGATGGTATGTGTCTTTGGAGATGATCTTCTCATGGAGTATATCTTACTGGGGATCTCTGTATTTCCTGAATTTGAATGTTGGCTTGCCTTGCTAGGTTGGGCAAGTTTTCCTGGATGATATCCTAAATTATGTTTTCCAACTTGATTCCATTCTCCCCATCTCTTTCAGGTACCCCAATCAGTCATAGGTTTGGTCTCTTTATATAATCCCACATTTCTCAGAGATTTTGTTCATTCCTTTTCATTTTTTTTTCTCTATTTTTGTTTACCTGTCTTAATTCAGAAAGCCAGTCTTCAAGTTCTAACATTTGTTTGGTCTATTCTGCTATTAATACTTGTGATTGTGTTGTGAAGTTCTTGTAGCATATTTTTCAGTACTAACATATCAGTTATGTTCCTCTCTAAACCGGCAATTTTGGCTGTCAGCTCCTGTATTGTTTTATCATGATTTTTAACTTCTTTGCATTGGGTTACAACATGCTCGTATAGCTCAGTGAAGTTTGTTATTATTCACATTGTGAAGGCTACTTCTGTCATTTCAGCCATCTCAGCGTTAGCCCTATTTTGTGCCCTTGTTGAAGAGATGTTTTGGTCATTTAGAGAAAAAGGGTCACTCTGGCTTTTTGAGTTTTCAGTGTTTTGCATTGATTCTTTATAAATCTTTGACAACTTATCTACCTTTAATCTTTGAAGCTGCTGACCTTTGGATGGGGTTTTTGTGGGTGGTTGTTGTTGATTTTTGTTTGCTTTACTTTTAACAGTCTGGCTACTCTTCTGTAGTACTGCTGTGGTTTTCTGGGAGTCCCCTCCAGACTCTAGTTTCCTCAGTTCTTCCCATACCAGGAGGTATTACCAGTGAAGGCTGAGAAACAACAAAGATGGCAGCCTGCCCCTTCCTCTGGAAGCTGCATCCCAGTGGGTCACTGACCTATTGCCAGCATGAATGCATCTGTAGGAGATGGCTGGGGACCCCTGTTGGGAGGTGTCATCCTGTCAGAAGGAACAGGATCAGGAACCTGCTTAAAGAAGTGGACACCGGCAGTTCAAACGCACCTTGTTCAAGGCTCAACTGTAAGTAAATGTCAGTTTGCTTTTCTTGTGCACAGAGCACCATGATTAATCATTATCTCGTCTGGTTACAACTGTGATGCTTTATAATTGTATCATAATATTTTATTGTTCATTTATATATTTGAAAAACCTTTCTACGTGGAGGCATGTTACCCATAGATAGATCTTTCCTTCCTAATCAAGAAATTTTCACAACCTGCTTTAGTTACTAGTTCATAAATTAAATAATCCCTTAAAAATGTTTCATTTTCTTTATAAAATCTATCTAATGTGGAAAGAGGGCAACTGTACTGTAAAAAATGAGCACAGAACCTCTCAGACAAGCACATGATACCAATATTATGTGTAATGAGAAATCTGACAACACTACATCAGATTAGAAACAATTCTTCTGAAACATATATAAGCTTCTATTTTGTCTGACTTGGATTAAGTTAAGAATCATGCCCATTCCCTGTACATGCCACCTAAATGAATCTGTATATAGGTAGTCTAAAAGAACCTTGGATATCAAAGGAATTCATTATCAAGTTTCATTTTGGGTGGGACTAATCTATACAGACAAGGGTGAGATAATTATAATTACTACCAATTCACAGTAGACTGCAATCTTCGGTGGAGATAGGTTTAATGCCTGAGCTTTTTTCATCAAACCTCTTGTATATTTATACATGCAATGTATACAATTTATCTAGCCTCACTTTTAGGAGGTAATCACTATATTGTTCTATTATTTGATATTCCAGTATCCCAGATTATTATTTATTTTAGCATAGTCTATTTCAAAAGTTTCAAAAGTGGTCATCCTTATAAAGGAATTTATTCATCAAACTCTAACATCCACAAACACTGTGTCATTTTCACAGAAACCACAATCCAGAAAAGATAACACGACAGCTTCCCTGACACCAAGGATATATTCTGAAAGAGGATCAGACATAAAGCCCAAGGGACACTTGAAAAACCAATTCAAAACTGAGCCCAAGGGAGTATAGCTTTATATTAAAGATCACAAGTACCTCAGGCACCATTAATTTTGAAATCACTGCCACCTCCCAAATGAGGTGCTTTCTTAGAAATAATGAGGTACTGTGATATACTGTTTGCAGTTATGATGCATCTGAGACCTTACCAATTGTCATTTCCTCAAAAAAATTAATGAAAGAAAAATATCAGTAAAAGTACATGCTCAGAAGTTCTGGTTTGGCATTCAATTTCATACTAAGTGAATTTACACAGACAAATTAAATATAAAAGATCTTTCAGAAATAAAGAATTCAAATATTACTGCTTAAAAGGAAGATGAAATGATCAGGGAAAGAGATAGACAGGCACATGCCTGACCATTCTCATGACATGTGGTTTTGAATATGAAGCATGTAAAGTTTGTCAATTACTTGCTGCCATCCTTAGAAAGTTCTTATGGTGCAATATCCTTGCTAGTGACCTGGGCAGGGTATTATATGCATCTTGCCAGTGCTGCATATAATTTGTACATGAATAAAGAAAAACTTTCTAACAAATTTCTAAGTAGGGGTCTTAATAGCTAAGAATGTTGTTATATTAGAAATCTCATAGATTCATCAAAGCAAAGATATTTTTCCAGGAATAACAGTAGAGTTACTGTATACATCTAATAGGATTTGAAACACATACACACACACTCATTTTTAAAAATTCCAGGTGCCAAGTAACAGCTTCAGTTTATTCTATCACTGTGTCACTGTTTGGGGCAAGAAACAGAAAAATGAATTTAGATATCATAAACAATATAAAAAAGATTTAAGTAAGCAGAAACCAATTATCGAGTGTAGGTGCCAACAATTTGCAAGGATTCCCCATGCTATGTCTTTGGTGTATGACAAATTATTACCACAGTATTTAATTTGGGAAAGTAGTCCACAGAGAACAATAAAGACACCTAGGAGGAGAAAGTTGCTATTGAATAAACAAAAGGGGATAGTATTAAGTCACATAAAACTTTCAGGGATAAATCTCTGGCATGTATGATTATATCTGGCTCCCCTACTTATGATTCCCTCTGACTATAACCTCAGCTTATCTAAATCCTTTATCCAGAGGGATTTCCTCAAGGCCTATCTCCTCTACAATTTGATTCACTCCATCCATAGAGAAAAAGCTTTCTACAAGCTGTTATTGATGTAAATAAGGTACCAAATTCTACCTGGTTGCTTGCTAATTGTCTCAGGGATGATTTTTGCTTCTCTATTTAAATAGACTGCATGTTCCCTGAGGAAAAGGACACGTTATCATATACTAATATATGTAACAATACTGAGTAGTCAAATTTAATAGATAGTATAAACTGATTGACATATAGTAATTCACTATTCTACCTTAAGAGTTATGCTTAGATAAAAATAATTGGCTAGGGGAAGGCTTCAAGATGGCTGACTACAGGCATTTTGTACTTGCTTCCTCCACTAAGACGGACCAAAATAGCGAGTAGGTAATTACACTTTGAATAGATCATCCAAGAGAGAACACCAGAATTCAAGAGAATGTGACAGGCAATACCTAAAGCAAGCAAGGATAAGAAAATGAGGCAGCCTACTCAACTGGGATTGGCTGGGAGATGAGAGTGACTTCCCAATATGGGGAAAAGATAAGTGAGTCACTCAGTGGTCCACATTCCACTAGGGACACAGGTAATCCTAGCTACTGGATAGCCCCTTGACCCTCATGGGCCATGAAAATAACATAGGCAACTATACCAGGAGTTTGTACAATGGTGCTGCCCCAGGGAGGAAGCTCATGCTTAGTCCCTCACATTCTCTGAGACCTATGCAGCTACAGAAAGGCACCATTTTAGAGCTCTGCCCCTAACAGACTACACATTGTCTTAGAGTCCATCAGCTCCAGGGTTGAGGTGCAACAAGAGCATAGATTGCTACTCCTGGGGCTTAGTTGTAAATGACTGCAGAATATCATACCCAGGGAAAAGGTATGACTGAGTCCTTTAGGACTGAGATGCCTTTAGAACTGAGGTGACAGTGAAGTACAATCCTAGAGCCCCACCCCAACAGGCTGTGCACTCTCCTGGAGTTCAGCAGCACTGGGACTGAGGCACAACAGAAGAGTTGACTGAATCCAGAGCTTAAGGACAAGCAATCACAGGCTACCACACCCAGAGCTGAGGTGCAAGCACCACTCCCTACTCACTGGCCTGGGCTATCACTAAAGACAGCACCCATCCCGGCCCTGCAGTGACAGGGCAGCAGCACAGAACGCACACTTGCATGCAAATATTCTGTCCATGGCCTGGTGATCACTCCACTCCTGCTTATCAGAGCCAGCACCTGTACACACAATTGAGGGGCCTAAAGATAAATCAGCCCAGTTCAGCTTTGCCACTGTCCCCCACCCTATGTCAGAGCACACATTCCTGGAGACAGGGCATTGCCCAGCCCAGTCCACTACCATTGGTACCTAAACACTCTTCTCAGGGGCTTGAGGTTGGGACTACCCACCTGGCCACTACCACAACAGCAGGCACCTACTTACATATGCCACCTCTGGGCCTGGAGACTGGCTTGCCAAGCCCATCATAGCCACTGCTAGCATCACCATGCATTGGTTGAGATCCAGAGGGTCATCCTGCCACTGCCATGGCTGTTGCCATGTCACACCAGCTGTCCAGGGGCCTCAAAACTTGTCCACCTCCACAGTTCATGGCTGCCACTAGCAGCATCTTAGTATTCTACTTAGAGGCCCAAGAATCAGCCCACCTGAACATACTGACACCCATGCCAGTGTATACCACTCAGTGGCCTAAGAAAAGCCAAATGCAGTCCCAGCTGCCACCACTGGAGTCCAAAGCATGACCTACTTAAAATCCCAGTACACAGAAAACCTACCATACAACCTGCACTAATAACTGTATCCTAAGCCACTGAGAAAATTACAGATATCACTGATGCTGTTTACAACCAAAGAAATTATATAAAGACTCTACTACTTCCTGTACCTAAAATGAAAACCAAAGTGCCCTATTCAAAAAAACTTCATAGATTTGTCCTCAGGAAAAAGTCCTCCCCTATAAAAGCAAATTC
This sequence comes from Trachypithecus francoisi, assembly GCF_009764315.1. Classification (NCBI taxonomy): domain Eukaryota; kingdom Metazoa; phylum Chordata; class Mammalia; order Primates; family Cercopithecidae; genus Trachypithecus; species Trachypithecus francoisi. The sequence goes on from NW_022681471.1 coordinate 31,485,776, forward strand.
AAAAAAGGGGAAGAAGCTACTATTATACCAGATGCACAGATATCAGCATAAGGACATGGGAAACATGAAAAAGCAAGGAAATATGACGCCTCCAAAGGAACGCAATAATTCTCCAGAGACATATTCCAATATGAAAAATTCACAAAACCTTAGAAGAATTAAAATTATTGACATTAAAGAAGTTCAGTGAGATACAAGAGAAATCTGAAAAACAAATCAGAAAAACCTTTTACAATATGAATAAGAAATTTACCAAAGAGGTATCATAAAAAATAATTGAACAGAAATTCTGGAACTAAAGAATTCATTGATTGACCAACAAAATACATTTGAAAGCTTTAACAGCAGACTACATCAATCAGAAGAAAGAATCTCAGAACTTGAAGCTAGGTATTTTAAAATAACCAAGTCAGACAAAATAAATTTAAAAGAATTAAGTAAGCCTTCATTATATATGGGACATCATAAAGTGACCAAATGCATAAATTGTCAGTATTCCAGGAGGTGAAGAGAGAGCAAAAGGGTTCTAAAACCTACTTAAAGATATGATAGTAGAAAACATCCCAAATTTAACAATGGACTTAGATATTCAGATACATGAGGCATACTAATCTTGAAACAAATACAGTGCAAAAATGTGCTATGTGGCACATTACAGTCCAAATGTCTAAATGTCAATGACAAAGAAAGAATTCTAAAAATAGTAAGATACATGTCTAGTCACCTGTAAAGGAACCCTCATCAGACTAATAGTGGACTTCTCAGCAGACTTCTTACAGGCCAGGAGAACATGAGATGATATATTCAAAAGGCAAGAAGGAAAAAAAATCTGTCAAAGATACTATAACCTGCCAAATTACCCTGCATAATTGAAGGAAAATATACAGTCTTTCCCAGACAAGCAAAAGCTAAGAGAATTCATCACCATTTGACTGAAATCATCAAGAAATCATCAAGGAAGCCTTAAACCTGGAAGTATGGGAAGATTTACCATTACAAAATACACAAAAGTATAAAATTCAATGGTAAACCAAACACACAAATGAGAAAAAGAAAGAATTCAAATGATATCACTACAGATAAAAATGATGTCACTATAGATCAATGGCAAACCACAATAAAAAACAATGAGAAAAAAAGAAACTAAGAATATACAAAGCAACCAGAAAACAATTAACAATATGATAGAAACAAACCTCATATATCAATAATAACCTTGAATGTAAATGGATAAATTCTTTACTTAATAGATACAGACTTGCTGAATGAATTTAAAAACTACATGATCCAATTATATTATGTGTACAAGAAACACATTTTACCTGTAAAGACATATAATCTAAAAGGAAAGTGATGGGAAAAGGTATTTTACACAAATGTAAACCAAAAGTGAGCAGGAGGAGCTACACTTATATCAGATAAAACAGATGTTAATACCCAAACAGTAAAAATAAATACACAAAGACAAAGAAGGCCATTATATAATGATAAATGGATCAATCTAGCAAGAGGAAATAATTATTCTAAATATATAGTTAGCCAACACTGGAGCCCCTAGATTAATAAAGCAAATATTATCAGATCTAAAAAGAGAGGTAGACTCTGCATTAGTCTGTTTTTGCATTGCTATAAAGAACTGCCCCAAACAGGGTAATTTATAAAGAAAAGAGGTTTAATTGACTCACATTTCCACATGGCTGGGAAGGCCTCAGAAAACTTACAATCATGGCAGAAGGGAAAGTAGGCACCTTCTTCGTAAGATGGCAGGAGAGAGTGTGAGCATGTGAAGGAGGAATTATCAAACACTTATAAAACCATCAAACCTCATGTAACTCACTCACTGTCACAAGAACAGCATGGAGGAAATTGCCCCATGATCCCAATCACCTCCCTCCCTCACACATGGGAATTACAAGTCCCTCATTCAACACAAGCAGATTACAATTTGAGATGAGACTTGAGTGGGGACACAGAACCAAACCATATCAGACTCTAATACAATAATAGTGTGGGACATTAATATCCCATTCTCAGTATTAGATGGATCATCAAGACAAAAAATCAATGAAGAAAAATTGGGTAAAAACTAGACTTTAGACAAAATGGACCACACAGACATTTTTAAAACAATTTACCCTGCAACTTGAGAATGTACATTATTCTCACCAGCACATGGTGCATTCGCCAGGAGAGACCATATATCTGGCTCCAAAACAACTATCAACAACATTTTTAAAACTAAAATCATTTCAAGTATCCTCTCAGACCACAGTGGAATAAAATGAGAAATCAATACCAAGAAGAACTTTAGAAAATATACAAACACATGAAAGTTAAACAACAAGTTCCTAAATGACAATTGGGTCAATCAAAAAATTTTCTGAAAACAGAATGTATCAAAACCTATAGGATACAGAAAAACCAGCACTAAAAAGTTTACAGCAAGAAATGCCTGCATCAAAAAGTAGAAAGACTTCAAATAAGCAATTTAATGATGCAATTAAAGGAATGAGAAAGCAAGAACAAAACACATTTAAAATTAGCAGAAGGAAATAAATAATAAAGAACAAAACTAAACAAAACTGACTTAAAAATGGTACAACCAACCAATGAAAAGTTATTTTCTTGAAAAGATGAAAAAAAATTAATAAACCACTATCTAAACTAACCAAGCAGAGAGAAGACCCAAGTAAACAAAATCAGAAATGAAAAAAGGAGATATCAGAACAGATGCCACAGAAACACAAAAGATCATCAGGGACTATTATGAACAACTATATGCTGACAAACTGGAATATCTAGAGGAAATGGATAAATTCAAGGAAACACACAATTTATAATTACCAATATTAAATCAGGAAGAAATAGTAAACCTGAATGAAACAATAATAAGCAGTGAGATTGAATCACTAATAAAAAGTCTCCCAACAAACAAAACCCAGGACTGCATGGATTTACTGTAAAAATCTACTAAACATATAAAGAATGAATAATATCAATCCTCCTGAAACTCTTACAAAATAATGAAGAGGAGGGAATTCTCCTTAATTCATTCTACAAAGACATCAAGACGCTGATACCAAAACTAGATAAGGATGCAAAAATGAAAAGAAAACTACAGGCCAATATACTTGATGAACATTGACATAAAAATCCTCAAAAAATACTAGGAGACAGAATGCAGCGGTATGTCAAAAAGATAACACACCATGATCAAGTGGATTTATACCAAAGATGCAATGATAGTTCAACACATGCAAGTGAATATATGTGATACATTCCATCAATGACATTAAAAACTAAAACCATATAATCATCTCAATGGATGCAGAAAAAGCAATTGATAAAAATCAACATTGCTTCATGATAAAAACTCTCAACAAAGTAGGTATAGAAGGAACATACTTCAAAATAATAAGGTCCATATACAACAAATTCACAGCTAACATCATACTGAATGGGGAAAAGTTGCAAGCCTTTCCTCCAAGAACTGAAACAACACACTTTCACCACTCCTATTCAACATAATACTGGAAGTCCTAGCCAGAACAATCATACAAGAGAAATAAATAAATGAAATCCAAATTGGAAAGAGGAAGCTAAACTGTCCCTCTTTGCAGATAACAGAATCTTATATTTAGAAAAACCAAAAGACTTTGTTAGAACTGATAGATGAATTCTGTAAAGTCGCAGGATACAAAATCAACATAAAAAATCAATGATGTGTTCACATATTAATAATGGGACAGCCAAAAAAGAAATCAATAAGGCAATATCATTTACAATACCTATAAAAAATAAGGCATAAAGAAACAAATGTAACCAAGGAACTAAAACTCTCTACAAGGAAAATTACAAAATACAGATGAAAGAAACTGAAACGGACACAAAAAAATGGAAGGACATCTCACGTTCAAGAATTAGAAGAATTAACATGGTTAAAATGTCCATACTGCCCTAAGCAATCTACAGATTCAATGCAATCCCTATCAAAATGCCAATGGCATTATTCATATCAATAAAAATAAAATCATAAAATGTATGAAACCAAAATGAGCCCAAAAAGGCAAATCAATTCTGTGCAAAAACAAAGCTAGAGGCATGACACTACCTGACTTCAAAATATATTACAAGGGTATGGCAACGAAAACAGCATGGTGTTGATATAAAAATAGATAATGGAACAGATTAGAGAACCCCCATGTAAGGTCACATGTTTATAGCCAACTGATTTTCAAAATAGGCATGAAGATCAGACATGGAAAGAATATCTTCTTCAATAAATTAGGCTGGGAAAATTGGATATCCATATGCAGAAGAATGAAACTGTATCCTTAGCTCTCCTCTCAGTATATACAAAAATCAACTCAAGATGGATTAAAGAATTAAATGTAAGACCTAAAACTATAATACCACCAGAAGAAAACATAAGGAAAACACTCCAGAGCATTGGTCTAGGCAAACATTTTATGGCTAAGGCCTCAAAAGCACCGACAACTAAACAAAAATAGACAAAACTACTATACCAAACTAAAAAGCTTCTTTACAGCAATGACAACAGTCAACAGGGTAAAAAGACAACTATCGAATGGGAGAAAATATTTGTAATTTATTCATCCAAAAAGAGATTAATATCTAGAATATATAAGGAACAATACAAAACAAATAATCCTATTAAAAAGTTTGCAAAGGACATGAATTGGTATTTCTCAGAAGACATACCAATGTCCAATGAGTGTATGAAAAAATGCTCAAAATAACTAATCATCAGAAAAATGCAAATCAGACAACAATGAGATATTAACCCAGTTAGAATGGCTATTATCAAAAAGATCAAAAAAACAGGAGCTGAAAAAGATATAAAGAAAAGGGAACTCTTATACACTGTTAGTGGGAATGTATATTAGTACAATCATTATAGAAAATGGTATGGAGATTACTCAAAAACTAAAAATGCATCTGCCATATGACCCAGCAATTCCACTACGGGAATATTTATTCAAAGGAAATGAAATCAGTATGTCACTAGGATATCTGCACTTGCATGTTTATCACAGGACTATTCATAATAACAAAGATATGCAATCAACCTAGGTGTCCATCAACAGATGAATGGATAAAGAAAATGTGGTATATATACACAGTGAATACTATTTGGGCATAAAAAAGAAGGAAATCATGTCATTTACAGCAACATGGATGGAACTGGAGGTCATTACATTAAGTGAAATAACCTAGGCACAGATAAACAAGTATTGCCTGTTCTCATTCATATTTGGATGCTAAAAAATTAGATCTTTTCAATGTAGAGAGTAGAATAATAGACACCAGAGGCTGGGAAGAGTGGGTGGGCAGGAGAGAACATGAAGAGAGATAGGTCAATGAGTACAATGATACAATTAGATAAAATGTATAAGTTATGTTATTTGAGAACATAGTAGAGGGATTACAGTTAACAACAATGTATCATATATTTCAAAGGAGCTAGAAGAGAGGAGTTGAACCGTTGCCAACACATAAAAATGATCATTTCAAATATCCTGTCGTGGTCATTGCATATTACATTTTGCATGTAACAAAATATCACATGTACCCCTTAAGTATGTAAAACATCATGTATCACTAAAAAAGGCCTATGCTTAACCTCTACAAATTGGGAAGCATCAAAGGCCAAAATAAGAATAAGGCCCAACTAAAGTTAGCTGTTAGCTGAAATACTGAGGACTGCCTAGAATCTTTTAAGTGTTACTGTCAGTAGCACTACAAGAAGTTATTTTGCCCAGCCCCTTGCCTTAAGGCAGACGAGTATTTAACTGAATTGTTCTCTTACCAAAGAACACAGAGAAAGAAACACACACATTTCAGTATAAATGTCTATTGCAATATCTTATTCACCCCATCAGTTAAAAAGTTTTACCTCTGCAATACAAAATCTTATGAATTTATGCTAGCTATCTCAAACACACAATGATTCCTCTGATTATTTCTTTTCATTTAAAATTGACTGATTTGGTTGGGTATTATGTTGCCAAAACTATTGAAAAATGTTTCATGATAGGTCAGTAATTCAGAAAAGAACAATCTTAACTCCTTTTTATGCCCCACTTCCAGTCTTCACCAGTATGGGTCAAGTGCTAAACAGATCCACAAGAAAAGGAAACTAACATTACATCCACTCAGTCTGGGAATATATTGTTTCTTGTGTTAAAGTGCAACAATGTGTTGACATAACATCTCAGTATCTTATAATTCAGGCAATGAAAACTTTTTAACTCCTTTCTACCTTGGGCTCAGGCCAAAGTGATGAAGTTCACTTTAGCTCCTCAGGAAGGACTCAACTCTAAGGCTATGGGTACTTAGCATACCATCTCTCAACAGAAGGTGACCAGAGATGGAAAGCCTTTAATCTCCATGGTCACTATTAAACTTTATATATTTTTAAGCATTTTTGGAAGTATAAATGTCCACTCTATCAAGGTTTAGAGAATGTCTTTCAGCATGGCTCATCATCAACAGACAAAAGGAGGACATATCATTATCTTTGCTTGGTCTTACCTTTGACAATACTACAAATTACTTAGAATTTGTTTTAGCATAAAAGTATTTTCTAGAATAATCCCTGAACCAAAATGCCTGACATAAAACGAATTTTAAAAACGCATAAAAAGGGTTCCCTTTCCATTTCAATTAGCTTCAATGAATACATGTTTACTGATCTACTATCTTCATACCCAACTCTAGGTTATACACACGGGGAATCAAAAGATAAAGATATTGCCTTTAACAATAAAGTGCCCCCAATATTGTGAGATGAGACATTTGTATAAAATCACAAAACTATCATATTTCTAAAATCTGAGTACAGATAATCTCGTTTCTTGACTAAGCAAATATGCATAATTTCCAAATATCCTTCCATCTCATTATTGAGAAAATGATATTCACTCCAAATGTAACTGTATTTATGGATTCAATTGCATCCTAAATTGGAGTGAAAAAATAGCTCCAATAGAGTACTAATTCCCACAGTGAAACGGGAGGATTTCCATTATCCCCATAGCAGGGCATGTGACCGGTGTGGCTCGCTTCTTTGGTGCCCTGCTGCTCAAACCCCTAGGGGGAGCATGAGACAAGCAGGTAGTGGGGAGTGTTTTAAGGCTCCAACCCTACAACAGCATCTAGAGTTGAGCGTTTACAGTTACTGAAGCTCCAGTGGGTGTGTGTTACAGTGTGCTCCTTCAGTTTTGCCATCTGTAGGTGGCTTGCACTAATCAGCTCAATCAGATCCTCTGCCTTATCGCAAGAACAGAGGGCTTTCTGTATCCTGGGTTCTTACCCCAGTGTACTGGAAAAATTAGATCACATGTAAAGGATGGGTGCAAGGTTTTATTGAGTAATGGAAGTTGCTCTCAGCAAGGTGGATGGGGAGCCAGAAGGGGATAGAGTGGGAAGGTGGTCTTCCCCTGGAGTCAGGCTGCCCAGTGGCTGGATTTTCCTCCAACCGTCCCCGACTAAATTCCATGTTGTCCCAACATCGATGGCCTGTGGCATCTGCTGGTGTCTGTCGGTGTGCTCTTCTGCTCCTCTCATCATACAGCCACCTGTGTGTTTGCCTGTTAGGGTCTCAGGATTCTTATGGGCACAGGATAGCGGGTGTGGGGGGCCAGAGTGGTCCTGGAAAATGCAACATTTTGGTGCAAAAACAAGAGAATCTATTCTCACTTAGGTCCATGGGCAAAGGCCTGAAGGTGGAGCCCTTGCCAGAGACCCCACCCTTCTCTACCCAGTACTTCCCTGCTCCTCTCCCATATCAACAGCAAGTTATACCTTTTAAAATACATTCCACTGTTGTGGTCAGTCCAGATATAACAACATTACTGCATGATGCTCAATGTTACCCCTTCTCTAAAGCCATAGAGATAAACTAAGCCATATAAATATATTAAAATTGACATTCTCCAAATAGTCAAAGAAATGTCAATTAAACAAAAATATGTCATTTTTGCTCATCCATTGTCAAAGATATTTCTAAATTATTGAACTGCTGATGGAAGGTGTAGGAAAGTTTCCTTAATCACGAATGGTTTAAATATAAAATATTATCCTCCTGGAAAATAATTTCCCAATAGATAACACAAAGATTTATGAAATTTACATACCAGTAATACCTATTTCAGCATGTAATTCAGCATTTAGTTATTACGGGAGAAAATGTGTGGTTTTCCTCTATTTTGGGACAAATAGGAATACTGACTTTCCTACTCCCTTGAGGTTAAATGCAGCAATATGACTAGTTCTAGGCAATGAAATGTAAGCATGAATACTTCACTTCTAGGCCAATGCATTTAAAAGCCAGTAAACAATTCTCTACATTCTTATTCCCTACCAAGGTGTTCATGGGAGCACATATTGAGATGGCAGCGTCAGAAAATGATGGAGCCTCAGTACATTTGCATCTCTGCTTATTAAGCAGGGCTCCCCTATCAACCTGCAATGGAACTGTATTGTGAGCAAGAAACAAACCATTGGTTTAAGCTATAAAGATTTCTGGGTATTTGTTAGCACAATATAAACTAGCCTATCCTGACTGATACAGTAGTCTATTTTTAAAAAATGAATATGAATGTGCATAAATGTATTTTTAAATAATGCTAGTAAATTGGAAATAACCTAAAAGACCCACAATACAAAAATTTAAAATTACACTGTAGTAAATCTGTTTAGTGTAACACTATGCAGCTCCGAAAGGAAACTATCTTGAGCCCCCAAAATCACTAAGGAAAACTCAAGCTGGAAACTTCTTAGGGCAAACCTGCCTCCCCCATTCTATCCAAAGTTATCCCTCTGCTCAATGAGACAGATGCATATCTGATTGTCTCCTTTGGAAAGGCTAATCAGAAGCTCAAAATAATGCAACCTTTCCTGTCTCACCTATCTGTGACCTGGAAGCTCCCTTCCCGCTTTGAGTCTTCCTGCCTCTACTTCAAGTTGTCCCACCTTTCCAGACTGAACAAATGTACTTCTTACATATATTAATTGATGTCTCATGTTTCTGTAAAATGTATAAAACCAAGCTGTGCCCCGACCACCGTGGGTACATGTCATCAGGACTTCCTGAGGTGTGCCCTCAACTTCACGGGTGTGTCCTCAACGTTGGCAAAATAAACTTTCTAAATTAACTGAGACCTGACTCAGATTTTCTGGGTTCACACAGCCATTAAAAATTATATTGCATATGTATATTTACTGACAAACATATTCATTATATAACATTGAGTGAATAAAGTAAAAGAACATGTATTGTATGATCCAATTTTTGTTACAAACACACGCACCATGTACAAACACCAAAATGTTAACATCGGTTATCATTGGTGATGAACTTATGATTTCTCCCTCTTTCCTCTTGTTTGAATTTCTTAATTGTCTAAAGTAAAGATTCCATTATTTGTATAATAAAAAACAAAACATTAATTTTTTAAATGAGTGAGGTTACTATTCAAAGACCTTATTGAGGTGAATTCATTTTAAGGAATGGAGATTTTTTTGCCTCTACAACTAGGAAATAAATAGTATCTGCATTTAAACAACGGTAAAGGTAAGTTTTTAAAAATCTACCACAGATAATATGGATTTTCTGCATAAAGTAGATAAGTCTGATTTATTTCCTTTCATTTTCCTAGTAGATAGGATGTTCTTTTACTCACAAACCTCCTGTTACAAGTAGGACACTTGAGCCAAGACCCTGAGGGGTGATTTTTAATTGTTAATGTTGAACTCTGGCGATAAAGAGAGACTACTATTATTGTGCAATTCATGGCAGCTCTCAACCTTTTCAACTGCATTTTGATGCCACCACTTCAAGTTTCACACACTAGCTGTATTTTGAAAAGGAATTGTAAGAAAACTGGTAGCTTTTAATAGGCTAAAAATTTTCTTCTACTTAAGAGACCTCTGCTACTGAATGCCATATCAGGATGAAAATTTACACCTCTTATTATTGCCATGATACTTCACTACTGATTCTCATGGCAGGGTTGGGGATGGAGGGGTAAGATTTCATGTCAAAACCCATATAATTATGATATGAACTGATATGCACCCATGCACACTTTGTTTGAGGCCTTTATTTACCACTATCTACTCCCTCAAAAAAAAAAATGAAAACTAGCAAAGCTAAGAAAATTGATACACTATAAAGAAGTACACAGACTTGAGAACCTCTCAAGGCAAAAAGGTTCACACTTGGGTATACTTAGTTTTGACCAGCAAATTACCCAAACTTCTCATATTTAAACATCTGTGTTGATGCTCAGATAGCTAAGGTAAAAAGGCATATCATTCATTGATTCGACAACTATTTGAGTACATACTGTGTACCTGGCATTGTACTAGATTGCCAGGACACAATGATGAGCTAAAATAAACATGATCCCAGTTCTCCTGGACTTATAGGTAATGATACAAGGTGATAATGGCTAGAATCCAAATATATACAAAGAATTATTGATCTTTGGTGATGGAGAGTGATGAATGAGGAGCAGATTGGCTATGTATGAAAATCATTTTGTGTGCTTTGTGAAGAATGGGTTGAAGAAATAAAAGAATAACATCAGAGAGACTGAATTAGAAGGATACTATAGTAGCTAAGTGAGCTAAGTGAACAATTATGGGCTGATACTATAAAGCATTGGCAGTGGGGATAGAGGGTATGGGGAAAGGATATGGGAGATACTAAGGATGTTGATTTCAACAGAACTTCCAGGATCAGTTGTATACTGAAAGGAGTTTAGGGCAGACAAAAATGAAGTGATAAACACATGTTTCTACCTTTGGCAACTCAGTGAATCTAAGCATCCTTAAACAAACAATATAGGAAGTACTAGAGGAAGAAGAGGTTATGCGGAAAGAGGGAAAACATAATGAATTCAAGATATATTTATACTAGGTGCCAACCATGATTTTAACTATTAGGAAAACAGCCTATCCTCCTCTCATCTTACCATCTTTCATATCACTTTATTTACTTTCCAACATTTAACATGTTTGGTAACTAGCTTATTTCACATCAAATCTAAGGCATCTTTATTTGCAATGCTTACAAAGATTTGGTATATTAATAAAAAGGAAATAAAATGCTTCCTTCTTAAACTGATTATAGAACACATCCCAATTACATAGATGATGTGAAAATGTGAAAAAAGGGGCACTTCAGAATCAATAAAATAAATTATTTTGTTTGTATGTTTGTTTTTAATTTTTTGTTATGTTCTACTAAATAGTAATCTTCACGGAGACATTCGCATTATTTCTTTTTGCTCATTATTGTATTTCTAGCAGCCAGCACAACGCCTGGCATAACAGTATCTCCTTGATAAATGTTTGCTAGTTTTGAAAAAAGGAGAGGGAAGGAAGGTGGGAGAAGAGAGTAAGCAAAGATAGGTCTGGTCTCTGATCTCATAGAGCTTACCGTCTGTTGAGTCAATCTGAAGAACAGCTATTATCAAGTAATTTTAATAGAGAAATTACAGGGTTCTGTGGGAAATGTATAAAATAGAATATAAGCATAATTTGAAGAGAGTCAAGGACAGCTTTCTGAAGGAAGAAAATACTAGTGTTTCACCTCCTGAAAAATAAACACAACCAAGTTAGCTAAGGAAGATGGGAAATGAGTGTCTCTATGTTCATGCTGCTGTAACAAAATACCTTAAATTAAGCAACTTAAAAATAACAGAAATGAATTTCTTACAGATATGGATACTTGAGAAATCAAGACAAAGGCTCAGGCAGATTCAGTGTCAGGCGAGGGCTGTTCTCTGCTTCCAAAATAGCACCTTCTTACTGTGTCCCAGCAGAAGGGCAAAAGTTACTGGGACACTCCCTTCAACTTCTTTCATAAAGCATTAATACATTAATGAGAGCAGAGCCTGCATGGATTAATCACTTCCCCAAAGGCCCCATCTCCCAATAGCATCGTCTTGGGGTTTAAGTTCCAATATGTGAATTTTGGAAGGACACATAAATTCAAACCATACCATTACATCCTGGCCACCCAAAATTAATGTGCTCACATAAAAAAAAGCATTAATTTCCTCCCAATAGCCATAAATGCCTTAACTTTTTCCAGCATCAACTTTAAGGTCTAAGTCCCAAGTCTCATCAAAATACGATCTAAATCAGATATTTATGATACTAAATGTACTATTCATCCTGAGACAAATTCTTCCTCTAGCTCTGTGCCTGCAGAGGCAAATCATGTATATGTTTCCAAAATACAATGGTGGAACAGGCATCAGATAAACACTCCTATTCTAAAAGGAAGAAATGGGAAAAAGGAAAGGAGTAACAGGTCTCAAATAAATCTGAATCCTCAAATACAAACAAGATTAAATCTTGAGGCTTGAGAGTAATCTTCTTTGACTTCATGTCCTGCTTTCCAGACACACTGGAGTGAGTACCCTGAGGCTCCTGGAAACCTTACACCCCATGGCTTTGCTGGGCTCAGCCCACACAGCAGCTTTCACATGTCAAAGTCACATGCTTGAGACTCCCCAAGGCTGGGACTGCACACTGGTGACTCTACTGGTCCGGGGGTCTAGGGGTAGACCTACCCTCGTGGCTTCACTAGATATTGCCCTTAGGGGAGCTGTCTGTAGCAGCCCTGACCTCATGGCTACACTGGATATTGGCTTTGGTATGGGGTTCTCTGTGGTAGTCCCAATCCCACAGCTCCATTGGGTACTTTTCTAGTGAGGACTCTCAGCAGCAGCCCTAATCCTAGGCCAGTTCTCTGCCTCGGTCCTGAGGCTTTCCAAGGCGTCCTTTGAAATATACGTAGAAGCAGCCATGTGTCCACAGCTTATGCAGTCTGCATGTCTGCAGTTGGCACCACATGAATGGTACCAAGGTTGACTGCTTGTGCCCTCTTAAGTGGTGGCCCAAGCCCCACCTGAGCATGCTTGAGTCACAGTTGGGGTGGCTAAGGACCATGTGCTAGAATGCAGCAAAGAAGAAACAAGGCCACCCAGGGCTGCAAGCCCTGAGGTCCCATGGGTGCCCTGGCCCCCTCCCTTAAAACTGCTCTGCCCTCAAGACCCTTGAACTGTAGGCTTGTGATAGGAGTGGTAGCTTCAAAGATCTCTGAAATGCCTTATGGTTATTCTTCCATTGTTTTGATGAATGGCATCTGGATTCTTCTACTTATACTGATCTGCTTATCAAACATTCTCTTGGCCACACCCCTGGTGTTCAACTTAGTTTTTGTTTCTTTACATGGCTAAAATGAGAATTTGCCAAATTTTCAAGTTCTGCTTTCCGTTTGGTTATGAATTCCATCTTTGATTTGTTTCTGTCTTACCTCATTTTACTATAAGCAGTCCAGAGAAGCCATGCAGCATTCCAAATACTTTGCTTAGAAATTTCTTCTGCCGCCGGGCACGGTGGCTCAAGCCTGTAATCCCAGCACTTTGGGAGGCCGAAGCGGGTGGATCACGAGGTCAGGAGATCGAGACCATCCTGGCTAACACGGTGAAACCCCGTCTCTACTAAAAATACAAAAAACTAGCCGGGCGCGGTGGCGGGCGCCTTGTAGTTCCAGCTACTCGGAGGCTGAGGCGGGAGAATGGCGGGAACCCGGGAGGCGGAGCTTGCAGTGAGCCGAGATCGCGCCACTGCACTCCAGCCTGGGCAACACAGCGAGACTCCGTCTCAAAAAAAAAAAAAAAAAGAAATTTCTTCTGCCAAATATCTTAGTTCATAGCTCTTAAGTACTACCTTCTACAATATACCAGTACATGGATGCAATTCAGCCAAGTTCTTTGTCAATTTGTAACAAGAATGGCTCTTCCTCCTGTTTCCAATACTTTGTTCTTCATCTCCATATGAGACCTCATCAAAATTGTCTTTACTGCCCATATTTCTACCAGCATTCTAGTCATGACCACTTAAGTATTCTCTAAGAAGATTAAGCCTTCTTTATCTTCTTCTGAGCTGTCACTAGAATAGCCCTTTACAAGCCTATTACCCAGATCCAAAGCCATTTTCACATTTTTAGGTATTTATTATAGTAACACCTGGCTTTTTGGTATCAATTTCTGTATTACTCCATGCCTGCTGCTATAACAAAATATCTGTGACTGTATAATTTATAAATAAAAGAAATTTATTTCTCACAATTACAAAGGCTGGGAAGTTCAAGATCAAGGCACTGGCAGGTTCAGTATCTGATGAGTTCTCTCTTCAAAAATGATGCCTCTCACTGCAACTTCACATGGCAGAAGAAATGAAAGGGACCAGGGCAGAGTCTTTGGCCTTTTTCATGAAGTCACTAAGCCCATTCATGAGAACTCTACCCTGATAAATTAATCACATCCTAAAGGCCCCACTCTTGATACTATAACATTGGAAATTAAGTTTTAACATTTGAATTTGAGGGGCACACAATTGAAACTACCTTTGCAAAATTATAACTGAGGAAATTATGACAGTGAAAGGAATCAGACCTAACCGACTCTATCTTGCTTCTAATCCTTAAGCTGTCCTTGTTCATTCCTGGGCATAGGCCGAACTAATTGAGAAATAATTAAGTTCATGGTTTGACTCTAAAACAAAATTAACAGCCCTTTCCAAAAAGGCCCCCATCTTGCCTGGGGTCCAGTCTGCCTTTGCAGAACAAACAAATTAGCTACAAGGTTAGAAATCACAATTTAGGTGTCATGCAGCCTTAAAAGTTTTTTTAAAACTTTCAAGAGCCTGAACCCCCCCCTAATTGCTCTTGGGGATAACATCAGTATTATAAAACCTAAGATCAATGCTTGAGATATTTTGCAGACCCTGCACTCCTTGGATCAGCTGACACCACCCAGACCAGTAATCTAACCCAACCAGTTATTCCATTGCACCGCACCCAGGAATAGACAACATTAAGAAAACCTAACTTCAACCCCCTATGATTGCATCTCCAACCTGGCCAATCATCACTCCCCACTTCCCAAGCCCCTACCCACCAAATTATTTTTAAAAACTCTGATCCCTGAATGCTTGAGGAGACTGATTTGAGTAATAATAAAACTCCGGTCTCCCGCACAGCTGGCTCTGTGTGAATTACCCTTTCTCCACTGCAATCCCCCTGTCTTGATAAATTGGTTCTGTCTAGGCAGCGGGAAAGGTGAACCCATTGGGTCGTTATACAATCAGATAATAATTGAGTGTTACAACACACAGAATAGCATATAAAAGTAGTAGTCAAAGTCCTGAGATAAGAGAGAACATGAGGTGTTTGAGACACTAAGAGAAGACCATTGTATCTGTAGCATAGCAAGTGAGCGAGAAAGTGTCAAGAGATGACCACTGGAGGGTAGGAAAGGTCTAGAATTTTTAAACTGAGATATGACTTAAATACCATTTAATACATGCTTTTAAAACATAAAAATTGCCTGGGTGCCATGCCTCATGCCTGTAATCCCAGCACTTTGGGAAACGAAAGTGGGCAGATCACTTGAGGCCAGGAGTTCAAAACGAGCCTGGCCAACATGGAGAAACACCATCTACACACACACACACACACAAAAAAAATACGTATACATATACAAAAAGTAGTCAAGCATGGTGGTGGGCATCTGTAGTCTCAGTTACTTGGGAGGCTGAAGCATGAGAATCACTTTAACCCAGGAGGTGGAAGTTGCAGTGAGCTGAGATCACACCACTGCACTCCAGTCTAGGCAACAGGGCAAGACTCTGTCCCCAAAATAAATACATAAATACATAAATAATAAAGTATAAAATGTGGTTTTTAGTGCATTCATAAAGTTGTACAACCATCAACACTGTTTTACTCCAGAATATTTTTTCTTACTTCCCCCAAAAAATCTTATACCCATTAATAGCCACTTCCCTTCCTCCCAACCCCTGAAGACCACTAATTCTATTTTTGTCTCTATGGTATCTCCTATTGTGGATATTTCATAAAAATTGTATTATGTGATATGTGGCCTTTTGTGTCTGGCTCCTTTCACAAGGCACAATGTTTGTGAGATTTACTGTAGCATGTGTCAATACTGCATTCTTTCTTATTGATGAATAATATTCTATTGGATATGTTATGGATATACCACATTTGTTTACACATTTATCAGTTGATAGACATTTTGGTTGTTTCCTGTTTTGTCTATTATTAATAATGCTTCCATGAATACTTGTGTATAAGTTTTTGTGTAGACATATGTTTCAATCTCTTGGGTACATACCTAAAAGTGGAATTGCTGTATCATGTGGTAACTGTTTAACTTTTAGAAGTTAAACAGAACCAGATTTTACAGTTTCATTCTGTAAAGAACTAGATTTTACAGTTTCATTTAGACCATGGAATGATCTTTGATTTTACTCTGCAGGACAACAAAAGGCTAATAAAAGGTTTATAGAAAAAGCATGGTATCATCTGAATTATATTTTTTAAAACTTTCTTTAGCTGCTATATGGGGAATGGATTGAAAGAAGGCAAAAATGAATAAAGAAAAAATTATTAGAGATCTATTGCAAGACTAAAGAAACAGATGATGGCCAGGACAAGAGAAAGTAGTGACCGTGAAACTGGCAGGACAGAGATGGATTTGAGAGATACTTCCCAATACAATTAACCTGACATCATCATTGATTAGATATTGTAATAAGGGAGAGAGAGATATTAAGATGTTCTGTAGTTGTGGTGACCTCTGCCAGAGCAATTCCCATAGACTGGTGAGAGAAAAGTCCAGATTACAATGCATTCATTCAACAAATATTTATTGAGCACTTACTATGTGCTAGGCACTGAGGATATACAGCAATGAACAAAACAATAAAAATTTCTGTTCTTATAGAGCTTATAATGTAGCAGAGGAAAAGAAAGATAGTAGAAAACAAAGCTAATAAGTTAGTAAATAAATCATATAGTATGTTGGAATGTGGTAAGTGCTGTGGGCAAATATGAATTGGAATAGTGAAGTTTATGTCTAAGGACATAATAACAACACATACTTAAATAGAGCTACTGAGTGCCACATACTTCTCTGTGCATTACATATATTTACTCATTTAATCCTTCAATAACACTGAAATAGGTACAACTATTACCCCCATTTTACAAATGAGGAAACTGAGGCACAGAAAGATTAAGTAACTTACCCAAGTTCACACAGTTTGTAATTAGAATGGCTGGAATTCAAACTAAGATATCTGACTTCAAAGTTTGAGCTTATAACCACTATACTATACTGAAAAAGACAGATAGTATACTGTTTATCGAAAATCCAGCACCCAGAAATTTTATTTTTAATCAAAGCTATTCAAACATACTTTCAGGATAGGACAAAGGACGTAATGGAGACTGAAATCACTTATAGTGGGAATAACTTATAGAACGAGATCTCAGAAAATTAAGAGGTCTTGGAGGCTGGGTGCAGTGGCTCATGCCTGTAATCCTAGCACTTTGGGAGGCCAAAGAGGGAAGATTGCTTGAGCTCAGGAATTTGAGATCAGGGTTTCCCCAGGCTGGTCTTGAACTCCTGAGCTCAAGTGATCTCTTTTGTAGAGATGGTGAAATCTACCTCTACAAAAAAAAAAAAAAAAAAAAAGAAGAAAAAAAAAAGCTATGCATGATGGCTTATGCCTATAGTCTCAGCTACTTGGGAGGCTGAAGTGGGGGCATCACTTGAGCCTAGGAGGTAGAAGCTGCAGTGAGCTGAGATTGTGCCATTGCACTCCAGCTTGTGCGACAGAGTGAAACTCTGTTTCACCAAAAAAAAAAAAAAAAAAAAAAAAAAAAGAGGTCTTGGAGAAAGAGACGATGTTTGGTATATCTCCTAAGGGTAAAATTACCTATGGATAGTTTATAGTTTCTAATATTTGAGTGGGTAAGACTAAAAAAGAGACTCACTGTGGCACTATGGGTATCTTTTTCATCAATTTCCTTAGATAATTCTGCCTAAATTCTCTGACTTCTCCAGAAATATAAATGGAAAAAAAACAAATATATATAACAATATAAGAGAGTCAGGCATGGTGGCTTTTGCCTGTAACCCCAGCACCTTGGGAGGCTGAGGCAGACAGATTGCCTGAGATAAGGAGTTCAAGACCAGCCTGGCCAACATGGTGAAACCCTGTCTCTACTAAAAATACAAAAATTAGCCAGACATAGTGGTGCACACCTGTAATCCCAGCTACTCGGGAAGCCGAGACAGGAAAATCGCTTGAACCCGGGAGGCGGAGGTTGCAGGAAGCCAAGATTGTGCCACTGCACTCCAGCCTGGGCGACAGAGCGAGACTCTGTCTCAAAAAAGAATATAAGAAGGAAAACAAATAAAAAAACAGATCTGAAGCTGACGCCCAAGCAGAATAGGCAAAATCAGATTACAATGAGGTGCCACAAAAAAGGAAAATAATAGGTGCAGAACTCCCTTCCCTATGAAAGAGACTTCATAATTTATTTTGGGAATAGCTTTGAACAAGTTCAAGAGATGTGGAGGTTAGCCAAGAACCGTTTTTCCCGATTTCAATACCTGTCTCACATTTCTTAGCAAAATTATCACAACTCAATCCAGTTGCTTTATTTGGGTTGGGTGTGGTGTGACCTCCTTCCCATTTATAAACTGGTCTGAATATGCAGATGGGGTGAAGGTGAATAGCTGCAGTCAGGCAAGAGGTCAAATACCATAAGAAATCAAGAAAAGGACAGTTCTTAAAAAAAAAAAAAAAAAGGATTAAACTACACTAAAAATTAAGATCCGACTGCAGTAAGTGAAGGTTTACTAGTTATTAACTCATAAACTGGCATCTGCACTGCAAAGCTAGAGAAAATTGCTGAAGTACAAATGTGACCTTTTTGATCTCTCAAAGCTCACCCAACGTCTGCCTATTCAATGCACAATTTTTGGGAAGGGCCAGGAGAGAGCAAATCGCTTGATTTAAAAGCAACAGAGGGAAGAAAAGGGTGACAACATGGGGGCACATTCTATAAAAATTCTGTGGATATTAATGCTCCCTATTTTTATTCTTGAACTGACATGAGTCAGCCTCCCTCCACCAAAGGAACATGCTGTAAAGCAGACTGCCTATTTCCATTAATCACATCAAGATTTGAAAATCTGCATTTGGGAAGGGTTGATATTTTATTGGGAATGGGTTGGGGAAGGGGATGTTTAAGGATTGATATATGTTAATTCTCTCTCTCATATCAATTCCACATCCAGTATCAACTTCAGGTTCTCAGGTGTTGATTTATATAAGGGAACTGACTAATCCCAGGTTTTAGGAGGGAAACTGGAACAGTCACCAGTATGATATGTAGCAGACTGGTCTGTTTCACACAGAGATAAACAATTCATGGCAAAGGGAGAGATTTAACTCAGAACATTTTCTTTTTTTTTTTTAGATGGAGTCTCACTCTTTCGTCCAGGCTGGAGTGCAGTGGTGCGACTACAACCTCTGCCTCCCGGGTGCAAGCGATTTTCCTGCCTCAGCCTCCCGAGTAGCTGGGACTACAGGCACGTGCCACCACACCCGGCTAATTTTTTGTATTTTTAGTAGAGACGGGGTTTCACTGTGTTATCCAGGATGGTCTTGATCTCCTGACTTCATGATCCACCCACCTCAGCCTCCCAAAGTGCTGGGATTACAACCATGAGCCACTGCACCCAGCCAAGAAAAAATATTCTACATGCAATAGTAAAGGGAACAAACACTGTTGCGAAAATGAAATGCCTGACACATGAAAATGTAATTTAAATATAGCCACTCCTGAAAGACTTAGAGATGAAAGGATCCATACTGTGGGAAACCATTTTACTCTCTAACAAGAATATTAAGAATCTTAAAACCCACAAATACTAGTGTACATTTCTGTAAACTACTTTTTTCTCTTCTTTCTTCTCTCCTTCACTTTTTGCTGAAACTTAAAACAAAAACATATATATTGTAACCTTCTATTATACAGTGACATACAGGAAGAATAGTTATTATTTCAAAATAATATATATATACATATATAATATGTATATCATACATTTGATAAAATTTCTCAATGACTATAAGTATGAAGAAAACCCATATCCCCAGCATTTCTGCCAGTTGCAAAACTGCTCCAGGCTTGGACCTATTGGCCTGTAAAGTCAAATAGATAAGTAAAGACTGAAATGAACATCCTCAAAGGGCCCTGAATTCAAGAGAAGATACTTCCTGTTCCAAGCCAGGAAATCTAAAGCAAATAACAAAATTTCTTCTGGACACTGAGGTTCAAGTTAATCATCCTTCAATATCCATGGAAGATTGGTTCCAGGACCACGCCTCTCACCCTCCACCCACCTCATACCAAAATCTCCAGATGCTCAAGACCCTTACATAAAATGGCATACGATTTACCTATAGTCTATGTACATCCTCTCATATAAATCATCTCTAGATTACTTTTATATGTAATGTAAATGCTATATAGTTGTTATATGGCATTGTTTATTTGTATTATTTTTATTGTTGTGTTATTTATTTTAAATTTCGTTTCCTCAGATGTTTCGATCTGTAGTTGGTTGAATCCATGGATGCAGAACCCATGGATATAGAGGACTGACTGTAATGACACCAACAAACCAAAACAAAGGCTCACATTCTGACAAAGGAGATAGTTCTGACTCTTCCTATCTGAGGAAGCAGCTCTTAAAACATGCATAGAGTATCAGCAGGGCTGGTGTCGTTGAGAAGCCAGTAAACAGGCAAAGTGAAGACATCTTAAAGATCTAGAAGCTCCCCTCTCTTTGTGAACCACTCACCCCACTGCAAAATATATTCCCCACAACACAAGCATCCTCACAACCCCTTACAAACCCAATGCCTCTCACATACACACATGAGGAAAGCAAAGAGGAAAGGTTATCAGGTGTGGACTAAGGATCAATCTGAACAGACAAAATTTCTTTGTAATTATATTGCATTTTCTTTTGTTTCTTCCCAGAGTACAAGTCAGTCCATTATTAGCACATTGCTCTTAAAATCCATTAAAGGACATACACAACTAAATCAAAAAGTATTTTAATTTTATCTAGATGATAGTGTAACTAAAAATTCAGTGAAAAAGAAAAATGGCTCTAGCAGATAAATCAAGCACACAATGTCAACATTAGATTATTAAATTGCTCATTCCTGAAATGTAGTTACATGGAGTTCTTTTCACATGCAAAAAGCTATTGGTAACCAAATAGCTTGTTTTAGCTGTCATGGATATATAAAGAAATTATTAAATAGTAAAAGATAATTCAAGTATAGTCATCCCACAAAACATAAAAAATCATAGCAGGTCTAAATTTACATTTCTTCCAAGGCTAGCATCATTATTACTATTATATACCAAAAACTTGATGTAGCGAGTATGTTCACTTATTTAAAAAGAACAGACCCAAGGTCAAAGCTTATGCTATCAGAGACATAAACATGAAACATCTGCCCAGTGCTCTTAGCTAGAATTCCTTTTGCTTTCAATTCACTTTGGACATCATTCCCAGATTATTAAAGGCCCGAAGGAACACTCTCAACTAACTCTGCATATTAATTTAAAAGTCAAGTAATAAGGTGTCTTAGGACTTGAGACAATGGAGGGGAATGGTCAAGGAGGAAGAGAATGATGTCCTTATTCTTAGATAATGGACCATGCCCAATCAATAGTATCCAAAAAGCAGTCAGATATTTGGCCGTCTATATATTCTTTTTGCCTTCTCACAGCAGACTAACAATATTCTTCTACAAAGACAGAGAGCATTATACTGAAGCAATAATGGCTACAAATTCAGTTGAGAAATACTAGGTTGGCGGGGGAAAGAAGATTCTGGAAATCTTCCTTTTTTATACTCAGACCTCAGATCCGTATTCTCTATGTTGCATTTGTAATCAGTAGTATTTCACATTGGGCAATATACTTCCCTGAGAGTTGCATGTAAATAGAATTTTGTTACTCAAATCATAAAATGTAAAAAGAGACTGGGGTCAAGAGCTCATTAATTTCTTACCAGATCTTAGGCAAATCACTAATCTTCTCTGCATTTCAAATTTCTTACCTGCAAACTTAAAAAAAAGATACCATCTCCAGCTAAAAGCAAATATTTATTCACTGATTTTGTAAACTGTCTTTTTGTGTGCTTGGCCTATTTAAAGATAGTAGACAGCTACAATTGTATCTGAAGTCTTTATTCTGTTTAATAAGATAGAAAGGAACATATATATTTGATTTTTGGAAGACATGTTAATAAAATACATTCTCTTTAGAATCAAAATCAAGGTTAAAATAGGTTATCAGAAAGCAAGTACAGGGGTGAGGTTTGGAAGACCAACTGGTAAGAAGTTTGGGAACAATTTAAGGTAAAGACTCAAATTTATGTATATATAATGTCTGGAATTAAAAAGAAGGAAAGAAAAGGAAAAAGAAGGAAAACAACAAAAAAGCCAGTCAAACACGGTTTGTCACTTCGATACAAAGTTGTTAAATAAGAGTATCAGTGAAATTGTTGACCAAAGCCATCTGTTGCTTCTTCAAATTGAAACAATAGAATTGATTGGAAACAGATCCTAGATACTAACTCTCTCTTAAACAATGTTTGAAACCACTGGTAAACTACTATTTACCCCGAGACATAAGATTTCATATTCTGATCAAAATATACACAACAAAACATCACTAATTGCCTTTTCAAGAAATAACTTGTCCCAAGATAAGTAACATCTGATTCCTTTCTTGTATTTTTTTTTTTTTTTTTTTTTTTTTTGAGACGGAGTCGGAGTCTCGCTCTGTCACCGGGACTGGAGTGCAGTGGCCGATCTCAGCTCACTGCAAGCTCCGCCTCCCGGGTTCACGCCATTCTCCTGCCTCAGCCTCCCGAGTAGCTGGGACTACAGGCGCCAGCCACCTCGCCCGGCTAGCTTTTTGTATTTTAGTAGAGACGGGGTTTCACCGTGTTAGCCAGGATGGTCTCGAACTCCTGACCTCGTGATCCACCCGTCTCGGCCTCCCAAAGTGCTGGGATTACAGGCTTGAGCCACCGCGCCCGGCCTCCTTTCTTGTATTTTAAGCATTATTGATTAGAAATACCAAAGTATTAAAATCTCATTAATAAGCACCTTTTTCATGATCCATTACTAAGTCCACTAAGTCACAATAAAATTATTCTTCAGACAAAAATAATTGTTAAAATCCTGTGATTGTTTAAACAAAGTTAAAAAAAATACCTTAAAGAATCTGCTTGTGACTGGTGGGTGTTATTTCATTTTAGAAATCCTACAATCAAGATAATATCTTCTATTAATCTGGACACAATTTTTCTATCCTTGTTTCTTAGTTTCAAAGATATTAGAAGAAAATAATATGCTGTAGATATTTTTTAAGCAATCAAATGGCTAATAAGATGTAATTCCAAGCTCTATCCCAGCAAGAAAATTAATCACACTTTGTCTGAGTTCCAAATCCTATTTAAACTTTGGAAAGCAGGACCTTTCCCTGAGATTAGAGCACCATTCAAAAACAGATGCTTAAAGTTTCTTTTATTTTCAAGGACTATTATTCAAAATAATGTTTTAAAACAAGAATATGTTGCTTTTCCCCAAAAGTAAATTATTCTTTGGGTCACCAAAGTCTCAGCAAAATGCCCGAAATTACTAAGTGATATTTCATTCAAGATACTCATGCTAGTTTGATCTGCTATAACCATCTAAGGCCTCCATTTTTCAGCAACAAGTCCACCTGCTTGCCTGCATCACTCTTTCTTATTGTAAAACCTTACAAAGAAATTTCCTTACAAAGAAAGAAAAACCTTACAAAGAAATTTCCACCCCTGGACCACCTGGCTTCGAGTATCCTCAATGGGCACTCATATTCTCATATGTAATTTCTCCTTCCAACCCCGACAATTTTTTAAGTTTTTTAAGTTTTAAGTTTCCACCCCTTTTATGCCACCTCTTCATTTCTACTGCCTCTCCCTGCTTATTACCAACCCCAATACATGCCACTTCCATCTCCTCCAGAACACTTGGTATCCAAACTCCAAATCAGTGGGGTCCTAAGAGCTAATCTGAAAACACACACTACAACAATGTAACAGGGAAGATTGTTTGCTTTATTCAGAGTTGACCTCCACAAGCAGAGACAGTCCTTCTGAATTGTCAGCAACAAGGCATGCACAGTGCTTTTGGGGTGGGTGCTTTTGGAGTGGGGTGACTGTGCATTAAATCATTATTTTTTTCTATGGCTAGTTTCAACTCTGTGGGTTGAAAGATACATATTATGAGACATCTGCCTTGGTTTGGAAGTGAACAAAATGGTCCATAACTGGCTTATTTGACTCCATCTTGCTCTAATAACTGAAATATCATTGAAGTAGGTGCAACAATATAATCAGTCTAGCCTTTGTAAAGACTTTACTTCACTAATTCAACTATTGATGAAGTATCCACCTTTTGCTAGGTATTCAGCTAGGTTTTATGGCTACAAAAGCATCAAGATATGGTTTGTTTCAGTCAGGTTTCTGCTGTAACAATGTTGTATTACAAACTATTTCAAAATCTCAGTAGTTTAAAGCATTTATTTATTTATTTATTTTTTACGTACATGGGTCTGTGAGTTAGCTGGAGTTTGGCTGATCTCAGCTGGGTTCATCTCACCTAGACTGGGCTCTAGGTTTCAGGTCAGGTTCAGGTTTGCTCCATTCTTCATCTCTGAACCCAGGATGAAGGACTAATGGATAATTGGGACATGGAGTTTTCATGGCAGAAGTCAGAAACCCAAGAGGAATGTATGGAATCATGTTATTTCTTCAGGCTCTGGCCAAGAATTAGCAGGCCATTATGTCCACTCACATTCCAACATTCCATCAGCCAAAATCACATGACCAAATCCCAAATTGATGAGATAGTAAAATATATTGTGCCTACAGTGAGTCAGTAACAAGGGTAGAGATGAAAGGAACCAATGTGAGCAAATAAGGCAATGAGAACTCCCTACCATGAACAACCCCATGCAGTAAGGGAGAAATATGGGTAAACAATTAGCTAAAATTCACTTTTACCATTCTTTCCATTTCTCCGGCTCTAACTGCACCTATTATGCAGAACTCCAAGCTGGTCCCTTATTTCCCCAAAATTCCTCTCAAAGAGTTATGGAACCCTAGTGGGTATCTCAAACTACCATGTGGCATCTGATATTTTTCTCCTGTCCTGCCCTGCTAGTAAAGGCAATGCCTGAATGCTGCCAAAGCAAAACATGGCATTCACATGATTGAAGCTAACCAAAGATACCATGATCAGCTGCTCCAAGTCTGTGCCAAGGGTACAACACTAATTCTATACCATGGATACCTATGCTCCATGCCAAAGCTATGTTAAATTGCCACCAGTGTCACCAACCTTTTAAACTCTCAAGAGCTCATTTGATTATTAAGAAACAGCTCTTGAGAATTTTAATCACACTTATTTCAGACATGCAATAAAATGATCTGAGTAATAACATATTACCTCTAGAATTATCCCCTAGGTTCCTAGGGTGAGGAACATACTTTATCCCGAGCTCACATTCTTGACTTATTTCTTTTCTTTTTTCTTTCTTTTCTTTTCTTTTTTTTTTTTTTTGGAGACAGAGTCTTGCCCTGTTGCCCAGGCTGGAGTGCGGTGGCGTGATCTTGGCTCACTGCAACCTCTGCCTCCCAGGTTCAAGCAATTCTCCTGCCTCAGCCTCCTGGATTACAGGCATCCACCACCACACACGGCTAATTTTTGTATTTTTAGTAGAGATGGGATTTCACCATGTTGGCCAGGCTAGTCTAGAACTCCTAAACTCAAGTGATCCACCCACCTTGGCTTCCCAAAGTTGACTTCATTCCTTTTACTCTATCATAAGTTATTTTCCAGGAAGCTCTTAATCCTACATACAAACAGATTCTCAGTGGCTCCAAACTTTTCTGAACGCCTTGGTGAACACAACTCAAGGCTGGTATCTGACCTGTATAACCCAAATACAACATGACTTCTATGAAAGATATGTATAAAAAATGCTAATAAAAAAAGTAGGGAGTTACCTATTCTGTCAAAAGGATGAGGGAAAGCTTGACAAGTAAGATAACATTGGGTATTGGTTCATCAAATACACAAAGGAGTGAAGGCATTATAGATAAAGGGAAGAGGGTACAATTAGTGTGCATCAGTCACTGGGAAATATCTTTTCTTGACCTGCATAACAATCAAATTTTGGGTAAGATAACCAAACCTATAATTTTTCCTGCCAATTGTTCTGTCTCCTGGATACTTAGGTTGGCATAAGGAAGCCAGGCTGTAGCACTTTGTGCTAATAATTAGTTAAGGTGGAAAATGTCCTATTTCTAGTTACTGTGTCATGTCTGGCCATTATTGTCAGAATATCTAAAATTATTAGGAAAAATCCTGGGGAAAAAAATGGTGGTTCTGGAAAGCACAAGATTTAAGGAATACATATTCCATTTGATAAGAAGCACCTATATTAGTCCATTTTCATACTGCTATAAATAACTGCCCAAGACTGGGTAATTTATAAAGGAAAGAGATTTAATTGACTCACAGTTCAGCATGGCTGGGGAGGCCTTGGGAAACTTATAATAATGGCAGAAGGTGAAGCAAAATCAAGGCACCTTCTTCACAAGATGGGAGGAAAGAGACATGCCAAGCGAAGGGGGAATAGCCTCTTATAAACTAGGAGATCTCATGAAAACTCACATATTATCATGAGATCAGCATGGGGGAACTTGCCCCCATGAGCCAATCACCTCCACATGGTGTCTCCCTTGACACATGGGGATTGTGGGGATTACAATTCAAGATGAGATTTGGATGGGGACACAAAGCCTAACCATATCATTCTGCCCCTGGCCCCTCCCAAATCTCATGTCCCTTTCACATTTCAAAACCAATCATGCCTTCCCAGCAGTCCCCCAAAGTCTTAATTCATTCCCGCATCAACACAAAAGTCCAAGTCCAAAGTCACATCTGAAACAAGGTAATTCCCTTCTGCCTATGAGCCTGTAAAATCAAGTTAGTTACTTCCACGATACAATGGGGGTACAAGCATTGGGTAAATAGAGTCATTATGAATGGGAGAAATTGGCCAAAACAAAGGGGCTGCAGGACCCACGTAAGTCTGAAATCCAGTGAGGCAGTCAAATCTTAAAGCTCTGAAATGATCTCCTTTGACTCCATGTCTCACATCCAGGTCACACTGATGCAAGAGGTAGGCTCCCACGGCCTTGGGAAGCTCCGCCTCTGTGGTTTTGCAGGGTACAGCCCCCTTCTGGCATCTTTCACATACTGGTGTTGAGTGTCTGTGGCTTTTCCAAGTGCATATTCAAGCTGTTGGTGGATCTGCTATTCTGGGGTCTGGAGAACAGTGGTCCTCTTCTTACAGCTCCACTAGGCAGTGCCCCAGTGGGGACTCTGTGTGGGGGGCCAATCCCACATTTCCCTTCTGCACTGCCCTAACAGAGGTTTTCCATGAGAGTGCCATCCCTGCAGCAAACATCTGCCTGAACATCCATGAATTTCCATACATTCCCTGAAATCTAGTTGGAGGTTACCAAACCTCAATTCTTGACTTTGGTGTACCCACAGGCCCAACACCACATGTAATCTGCCCAGGCCTTGGGCTTGCACCCTCTGTAGCAGTGGCCTGAGCTGTACATTGGTCTTTTTTAGCCATAGCTGGGACACACGGCACCAAGTCCTGACACTGCACAAAGCAGCAAGGCCCTGGACCCGGCCCACAAAACCATTTTTTCCTACTAGGTCTCCAGGTCTGTGATGGGAGGGGCTGCTGTGAAGACCTCTGATATGCCCTGGGGACATTTTCCCATTTGTTTTGGCAATTAACATCTTGCTCCTTGTTACTTATGCAAATTTCTGCAACCTGCTTGAATTTGTCCCTAGAAAATGTTTTTTCTTCCAGCCACATTGTCAGGCTGCATATTTTCCAAACTTTTATCATCTGATTCCTTCTTAAACATAAGTCCTCATTCCAAACCATTTCTTTGTAAATGCATAAAACTAAATGCTTTCAATAGCACCCAAGACACATCTTAAATGCTTTGCTGCTTAGAAATTTCTTCCACCAGATACCCTAAATCATCTCAAGTTACAGATCTCTAGGGCAGGGACAAAATGCTGCCAGTCTCTTTGATAGAGCATAGCAAGAGTCACCTTTATTCCAGTTCCCTACAGGTTCCTCATCTCTATCTGAGATCACCTCAACCTGGACTTCATTGTCCATATCACTATCAGCATTTTGGTCAAAGCCATTCAACGAGTCTCTAGGAAGTTCCAAACTTTCCCACATCTTGCTGTCATCCTCTGAGCCATCCAAACTGTTTCAACCTCTGCCTGTAACCCAGTTCCAAAGTCACTTCCACATTTTCAGATATCTTTATACCAGTACCCCACTCTACCAGTACCAATTTACTATAGTAGACCATCTTCATACTGCTATGAAGAACTGCCTGAGACTGGGTAATTTATGAAGGAAACAGGTTTAATTAACTGACTCTTCAGCATGGCTGGGGATGCCTCAGGAAACTTACAATCATGGCAGAAGGCAAAGGCAAAAGCAAGGCACCTTCTTCACAAAGGGGCAGGAAGTAAGAATAAGTGCTGAGTGAAGGGGGAAGAGCCCCTTATAAAACCATGAGATCTCATGAGAACTCACTATCATGAGAACAGTATGGGGGAAACCACCCCATGATCCAATTACCTCCACCTGGTCTCTCTCTTGACATGTAGGGATTATGGCGATTACTATTCAAGATGAGATTTGGGTGGGTATACAAAGCCTAACCATATCAGCACCAAATATCTAAAGCTGAAGTTTGCTGGACATCTCTTTCATGTTCTCTAATGAACCCTGGTCACAATGCTAAAGAAACAACAATATCTCTTTCCCCCTCTTCCATTAATCTCCCTCATACCTACCCTTTTAAAATGGAGAGGCAAAGAATATGGGTGTTCACTGGCTCTGTAAGGTGTGGTTGATACCCTGCTATGTCTGCACAACATGCTCCCATTTTTTCTCTGCTCCATCAGTTCCTGCTTGAAATTATAACACCAAATTCTCCCCACGACTTTTGTGAAGTTAAAGTACCACTTGAATAAGATCTATGTTTTCTTTTTTTTTCTGTGTGATAGCCATGCCTTGCGACGCTTGCCACTTCATGTTTGAATTTCTATAGTAACTTCCTAACAAATGTCCCCCATATTTATTCTCTTTTATATCCCAAATCTGGAAACTAGCCAAATGCCCATCAGGAATAGAATAAATTATAGTATATTCACACACAAAAAAATGCTAAACAGCTAAAAGAATGAACTACAAATACATACAAATTGGATGACTCACAAACATAATATTCAGTGAAATATACCAGAGTTCATACTGATAATTCCACTTAAAAAAAGTACAAAAACAGGCAAAAAGAAACTCTTGCTTCAAAACAATGATTTCTTCTTTGAATGCAGAAAGAAAGTAATGACATTGTAAGAAACATGGACAACCAAGGAACACTGTCATATGCTTTCCTCTTTGTGTTACTTCCCTGTATTAGCCAATCATTTATGTGGAAAATGATGATATGGAAAGGAAAATATAGGGCAAGCCATAATTTCTTTCTCTTCAGTCTTTCCTTACTCATCAGTAAGCCAAATCTAGAGAGTCTTGATAGAATGTGAATATATCAAGAAATGAATTAAAACAGTTTAGTTTTGTGCAAGTTTTCACTGTTGTGGCAAAAGTAATATATGCATGCATGAGCTATAAAATGCAAACTGTGTAATTTTGATGATGCTGTATATAAGTTAAATGCATATGTTTGCATTTAAAACTGGTATTGTGACAATATAAAGATAAATAGTAAAAACCCATGCTAATAACTTAAAAATTTTTTCTTTACATGGAATTATAATAGGAAATGAAAAATGACCACAGAATGTGAGAGACAGCAAGACAGCAAATGAGACACAAATAACAGAAAGAAAAGAAAAAGCTTTCTATTTTCATACTTTTAAAAGACAATTATTTCTTGCATTTTTATGTTTCATTTTGCATAATTTTGAGGTATATATTAGGTGTATATATTTATGGGCACATGAACTGTTCTGACACAGGTATGCAAAGTGAAATAAGCACATAATGTAGAATGGGGTATCCATCCCCTCAAGCATTTGTCCTTTGCATTCCAAACAATCCAGTGACACTCTTTTAGTTATTTTAAATGTATGATTAAGTTATACTTGACTATAGTAACCCTACTGTGCTATCAAAGAGAAGATCTTATTCATTCTATTTTTTTTTTTGCATCCATTAACCATCCTGATCTCCCCTCCACCTCCAACCCCCAACCCCTCCAGCCCCTTACTACCCTACCCTTCTCAGACTCTGGTAATCGTCCTTCTATTCTCAATCTCCATGAATTCAATTGTTTTGATTTTTACATCCCACAAACAAGTGAGAACATGAAATGTTTGTCTTTCTGTGCCTGATTTATTTAAGTCTCCACTTGCATCCATGTTGTTGCAAACGACTAAATCTCATTATTTTTTATGACTAAATAGGACTCTATTGTGTATATGAACCACATTTTCTTTAACTATTCATCTGTTGATGAACACTTAGATTGCATCCAAATCTTGGTTGTTGAAAACAGTGCTGCAACAAATAGGAGTGCAAATATCTCTTTGATATGCTGATTTCCTTTCTTTGGGTATATACCCCACAGTTAGATTGTTGGATCACATGGTAGCTCAATTTTTAATGTTTTGAGGAACCTCCAAACTGTTCTCCATAGTGGTTATACTAAGTTCCCACCAACAGTGTACAAGGGTTCCCTTTTCTCCACATCTTCACCAGCATTTGTTATTGTCTGTGTTTTGGATACAAGCCATTTTATCTGGGTTAAGATGATATCTCATTGTAGTTCTGATTTGCATTTCTCTGATGATCAGCGCTGTTGAGTACCTTTATATGCCTGTTTGCTATTTGTATGTCTTCTTTTGAGAAATGTATCTTCAAATCTTTTGCCCTTTTTGATCAGATATTTTCCTACAGACTTGTTTTAGTTCCTTATATATTTTGTTTATTAATCCCTTGTCAGATGGGTAGTTTGCAAATATTTTCTCCCATTTTATGGGTTGTTGCTTCACTTTATTAATTGTTTTCTCTGCTGTGCGGAACCTTTTTTTTTTTTTTTTGAGACAGAATTTCATTCTTGTCACCCAGGCTGGAGTGCAGTGGTGCCATCTGGGCTCACTGCAAAACTCCACCTCTAGGGTTGAATCAATTCTCCTGCCTCAGCCTCCTGAGTAGCTGGAATTACAGGTGTGCATCACTACACCCAGCCAATTTTGTATTTTTAGTAAAGACAGGGTTTCACCATGTTGACCGGGCTGGTCTTGAACTCCTGACCTCAGGTGATCTGCCTGCCTTGGCCTCCCAAGATGCTGGGGTTACAGGTGTGAGCCACCATGACTGGCCAGAGGCTTTTTAACTTAATATAAACCCATTTATTCATTTTTGCTTTGGTTGACTGTGCTCAAGAAATCTTTGCCCAGATCAATGTCCTAGAGATTTTCCCAATGGTTATTTTATTTTATTTTACTTTTTAGTAGTTTTATAGTTCGAAGTCTTTAAGTATTTAATCCATTTTCATTTGATTTGTGTATACAGTGAGAGATAGAGGTCCAGTTTCATTATTGTGCATATGGATATCCAGTTTTCCCAGCACATTTATGGAAAAGAATGTCTTTTACCCAATGTATGTTCTAGGCGCTTTTGTCAAAAATGAGTTCACTTTAGCTGTCTGGATTTGTGTCTGGGTTCTCTATTCTGTTCCATTGGTCTTTGTGTCTGTTTTAATGCCAGCACCATGCTGGTTTGATTACTATAGCTCTGTAGTGTAATTTGAAGTCAGGTAATGTGAAAAGTCAGTTTTGTTCTTTTGCTTACAATAGCTTTGGCTATTCTGGGTCTTTTGTAGTTCCATTTAAATTTTATGGTTGTTTTTTCTATTTCTGTGAAGAATGTCATTTATATTTTCATAGGGATAAGCATTGAATCTGTAGGTTGCTTAGGGTAGTATGGACATTTTAACAATATTAATTATTCCAATCCATGAATATGGATTATTTTTCCATTTATTGGTGTCTTCTTCAATTTCCTTTATCAATGTATTTTTAGTTTTCATTATACAGATCTTCTACTGCTTGCTTAAGTTAATTCCTAGGTATTTAGTTTTATGAGTGGCTACTGTAAATGGGATTACTGTTTTAATTTCTTTTACAGATTGTTCAGTGTTGGCATACAGAAATGCTACTGAGTTTTTTGAAGACTTAAATGTTAGACCTAAAACCATAAAAACCCTACAAGAAAACCTAGGCAATACCATTCAGGACAGAGGCATGGGCAAAGACTTCATGACTAAAACACCAAAACCAACGACAACAAAAGCCAAAATAGACAAATACGATCTAATTAACCTAAAGAGCTTCTGCACAGCAAAAGAAACTACCATCAGAGTAAACAGGCAACCTATAGAATGGGAAAAATTTTTTTCAATCTACCCATCTGACAAAGGGCTAACATCTAGAATCTACAAAGAACTTAAATTTACAACAAAAAAAACAACCCCATCAAAGAGTGGACAAAGGATATGAACAGACACTTCTCAAAAGAATACATTTATGCAGCCAACAGACACATGAAAAAATGCTCATCATCACTGGTCATCAGAGAAATGCAAACCAAAACCACGGAGATACCATCACACACCAGTTAGAATGGCGATCATTAAAAGGTCAGGAAACAACAGGTGCTGGAGAGGATGTGGAGAAATAGGAATGCTTTTACACTGTTGGTGGGAGTGTAAATTAGTTCAACCATTGTGGAAGACAGTGTGGCAATTCCTCAAGGATCTAGAATGAGAAATACCATTTGACCCAGCAATCCCATTACTGGGTATTTACCCAAAGGATTATAAATCATGCTGTTATAAAGACACATGCACACGTATGTTTACTGTGGCCCTATTCACAATAGCAAAGACTTGGAACCAACCCAAATGTCCATCAATGATAGACTGCATTAAGAAAATGTGACACATATACACCATGGAATACTATGTAGTCATAAAAAAGGATGAGTTCATATCCTTTGCAAGGACAAGGATGAAACTGGAAATCATTCTCAGCAAACTGTCACAAGGAGAAAAAAAAACAAACACTGCATGTTCTCACTCATAGGTGGGAAATGAACAATGAGAACACTTGGACACAGGGTGGGGAGCATCACACACTGGGGCCTGTCAGGGGGTTGGGGGGCTGGGGGAAGGATAGCATTAGGAGAAGCACCTAATGTAAATGACGAGTTGATGGGTACAGCAAACCAACATGGCACATGTATACCTATGTAACAAACCTGCACATTGTGCACATGTACCCTAGAACTTAAAGTATAGAAAAAAAGCCTATTTAAAAAACTAACCAGTTCTTCAAGAAAGTTAAAATACATTTTCAAAAATGCTGACTTGATTCTAAAGACTGTCTCAGCATCTTCCACATGAGGCAAGAGAAGAAACGAATTATTAAGCTTGATTTCCCCTACCCCTGAGATCAACAGCTTCCTATAGATGGAATTTTATATTTATATTTTCCCATTGTCATTAATGGTAATTAACAACATGTAAATGGTATGGTTAAAAGTCACCCTCGTTTCACCTTTGATACTTTATATTTTCTTTGTTTGAATGCATTGATACCTTATGTTGATCTCACATTACTTCAACAGAAACAAAAAATGCTTTTGAAAAAAAAAAAAGAAGTGCTACTGAGCTTTGTCTGTTGATTTTGTATCCTACAACCTCATTGAATTTGTTTATCAGTTCTAATAGTTTTCTTATGGAGTCTTTAGATTTTTACAAATATATGATCATATCATTTGCAAACACGAATATTTTGACTCCTTTCCAATCTGGATGCCCTTTATATCTTTTTTTTTTGGTCTGATTCTAGCTAGGACTTTCAGTACTATGTTGAATAAGTGACAGTGGGCATCCTTGTCATGTTTCAGATCTTACAGGAAAGGCTTTCAGTTTTTCCCCATTCAGTATGATACTAGCTGTGAGTCTGTCATATACGGCTTTTATTTAATTCTTGTGTTTTGAACAAGGGGGCTCACATTTTAATTTTGCACTGAACCCCCTCAAATTAAGTAGCTGGTTTTCAGCTCTAATGCTTTCCTTGAGGTTAAACCATAGAAATTGTGCTAGCTATAATTAAACTCCTTCCTTCTTTTTCTGGATCCAAAATATTTCATTCTACATTCTAGATAACCACAAAGAGTCCATTGCTCATATGTGGGTCTTACAGACATAAAGAGTATAAAATTTTCATACAGCTAAAGGTTCTGCTATAATTGGCAGACCTGAGTGATAATTTCCTTCAGGGGAAAATACAGGAAATTGAAGGAACACATTGCTTTGAATTTCTCTATGGTGATGATATATAGAAATTACTATAGTAGAAATAAAAAATTTAGTTTCTTTCATATAACTGGCAAAATTCATGAATTACCACAGAAAAAAAGATAAATAATCTAAAATTAACTTTTAAAAGAGAAAAAGGTGTTAAAGGGTTGGTAAATGCAGGAAACTGTCAAACAGAGACAGTTGGGCCTCTTCCTCTGTATCTGTATAACTGGTTTGCCTCATGACCCACAAAAACAAATCCCAGAACAGTCATAAAAAAAAAATCTACCTTGAACTCCCCTCCATGTCTGCTCATCAGACAAACCGTAGAGCATTAGAGGTAGAAAGCAAGTACACAGTCATATAATTCATGCTTCTCATTTTACAGATGGGATAACTAAGGTCTAAAAAAGTAAAATGACTAAAAATAAAACCTCAGGATTAGAAGGATCCTTAAAAATATTGCCTAACTCTCCAACAGATGTTTGAATTCCCTCTACCAGAATCCTGCAAGGTGCTTGAAGAATCCCAGTTACTCATTGAGAAAGACATTTATTTCCCTTTTTATACGTCTCTCCCCTATTGAATCAAAGACTATATTTACTGTATTCCCTATACATTTGTCCCAGCTTTATATCTTGAGGCCACTTAGTAATAGTTACTTGTTGTGGGACAACTAAACTTACTCCTTTCCAACCCAAATATCTCCAACTATTTCTTAATATCCAACCTAAGGTCATACAACTAGTCAGCGGCAAATCTGAAAAAATAAATAAGGTCTCTTAATTTATTTTGTTATTTTCCTTCTCTTCTCCCTCATAGCTCTTAACCATGATGGGTAAAAATGTGTGATCAATTAGAATTCACCTAATCAAGCAAACTCAGTTTACTATTCAAATGGGGACTACCAAAAGACCTCTATAAAACTTGAATCAGACAAGCTAATTCCATCCATAATTCCCTCTCTTATTACTAAAATCCCTTGTATTCCAAAGATCACATATCTTCAAACTGTTCCTGGCCAATAAGCCATTACTGAATTGCTACTTACCTTATTTGAACAATTCAGCACTGTCAGCATTTTACATCAAGATAGCCACAGGAGGAAAACACACACACACACACACACACACACCACACACACACACACACACAGAGAGAGAGAGAGAGAGAGCTTCGCCACTAAAATAAAGAGATATGAGTCTAGCAAATGTAGAATATGGGCCCAAGGAGAAGAATGGAGCAAAGGAATGGTTAGCATCACTGATTAATTTAATACCCTCTGCTGTTGGAATATGTCAAGCCTTAAAATCCTTACTGTCTTCTAAGGCATATGCAATAACACAATAACAATAGATGTCATTTATGGAGCACTATGTGCCAGACATCTTACTTGCAAAATAAGATTATTAAAATTCCTCATAGCTCTTCCTCTTAGGTGACTGATGATTTTCTCATTTTACTAATGAAGAAACTAATGTTCAGAAAGATTAACTAACTTGCCTAGGGTCACACACCCAGTAAAGTGACAAAGCCAAGATTTATCTGTTTCTGGAGCACAGGATTTTACCCTCCGCTGCTGTTTTGTATACAGGCTTCTATGGAGGTCTGCTATGTGAACTGTAGGGAAGGAAACAAAAGAAAAAAGTAAATTTTTCTTTACTTTTTAGAAACATTATATAATCAAGATTGAAATCCATCCTCTCTGACTCCACTATACATCAGGATCAGGCAAGTTTTCATGGGCAAAATAGAAAGAAATTCAGAGTTCAGTAGGTCAGGTATATAGAAACTGAAGCAGCAACATTAGTAGGAAGACAAAGGTAACCATGATCCTATGTGAGGGTAGCTCGTGCAGGGATAAAGCTTCTAAGATTGCTATTTGTGGGTTTATCCCCAAATGCCTAGAACAGTGTGTGGTGCATATTAGGTGCTCAATATGTATTTGTTGAATGACTGAATTATAATCAAGTTCTTTCAACTAGAGAATATTTCAAAGCAATGCAAGTACTGAAATAATTCAAAGCCAGGGAATTGTCCTTCAGGGCTAGTCTTAGTATTTTCCTGGAATGTTTCTAGGAAATGCCCCTTGAGAGCAATACTGAGAACACTGGGTACAACATAGAATGAGACATAATCTGAGACTAAGTCCTCTTCCAAGTAAGTACTCCAAACTTACCCTTTGGGGGGATTTATTTTCTCTGTCCTTTTAAAAGATAATTTCTTTTTTTTTTTTTTTGTTTTTGTTTTTTTTTATTATACTTTAAGTTCTAGGGTACATGTGCATGACGTTTATATCATGTATAACTCCCCAATGCAATCCCTCCCTCCTCCCCCCTCCCCATGATAGGCCCCAGTGTGTGATGTTCCCCTTCCCGAGTCCAAGTGATCTCATTGTTCAGTTCCCACCTATGAGTGAGAACATGCGGTGTTTGGTTTTCTCTTCTTGTGATAGTTTGCTAAGAATGATGGATTCCAGCTGCATCCATGTCCCTACAAAGGATGCAAACTCATCCTTTTTTATGGCTGCATAGTATTCCATGGTGTATATGTGCCACATTTTCTTAATCCAGTCTGTCACAGATGGACATTTGGGTTGATTCCAAGTCTTTGCTATTGTGAATAGTGCCGCAATAAACATACGTGTGCATGTGTCTTTGTAGTAGAGTAATTTATAATCGTTTGGGTATATACCCAGTAGTGGGATGGCTGGGTCATATGGTACATTTAGTTCTAGATCCTTGAGGAATCGCCATACTGTTTTCCATAATGGTTGAACTAGTTTACAATCCCACCAACAGTGTAAAAGTGTTCCTATTTCTCCACATCCTCTCCAACACCTGTTGTTTCCTGACTTCTTAATGATTGCCATTCTAACTGGTGTGAGATGGTATCTCATTGTGGTTTTGATTTGCATTTCTCTGATGGCGAGTGATGATGAGCATTTTTTCATGTGTCTGTTGGCTGTATGGATGTCTTCTTTTGAGAAATGTCTGTTCATATCCTTTCCCCACTTTTTGATGGGGTTGTTGTTTTTTTCTTGTATATTTGTTTGAGTTCTTTGTAGATTCTGGATAGTAGCCCTTTGTCAGATGAGTAGGTTGCAAAAATTTTCTCCCATTCTGTAGGTTGCCTGTTCACTCTGATGGTAGTTTCTTTTGCTGTGCAAAAGCTCTTTAGTTTAATTAGATCCCATGTGTCAATTTTTGCTTTTGCTGCCGTTGCTTTTGGTGTTTTAGACATGAAGTCCTTGCCCATGCCTATGTCCTGAATGGTACTACCTAGATTTTCTTCTAGGGTTTTTATGGTATTAGGTCTAACATTTAAGTCTCTGATCCATCTTGAATTAATTTTCGTATAAGGGGTAAGGAAAGGATCCAGTTTCAGCTTTCTACTTATGGCTAGCCAATTTTCCCAGCACCATTTATTAAATAGGGAATCCTTTCCCCATTTCTTGTTTTTGTCAGGTTTGTCAAAGATCAGATGGCTGTAGATGTGTGGTATTATTTCTGAGGACTCTGTTCTGTTCCATTGGTCTGTATCTCTGTTGTGGTACCAGTACCATGCTGTTTTGGTTACTGTAGCCTTGTAGTATAGTTTGAAGTCAGTTAGCGTGACGCCTCCAGCTTTGTCCTTTTGACTTAGGATTGTCTTGGCAATGCGGGCTCTTTTTGGTTCCATATGAACTTTAAAGCCGTTTTTTCCAATTCTGTGAAGAAAACTCATTGGTAGCTTGATGGGGATGGCATTGAATCTATAAATAACCAACTTTATCAGTTGTTAAGTTTGAGCATATACAAATCTAGTGGCCTAACTTCATTTAACCAGGAAAGAATCAGCCTGGAGATGTTAAGCAAGGTTTAAGGGTGTTAAGTTCCTCAATGATTTCTTAGACCTCAGCACAGAATATTGTCTGATGTCCAAACACTGTAGAAACAATAACACTTTTTGAAAAGAGCTATACTCTACTGGTAAACAGAAACTATAATTTACCATCACGATTGTTTACATTCTCACTAATTCTTAAGAGTTAATGACTGGCAATGGTTTCCTTGCCATTTATCTAATTCATTTCTTAATGTTTTTAGCAGACATTAAATAAGATAGTGCCAGGGTGACTGTTACATTTTCATAAATACCACAAAATCTAAATTAAATGTAGTCCAACTAATAATTCTTTCAATTAAACTCTTTTTCCTATGTTCATATATTAGTAGAAAGAATATTGTGACAAGATAAGCTTGTGCCGGAGGTTTATTAAAAACAACAGGAGTAACAGATCAAATTCCAGGGATATCCCTGATCTCAGTACAGATTCAGTCCAATAATCTGCTTGTTTAAACTAATCTTGGACCATGATCACTGATTTCCACCATGATTTCCTTGAGTTCCTGACCTGGGATTTGGGATAAAAGTGAACAGGACACTCTAAGAAGGCCTGGGTCCTGGAATTTAGGACCAAGCAAAGCAAGGAACCAAGGCATCTAAACTAGGGAACATCATCAAGTTTTACTAAATGTAAAAGGCAGGAACAGAGGAGCTCCAAAACTAGATATTTCTATGAGGAAGGATAGGTAGGGCACTGGAAGGCAAAGTAGTTCCAAGACTCTGGATGTCCAATTAAGTATGA
Source organism: Trachypithecus francoisi (assembly GCF_009764315.1). Taxonomy (NCBI): domain Eukaryota; kingdom Metazoa; phylum Chordata; class Mammalia; order Primates; family Cercopithecidae; genus Trachypithecus; species Trachypithecus francoisi. Next base: position 31,524,929 of record NW_022681471.1, read on the forward strand.
AGCCAACTAAGTCAGTTGGAACAGCAGAAATCCTAAAGCAAATACGCTGAGTCTCAGACAGACGAGGAAGACAATAAATTCAATTCTTTAGGAAGTGAAGTTCACCAATTCATCCATTAACAAAATATACTTATGTGCAAAGCAAAAACACAGATACAGAGAAACAAAACAGGATCCCTGCAGTTATAAATGGAAGTGTTGGAGCCACTTACAAATGAATTTACTTTTCGTTTCTTACCCTTACCACTTGTGATGGCTAATTACATATCAGCTTGGTCCTAGTCAGCTAACCTGAATGTTTCTGTGAAGGTATTTTATAAACATGAAACCTGTCCTATTAGTTCTGTTTCTATGGCGAACTCTGACACTCATGATACACCACTCAGGTAACCTTAAACAAGTTCTTTAACCACTGTGAACCCAACTTCCTCAACTACTATGGACCCAACTTTCTCCTTCATGCATAAAACAGGAGTAATATGGTTAGGCTATGTGACCCCACCCAAATTGCACCTTGAATTCTAATTCCCAAGTGTTTAGAGAGATACCTGGTAAGAAGTGATTGGATTATGGGGGTGGTTTCCTCCATGCTGTTCTGGTAATAGTGAGTGAATTCTTACAAGATCTGATGGTTTTATAAGGCAGTTTTCCCTCCTCTTGCTAGCCTGTCTCTCTCCTGCCATCATGTGAAGAAGGTCCTTGCTTCCCCTTTGCCTACACCATGACTAAGTTTCCTGAGGCCACCCCAGCCATGTGGAGCTGTGAGTCAATTAAACCTCTTTGCTTTATAAATTACCCAGTCTTGGATACTTCTTTATAGCAGTATGAAAACCGACTAATACAGGGGGTAATAATATCTACCTCATAGGATGGTGAGATTCTTAAAACAATCTGTGAACACCTTATACACAGCATTTCATGTTAACAAATACTATTCATCAAATACTATTATTAACAAATACTATTTTCCTTCCTCTTGCAATAGGCCTGACACCACAACCTTGACCTTTTGCTTATTCTGACGTTGGATAGCTTCTCAACCTTTCCAGGTTTTTGAGAACAAGAACTATGTATTCTACATCTGTAGAGCCTCCTAGAGGAATAATTCTGAAAGCTGACCAAATAGAAATGTTGACTGAAAATCTAGTATATGTTGTATATGAACCAGAAAGCAAACATGGGTATGGGGTGGATGATTCAGGTATTAGGAGAGTAGAGGCAGTTGGGGAAGAGAAAGAGAAAAAAAAAATCTTGAATTGCCTGGAACCTAATGTATCTAAAACTTGAGTAAAAAAATTAACCTCACCTCAAATACACAGACAGACATATGCTCATGCACACACAAATACGTATTCGAAATATGTCAAACCTTTAAAAGTAAGTAAAAATCAGTAATAAAGAATTCTATTAAAACACTAGAAGAAAATATTTTTAGTGGTTTAAAATGTCATTTAAATGTTTAATGGTTAAACATCTAATTTAAACACTAGAAGAAAATATTTTCGTGGTTTAAAATGTCATTTAGATGTTTAATGTTTAAAATGTCATTTAAAAACAATTCACACAAACAAAAATCATAGGGAACAAAATAAATTTGATAATACCAAAATATAAAAATGATATGCAAAAAAAAATCAAAACCAAAGTTAAAAGCAAGCAACATACTAGGAGATGATATCTAAAATACATTCAACTAACAATGAGGGATCAAAAGACTCCTACAAATCCATAAAAGACAACCCAGTAGAAAAATAAGTAAATGATTTGTGCAGGCAATTTACAGAAGCAGAAATAGGAGTGGCCAATAATGAGATGAAAAAATGATCAACTCACTAGCAAACAGGGAAATAATAATCAGAAAAATGAGCTATTACAAATGATCCCACATTTACAATGGTTCAACTTAAATGATTTTTCAACTTTCTGATGGTACAAAAGTGATACACATTCAGTAGAAAGTGGTATGATACTCTCTTACAATGCTGAGCAACAGCGGTGAGCCACACCTCCCAGTCAGCCACATTATCACAAGGGTAAACAATTAATATGCTATAGTGTACTGTGTCGCCAGATGATTTTGGCCAACTGTAGACTAATACAAGTGTTCTGAGAATATTTAAGGTAGGCTAGTCTTAGCTATTATGTTTGCTATGTTAGGCATATTAAATACATTTTCAACTTACAATGGGTTTATCAGGACATAACCTTATTTTAAGTTGAGAAGCATCTGTACTTATCACTTATTATTTGCAAAAATTAAAAACTCTGATTTTGTTAAGGTTGGGTGGAATATGGAGTAAATGCTGTGAAAGGCTTGGGAGAGCAACTGAGTAATATGTAGTTGTCAAGATTGTTTGCACCCAAAGCAACTTGCAAATTTGCAATTGCTTGTAGTTAGCAAGTAAACTCCTCTGCGTCTTCCATATAGAAATACTTGCATCTATGCACACAGAGCCACGCACAGAATTGTTGATTATGGTCTTGTTTTTAGTATTGAAAATTTGAAGACAACAAAAGTGCCCATGAATAAAAGAACAGCAAATGAAATACAGAATGTTTATATTATAGAATAATATAAAGCTAATAAAAGGAATGAGCTAGATATACATGCAATGGCATAAATATTGCACCAAGACATTTTGATAAGTGAAGAAAAAAAAGTTAAGACAATTTGTACAGAATAAAACCTATTTTGTGATCATGCATGTGTATGCACATGAACTCTTACACACACATGCACACACACACGTGTGTCAATAAAAATTGAGGTTGGAGTTATTGGTCTCATCTATGCTTTGAATTTTTAAAAGAAGAATGCAATTAAAATATTAATTTAAGAGAAAAAGAAATCCTAAAGTCTTCAAATTAGAGGATGTAAAATGCTGAGAAATACTCCCTTGTAAAAAATTATTCTTTGTTCACAGCCACCAACTGTTTGTTCCTACACATCCACCCTGGGCATAGATCCACAATTCTACTTTTCCTCAGCACTGAGCCACAAATCTGTTCAAGTCAATGACTTCCTTAGTGGGCTCACAGACATTAAACCGTATCAAAAAAGAAAACTAGTCTAAGATAAGAGTAATTTGAAATTAGAGTCCATCCCAAGTTACCAAGGTGTCCAAAGTCTTCTATCATCTAATAGGTAGGCGGGCTGAAGGCCAAAACAAACACAAAAGGGTCAAATATATGTATTTCCAGAACTCATGCTTCTCTTCATGTGACAGTCTGTGCATTTGGCCCTAACTCAATTATTCCAATTGGGATTTTTCTATGTAAAATTTGCAAAATTGTAAATTGCCAACCTCTTCTGCATCTTCATCAATTAGTCAGCTAGAACTTGCCTGTCAGTTTCGCAAACCAAACTATATGATATTCACTATTTTTAAAAAGAAAATGATTGAAGAGTGATGAAGCAAGATGCTGGAATATGACCATCCAGTGCTGGACTCCTCAAAGAAACATCAATTTGAAAAATTACCGATTCATGAAAGTACCTTCACAACAGTTAAGGAATCTATGTAAGTGATTGCAGCAACTGGGTGGAACAATGAAATAAAATAAGATGCATTGAAAAGGGTATGTGGTGTGTGAGACAGTTACACAAATAACCACACCACCCCTCCCCAAAGCCCTCACAGTGTAGCATGAAGAGACACATCCTCCACATGGAGGAACGACAGTGGATGAGCATTCACCTTATCCACAGACCCCAGCACCAGGAAAGCACCCATCGACCTAGGCTCTAGGCCCACCCCAATGCAAAGCCAGTTACCATAGCCACAAGCTCCAGGCCCATCTCTGTGGAATAAGGCTTCAGGCCCACCCCAGTGTTGAGTTAGCCCAGACAGCATCAGGCTCCCATTAGGCCCTCATGGACACAGACTGGCACCTGTGGACCCAGGCCCTAAGCCAACTTCAACACAAGGCAAGTTACTGTAGCCCAAGGCTCTAGGCTAGCATCTGTGGACCCAGACTTCAGGCCAGCCCCTATGACCCAGGTCCAAACCAGACCCCACAGTCTCAGGCTCCAGACATACTCTGGTGTCAGACTGGCTCCTGTGGACCCAAAACACAAGCACATCCTCACACAAAGCTGACCCTCCCCAGCTCAGGCTCAAGTTCTGCCTCCCTGCAAGGTTGAACCCCATGTACCCAGAGCCAGGCTCAACCCTGTGAACCAGGATACCAAGCCTGCCTATACAGGCTTGAGCTCAAGGCCTGACCCTGCAGATCCATACACGAGGCCAGTTATAGTGAACCTAGGTACCAGGCCCTAAAACAAGGCCAGCCTGCCCAAGAACTCCAAAACCAAGTGTGAACATGGACTCCATCTGCTGACCCAACAAGAACCTCTAACCAAGATGACTGGTAAAGTCAGCTTCCCTGCCAAACCCAGTTTGTAAAGACTGAAAGAGGTGCCTACTTTTTCAAATGTGCAGATACCAACACAAGACCACAAGGATCATGAATAATCAAAGAAATATGACACCACCCAAGGAACAGAATAAAGTGCCAGTAGCTGACCCTAAAAATGGAGATCTATGAAATGCCTGACAAATAATTTTAAATAATGATCTTTAAAAGTTCAGGGAGGCCAGGCACGATGGCTCATGCCTGTAAATCCAACACTTTGAGAGGTCAATGCAGGAAGATTGCCTGAGCTCAGGAGATCAAGGCCAGCCTGGGCAACATGATGAGACTGTCTCTACAAAATATTTAAAACTTAGGTGGCTCATGCCTGTAATACCAGCAATTTGGGAGGCCAAGGCGGGCAGATCATTTGAGGCCAGGAGTTTGAGACCAGCCTGGCCAACATGGTGAAATGCTGTCTCTACTAAAAACACAAAAATTAGCTGTTCATGGAGGTGGGTGCCTGCAATCCTAGCTACTCGGGAGGCTGAGGCAGGAAAACTGCTTGAATCTAGGAGGCAGAGGTTCCTGTAAGTCAAGATCACACCACTGCACTATAGCCTGGAGGACAGAGCAAGACTCCATCTCAAAAAACATATAAATATATCCAGGCATTGTGGTACATGCCTATAGTCCCAGCTTCTTGTCCCAGCTACTTGGAAAGCTGAGGCAGGAGGATCACTTGAGCTCCAGAGGTTGAGGCTGAAGTGAGCTGTGTTCATGCCACTGTGCCCAAGCCTGGTTAACAGAGTGAGACCCTGTCTCAAGAAAAAATAAAAAACAAAACAAAACAAACAAACAACAATAAAAATTAAAATAAATAAACAAACAAAAAAACAGTACAAGATAAACAACCAAACAAAATCAGGAAAACATTATATGAACAGAACAACAAGTTCGACAAAGAGAAAAAATAAAAAAATAAAAAACCAAGCAGAAATCCTGGAGCTAAAGAACACAATGATTCAATGACTGAACTGAAATATTCCATAGATATCTTCCACAGCAGACTCAATCAAACAGAAGAATCAGTGAGTTCAAATACAGCTTATTCAAAATTACTCAGTAAAAACAACAAAAGGAAATAAGAATAAAAAAATTATGAAGAAAGTATACAGAACTTATGAGACACAATCAAGTGGACCAATATACACATTATTTGCAGCCCAATAGAATAGAGACGGGGGCAGAAAATTTATTTAAGTAAATAATGACAGAAAAATTATCATATCTGAAGGAAGTGAACATCTAGATCCACGTAAGGCAAAGAACCCCAAATATATTAAACATAAAGACACCTCTTCAAGATACATAATAAGCACATTCTCAAAATTCAAAGACAAAGAGAGAATTTTGAGAGCAGCAAAAGAAAACAGGCTTATCACATACAAACCAACTTCCATTGGACTATCAGAGGATTCTGCAGCAGAAGTCCTGCAGGCTAAAAGAGTAGGATGACATACACAAATTGATAAGATAATAAAACTGCTAATCAGTAGTTCTTTATCTGGCAAAGTTGCCCTTCAGATATGCAGGAGAGATAAAGACTGTCCCAGACAAACAAAAGCTAGGGGGATTCAACACCCCTAGACCTGCTATTACAAGAAATGCTACAGAAAGACCTGCAAGTTGAAAAGAAAGGACACTAACAACAAAAATATAGAAAAGTATAAAACTCACGAATAACGAACATAGTCAAATTAAGAATACTCTAATGTGGCCGGGTGCAGTAGCTCACGCCTATAATCCCAGCACTTTGGGAGGCCAAGGCAGGCAGATCACGAGATCAGGAGTTCAAGACAAGCCTGGCCAACATAGTGAAACCCCATCTCTATTAAAAATACAAAAATTAGCCAGGCATGGTGGTGCACCTGTAGTCCTCACTACTCAGGAGGCTAAGGCAGGAGAATCGCTTGAAACCAGGAGGCGGAGGTTGCAGTGAGCCAAGATCGCGCCACTGCACTCCAGTCTGACTCTGTTTCAAAAAAAAAAAAAAAAACTCTAATGTTATGATGTGGTACATAAATCATGTTTGACTCTAGCATAAAAGTCAAAAGAAAAAGGTATGAAAAATAACTATAACTATAATAACTTTTTAGTACACAACATAAATGATGTGAAGTGTGGCATCAATAACACAAAATGTGGGGGAAGAAAAAGTTGGAAGTGTAAGGTTGTTGTAACATGTTCAAAGTTATCAACTTATAATAGTAATCTTTGTGATTAACATGAGACTCGTAAAACATCTTGTAATAGTCTTTAAGATGTTTTATATGAGTCTCATGGTAATCACAAAGAAAAAAATGTGTAAGTGCATACCATTACAGAAATAAATCACAAACGAAGACAGAAATAGAGGAAGACAGAGGAATGACAAAATGTCAGAAAGCAATTAACAAAATGGCAATAATAAACACTTACCTATTAATAATTTCTTTAAATATAAATGAATTAAATTTACCAATCAGAAAACAGAGTGACTAAATGGATTTTAAAATTAGAATCCAACTATATGCTAAGTAAGAAGACTCACTTTACTTTTAAGAACACTGGGAGGATGAACGTGAAGAAATGGAAAAAGATATTCCATGCAAATAGTAACCAAAAGAGAGCATGGTTGGCTATATTTATTTTACTTATATCAGAAAAAAACAGACTTTAAGTCAAAAACTGTCACAATAGACAAAGTCATCATACAATGATAAAGGGGTAAATTCATCAACAAGATGTAACAAATGCAAATACATCTATGTACGCAATATTGGAGCACCCAAATGTAATATATAAGGTATTTATTAACAGAACTGAAGGGAGAAATAGACAGCAATAAAATAACAGTCCACTTCAGTACCTGATGTTCAACAATGGACAGATTATCCAAAGAGAAAATGAGTAAGAAAACAACTGGCTTGAACAACACTATAGACCAAATGGACCTAACAGACATATACAGAACATTCTATTCAACAGTATCAGAATATGTAGTCTTTTTAAGCACATAAGGAAAATACTCCATGATAGAGAATATGTAAGGCCAAAAAACAGGTCTAACAAATTTGAGATGATTGAAAATATATCATACATATATTTTTTTTCACTTCAATATATTTACTGTTAATATTTTTTAATTTTTAAAATAAATTATTGTGGGTAAATGGTAGGTATATTTTTGTGGGGTACATAACATATTCTGATATAGGCATGCAATGCATACCAATCACATCATGGAGAATAAGGAATCCATCCCCTCAAGCACTTACCCTTTGTGTTACAGTTCAATTGCACCTTTTTGTTATTTTTAAATGTACAATTAAGTTATTATTCATTATAGTAACCCTGTTGTGCTATCAAACGTAGACCTTATTCATTCTTTCTATGTTTTTGTACCCATTAACTATCCCCATATGCCCCTCCCGGTCCTCTGCTACTACCCTTTCCAGCTTCTGGCAACCACCCTTCTACTTTCTATGTCCATGAGTTCAATTGTTTTGATTTTTAGACCCCACAAATAAATTAGAACATGTGATATTTCTCTCTCTGTGCCTGGCTCACTTCACTCAACATAATGATCTCCAGTTCCACCCATTTTGATCTTTTTAATAACTAAATCATACTATACTGTGTATAGGTACAATATTTTCTTTATCCATTAATCTGTTGATGGATGCTTAAGTTGCTTCCAAATCTTGGCTATTGTGAACAGTGTTTCAACAAACATGGGAGTGCAGATACTTATTTCCTTTCTTTGGTTATATGCTCCATAGTGGGATTGTTGGATTCTCCAAAATGTTCTCCATAGTAGTTGTACTATTTTACATTCTCACCAACAGAGTGGGAGTCTTCCCTTTTCTCCACATCCTCACCAGCATTTGTTATTGGCTGACTTTTGAATAGACGCCATTTTAATTGAGGTGAGATGATATCATATGGGAGTTTCAATGTGCATTTCTCTGATAATCAATGATATTGAGCACATTTTCATATGCCTGTTTGCTACTTGTATGTCTCCTTTTGAGAAATGTCTATTAAAATTTTTTGCACATTTTTGATCAAATTAATATCTTTTATTCTACAGAATTGTTTGAGTTTATTATATATTCTGGTTACCAACACCTTGCCAGATAGGTAGTTTGCAAATATTTTCTCCTATTCTGTGGGTTGTATCATCATTTTGTTGTTTCCTTAGCTGTGAAGAGGCTTTTAACTTAATCCCATTTGTCCATTTTTGCTTTGGTTGCCTGTGCTTGTGGGTTACTGCTTAAGGAATTTTTTTTCCCAGATCAGTGCTCTGGAGAGTTTCCCCCAAGTTTTCTTGTAGTAGTTTCATAGGGTGCGGTCTTAGATTTAAGTCTTTAATCCATTTTGATTTGGTTTCTGTATAGGCAAGAAATGGGAGTCTAGTTTCATTCTTCTGCATATGGATATCCAGTTTTCCCAGCACCGTTTATTGAAGAGACTGTCTTTTCCCCAGTATAACTTCTTGACACCTTTGTTAAAAATGAGTTCGCTGTAGGTGTGCAGATTTGTGTCCGGGTTCTCTATTCTGTTCCATTAATGTATGTGTCTTTTTTTATGCCAGTACCATAGTGTTTGGGTTACTATAGCTCTGCAGTATAATTTGAAGCTAGGTAATATGATTCCTTTAGTTTTGTTCATTTTGCTTAGAAGAGCTTTGGTTATTCTGGGACTTTTGTGGTTCCATATAAATATTAGTATTCTTTTTTCTATTTCTGTAAATAATGTCATTGGTATTTGGACAGGAATTGCATTGAGTGCATAGTATGCAACTTTTAAAAACATTGATTCTTCCAATACAAGAACATAAAATATCTTATTTTTTGTGTCCTCTTCAATTTTCTCTTGTGTTTTATAGTTTTCATTATATAGATATTTCACTTCGTTGGTTATGGTAATTCCTAAATATTTAATCTTATGTGTGGTTATTATGAATAAAATTACTTTTATCATTTCCTTTTCAGATTGTTCAGGGTTGGCATATAGAAACGCTACTGATTTTTGTATGTTGATTTTGTATTCTTTAATTTTACTGAATTTATCAATTCTAATAGTTTTTGTTGAGCTTTAGGTTTCTGCAAGTATAAGATCATATCATCTAAAACAAAGATAAGTTGAATTCTTCCTTTCTAATTTGGATGCCCTTTCTTCCCCTCATTTTTGATTACTCTACTTAGGACTACCAGTACTATGTTGATAACTGTGGTGAAAGTCAGTATCCTTGTTGTGTTTCAGATCTTAAAAGAAAGAATTTGTTTTTTCCCATTTTGTGTGATACTAGCTGTGGATCTGTCATATATGGCTTTAATTATGTCATGATATGATACACTTCTGTACCCGGTCACTTGAGGGTTTTTATCATGAAGGAATGTTGAATTTTATTAAATGCTTTTTCAGCATCAATTGAATTATCACGTGGTTTTCGTCCTTCCTTCTGTTGTTATGACATATCACTTTAATTGATTTGTGAATGTCAAATCATACTTGCATCACAGGGATAAATACCACTTGGTCATGATGAATGATCCTTTTAATGTATTGGTAAATTTGGTTTGCTTTTGTCTTGTTGAGGATTTTTGCATCAATATTCATCATTGATACTGGTCTGTATTTTTTAAGTTTTTTTAAATTTTAAGTTCAGGGGTACATGTGCAGGTTTGTTGCATAGGTAATCTTGTGTCATGAGTGTTTGTTGTACAGATTATTTTGTCATACATGTATTGAGTCTAGTACCCATTAGTTATTTTTCCTTATCCTTTCCCTCCTCCCACCCTCCACCCTCTGATAGGCCCCAGTGTGTGTTGTTCCCTTACATGTGTCAATATGTTCTCATCATTTAGCTCCTCTTATAAGTGAGAACATGTACTATTTGATTTTAGAGTCCCGTGTTAGTTTGCTAAGAATGATAGCCTCCAGATCCACCCATGTCCCTGCAATGGACATGACCATTTTGCTTTTTATGGCTGCATAGTGTTCCATGGTATATATTTACCACTTTTTAAAAATCCAACCTACCATTCATGGGCATTCAGGTTGATTCCATGTCTCTGCTACTGTGAATAGTGCTGCAAAGAACATAAGCATACATGTGTCTTTTTAATAGAATAATTTATATTCCTTTGAATATGTATCCACTAATGGGATTGATGGGTCAAATGGCATTTTTGTTTTTAGGTCCTTGCGAAATTTCCACACTGTCTTCCACAATGGTTGAATGAATTTACATTCCCACAAACAGTGTATAAGCATTCATTTTTCTCTGCAACCTCACCAGCATCTGTTATTTTTTAAACTTTTAGTAATAGTGATTCTGGATAAGAAGTCATCATCTAAATATATACCATCTTCAAGAGACTCACCTAACACATAAGGATTCACATAAGCTTAAGGTAAAGGGGTGGAAAAAGATATTCCTTGCAAATGGACACCAAAAGTGAGCAGAAGTAACTATTCTTATATCAGACAAAACAGACTTTAAAGATAAAACAGTTAAAAAAGACAAAGCAGAACATTATATAATGATAAAAGTACTAGTCCAATAGGAAAATAACAGTCTTAAATATATATCCACCTGACACTGGTGCTCCCAAATTTTTAAAACAATTACTACTAGACCTAAGAAATGAGATAGATGGCAAAACAATAATAGTGAGAGAATTCAATACTCCACCAACAGCACTATACAGGTCATCAAGACAGAGAGTCAACAACAACAACAAAAATTATACTTAAGCTATACCCTGGAACAAATGGACCCAATAGATATTTACAGAACATTCCACCCAATAACAGAAGAATATACATTCTATTCAATAACACATGGAACATTCTCCAAAGCAGACCATACGATAGGTGACAAAACAAGTATCAATAAGTTTAGAAAAATCAAGCTTATATCAAGTACTCTCTCAGACCACAGTGGAATAAAATTGGGTATCAGCTCCAAAAGAAACCACGTACATACATGGAAATTAAATAATCTGTTCCTGAATGATCATTGGGTCAACAGTGAAATCAAGACGGAAATTTAAAGATTCTTTGGACTGAACAATAATAGTGACACAACTTATCAAAACCTCTGTACTGAGACCAGCTCGGTCATGGAAACCCCAATCCAATGGTGCTAGAGGAATTGAAGACAAAGACAGAGAAATAGAGTGCAAAGTAGGAAGCAGGGGGCTGACAGCCTTCAGAGCTGAAAGCCACAAACAGAGTTTGACCCACATATTTATTGACAGTAAGCCAGTGATATGCATTGCTTCTATAGATTATAGATTAACTAAAAGCATTCCTTACCAGAAACAAAGCATTTTTAGCAAGTAGTAGAGAAACAGGCTCTGGCTGATTATCTGCAGCAAAGACATGTTGTTAAGGCACAGCAGTTTTCTGCTCCAGGAGGGCCAGGTGTTCCTTGTCCTGCTCTAGTAAACCAACAACTTCTAGCAGTGTGCGTGAGAGCCATCACGAGCATGTCACATTGCTGCAGAAATCTTGTTTATGGTCAGTTTCTTTAAGGCCTGTTTATGACAGGCTTAGGGCTTGTTCCCAGCACCTCTGGGATAAAGCAAAAGCAATGCTAAGAGGAAAGTTCATAGCCTTAGATGCCTCCATCAAAAAGTCTGAAAGAGCACAAATAGACAATCTAAGGTCACACCTCAGGGAATTGGAGAAATAGGAACAATCCAAACCCAAACCCAGGAAAATAAAAGAAATAACAAAGATCAGAACAGAACTAAATGAAATTGAAACAAAAAACACAAAAGATAAATGAAGCAAAAAGCTGGTTCTTTGAAACAATAACAGAATGGATAGACACTAGTGAGATTAACCATGAAAAGAAGAGAGAAGATCCAAATAAGCTCAATTAGTACAGAAACTGGATATATTATAACTGATACGACAGAAATACAAAAGATCATTCAAGGCTACTATGAACACCATTATGCATACAAACTAGAAAACCTACAGGAAATGAACAAATTCGTGGAAACACACAACCCTCCTACCTAGATTAAACCAGGAAGAACTAGAAACCCTGAAAAGACCAATAACAAGCAGTGAGATCGAAATGGAAATTTTTAAAAACTGCTAAGAAAATAAATTCCAGGACTAGATGCATTCACAGCTGAATTCTACCAGACATTCAAAGAAGAATTGGTAAAAATCCTACTGAAACTATGCCAAAAGGTAGAGAAAAAGGGAATCCTCCCTAAACCATTCTATGAAGTCAGTATTACCCAAAAAACCCGAGCCAGAATAAGACATAACAACAACAACAATAAACTACAGACCAATATCTCGGATGAACATAAATGCAAAAATCCTCTACTAAATACTAGCTAACTGAATCCTACAGCATATCAAAAAGACAATCCACCATGATCAAGTGGGTTTCATACCAGTGATTCAGGGATTGTTTAACATAAACAAGTCAATAAATGTGATACACCACAGAAACAGAATTAAAAACAAAAATCATATGGTCATCTCAAAAGACACAGAAAAAGCATCTGACAAAATCCAGTATCGCTTTATGATTAAAGCCCTCAGCAAAATACCTTAAAGTAATAAAAGCCATTTATGACAAACCCACAGACAACATTATACTGAACAGGAAAAAGCTGAAAGCATTCCCCCTGAGAACTGGAACAAGACTGGGGTGCCCAGTTTCACCACTTCTATTCAACATAGTACTGAAGTCCCAACCAGAGAAGTCGGACAAGACAAAAAAATAAAGGGCATCCAAACTTAAAAGGAGAAAGTCAAACTGTCCTTGTTCACCAATGATATGATCGTATACCTAGAAAATCCTGAAGACTCATCTAAAAATCTTCTAGATCTGATAAATGAATTCAGTAAAGTTTCAGAATACAAAATCAATGTACACAAATCAGTAGCACTGCTATACACAAACTGTGACCAAGTTGAGAATCAAATCAAAACTCAACATCTCTCACAATACTTGCAAAAAAAAAAAAAAATGCTTAGCAATACACCTAACCAAAAAGATCTCTACCAAAAAAAAAACTACAAAACACAGCTGAAAGAAATCATAGATGACACAAACAAATGGGAACACACCCCATGTTCATGGATGGGTAGAATCAATGTTGTGAAAATGACCATACTGCCAAAAGCAAACTACAAATTCAATGCAATTCCCATCAAAATACTATCATCATTCTCCACAGAACTAGAAAAAAAATCCTAAAATGCAGAAGGAAACTACAAAGACCCCACATAGCCAAAACAGGACTAAGCAATAAGAACAAATCTGGAGGCATCACATTACCTGATTTTAAAGTATAAGGACAAAATACTATAACAGCACAGTAGTGGTATAAAAATAGGCATGTAGTCCGATGGAGCAGAATAGAGAACACAGAAATAAAGCCAAATACTTAAGCCAACTCATCTTTGACAAAGCAAACAAAAACATAATGTGGGGAAAGGACACCCTACTCAAAAAATGGTGCTGGGATAATTAGCAAGCCACATGTAGAAGAATGAAACTGGATCTCTCACCTTATACAAAAATCAACAAAATATGGATCAAAGACTTAACTCTAAGACCTGAAACCATAAAATTCTAGAAGATAATCTCAGAAAAACTCTTCTAGACATTGGATTAGGCAGAGAGTTCATGACCATGAACCCAAAAGCAAATGCAACAAAAACAAAGATAAATAGATGGGACTTAACCAAAAAACTTCTGCAGAGCAAAAGAAATAATCAACAAGGTAAACTGACAACCCACAGAGTGGAAGAAAATCTGCGCAATCTATATATATATATATCTATATATATATCTATATATATCTAATCTATATATCTATATCTATATATAATCTAATCTATATCTATATCTATATATATATCTATATATCTATATCTATATTATATCTATATATCTATATCTATATCTATATCTATATATCTATATCTATATCTATATCTATATATCTATATCTATATCTATATCTATATATATATATCTATATCTATATCTATATATATATCTATCTATATATCTATATATATATCTATCTATATATCTATATATATATATCTATATATATCTCTATATATATAATCTATATATATATCTATATATATATCTATATATATATCTATATTATATCTATATATATATCTGACAAAGGACTAATATCCAGAATCTACAAGGATCTCAAATCAGCAAGAAAAAAATAATAATCCCATCAAAAAGTAGGCTAAGGACATGAATAGACAATTCACAAAATATATATGTAAGTGGCCAATACATATATGAAAAAATGCTCAACATCACTATTAGAGAAATGCAAATCAATACCACAATGTGATACAACCTTACTCTTGCAAGAATGGCCATAATTTAAAAATCAAAAAATAATAGATATTGTCATGGATGTGGTGAAAAGGGAATACTTTTACACTGCTGATGGGAATGTAAACTAGTACAACCACTATGGAAAACAGTATGGAGATTCCTTGAAGTATTAAAAGTAGATCTACCATTTGATCCAGCAATCCTACTACTGGGTATCCACCCAGAGGAAAATAAATCATTATATGAAAAAGATACTTGCACACACACATTTACGGCAGCACAATTCACGATTCCAAAAATACAGAACCAGCCCAAATGCCCACTGATCAACAAGTAAATAAAGAAAATGTGATGTGTATATATACAACATAGAATACTACCCAGCCATTAAAAGGAACAAAATAATAGCAATTTCAGCAACCTGGATGGAGTTGGAGACCATTATTCGAACTGAAACAACTCAGGAATGGAAAATCAAACATGGTATGTTACTTATAAGTGGGAGTTAAGCTATGAGGACACAAAGGCATAAGAATGATACAATAAACTTTGGGGACTCAGTCGGGAAGGGTAGAAGAAAGGTGAAGGATTAAAGACTACCCATTGAGTACAGTGTACACTGTTAAGATGGTGGGTGCATCAAAATCTCAGAAATTAGCACTAAGGAACTTATCCCTGTAACCAAACGCTACCTTTTCCCCAAGAACTATTGAAATAATAAGAAAAAAAAATAGCCATTCTGACAGTTGTGACATGTTATCTCATTGTGGTTTTGATTTGCATTTCTCTAATAATCTGTGATGTTGAACTTTTTTTCACATTATCATTGGCTGCATATATGTCTTATTTTGAAAAGTATTTGTTCATGTCATTTGCCCACTTTTTAATTGTTTAATAAATTGAAGTTCTTCATAGACTTTTGTCAGATGCATAGTATGAAAAATTTTCTATAATTCTATAGGTTGTATGCTCTTTCTGTCGATAGTTTCTTTTTCTGTGCAGAAGGTATTTAGTTTAATAGGATCCCATTTGTCCATTTTTGATTTTGTTGCTATTACTCTTGATGTCGTTTTGAAATATTTGCCCATATCTATATGCAGAATGATATTGCATAGACTGTCTTCCAGGGTTTTTATAGATTTGATTTTACATTTAAGTCTTTAATCTATCTTGAGTTAATTTTTGTATATGGTGTAAGGGGTCAAGTTTAAATCTTCTGCATATGGCTAGCCAGTTATCCCAGCACCATTTATTAAATAAGGATTACTTTCCCCACTGCTTATTCTCGTTAGGTTTGTCAAAGATCAGATCATTGCAGGTGTGGTCTTATTTCTGAGATCTCTATTCTGTACCGTTGATCTATGTGTCTATTCTTGTAATAGTACCATGCTGATTTGGTTACCGTATGCCTATAGTATAATTTGAAGCCAAGTAGCATGTCTTCAAGCTTTGTTCTTTTTGCTTAGGATCGCTTTGGCTATTTGCACTCCTTTTTGGTTCCATATGAATTTTGAAACAGTTTTTTTTCTCATTCTGTAAAGAATGTCAATGATAGTTTAATAGGAATAGCATTGATTCTATATTATTTTGGCACTATGGCCATTTTAACAATATCGATTCTTCCTATCAGCACGAAATGTTTTTCCATTTGTTTGTGTCATCTCTGACTTCTTTGAGCACTGTTTTGTAGTTCACCTTGTAGAGAGCTTTCATTTATATGATTGGCTGTATTCCTAGGTATTTTTTAATAGCAATTGTGGATGGGATTGCATTCCTAATTTGAATCTCGGCTTGACTGTAGTTGTTTTATAGGAATGCTAGTAAATTTTGCACATTGATTTTGTATTGTGAGACCTTACTAAAATTATTCAATTTTCTCATTTTCTTCACTGACTGACTGGTCATTCAGATCACAATGTTTAATTCCCATATATTTGTGTTTTGTTTTGTTTTTGAGACACAGTCTGACACTGTCACCTAGGCGGGAATGCAGTAGCATGACCTCAGTTCAATGCAACCTCCACCTCCCAGGTTGAAACGATTATCCTGCCTCAGCCTCTCGAGTAGCTGGAACTACAGGCATGAGCCACCATGCCTGGCTAATTTTTGTATTTTTAGTAGAGATGGGGTTTCACCACGTTGGCCAGGCTGGTCTCGAACTCCTGACCTCAAGTGATCCATCTGCCTCAGCCTCCCAAAGTACTGGGATTACGGGTATGAGCCACTGTGCCCAGCTGAATTCCCATATATTTGTATAGTTTCCAGAATTCCTCTAATTGTTGATTTCTAGTTTTATTCCATTGTGGTCAAATATATAGATATAGATATGTAAAAGATCTAGACATTGAAATCTATTAACATCAATGAAATAAATTGAGCACACAAATAAATAAATAAAAGATATCCCTTGTTCATGGTTGGGAAGAAGTAATATTGTTAAAATGTCTATACTACCCAAAGCAATCTACAAATTCAATAAAGTGTCTATCAATATTCCAATGGTATTTTTCTCAGAGAGAGAGAAAGCAATCCTAAAATTCACTTGGAATCGGCTGGGCGTGGTGGCTCATGCCTGTAATCTCATCACTTTGGGAGGCCAAGGCGGGTGAATCAAAAGGTCAGGAGTTCACAACCAGCCTGGCCAACATGGTGAAACCCTCTCTCTACCAAAGATACAAAAAATTAGCCAGGTGTGGTGGCACATGCCTGTAATCCCAGCTATTTGGGAGGCTGAGGCAGGAGAATCACCTGAACCTGGAAGGCAGAGGTTGCAGTGAGCCAAGATCACACCAGCCTGGGCAACAGGGCAAGACTCCACCTTAAAAAAAAAAAAATCATTTGGAGCCACACAAAAGACCCTGATTATTTAAAGCAATCTCCTGCAAGATAAATTAAGTTGGAGTAATCAGTTTCTGATTTCAAATGGTATAACAAAGTAATAGTAATCACACAACAGAGTCGTGCATAAAACCAAGTACACAGACCAATGGAATAGAATATAGAGCTCAGAAATAAACGCATGCACACGCAATCAACTATTCTTTCACCAAGTCGCCACATATGGGGAAAGGATAGTCTCTTCAATAAATGGTGATAGGAAAATGGGATACCACATACAAAAGAATGGAATTGGACCTTACCTTAAACTATACATAAACTCGAAATCAATTCAAGACTTAAACATAAAACCTGAAACTGTAAAAATCCTACAAGAAAACATGGAGCGGAGAAAGCTTCTTGACACTGGTCTTCACAATTGTTTTTTTGGATAGGACACCAAAAGTATAGGTAACAAAAGCAAAAATAAACAAGTGGGACCACATCAAAATAAAAAGTTTCTGCACAGCATGAAAATAATCAATGAAATAACAGAATGAGAAAAAAACTTGCAAATCATATACCTGGTAAGGGGTTACTATCTAATATACATAAGGAAACTCAATTTAATGGCAAGCAAACTAATAGCCCAATTCAAAAAATGGATAAAGAACCTGAATAGACATTTTGTCAAGGACATACAAATGGCCAACAGCTGTATGAAAAGATGCCCAACATCATTAATCATAAGGGTAATGCAAATTAAAATGACCATGAGATATCTCCTTCTGCCTATTAAGATGGCTATCATCAAAAAGATAGAAGATAACAAATGTTAGGTTGTGCAGAAAAGGGAACCCTTGTGCACTGTTGATGGGAATTTAAAATGGTGCAGCCACTGTGGAAAATAGTATGGATGTTGCTCACAAAATTAAAAATAGAACTACTATATGATCCAGCACTCCCATTTCTGGGTATATGTCAAAAAGAAATGAAATTATATCTAGAAGAGATATCTGAACTCTCATGGTCAAGGCAGCATTACTTAAAATAGCCAAGATATGTAAAACAGGTGTGTTCTTCATTAGCATAAAGTAAATGAGAGCTATATAGAGAGACACACATAAATACACATTTGAATATTATTCGCCCTTAAGAAGAAAAGAAATCCTGCCATTTGAGACAAAGTGAATGAAACTTAAGGTCATTGTGTGAAATGAAATAAGCCAGTCACAGAAGGACAAATGCTGCATGATTCCATTCACATGAACTTTCTAAAATAGTCACACTCATAGAAGCAGAAAGTACAATGCTGGTTGCCAGAGGCTGGTGGCAGGCAAAAGTGGAAAGTTTTTCAATGGGTAAAAAAATCTCAGTTATGCAAGATGAAAAAGTTCTAGATATCTGCTGTATAACATTGAGCTTATACTCAACAATACTGTATCACACACTTAAAAATTGTTAGGAGAATTTATCTCATGTTATCTATTTTTTATCATAATAAAAATCTATCAACTATGACTGTTGCTATTTATGCCATGAATATAAGGCTAGTATACGTGTTAATGGTGTTACCAGTGGGTCTTTGTTCTTAGAGCTCCTAAGATGGTGGTGGCGGGCTGCTCCCAAGATGGTGGCGGGCTGCTCCCAAGAAGGGGGCAAGCCTTTTGTTCTCTGACCTGGTGTTCTTGGCCTCACAGATTCCAAAGAATGGAACCTCGGGCCGTAAGGTGAGTGTTATAGCTCTGTTAGAAGCCATGGGTCATGGAAGAGAACCGTGAAACCCAGCGACTAGTATTCAGCTCAATTAGGATGAACGCACTTAGCTGCGCAAGAACAATGGCAAGCCTCTAGCCTGATCAGGAGTGGCAATGCGCACCTCACTGGATCAGAAGCACAGCAGATGCCCTGCCAGATCCGGAGGGGTGGAAGTCAGCTCGAGCCAGAACAAACACGGACCAGAAGAGGGTGCAGTTGTTAAGATTTAATAGAGTGAAAACAGAGCTCCCATACAACGGGAGGGGACCCAAAGGGGGTTGCCACTGCCGGCTGAAATGCCTGGGTTTATATCATGATCACTGTCCTCCCCCTGTGCTCTCAGGCAATAGATGACTATTTCTTCACCTCTTGCTTTTAGCCTAATTGGTATTTTAGTGAGCTCTCTTTACTATCTGATTGCAAATAACTTAAAATGTTAAACTGGCTTTAACACTCCTTGGTACTAAAATCTGAACCCTGATAAGCATCACAAAAAGAGGTAACAGATGACCAGTTGAATTTTGTTTTTCAGTTGTAAATGACAAGGCATTTCTCATCCCTTTGAAACTCAGACAAATCAGGTGACCTAGCATCATTATTCCAATTACAAGAATATAAAAACTATGTAAAAAGGCTCACACAGTAGCAGATAGGTCAGGTGATCCATCTGGTGCCAACCACTTTGGCTTTTGTTGGCCACCAATCTAAAGGTCATAATTTTGCATAAATTGGCTTGTGGCAGCAAGAAAACCTGGCCAAATGGAGTTAAACAACAAAAATAGAAATCTCTTTGCCTTTCAATGTACATTTCTTTCATGCAGACTTCTCTGATTATACTAGGCCTTATGAAGTTTATATTTTCTAACGCTAAGCCTTTACAATCCATACCTGAAAACCCAATTCTTGTGTTCTCAAGGCAGTATTTCATAGTAACTGAGAGAGCAGGGCTCTTAGAATAGACTGTCTAGCCTTAAGTTCAAATTACTCTACTTGTTAGGTATGTGATTTTCGACAAGTTACTTAACCTCACTGTGCCTCGACTTCCTTATTTGGAAAACAGAGACGATAATATCTACTTCACAGGGGTTGTTGTGAGAACACAAGCTAATATGCATAAAGTGCTTAGAACAGTGCTTGTTTTTATTAGGTAGCCTCTCTTAGTCCTTTTCATCTATTCTTAGTACATAGGGCAGAGGATATATATTGTGCTTACAAAGTATAAGTTAACATGACTTTGTAGTATAAACTTTGACTATAGAACTGAACAAAAGGAAATGGCTTACCCACAGACCAAACACATAATCCTTGAACACATTAGCATGAGCACTAGCTCAAAGCTTTCTAGGATGCGTTCAAATGACAATTCATCATACATTTATTAAGAAACTATTATATGTTAAAAGCATTATGCTAAACACTAGGGATACAGCAATGAATAGAACAAATCAGTTATCTTCCTCCCTCACAATGGAAGAGAGAAATACGTAAGCAAACCTTTTAAATGTAACCTTAAAATTTTGGGGATAAGGATATAGAGAGATTAAGAAAAAATAATTTCCCTAAATTCTAGAGGAGTTGGGAAAAGCCAGTGGCCTTTGAGAAGCCAGTCTTCAGAAAAGAAAAAAGTGAAGGTGGCATGTAAGTAGGATGAAGGTAGATTATCACACATTTTCCAGAGAGCTAAGTATTGCTGAGAGGATCACTTGTTAGGAGAAAAGGTTTTGGAAGGAAGGTAATCATGAGAGGGAGCTAGCAAGATGGAAAAATGTTATACAGTGAGAGACCTCATTCCTCTCTATGACCCTGCAAACATTTAGTAAAACTTAAAAAATGTACCATATGCTTGATGTGACTTTATTTTTTGTATAATACATTAAAGAAGAGTAGTTTGGTTTTCACATTTAGTACTAAGCAAAACCGAAGAATCTGTGTGGACCCCAAAACAGAGACAATAGCAAACATCAGGAAGTAAAACTGGGAATTTATAGAGATGATGTGGAAGGCACTCAAGTGACAGAAGTTATAAAATTGGAGATTTGAGCCAAGTTTAAATTTCTGAGAGAGGTACCAGATATGATTACAAGATGCTATGGGAACAGAGAAGGAGACTGTGTTACCCGACCTATGAAGATGAAGGGTAAAGAAAGGCAGTCTGGAGGAGTCGGTAATTGAGCTAAATCTTATATAATTAATGGATTAATCAAAGTTGCAGCAGAACAATCCAAGCATAAAGAGAAGTGTGACTTACAGCTCAGAAACCTAAAACAACATGCTGTGTTTCAGGAACTACAAGTAGCTTAGTCTTGATGGAGCTTAAAATGCAAAGCAGAGAAATGTGTAGAATGAGGCTGGGAAGTCAAGTGGAAACCAGATCATGCAGAGCTTTGTAGACTATAGTGAGAAACATAGTCTTTACCCTAAGTATAACAGTAATGAGTAAATACATGCTGAGGAAAAAACGCATAAATTACCTATACTAGCAAAGAAGATATTTGCTTGAAGAAGTCAGAGCACCACTAGTCTTAATAACCTGAGGCAGGCTCACATGCAATTTAGAATTGCTACTGTCCTACAGAACATCTAAGGAATTCTGAACAGGATTACAAAAGACTAAAGGGCATGTGAAGGTGGATTTTAACAGTTTAAAACTCCATATTGTGGACTTAGGCATAGATTCCCGCTTCCCTATTTTGAAGAAAGCATACTATTTTAAATGTTATTTTAATCACAGTAATCTTTGAACATTTCACATCCTTTCAGTATTCCATGTTCTCTCTTGGCAAGGACATCACATTTGCTGAAAAATTAAAGTCCGGAAATCCCTCTGTGAATTGCACATTGACTTTATGTAGCACATAGTTACTGACAGTTCCTCATGGCAGTTTTATGATTTTTCCAGATTCCTATGACAATGTGAGCACTCACAGATACAAAGACGTTTTATATATTCAGAATTCACTTCTGGGATTAGAGCAGCAAAAGCTAACAGCTGATATTTCTTAGATTCATTCCAATACATGTTTAAGATTGTAATAACCAATTATATTATAACAAACCCAAATATATATGTTTTCCCACAACATTTACTGTGTATCGTCATTTTAAGCACTGTATTATACTTTGCTCTAGGTGTTCCATTATTACCTTTATAAGAGCAAAGGACCATATGTCATCTTTGTAACCCTCAGTACCTGACATAGCACCTATAGGTACTAATAAATGTTTATTAATTGACTGATTGATTAAATAAATGAAGAGAAGTTTTGGTGAAACCATTTCATATCTCTATTCGAAAATCCCATACATTGTGTTTAAATATGGTTTTTAAAACACTTTGTTTTGAAAGAGATGGTAGTCCATTTAGAAAGCCATTTTTGCTAATAGAAGAAAATTGTGTAACTATAAGGATTTTCAAAAGAGAAGTGGATTCTGAAAGCAGATGTATTTGATTTTGTGTGATGGTTGCTAAGGGAACACTTAAATGTAAATTTCATTTTATGTAACGTTCAGTTAAAATATTGATCAGAAGAGAGAGAAGATGCTTCAAGCCAAGTAATAAAGTGACTAAGAAACTGCTTTCTTACTGGGAAAAAGGATTATATTTTATGTAATCAATCTCTCTATTTCAGCCACTGTGCATAGATGTAGAGAGGAAAGCAAGGAACCAGAGAAAGCAAGGAACCTTCTCTTATTCTCTGGTAGTTTCTGTCTCATGCTACGATTCAGAACAGTAGAAATGGCAAAATAGCTAAATACTAGCAATTTAATTTACTTAGCATGTAGTGATCTACATTTCAACTTAAAACTCACATCTGCTGGTAAACCTCCCCTAGTTGTTAAAGGTGAGGTATCTTAATATGTGTTCTCACAGTACACAGAATGTCTGCAGTCAGAGCACCATCATACTGTACCACAATTTGTCCATTACTTCTCCGTGTTCTTTTTAATGTAAACTCTGGGAGATCAAGGGTCATTCCTTATTCATGCCTGTATCCCTAGCACCTGGCCCAGTCACCCACTTCCCATTTCAGCCTCTTCTTCTCTCATTCCGTTCTTCACATTCTACATTCAAAATGGGACTGAAAAACTGAATTTCTGCAAATGGCCATTCTTCTCCCACTTCTGGACCTTTTCACACACTGTTCTCTCTACCTGAGCCCCTAAGCCCCATCATTTCCTGATGAAATTATTCCCATTCTCAGTCCTCTGTTTATGAATCACTTGCTCCCAGACTTCCCTAATTCTCAATGTCTAGGTTAGGAGCCCCTTGTATATGTTGCAGGTCTACCCTAACATGGCGCTTATCTCCTGGTGGTGTAATTATTTATTTCATGGAAGTAGGGACCTCATCTTATCTCCAACACTTAGCACTTAGGGCCTGCCACATATTAGCTTAATAAATATTTGATGACTGCATGAAAAATAAATGCTTACTGCAGACAAAGAAATCTGACAGGTGTAGGGTGACACAGGGATGCATATGACACAATTCTTGCTTGCAACATCAAGAAGGATCTGAACAAATGCATAATTAACGCCAACACAAGGCAGACTGTAATGAGTGCTACAATTAAGGCAAACACACACTCTGGATTTTCTAGAACTGCCTTGATTTCAAATAATCTATCACATTGTTCATAAGTATACTTAGAGTTGTCAAAGCATGTGTCCTGATTGTACAGTCCAGCAAATGCAGTCACTGTAGTTATAACTAAAATATAAGCAAAATGCTGGAGAGGGTGTAGAAGATGAAAGATGGGTTCTGAGGAAAACTTATTAGAGGAAGTGCAGTCTGCATTGGGCTTTAAATGTAAAGAGGAACAGGCAGAAATGGGTGAATGGGAGACAGATTTCAGGTGAGGAAACAGTCTGAGCAAAACCTCTGAGGCAGGAAGATGAAGGAGAAGCCATCGAATGGTGAAGAAACCAGCATAACTAGAGTAGGAATCAAGAGATCATCTTAAAGCATAGAAAACATGAGACATTCCCAACCTTGGATTAGTTGTAAGCAGGTAGTTACCTTTCTCACAGGGGAGCTAAATTGATTGCCTACATAAGAAAGGCTGTAGGGGCTGTGACAGTTGGTAAGGTGCCAGAGCCATAACATTTTATTGAGGATGGGAGAATTTTTAACTCTAAAAAGAGTAAGAAGCCTAGTGAGGAGGAAGGATCAGAAGAATACTTATTTTTAAATTTACCTTAATCATAGGTCGTTAATGGTAAAATACAACTAATTAGTAATAAATTCTATCTGGACATGGAATACAATTGAATAGAACATGCTAAGCTATTTTTCAGTTAGCCTGACTATAGAAAGCATCATTTAACGGAAACTAGGCAAAATATCTAAGAGGAACAATGTTGAGTGATAATACAGTATCATGATAGAACATCCTGATACCTCAATCCAATTTATCTCTACAGATCTGTATATCTACAATATTAACAATTAAATCATGTCTTTAGCTTATTGATGGATAGCACATACAATTCTTGCTTAATTAATTGCTTCACTGAAATGGGTTCCTATAGGCAACACCTAATTTACTTGAATGACTGCTTTTGAATCTATGGTGCTGTATGCAGTTAATTTTTATGCAATTCACATCCTGGCAAAGAAAGCATTTTGGACCTATTCAGTTAGCCATATCCCTAACTCCTGGGGATGTTTGAAAAAGCGATGTTTGCTTTTGCTGTTCTAGAATCTGTGGTAGATATGGACTGTTTCTTCAAGATACTGAGAACCTGAGCAGAAGAGCATGAGGCAGCTCCCTAATCATCCAGCCCCAGATCTCCCTAGTGTCATGTCCTTAATTGATTTGCTCTAGGTACTTATTTCATTGGATAAGCACAAATTCAAATATATGTGTAAAACTCTCCAAAGCAAGTAAGAATTCTTGTTTAATTATCCACATATTTACACTAGACCCTTAGCTGGAAGAGGCCTGGTGACAAATTAATTCTAACCTTTCATTTTTAGGGAAAAGGAAACTAAAACCTAGACAAGATAAGGAACTTCCCCATGACCACCCATATGATTGCACAGGTTATTCACTGCATATACCCGATATGAATAGAATACCCCTTGAGATGTGCAGCGCATAACCTGTACAATCATATCGGTAGCGCTGTTATGCCCTTGGTCACAGGAGCTAGATAATTGCAGAACCAGGATAGTATAGTCTCAAGGTTAATCACTGAGGCTCGGGAGTCAGTCTGCCTGAGTTCAAATCCCAACTCTGCACTTAATAGCTGTGTTGACTTATGCAAGAACCCAAATCATTGTAAGCCTCAGTTCCTATATTTTTAAAATGAGGATAATGGCATTCCCTTCTTAGGGTTATTGTATTGAACACATAGTGAATGCCTAATAAGTACTAACTTATTGTTGTTGTTACTATTATTATCCAGACTAAAGCACGGGTCTCCTAACTTCCACTCATTATTCCTTCCACTGCCTTCCTTTATATGAGTATATAGAAATTCACCATATAAAAAATTATTAATTAGTTCTACAATGATTTCCAGTACTCTTTCATTTGGCATCCCTAACAACAACAAAAATAAACATATATTGAGTACATGTGCCAGGCCCACTGCTAAGCATATTCATATACACCTTATTTAATCCTCACAACAATCTCATAAAGGGTTACAATTACAATTACAAATGAGGAAACTAAAGTTCATTAAGATTAAATAACCCAATTAAGACCTCTCAGATACTAAAGGGAACACCAGAATTCAAACCTAAGTACATTTGACTCCAGAGTCCATGCTCCTAATCACTGTTTCTTCAGTATGATGAAAGCATGAGTCCTGTCCCATATTTCATTACACTGACCTTTGACCTAGCCCTCTGTTCCTAGACCTCTACTCACTTGCTCACCCATCCAGCACCCAGTCCAGCTCTAAATAAAATATACAGCAATCTATTTCCTTTGCTATAGTATTCAGTAACAAATGATAGAATCTCAATCTGCAGTGTTATACAAGGGCTATCATGAAGGTTAAATATTTCTTAGGTGATAATTCCTATTCCCTTAATCTTTCTTCTTGTGCTCCTTTGCTGTTTAATGTTTTGAAAAATTAATAGTTTAATTTCCAGTGTTGATTTATTAAACCAACACTGACAGGAACATCTTAACTGAATATTTTTGAGTTCATCATTTCTGCTTAGCAGGTAATGATACTGCTGGAAAAAAAAAGAGCCAGGGATTTTGGAAGAGTGGAGCAGCGGAGAAAAATCTCTGCATATTTATTTCTTCTCTTTACTTTGGAGAAAAAAATAGAGCCACAGTTTTAAGTCAGAAGTATTACAGAGAAGCTCTGAGAAAGGGATAGCAAAAAATAAATCACATCTTTACTGTTCGTTTGACTCAGTAGCTTCTCCAGGGTTAATCTTAGTAGTAGTGAAGCCTGGATGAAAACTCAAACAGATATATAAAATATATACATCGTATATTTACGTATTATATATAAATGTCAGCTAAAATACAAAGTTTTATGTATGTTTATGTGGGGTCTTGTTATCAGTGATCAATGGCTATTGGTCATAGCCACTATAAATAGAAGTTTAAAAATACTG
Organism: Trachypithecus francoisi; assembly: GCF_009764315.1. Classification (NCBI taxonomy): domain Eukaryota; kingdom Metazoa; phylum Chordata; class Mammalia; order Primates; family Cercopithecidae; genus Trachypithecus; species Trachypithecus francoisi. The sequence goes on from NW_022681471.1 coordinate 31,551,850, forward strand.
TAACGATTATGATTAGAGATATAATATAAGGTTTTTTCTTAATCTTTGTAGATTTCAACTGACTTGCATTTACTGGATCAATTTATGTTTGCTGTTATTGCTGTTTTCTCCAAAATATAACACTGATGATTATGATTGACTTTTCTCATAATCGTGAGCTTTATCATGTAGGCCAGAGGAAGGGGCTAATCCTGTGCATAGAAAGGTCAGCATATTTTTTCCATAAAGGATCAAATAGTAAACTTTAGGCTTTGTGACCCATACAGTCTCTGTAGTAACTACTCAGTTCTGCCACTGTAGCAGGAAAGCAGCCATAGACGGTAATATAAAGGAATGAGCATGGCTGTGTTCCAACAAGACTTTATTTATGGACACTTAAATTTGAATTTTATGTAATTTTCACATGCCAAAAATATTCTTCATTTGATTTTTGTTTCAACCATTTAAATATGTAAAAATCATTTTGGGCTCACAGGCTGTACAAAAATAGGCAGCAGGCTGAATTTGGCCTCCAGGCCATAGTTGTCAACCTCTGATCTAGGTATGGACCAAGCAGATCCTAAAAGTAGATGTTATATATTTTTAAATAAATTTTTATAGCAGTTTTAGGTTACAGCAAAGTCAAATGGAAGGTACAGAGATTTCTATGTATCCCCTACTCCCACATATGCATAGCCCCCCAACAACAAGTAATACATATTATGACTGCCATTTGTCCTGTAGTATAAGAAATAGATCATAGCAGGACTTAATAGGCTACACTAACTTTCAGGGTAAGGCTAAGGTTTGAGGAGGTACAAACCCCCACCATAAGTGCTCTAAACATAAGTAGATCTTAACTTTGACAGTTACTGACAGAAAGAAAAAAAAAACCTTGCAACTAGTATAAAATCTGTGTTAATAAAGACCTACCTTTTGGTTCTAAAGAGACACCACGAATAAATGTTTTTCAATCATGTTCTTTTTGTTTGATGCATAATAGAAAACTGACAGAACAATCACCTTCACTTTCTTATCTCATCAGCAGCTGCTCATTGTGTCATACTTAATTTAGCTTCCTAAAACAAGGGCCTCATCCTTCTGAGATGAGTCAAAAACTGGTTTAGCCACTTCCTATAATTGCTTAGACATAGAACATCAAGAAATAATAGACCCTTTCTGGAATTCTGGTTCAAATTGGTAACTTAGCAGTGACATTCATGCAACTGTAATGATTTCAAAAACAAGTATCTAATTTTTACATGGGTCACTCTTACATGGACTGATGCTCCATGAGGGTAGGGATTGGGATCACATGTGTTTGGCTCACTGCTGTATCCAAAAGGCCTGGCACAATGGCTGGAATATAGGCGGTTCTCAATAAGCAAGGCATTATTGTATGGTTAAGAGTGTGTACTTCAGAGTTAAAAAGGTGTGGATTTAAATTCTGGCTCCACTTGACTTTGAAAGTCACAGAACTTCACTGAACTTCAGTTTTCTCATTTATGAAGTGAGGATAATAGTGGATTGAAGTAAGTTATATCTTACTTTATATAAAATAATATGACCCTTAGCATATAGAAAGCATTACATAAATGCCAAACTGTGCATATAGAAAGCATTACATAAATGCCAACTGTGTTTCCCCCTCTTCCTCTTCTCTCTGCTCCTTCTTCATCAATATTGTTTCTCCTCTTATTTGTGTTTCATTTTATTTACCGATTCTCAGGTCAAAGATAACTTTGTTTCACTAGTCTAGCTAGGTGACCTATTGATACGCAGACACTACCCTTCAGGCTTACAAGGTTTTTCACAGAGGTTTTAATCCATGATTTCAGGAATAATGTTTCCTATGAGCCCAGTTAGAGTGACCAACTATCCTGGTTTGTCCAAGATTGAGGGAGCTCCCAGGACACAAGGCTTTCAGTGCTATAACTGGAATAAGCAAACTGGGATGAGTCTTTCACTCTACCCTTAAGTTTCCTTTCTTGTCATTTTCGCATTGAGATGCCACCCTTAAGAAATCAATTTGCATTTGGGGTGGTTAGATGAAAAAGAGAAAAGGGAAGATTGGACTCAATGCCTCTGGAGGAGACAAGGACAGAATGCCAAACAAGAGTGCTTGTTTTTCCTCCTTCCCCAAATAGAAGCCTGTAGCACTTCATACAATGGCTAATCAACTGGTTCTAGCATACAGCAGAATTGGTATTTACATTCATCCTCATCAAAAATGCTAACTGAAATTATTTACAGCTAAAGGAAGTTTGAAAACTCCTTTCATTATATAGACAAAGTCTAGGAAGGTGGTATTTTTCTCTCTTTTATTATTCTTTATCATAAGCTCTTGTTCTACAGATCAAGGAGCAGCCAGGCCTTTCACAGCTGGCTATTCTAACTGCTGAAGCTTTATTCATAAGAAAACCCACATATAAGCTTTATGCTTGGTTTCTGAGAAAAAGGAGAATTTCTTTGTTGGTGTGGTCTCCTCCATATAGCTACTGCTTTTCTGCTGCACGCCATTCTTTATGGCTTGCTTTGGGATGGGGATGGCCTCAGAGGAAGGAGGAAGGTGGAAGGTGTCTCTTACTGAAAGACCAATTATCTTTTTTCCTTTTGCCCAGAAGCTTTACAATCCCTGCAGAAACCCTCCAGAATTAACTGGAGAATGTAGGCTCCTGTCAAGGGAAATGTGAAAACCTGCAACATCCAGGTTAATCAGGCATCTCAAGAACTAGTTTTATAATAACAAAAACATTTTGCATGAGATATTATAACAAGTGCTTTTACTCAAAGTTTACTGTATGCCAGGAACTTTGTCTATAATATTGCACTTAACCTTTTCATGAACCTGTAACGATTATTATTACCCTGATTTTACAGTGGCAAAAACTGATGGTGTAAAAGGTTAAACAATCTGTTCAAAACATATATCTAGTAGGCAGCTGACATTAAATCTGAAATCTAAATGGTATAACTATAGAGGCTACACTCTTAAACAGAAAACTATGATACCTAGTCCATTTATTTTTATTGGTGAAAATGGAAATGGAGGAATGGAGGGAGATTACTGCAAGATGATGGAGGATGGGGAACATAATATAATCACAAAGTAAATTCATAATCTGCTTTTTCTTTTTTTTTTTTTGGAAACAGAGTCTCACTCTGTCACCAGGCTGGCATGCAGTGGCACAATCTCAGCTCACTGCAACCTCCGCCTCCTGGGTTCAAGTGATTCTCCTGCCTCAGCCTCCTGAGTAGCTGGGACTACAGGCGCATGCAACCATGCCTAGCTAATTTTTGTATTTTTAGTAGAGACAGGGTTTCACCATGTTGGCCAGGATGGTCTCGATCTCTTGACCTTGTGATCCACCCGCCTCAGCCTCCCAAAGTGCTGGGATTACAGGCGAGAGCCACCGCACCCAGCCTGAATCTGCTTTTTCATGTACTACCTAAAGGTCAAGAATCACATCTGGACAAACTATAGCCCACATGGCAGTTGTTGGTTAAGACAGAGGCTGAGCTAACAAGGTTATATATACAATACAACACACATGAATTTTTCTGAAGAATCAGATCTATGCCAGGATTGAAATGAATTCTAAAGGTCTTCTAAATCCAATCTCTCAAGCTTGAATCTCTGCAGGACATGACTTGTCATTTAGTCTCAGTTTGAACACCTCTAAGATGGGAAACTCACTACTACATTAGATCACTATTTAATACATCTATGAGACAATTTATCTTTATACTGAATGCAAATCTGTCTTAAGAGTTTTCATTCAGTGGGCTTGAATCAACTGTTTCAGGACATATAGACCAACTCAAATTTCTCTACCATGACTCTCCCTAATTGTTTAACATACATAGCATTTACTATGTACCAAGTACTGTTTTAAGTATTTTGCGTAATGAGTAATTTAATCCTCATAACAACCCTGCAAAGTAGATACAAGTGTCAACCACAACTTTACAAATGAAGAGAGCTGAGGCAACAAGAAGTTAAGTGGCTTGCCCAAGGCCACACAGCTAGGAAGTTCAGAGCTGACTTCAGAGTCTATACCTTCTACCACCATGTTATATTGATCCTCAAATCTTTTCTTTATCAGCATTAACAGTGCTACTTCCTCTAAACTTTTTCATATGGAATGCCTTTGAGTTTTCTCATTATATTGGTTTGCTTTATTTGAAAACATTTGCTTCACTGTGGCCCTTTTTTGTTGAGAATTAATTACTACACTCTAGACGTGCTCTGATAGGGTAAAGAGAGACTGCCACCTTTCAGTTGAATATCTTCTGTTTACCTCTTCCAAACTACTCTTTACTCTGCCCTTTACCAACAAGTCTGAACTCCTTTATGTACCACATTAACTAGGCTCTCTTGTCCTATGGATTTTATTTAGTTTTGGACTATGGAAATCACTGGAGAGGGAATGCAGGAGGAAAATGAGGGTGTGGAAGCAGAGATTTTATTCCCCTGGTACTCACTCCTGCTCAATCTCAGGTTGGCTGTAGTTGTGTTTTTCTACCAAAGGCCACAGTTCCTATCAGGAACTCTTGGAGTTCCAGAAACTGCTTCTCTCTTTGCTCTTTCAGGCTTAAAAAAGATAATAGTTCCATATTATTGATAGTGGATGACTATCTCTTGTTAGTATCCCAAATCCCTCCCCATACCTTTGTATATAGCCCCTTTATTAAACTCTCCTCAAATGTGTCTTCAGAGTCTTATATGTCTCCTGCAAGGTATCTGACCAATTCAACCTATTTTCCTCTAAATTCTATGCTTTATTTAATCCAATCTAAGATTGAATGATCTTGCCAGGAATTCTGTACAAGGAACTAATTCAAACCCTCACATAAGAGGTTAAATCATATACACTTGGGGTTTTCTTCAATGCTGAAATGTAGAATTGAAATTTATCCTTTTGTCCTTAAGCATTTAACATAAAACTCATTAATTCCCTAAGCCCACTGTGCACTAAAACTACAGTGAGTAAGCAGAAATCAATAATACACAATACAGCTGAACTCTGTTATTACATGATTTTGGACATACATAGGTCAAATTAAGCCCTTTGAGACTTAGAAACCCCACAAAATAAGTCTAATACAGTTCTTCTAAGAGAATTTGCCTTACCTCTACAGTAACATTATAAAAAGGTTTGACTATACATGGAATGCACAAATAAATCAACATCTAAAAAGACAAATTGGAAAAATTTTTACTCTGAAAACTATTTCTGGGCAGTATGTATTTGTAGTTACAGGTTCAGAAACACTAGAATCTAACGATCTGTTACCAAAGTGAAGTGTCGAGCTGGTATTGATTTAGTTTTAGTTACTTAGAAACCATATTGATCCTTAAATGATACATTTCAAAATTTTGCATTCAAGGCATAAAGTATTTTCATCCAATTGATTAATACATACTGGAATATCATTTTTGTTTTTGAGACCTTTCTCTCCTGGCTGAGATACCAGTAATGAAGTGACAGATTAAAAGTGGATTTTATAGCTGAAAATTTAACCTAAATGAGTTCTCATTCTATCCTGTAAAAAGAAAAAAACATGTCAGATTTATTTTTAGAAAATGAGTGACTGAAAAATGGATAAGACAGCTTAGTGCTGATGGAGAAATACCTGTCTTTCTGCTCCCTAGACAATCTTACCATTTTCCACATACACTTTGAAATTCACAGATGTGGTGAGAGATTCAAAGTGTTCTTCCCAAAATCTCCTCAGGTGTACATCACGCGACAGTGAAAGTATCATGAGAATTTCCAGGTTTCTATATTATTAGGTTGGTGCAAAAGTAACTGCGGTTTTTGCTATTACTTTCAATGGCAAAAACCACAATTACTTTTGCATCAACCTAATACAAAATTTCCAAATAGTGTTCGGACTCCTCTTGCTTGCAGTTAAAGAACTGTGATTCCTTTCTAATACTGCTGACAAACAAAGGGATTCTGGGTCACTTCTCCATCAACTAAGGTGTATGAAGAATGTACATATTTTCCCATTTAGAGAAATCATAGAGTCAGATAAAAAAGAATAGCAGGCACCAAAATGAAAAAGCAGTGACTTGTGATGGAAATACCTGGCTTTGAATCCCTACTCCTCATTGAGTGGTAGTGTGACCTTCCACAAGTTGGCTTAAGCTCTCAGCACTTCAACAAGAAAAACAGAGATAAAAATTCCATTTTGCATGAATGCTGTGAGGATTCAACGATTATAATATACATGAAAGAGCCTGGAAAAATAATCATCCCATGGAAGTTTTCAATAAATGAGTTTCATTTCATAATTTTTATTTTTTAGATACAGAGTCTCTCTCCTTCACCCAGGCTGGAGTGCAGTGGCATGATGTCAGCTCACCACAACCTCTGCCTCCTGGATTCAGCAATTCTCCTGTCTCAGTCTCCCAAGTAGCTGGGACTACAGGCACATGCCCCCATGCCCAGCTAATTTTTGTACTTTTAGTAGAGAGAGGGTTTCACCATATTGGCCAGGCTGGTCTCAAACTCCTGACCTCAGGTGATCCATCCGCCTCAGCCTCCCAAAGTGTTGGGATTACAGGCATGAGCCACAGTGCCTGGCCAAGATTTGTTTTTAAGTAATATAATTAGAGTAATAAGCCAAATATCTTTGACATAATGGAGAACATTATAAGGCAATATAGAATCAGGTGTCACATGGAATAATCTCAAGTCTCAAAAATCTGTATTTTGATGAGAATCAACCACTTTGTGCATTAGTCAAAAAGTGCTTAATTCCTAGGCTATCAATAATCCATATCCTATGTAGTTGTGCTCATTGACAGACACTGGTATTTCTACTGGATTCAATAAAACACAAAAGTTAACTTGTAACATGATATACCTCTAGCACAAATTATCAAGGATGCCTAGATTATCTACTGCTCTTAGATTAACTGTGCCAATGTTCTCCTCCAGTGAGTAATGATAATACGAAATTTGTCTCTGCACCTGGCCCAGCAGGCTTGATCTGCTAATGAAGAATTTTCAGGGGCTATCTAATGTGTTTAGCTGCTTGTTAGTATCCTTTCGATTTATAAAGCGGTTTACAGTTTCCAAAGTGATTTGACATGCATGTGAATTTCCTACTGAGTACTGTAAGCAGGACTTGGAGATTTGGTTATTAGATTATTTAATTGTGCAGAGAGATATAAACATACAATGTCCCCTGTCACACACAAACTATAGCATCTGAGTACATTCCAAGTATAGATTAAATTCCAATACACACATATTGAGCCACTCACTGAAGATAACACATTCATTGAGCAAGAATCTAAACAATCTGGTTCCAGAGAAACTTAAGAGTGTCCATGCAGCAGGAGACAAAGGAGCATCTAAACTTGCAGCAAGACACAGGAGTATCTCCTTGTTGCACAGACACCTGCAATTACTAAAAGTGATACCAATAGTAAATCAAGCCAGGAAGAATAATGACAAGGAACTTACTATATAAAAGCAGACTAGCAAGCAAAAAATTAGGCTCTCAGGCCACTCAAGAGAAGGGTCAGCTGTGGGGAAATGCATGCAGTCTCCTGCCTTACCTCACTTACCAACTATACTAAAGCACCAAATCTATCTCAATCTTCCTTCTCCTCCTCTTCTAACTTTTGTTTCTGAGAGAAGACATTCAGATTCAGAGTCAATCTTTTCTATGGCCTTCATTTTCTTTAAAATATCTACATTTTGGCCAGGCGTGGTGGCTCACACCTGTAATCCCAGCACTTTGGGAGGCCGAGGTGGACAAATCACGAGGTCAGCGGTTCAAGACCAGCCTGGCCAACATGGTGAAACCCCGTCTCTACTAAAAACACAAAAAATTAGCTGGGCGTGGTGGCAGGCACCTGTAATCCCAGCTATTCAGAAGGTACAGGCAGGAGAATCACTTGAACCTGGGAGGCGGAGGTTGCAGTGAGCCAAGATCGTGCCACCACACTCTAGCCCAGGCAACAGTGTGAGACTCCATGTCAAAAAAAATAATAAAATACACACACACACACACACACTTTATGCCCATAGCTACCAAATTTCTAAGGATCAGAGATTGGACCATGTTTCCTTTAGAAACAGACTCAGCTCAGAATAGGACCTGAATAAAGGTAAAGTGTATCTCTACTCTCTCTGACAGCCATTGTCCCAGGAGTCCACTAGTTTCCTGCTACCTAGCTACCCAGACCCCATACTAGAGAGCTCATGGAAAATCTGTCCCGTTCTTTCACTGAAACATCACTTAGGCTCTTATTCATTGCTTTTCAAAGTGATAGCCTGAACATCTTAGTAACTCATTTGTGCTGAGTTGTCAAAGGAAAGTCAATGTGGTACACATTCTGTGATCATTGGTATCTTTCATAGGGGTTTATTTCTAGTAGGCACTATAGCATAAGCACAAGAAAAGGATCTCTAATGATGGAGATTCTGGCTATTTGGGGCAAGTCAGTAAGAGAAAGATTTTAGAACACATCTTCAGCCAACTCTGAATTCTTTACCATTGTCCCTTGTGGCTTGCTTGGCATTTATACATTGTCCTCCCTAATTTTTAAACCTAGCTTTCCCCTACAAGCTATGGTTTAAACCAATTCTTAAATATCCACTGTGCCCTGGTGCCTGCTCCAGCATAGGCCCCTCATAATCCACACTCCAACACCAGCACCCAGTCAAGTCTGCCTACCTCATCTACTCCAAGGTGGGAATCAGATAGAAACACACAAAAACAAAAAATAAGAAGGATGCAAAACTGTCCCCTTTTCAAGGAAAATACAGTTTAGTGGAGGTAAATAAATACATTCTCAATTATAATCTTAATGTGATAAGTTCCTTTATACCTAGTAATTAGAAAACGCTTTATGTAGGAGGGAACATTTACTGGATCTTTAATGTAACAGGAGAGTTTGCTAGTCAGAGGAGGGAAGGACATTCCAGAAAGTGGGGACTGAATGTGAAAAAGGCTGGCATGCTCAGGAAAAAGCAAGACAGTTAATAATTTTGGAAAGTACCTGACACACAGAAGGTGTCAATAATTTTTTTATTATTCTGGTAAAATGTTCATAACATAAAATTAACCATCTAAACCATTTTTAAGTGAGAAGTTCAGTGAAATTAAGTAGATTCTCATTGGTGTACGACCATCACCATCGATAAATTCTTTGAAAAAATAAATGAATACACAATGGTCCCCTTAATTTTCACCTTCAGTTTCCATGGTTTTAGTTATCTGTGGTCAACCACAGTCTGAGAATAGGTGAGTACAGTACAATAAGGTATTTTGAGATATTATAAAGACCATATCCACATAGCTTTTGTTACAGTTTATTATAATTGTCCTATCTAATTATTAGTTGTTGTTAACCTCTTACTACGCCTAACTTATAAATTAAACTTTATCAAAGCTATGTATATATAGGAAAAAACATAGTTTATATGAGGTTTGATATTATCTATGGTTTCAGGCATCCATTGGGGGGGTCTTGAAATCCACATTCCTCATGGATAAGGGAGACTACTGTAGTGAGATTATAAAGCATCTGGTAAGCTATGCTAAGAAGTATGAAATACATTCTGTAGGCAATGGGAAAATACTTGAAGGTTATAGGCATCAAAAAGGACAAAGAAATCAAAAGGAATTTTGGACACAAAAATGTACAGCAATCACTCTCAACCCTGACCACCTATTAGAGCTTTGAAAAAAAATGCCACAACTGTGCTTGGGTCCTACTCACACCAAATAAATCAGAAGTCTTGGAAAACTGGACTTGTATCAGTAGTTACAGATAACTTTCCAGGTGACTCTAATGTGCAACTGAGGTTGACAACCACTGCACTAGAGGAGATTCTCAATGTAGTCCCCAGATTACCAGCTTCACCTGGGAACTTATTCAAAATGCAAATACTCAGCGTCCACGTTGGACCTACTGTTTCAGAAACTCTGGAGGTAAGACCCAGCAGCCTGTGCTTTAAAAAGATGCCCTGATGATTCTGGTTCATGTTAAATTTGAGAATCATTGATCTATAAAATTTGTAGGGATTGAGGATTGATTGGAGGGGGTAAGAAGTGAGTGACAGGGAGATGGCCAAGATGATGTCCAGGTTTGATAATTTTCAGTTTGATCATATAGTTGGTAGAGGGATAATAATCCAGGATAAGAAACAGGAAAGGTAGTTTCCATCTAAGAGCTGAATCAAGACACTATTGGAAAGAAAAGTAGAATCTATTCAGAACCAGTTTTCTCAAAGCTATGGAAAGTATGGACTAAAATTCAGGATCACAGCAACATACTTCCCATGCTTATAAGGTGGAAGGGTGTTGGTGTTGTGCCTGCACTCCACTGGACACAGCTGGAAAGGGAACAGTCAAACAATGTTGCTTAGCCAAGGTAAAAGCAAAAAAGAAACAAACAAAAACACCTGATCAAAGAGGGTTTGGATTAAACTCAGGAATCTTGCACTCCTGGGATCCTAACCCTTCAACCTCACATTCTCTCAATGCCCTACGCCCAAACAACCCATGCTCTTCTGTGGCCTGAATGTCATCTTTTCTATTAAAGGACAAGTTTGGAGAAGAGGAAAAAGCAACCTTTCCAAACATCCTACCCTTGTTGTTATTGTTAAATGCCAGAACTCAATACCCATCTGATTTCTCTAATAGTGTGCAGTGACGGTATATTTACAAGAGCTTGTTGCCTTCAGAGAGTAGTTCGTAATTCTCTGAGCTTAAAATCTTAAATTACTTCACAAGAGATTTAACATCAAGCCTTCAGACAAACTGGCTGTCTGAAGTGTACTTCAATGTGTGCATGCTGTAATCAATCAAATTGACTGACAAAGACACTTGCAATGAGTTTACTAGAAAAAACTTCAATAGTCCTTTGGTCTCCAAAGCTCCTGTTGTACTTATGATTTTCTTCAAAAAATAAGAGTATTTATTAGTAAAATAATTTCCTCTTTTCAAGCACAAAACTGACAGCTTTGATTTTCCAGAGGAGGATTAGAGTCTCCCCTTGCTAAGTAAATGTAAAGCTCTATGGAAATTAATGTAATATCAACCACATGACTAATGTTGTTTTGCCAAACTCCTATCAACTCAAATGGGCAAGGAACAGGTTCAAGTGGCCAAAGAAGAGACCCAGAGCCAGAAAAGCAAACATGGAGTTTTACCAGGAGCTTACATACAGGGGAGAGAGTCCAGTGGTGGCCAGCCGGACAGAAGAACTGCCTTATATACAGTCCAATGGCAGTGGGTTGGACAAGAAAACTGCAACTGCTTGCAAAAAGCATCCAGATTATATGGCATTTTCACTTAACACCCTTTCCCTAACAACCTTCACCTGACAACCTTCATTCAACCGAAAACTTCAGGGCCTCCTTTCCCAGCATGGCCCCCAATCCACAGGATGGACCAGGGGCTCAAGATGTTCCTCACAGAAAAAGAACAAATCTCCAGGTTGGCTACTCCCATATTCCCTCACTCTGAGCACGCATTCAGGTGTGTCTGCCATACAAGGTCATTCTCAGGGCATACTTAAATTATTTCTATCAGGTGCATTTACCACACATACATGTCTTAAGTGAGCATGTACTATGGACTCAGCATCATGCCAGATTTCAGGGCATTGGTTCTCAAATGTGGCTGCACACTGAAATCACCCAGAAAGTTTTACACATGACTGACGCCTGAGCTTTGAACTCAGAGATTCTGATATAATCAGTTAACGTGGGGCCTTGACACTGGGACCCTGTATTAGTTCGTTCTCACACTGCTATAAAGTTATCACCCAAGACTGGGTAATTTATAAAGAAAAGTGGTTTAATTGACTCACAGTTTCACATGGCTGGGGAGGCCTCAGGAAACTTACAATCATAGCAGAAGGGGAAGCAGGCACCTTCTTCACAAAGAAGCCAGGAGTGAGAGAGCAACAGTGAGCGAAGCAGGAAGAGCCCCTTATAAAACGATCAGATCTGTGAGAACTCACTCACTATCACGAGAACACCACGGGGAGAAAGAGCCCCTTATAAAACCATCAGATCTGTGAGAACTCACTCACTATCACGAGAACACCACGGGGAGAACTGGCCCCATAATTTAGTCACCTCTCTCCCTCAATATGTGGGGATTACCGTTCCCTCCCTTGAGAAGTGGGGATTACAATTTGAGATGCAATTTGGGTGGGAACACAGAGCCAAACCATATCACAGACTTTGAGAAACTCCCCAGGCCATTCTACTGTGCAGCCATGGTTAAGAACCACTTTACAACTGATCTTTTTTACAAAAAGAATAGAGCCTATTTGACGAAATGGCAGACACATGGGTAACAACAGACAGCAATACAAGACAGATCATCAAAGAAATCTGTTTGAAGTTGAAAAGATACCAAAATGTAGGATCCTGAAAAGCATCATTTAGGTTCAGTACGGCAGACAAGTGATGAAAACAGTTTTAGGAAGATTAGTCTATCAATGCTATTCAGGATGGACTGAAAAGTAGAATACAGAGAGACAAGTGGGAAAGCTAGTGAATAAAAAAAAAAAAGATTACCCCATTGCTTATAAAAAGTGAATATCCATAGCACAGTATTCAAGACTTTCCATTATATGTTCTCAATCTACATTTCTACTCTTATCTCTCATCCTACCTCCTTATGCAGGTCATAGTTTAACCCAGTGTTCTCTAAAGGGAAATTGTATGTTAACAGATTTTATATGACCAAAAGGATTCCATGGTTAAAAAAATAGTTTTGAAATGCTGACTGAAACAAAGTTAAAACAGGCTTCTTTACTGAAAGATTTTCTAGAGCTTTTAATAACAACCTTTTTAACAACCTCTGTTTCCTTATTCAGATTTTCTCATTGGACCATGTGTCTAAATGGTTCATTCCCCAGAATCACTGTTTAATTCTACTTTCCTTATAAATACAAAGTATAGCAACCTGGCCAGGTGTGGTGGCTCACGCCTGTAATCCCAGCACTTTGGGAGGGCAAGGCAGTCGGATCACCTGCTAAAAATACAAAAAAATTAGCCAGGCGTGGAGGCAGGTGCCTGTAATCCCAGCTGCTCAGGAGGCTGAGGCAGGAGAATAGCTTGAACCCAGGAGTCGGAGGTTGCAGTGAGCTGAGATCACGCCACTGCACTCCAGCCTGGGCGACAGAGTGGGACTCTGTCTCGAAAAACAACAACAACAACAAAATGAAACAAACAAACAAAAAGAACAGCAACCTTATGTGCCATGCACGGATTGGGTTTCTTTTATTTAAATGGGAACACAAATCTTCAAGTCCATGTGAAATACTGAGTAAAACCTGCATTCTCTTAAGACAGAGTGCATTTTCTGGTCTAATACCTATTAATGTATCATAAAATAACACTGGAAACATTCCTTCAGGTCCCCTTCCCACCCACACAAACATATATTCATATACACGGGTAACTTTATTTGTTTTTCAAAATACAAATAAGTCATTATTTAGAAAATAGGACACCACCACAGAGACATATGTAATACTTCAAAACCATACCCTATCAGACCTAGCTTGAAGAGGTTGCAACCGCTTAACAGTTAGAGAGATACCTCTATTTGCAGCTTTAAATACTCCTTTAGATGCTAGGTCCTGTCAGCACTTCAGTACCAAAAGATGATCTGCCAAGAAAAGGTATATCTAGTTCAGTTGGCACTCAAAGTTTCACCACAGGGACTATTTATTTTTCCTAATGGTCAAGTAGAAATCACCGAACTGAGCCAAACTGTACCTCCACTAGCAACAGTTGCAGAGAGGTAAGACCCAGTCAACATTTTCAGAGGCAAGATCTGATTTGCAGTCTGTTGTAGAGGGAGACAAGGGAAGACATTTCAAATACATTGCCTTCTTTTTAATTTTTTTATTTTTAAATTTTATTTCAATAGTTTTGTGGTACAAGTTGTTTTTGGTTATATGGATGAATTATATAGTGGTTAAGTCTGAGATTTTAGTGTACTCATTACCTTGGTAGTGTAAATTGTACCTAATATGTAGTGTTTTATCCCTCACCCTCCTCCCACTCTCCCCCCTTCTGAGTCTCCAATGTCTATTATACCACTCTGTATGCCTTTGTGTACCCACAGCTTAGCTCTCACTTGTAAGTGAGAACATGCGGTATTTGGTTTTTCATTGCTGAGTTACTTCACTTAGAATAATGGCCTACAGTTCCATCCAAGTTGCTGAAAAAGACATTATTTCATTTTTTTTATGGCAGAGTAATATTCCATGGAATATGCATACCACATTTTCTTTACCCAGTCATTGGTTGATGGGCATTTAGGTTGGTTCCATATTTTTGCAATTGTGAATTCTGCTGTCATAAACATGTGTGTGCAAGTGTCTTTTTCATGTAATGACTTCTTTCTCTTTGGGTAAATACGCAGTCTTGGGTCCATTTACATGGTTAATCACATTTATTGACTTGTGTATGTTGAACCATCCCGGCATCGCTGATATCAATCCCACTTTATCGTGGTCAATTATCTTTTCAATGTGCTGTTGGATTTGGGTTGCTAGTATTTTGTTGAGGATTTTTGGATAAGCATCAAGGATATTGGTCTGTAGTTTTCTTTTTCTGTTTTGTTCTTTCCTGGCTTTGGTATCAGGGTGAAACTGGCTTCGTAGAATGAGTTAGGGAGGATTCCCTCCTTCTAAGTCTTTTGAAATAGTTTCAGTAGGGTTGGTACCAATTCTTTTTTGAATGTCTGGTATAATTTGGTTGTGAATCTGTCTGTACATTGCCTTTTCTTAAGTGAAGAGGTAAAAATGGGGACAATTGCTAGTGTCTCCTGTGGCTTTCTTTTGTTGGGTTCCTTCAGAATACTGATGTCTGTTAAGACCAGCTACTTTTCATTGTTTCTGAATGGAATCACCCATCCCCATTTAGATTTACCATCCTGCAAATAATTGTTGCATGCCTAGTAAATGCCAAGTTCTAGGCATGGGAGCCAGAAGCCATGTATTTCAGCCTGGCTCTGCCCTCTACCTTGCTGTTTGACTTAAAGCAAGTACATTTTCTATTTGAGGCCTCAGGTTTTTGGCTTTCAAGGCAATTATCATTCCTGCCCTATTTCTGATATGAGATTGGAATAGGGAACAAGGGAGATAATATATATGAAAGACTTTGAAAAATAAACATTTTGTGTACCAAGTTCAAATTATTCCTACTTGGGATTATAGGTTACAGTGACCAAACACCCACTGAAAGTAAATTTATTTTAGGAAACGGGATTTATTTTACAAAAGCAGGACATTCTCGTAGAATCCCATTGCCAGAAGTATAGATGGACCTCACAGAAACTATAAAGTCAAAAGATAGCTACTCTGCCTCCCTGTCTCTCTCTATGGACCATGTGGTCTCTCATCTCCATTTCTCTATATATCTGCCTTATTCATTTTTTCTAACCAACTTCTCCATGTTCATGACTCAGCAGTCTAACTGACTCAGTCTTTGTAATCCCAACTAAACAGTTTCTGGAGAATCTGAGGTCCATCTAAATGTCATCAGCCACAGCAAGAAGGGCAGGATCACATGAGATTGGGATGAGCTGCTCCTCAAATATGAACAAATTAAACACTCTGAGAAGATGATGGTGAAGAAAGTTGTTTGCACTTTAGTGCATAATGTGATGAGTATAAAATTGCATAAATAACGTATAACTTCATTAGTCTTATGGAAAACAGAATTAGTCTTCCTAAAATCTCAAATGAGACTGTCTACTTACAACAGGCAGAGGAATGCTTTTGCATTATAGTGAGAGGATAGGCATGGTTCCTTACCTATAACTAGTGGTTAAAGGAAAATCTTACAGATTATTAATGGCTTTCTATTTCTCTGGCTTGCAAGAGTCACAGAAAAAAAAATCCGGAGTCATTATTTACTTTACCTGCCCCCATTCACCTCTGAAAAACCAGTAAATAAGATGATACCTATCAGGTGTTTATAAAAATTAACTTTATCGTTTGAGAATTTATGATTTTTAAACTCAATGGGTTAAATAAATAAAACATTTAAACTTTATTTTAATGCTAAATTTGTAAGCTTTAGAATGAAGATTTTCTGTGTAAAGGTAGGTGAATAAACTTGTCAAAGGACAGATGTAGTTAAAATTGGGTCAGGGTCTCCACTTGAGCTTTGATAAGTAATACAACTGCCTCATTTCCTATTTCAATCAGGGTGATCACTAGTTTTACCCCCTGGTCAAAATCAGTATTAAGGTGTGAGTACATCTAGCATCCCAGTAAAGCTTCCAGTAGAGGGTTGTGAGGGTCCTAACTAAAAACAAGGGATTTAGATAAATATTCTTCACAAATTCAAATCCAATCATTTTATTTGATAGGAAATAGGTGGAAGGGTAAAAAGTATTCCCCTAGCTTGAAAACAATGTGGAATAATAGATCAAAAGTGTGACTTTAGTGTTACTGATCACCGTTGGCAGCATGACCACCAAACAGCTCTCCAGTTTATATCAAGAGCAGAGATTCCTTGCATAGCTGAGCCTGTCTTCTCTGTAGCCAGAGATGATCTATACACTGCATAAACATGAAATTCAAAAGATAAGTTATTGCACCAATTCTGAGAGCAGTCAGAAATAGCTCCCCCTGGCTGCAAGGTTGCATTTGAGTCATATTTTTATTTACCATGTATCTCTTCAGTGAATCCAGATATCTGAGTTTTAAAACATCTGCCCATGTGAAAAGATTACATTGGAGCCCAAGGGCAAACATCTTTATAATATATTCTTATTTTCTTAGGAGAACAAGACTATAAGATGGGACATGAATACAGTCATCTTTTGAGGACTTCCCTATTTACCCACCAATCTTCCTCTCTTCTTTCAAGTCATAGCTGCTTTTAAATCACAGAGGAAAAGTGTTGGGTTCCCTTGTTATAGAGAAATTGAGTGCTTTCTGCTATGTGGACCACACAATATATATTGAACATAGCATAAGTCATACTGTGTAGCTAGACATGGAGATCAGAAATTTTTCCAGAAGAAAATTATTCCAGAGGTCACAGGTTATACGTGAACCTCCAGTATAAAATAGCAGCAGCCCAAGATCTTGGGAAAACAAATTCAGATTCACAGATAGATTCCAGGTCCACTGTATGTATTTGGTGGGTGGTGGAAGTTGGGGGGTAATAATTACACATGAAATGTAATTTTAAAGGCAAGATTTCATCAGTCAGCTTAACAATAACCATTGATACCTGCTAACATGTTTGCACACTTGCAACAAATGCTTTAATTCTAAACACCACATAAGGTAGTAATTTTCAACTGTTAGTATATTTCAGAATGACTTAAAATTTTTATTAAAATTGAGATTCCCAGGTCTCACCTCCTGAGTTTGTAGTTTAGAAAATCGATGGTCAGCCCTAGCAACACACATTTTTACCAAGCACTCTGAATAGTTCAGATGCCTTCAGGTAAGCTATTGCCTCCAGTAGCCCATTGTTAAAATCACATAATATGAACATATTGATCCATAACTCCTAGTGGTTCTTTAACAAATGTGTAGATAAGCTGACTCATGTAGGATTCATTTTGGGATGCAGGGAAGAGAAAGACTGAAACTTGATGTACTGCTGTGGTAGAAGAACAACAATATAGGGACATTAGTCAGCCCAGGGGCAGTCGAAGATAACTGTGTAAAGGCATAGGATGAGGCAGTTATGACAAAACCAGATGAAAAGAGAGAAAAATGCGAGTAAGTGGATAAGAGTAAAATTCAACTTGACTTCCTTTGCATCAAACAAGCCCACAAGAGAAACATATCTAAGTGTTGGGGGAATATGGTCGTCCAGTAACAAATCACCGTTGCCATCATTTCTGCTGCCATCTCTTTGCATGCCTCTTAGTACTGGGGATATCAATTCCACTAGGAAAAACAGAAGCACAATGCTGGCATCATCAGAAATGTTGCCATGAATGTTCTCAGCAGAATGATGCCACAGAAAGAACCATAGATTGGGGTCAGGAGACGGATTCAGACCTGGCTCATTACTAACTTTACCTCTTTGAGGCTCATTTGTAGCTCCTTTAGTCATAGTCCATAATTCAAGTCCCACAGGCTAGGCAGCTGAGACAGCTAAAGGCTGAGGCAAGGAAGAGGTAGGCTGAGGAGACAGGGGCCAAATCATACCCCTTTCAAGCACTGGTCAAGAACAGAAGAGCTCTCTTTGCTACTCAGCCAGCTGACTAACTTTGTTTCAAACTGCAAGATGTAAAACAAAAAAAAAAAGAAGAAGAAGAAAAAAGATATACAAGCAGATTCTTTAATGCTGCATGTGCCACAAGAAGTGCAGTCAGATTCATCAATGTTCAGCCTTTAGAGAGAAGTATGCAAAAAACACACTGCCAAGAAAGCATTTGTGCAAGAACCTGCAAAAGCAGAAATGCAAACTAGAGAAAAACTGGAGAAGCAGAGCCATCCCTGGGGGGATCTTCCAAGCCTAGATCTGTGTCCAAATGAGAGGAGGGGTGCAGGTTCTGATCATATGAACACTCATGCCCTGGGCAACACCCTAAAATTGCTAATTAGATAATCTGGGTCTTCAGCAACTCAATTACCCCTATTACTGGATCCCTTTAGCCCTTTTGGGCTCCCACCTCCCCCAAGTATTCACTGTCTTCCTGCTGCCCACCCCTGCCTTCTCTGGAAGGCCTCTGGCTTCAACACCTGCTCTCTGCTAGGTGACTGCAGGCCTGAATCAGAAAAATAGTATGTTAACTCTCCCAGAAACAGATATCTCTAACACAGTAAAAATGCACATTTTGAAAAAGCTTCAAGAAGCAATTTTAGTGGGTAGAAGTTTCAGGCTCCACAGAAATTTGGTAGAAGACAGGGTGGGTCCAAATCCTGACTGTCAAATAGAAAACTTTTCCATGGTTCCAGTCTCCCCTTTCTGTACCTTTTTCTTCCTACTTCTCTACCCTCTAAAATCAATCTTTCCCCTAACCAGGGAACCAGTATCCTCATCCTCTTTCCCTTCCTTTCATCAAAATCTGCTCTCATAAAATAAACTGCAATGTCATTAATACTTTAATTAGAGTACTACACCATGTTCTTTTCCCAGTGGTGGATGAATTCCAACATCTCTTTGTGGAATGATAAGTGGTTTTTTTTGTTTGTTTTTTGTTTTTCCTTTTGGTCTCCTACTGAAGGAATTTCTGGCCTTAGTGAATGTTTTCTTTTTAAGGGAGGAGGGGGACTACAACCTTTCTTAGGTGTCCTGAAGTCAGAGATTCCATCTAAAACTAGGACTGATTCCAAGTACAGACCTAACATGTAAGGTACATCTTGATATTACTCATGAATGTTAGAGGTAATAAAATCTTTTAAATTCTAAAACACTTATCAAATTCATTATTCAATGTAATTTCTAATTGCTAATAGAACTTGTCTATAAAATGATGAACCATATAATTGATAGTTTTATGAAAAGTACTTTGAAATGGTAGATCAAAAGAGAAATGTTGCTAGAGTGATTCTCGATTTTATCAACTTTTTTTTTTAAAAAGGCATTTCTATACTATTCACAATATCTGTGACAGACTGGATTAAGAAAATGTGGCACATATACACCATGGAATACTATGCAGCCATAAAAAAGGATGAGTTTGCGTCCTTTGTAGGGACATGGATGCAGCTGGAAGCCATCATTCTTAGCAAACTATCACAAGAACAGAAAACCAAACACCACATGTTCTCACTCATAGGGGGGAACTGAACAATGAGATCACTTGGACTCGGGAAAGGGAACATCACACACTAGGGCCTATCATGGGGTGGGGGGGAGGGGGAGGGAGTGCATTGGGGAGTTATACATGGTATAAATGATGAATTGATGGGTGCTGACGAGTTGATGGGTGCAGCACACCAACACGGCACAAGTATACATATGTAACAAACCTGCACGTTATGCACATGTACCCTAGAACTTAAAGTATAATAAAAATAAATAAATAAATAAATAAAAATAAATAAAAATAAAAATAAAAAGGCATTTCATGATACTTTTATGGGCAAGATTAAGCATGCAGAATTTCTGGATAGCAATATGGTTAGGTGCAACCTTAACTAATTGATGCTGACTAATGGCTCAATGACAGCCTGGGAGGAGGTCTATAGTAACACATAGGGCTCTTGTTCTTCACTTAATCTGGGACAACACTGGTAACCACTAACTTGAATGAAGCTACAGAGAAACTGTTGGTTAAAATTCCATGTGACAAATGGTTTGAAAAATTAGCAAATACATTAGCTGACAGAATCAAAATATAAAACATTGAAGCAAAAGATGAATTAAATACCATATTGCATATCACACTTGTATTCCAAAAATCAAATATATATAGGTACAAGATAGGAAGACCTGGCCTATAAACAGTTTTAGAAGTTTCTGTTAACAAATTCAACTTAGTTAACAGTGTGTTGTGGCTCCTACCAACTATAAACAAAACTACTTTAAGAGAAATGTACTATCAGTTATTACAAAACTAATAAATAGGCTTTATTAGACAGCTGATCCAAAAAAATAGCGGTGCTACTTCATAGGAATTCTGTTTAGTTAGGTTGATTCTCATGTAGAGGCAGTATTGCCCCAAGAGGACATATGGAAATGTGTTGGGGGCATTTGGAGTTCTCACAATGACTGGGTAGAATTACTAACATCCAGTGGGCAGAACCAGAGATGCTAAACAGTTTGCCATGTGCAAGAGGATTCTACATGTATGCGGACCTTTCTTGCCTAAAATGTAAGTAGCATCTATACCCAATGAGAAACATTTATTAAACTAACAAGAGAAAACAAAATGGGGAAGAGTCTAAGAACCACATCACAGGAAGCCAACTTGAAAAGACTGAAAATGTCTAGCCTGGAGACAAAAGGGTGCTTGGGAAGAGTAACTCTTTCCAAATATATGTAGTGCTATCCAGCGAAAAGAAACAGGTCATAATATTATTTAGTGGTATTCCTATTACTGATAGCAGTTACCATTTTTTAATACTTACCAAATATAAGAAATTATGCTAAATACTCACAACCTATCTGAGGAAGATACAATTCCACCCATTTTGCAGATGGGAAAAGTATATTTCAGCTTAAATTATTTGTTCAAGGTCACCCAGCTAATAGATGGTTGAGTCAGGATTTCAACAAAGTAGCTGTAAGTCTGAATCCATACCCTGTGCTCTTAAACACTATGCTATGTTGTGGTAATTCCGAATGGAACCATTTTGGGGTGACTCCAATAGGAAGAACCAGGATCAATGTGTGGAAGTTATAATTTTGGTACAACAGAGGAAAACACATTCAAATTGTGGTGGTCACCACTGCGTAACAGTGAGTTACCAGTTTACAAGCAGAGGTTGAATAATCACTTAAGCTAGGAGAATCACAGAGCATGAAGTAGGAAATGAATTTGGCTTCTAAGGTCTCTTTCAGTTTATGAAAAGCAGGAAATTTTACCTTTTCATATACTAGTAAACTGAAGCATCTCAGAGAGTGTACAAGATTTTGCACTTTCATTTGTGCATTTTCACATCTCTCATGTAAGAAATATTGGCAGAACCAGTCCTAGAACCTAGGATAATTATTTGTCTTGAGTCTTCTACATTTTACCTCTAAGACCATTTGAACAGCCTACTTCCCTTAATGCAGGAGATTATTGGCATTCATGCATAGCATAAATTGGGCATTGCCAGCATTTATAGCCTGTCAGCATTTCCATGTTGACACTGGGGATGAGATGATGATTCCTTATCAAAGCTTCATTTATGTCATCGATATCTAGGAAAAAAATGCATTAGGTTTATCCAGTATGACTTATCCCAAAACTCTAATCTCTATTTTGTGTCCATACTATGATGCTCTTTCATTTATGTATTTATGTATTTATTTATCTTTTTTACGTATCTATCTTTTCATTTATGTATTTATTGAACACCTACTTCATATCCATAAGTGTCCTTCATTTTCTGGCTATGAAATTTTTCATATGACCTAAACTGAAAGTCATGGAATGCCCAATTTACACTATGCATGAATGGCAATAATTGCCTGCATCAGTAAGTTCCTTCTTGTCTCTTTACCTCTTCTTACAGCAACTTTCCAGGTTTGTATCTGCCATAGGATTTATGTCTGTCTACTGAAACAGATTCAAAATAGCAATGGCTTATCCAGATGAAAGATTTTTCAACTGTCTTATGTAACAGTCCAGGCATAAACAGACCAGGGCTGATGTGGTAGTTAGATAGTATCAAGGATCAGGGCCCCTTGTGTCTCATTGCTCCAGTATTTATAGGAGTTGCCTACATTATCCAGATGGACAATTGCCACATCCACATTTTAACCAATGGGAAGAAAAAAAATGATGAAGAGAATAGCCTCTCCTTCAATTTAAAGGCAGAACAAGGAATTACACATAGTACCGTCATAGCTCATCGACCAAGCTTAGTCATATGGCCAAATTTAACTATAAGCAAGTCAAGGAATATAGTCTTTATACTGTGTGGTCATATTACCCAGGTAAAAATCAAAAATTATGTTTCTAAAAAAGTAATAAGAGAAGTAGAAATTTGGGGATGACTAGTCATAGTCTTTGCCATCCATCTTAGAGAGTCTACTGTATGAATTCCTGTTGGGTAAGCAATGCGTCAAGGATATACTTCAATGGACACTGCTAGATTAACCCAGGAGTAAAACAAGACCCAAGATGAAACATCAGATAACTTCTCTCCAAAATTTAGAATTTAGTCTTGGACTCTCATTCGTCTCCATTCATTCATAAACTAGAAGGCCTAGTAGGTTCATGATGGCCATTTTCTCCTGCTATGAAACAGCAATGCAAAGCTTATTTGCAGAGAAAAGACCATACATCCCCAGATTTTAAAAATATGTGAGAGAGTAGCTGCTTTAGTCTCAGATGGGTTTCAACATCCTAAATTCAGTGCCTCATGAAGCTGGCTGCCAGCCTGTCCTTAGGTATTGTGAGATAGTTCTGCATTATTATCATGTATTTTCCTATCTTATGTAACCTCATTTGTGGCTGAGAATCTGTTATTTGCAGCCAAACAATCTCTAAGACAATATAGGTTTATATTGACAGAGTAAGGACTAGAGGACATCTCAGACAATGGAACAATAGAATGCATGAAGATCCACAGGTAAGAATTATTATGGCATTTTGAGATTCAGACCCATTCCCTAGCACGTCCAGGACAAGATGCTCTTAAGATTTGGAAGCTGTGACCAGGATCCCTAGCTTCATGTCTTAGAAAGCACTTCTTCCTTCATTCGCATACAAAATATTAGAATAACTCTTCTTATAGACCTCCAGGCCCTGTCTGTGTGCCTGAATTTCCCACAGTGGCTCTGAAAGTCTAACTCAACATCATTTGTAACTCAACTTGCTTGCATTTCCTCACTTAGGGCTGGACAATATTTTCTCCTTCAGTTCTCCCACCTTGACAGGTCCCATCATTACCTATGGTTTGTTTTTGGTTTGGTTTCTATGCTCCATAGCTACTGAGACTGACATCTCTTCTCTTGCTCCAACTTTAATCTGTTCAACTAATGCAGGTTAGTCTCTCCCCACCTGAGAGTTTAGGTACCAAGTTTCCAAGGCCCTCCCAGTTGCTAGCTTCTCCCTATATACCTCCAGACTCCCAGGAGCTATCCCCATTGATGGCCTAAGGGGAACCCTCAAGCTTTTGATATGCCTGCTCTTAGAATATCTTCATGGCAGTGATTTTCCTGTTTAGAGCAGAGAATGTGAGAGGAGTCATAAGAAAAACACCTCACATTGTTTAGCACTTTGTATTTAGTGAAGTAATTTTGCATTCATAATCTGATTAAATACATACAATAGGATTCTGAAGTAACCAAAGAAGGTATTGCTATTGTTCCCATGTTAAATGTTAGAAAACTGAAGTGGGGCTAGGTTAATTGCCCAAGGTCTCATAGTTAACTAACGGAGGCTGGGTCAGGAACTCAGTTTCTGGAGGCAGATGATTTGGGGCAGGGGGAGATGAAACCTACCACATATGGTTCCAAGGCCTTACTTATGATTGTATCATGTACTGATATTGTATAGCTATTACAAAGATTAAATAAGGTAATTAAAATGAAGGCCTTCATGTTCATCGCATCATAACAACTCAATAAATATTAGCTTTCAGTGTTCTCAGGCAGAATAGCATGGCAGTTAAGAGCACAGGATCTAGACTCCAGATTCATGTTACTTGGGTTTGATTACTACACAAGAAGCAGTATGCAGTATGGTTGGGGCGGGGGGTATATTCTGAAGCCAGATAGCCTGAACTTGAATACTGGCTCTGTTACATTTTAGCTGTGTGATCTTAGACAAGTCACTTAATCTCTCTCTGTTTCTTAGTTTCCACATCTGTCTAGTGGCAATAAAAGTAGTACTCCCATGGGGCTGTTGTGAAGATTAAATAATTCTATAAATCATGCTTGGAAAAGTGAATATAACACACTGAGCATCATATAAACATCATATAAGTATTCACTACAATTATCTACTTCTTTTGAGCTTTATAACCTTGGACAGGTTACTTAACATGGTTTTAAGTTCCTTGTCCATAGAATGGGGATAATACAATTTTTGTGACGATTAAGCAGTATTGCACATAAAGCTCCTAGAACAGCTTGTTATGTCATACGTATGCAAAATATTAACTATCATTATTTTCAGTGGTGAAAGGCACCAAGTGCACCAAACAAATCAATTCCTCCATCATTCTAATAAACCAACATGCTTATTAGACATGTTAACAGATGGTTAACATGTGCTATTAATTTTCATTAGACATTATTTGTTGAGAACAAATAATCTCTGGAGGAAAGGCTCTGATCTCAGCACTTTTCAAAAATTTCCAAGATGATTATAACATACAGCCAAAATTGAAGACCACTGCACTGGGAACGATATTTCCCCAACCTCCCCTCAATCTTACAGAGAGGTGAGGCAACAAAGATGACCATCTCAGCTTCTAAAAGAAACAGAAACCATGGCTTGGGAACAGAGAAAATACACAACACACCTTTTCAAAATGAATCTTTTTTTCCTTTCAACTGAGAATCACTGAAGTAGAGTCAGCATAAGTTAAGGAGGCAATGCAGCCAAAACAGCAGCCACAAATATAAGGCGTTTTTATAATCTCATGCTTTTGTTTATTTTTAGTCTTTGTGAATTTTGTTTCTATTACATGATGCAGCTGCATTTTTAATTAAAGTTGCATTTGCTGCATAGTGAAGCTGCCTCCCAGAGAAGATGCATCATGTTTGTCCCATGGAACCTCACGCAGCCCTGATATAATGCCATCTACCTGTGCCAGGCAGCTTTCAAAGACAAACCCCAGTGATCTCTGCTTCCTACTATCCATGCCTTTTTCCAGCCCCTCCTATAGCAACTTGCTTCCAATGAACAGAATATGAAAACAGTTACCGTATTTCACCTTCATCATCAGGTTACAAAAGACTATGATTTCCACTGTTGTTAGCATTCTCTCATTGGCTCTGTCTGAGGGAAGTCAGCTGCCATCTTGTGAGCTACCCTTTAGAGGCCCATGTGGCAAGGAACTGAGACATTTCCAACCAATAGTCAGCAAGGAATGGTCACCTGCTAACAGCCACAGGCATGATACTGCAAGCAGATCTTTCCCCAGTAGAGACTTCATTATAGCCTGTTGGAAACTCTGAGCTAAAGGATTCAGATATGCTGTGACTGGATTCTTGATCCACAGAAAGACAGTGAGAAAATAAATGTGTGTTGTTTTAAGCCATTAAGTTTTGGGGTAATTCGTTATGCAACAATAAGTAATATAATACTATGCTCATACCATACTTATATCTCAATTTAAAGTAGCTGCTGCAACTATCACTACACTACTACTAATAATAACTGCTAATATTTTTCAGCTCTTTGATTTTCCAGGCATTCTACTGAGCACTTTAATATGTAAGATCTTTTTTTTTTTTTTTTTTTTTTTTTGAGACAGAGTTTGGCTCTGTCACCCAGGCTGGAGAGAAATGGCACAATCTCAGCTCACTGCAACCTCCACCTCTTGGATTCAAGCTTTTCTCCTGCCTCAGCCTCCCAGGTAGCTGGGATTACAGGCACACACCACTACAACTGGCTAATTTTTGTATTTTTAGTAGAGACGAGGTTTCACCATGTTAGCCAAGCTGGTCGTGAACTCCTAACCTCAAGCGATCACCCGTCTCGGCCTCCCAAAGTGCTGGGATTACAGGAGTGAACCACCGCACCTGGCCTAATATGTAAGAACTTTTTATATCCTCCCAGTAATCATATATGGTAGGTACTGTTATTATCATACACACATCTACATTTTGCAGTTCAAGAAACTGAGGCACTGAGAGGTTAATAATGTACACAAGATTCAAAGGGAAAGGGCTAGCAAGTAGCAGAGGCAGGATTCTGACTCAAGTGATGTTGATTTAAAGCTTATTATATGCACACAGTCTAAGGATTGAGTTTCAATCTCAGTTCTGTCATTTACTCTTTGACCTTGGAAAAGTCATTGCACTTTGTCGAACCTCAGTTTCCTTATCTGTTAAATGGAGAGAATAACAGTGACAAACTCACAAGTTATTATGAGGATTAAATAAAGTTATGGTTCTAAACATATGGCACAATACCCTCATTTGGCAATGTGTTGCCATTATTAAATGCTCTCGACTAGCATTTGCAGAGCCTGGGACAAGGGTATAAATGGAGGCCCACATACCAGATGTCTACATATTTTAAAAATACGTATTAAAATTTAAGAATAGTTAAATAAAATATGTTCTATCTTCCTACCTTGAAAAATATACTTCAAAACAACTTCGCATGCCAGGTTCAAATTTTTAATTCTCAGATTCCCCCAGAGTTCTGAACCAAAATATATCAGTGTAGAGAGAGAGAGAGAGGTGGCTCCAGATCTCCGACTTGCTCCCTTCTCTTTCCATCCTAGGCTCTATCCCACAGAATGAGTACCCCCACACATATGCCTGTGGACAATCCAGCCTACACATCCAAGTTCTGACTATACTAAGGTTGCCATATTCTATAAATACAACACAGGGTGTCATATAGTTCATCTGGCAACCCTAGACTATACTCCCCTGTGCATGGTGTTCCTCAAGCCTAGGGATGCACACACTGGCAGCACAAAGTTCCCTCCCTATAGAGAAGAGTATGGCTAAAGGAGGGCCAGAGTGAGGTCTTTTAGAAAAGCACAAAGCCCAGGGCAATAGCACTTCTTGCCCAGGTCTAAGAGTGGACAGGCTCTAAGCAATTAAACGAGTTTTGTTTATGGATCTCTTCTGTCTTCCATTTGCTGCTGTTTCTGTACTGCTTTATCTCACACCAGTGCCTTCTGACTGCTTTCTCATTTCTCCACTTGGCATGGACATTTTTCATCTTTCTTGACCTTCCCTAACACCAGAAGCCCCAACTCTCCTGATGAACACCAGTAATCAATAAGTGATCATGGATACTGATAATATGTTAGCCAGAGAAGAATGACTCTAATGATGGTGATTTTAGACATCAAAGTGAGCTAAATGGCATATGAGCCACATGGGTAGATGAGGATTTTCTCAGGGACCAACTAGAATGGAAGAGAAAAGAATTCAGATCCTTAGTACACCCTCGGGTCTATTTTCCTATGTTCCTGATTTAACTCTGGCCCAGAAACAGTGACAAAAAGCCCTGTCCTCAGGGTTATATTAATCTCCATAATACATACAAGTCACAGCTCTGATCTCTACTCTCCCTACCCTCATTCCCACTCATGATTCCTCACCCTCTGAATTATTGTCAAAGATCCCTGGAGAGCAGTGAGGGAAGGGAGAAATTATATGTGTTTGTGTTTACATCCAAGAAATGAAATCAGTAATAGAAATCCAGACAAAGTCCTAAAACAAAATGATGGAACAGGCAAAAACAGCCAAGCCATCATTAAATGATCATATTATGAAATGGGATTGATTTTATTCAACAATCATCTTGTAAAGGCATATTAATTAAAAGCTTCCTAAATATAATAAACCAAGGCACAAAGAGAATGGGCAACATTTTCCCCCTATTGCTTAAGGTGTTATGTTTATAATCCATACTTCTACAGAAAAGATTCTAAAGCTGAGGGAGGCCACAAGCAAATTTCCATATTCTTAGCAAACCCAGAGATAAAAAAAAAAAAAAAAGTCAAGTCAAGGACATCCATCCTGGCACTGAAATTACATCCATCTCTCAGGAAGATGACACACAAGCCAGTCAAACAGACAGAGTTGGTCAAAACGTGTCTTAAAGAGGTTGATAGAGGCTTGACATCTGAGCACAGCTCCGGAAGAAAGAAGTAATTTCCCTGAAAGATAGAAAATGACTTGGAGGTTTAAAGTGATTGCAGCCTCTGGAGGCAATAACGGCAGAATATATTTGCCAAAAATGATAATGCCATCTTAAGCTGTTTCGCAAATATGAATAAAACGATGTTTTGTTCCTTTTTAAGCATTAGGTGCCAAGTCCTGCATGAAGTGCTTTTTATGTGTATTATGTTGTTTAATCCTCACAACAGCCCAGAGAATATCATTATTATTTTCATTTTAAGAACGAGAAAATGGAGGCCCAAATAAGTTAAATACCTTGCTCAATATAACATAGTAAGAGACAGAGCTGCTATTTGAACCCAGAAAGCTCTTAACCATTTGTTAGATTGCTCCTTTGGGGGTGATTTGGGACTCACACTCCTAGAGAGAAATTGATAATATGTCCAGAAAAGGTGACCAAGGCTGTGAGGGGACTCCATACAATGTGTGGAAAAGTTCAAGAAACTAGAGATATTTAGCCTGGAAAAAAATTTAAAAAAAAAAGACTCAGGTAGACACAAGATCCATGAACGCAGGGATTATGCGTCTTTTAATCACCCATATACCCTTAATTTCTACCCTAATCCCTAACATATAGTAGGTTCTCAATAAATATTTGTTGAATAACTGGATGAATGAATTAATAGCAAAAAAAAGATGAATGCATGACTTCAGTGCTGCCTTGAGATGTACAAATGCTAATCATGCGGAAGAGATATTATTCTAATATTCTGTGTGACTCTAGGAGCAGAAGTTATAAGGCGTCACATCTTAACTAAAAATAAGAAAGATACTCTAAGAATTATTATGGTCCAGCAGGAGAATGGGGTTATCCCAAGAAATTGTAAACTTCTTGATTATAGTAGTAAATTTTTTTTATTGACAATGAACAGATAAGACAATTTTGTGTTTTTGTTTCCCTTGTACAGATAAAAAGCAGAACAAAAACACTTGCTAACTCACTAAAGGTTATCAAGTTGACTTTTTAGGTTCAAGCCATCATCCTTACCTTTTTTTTTCTTTATAGATGGGGTCTCACTACTTTGCCCAGGCTGATCTCAAGCTCTTGGCCTCAAGTGATCCTCCCACCTCAGCCTACCCAGTGGTTGGGATTACAGGCATGAGCTACCATGCCCAGCCCGTTCTTACTTTTTGAGTTTAAGCCACAAATTCCATTACAAATATCCAAACTCAGGCACATGTATATAAAGTGGTAGTTTGCTTGAGTTTATAAACGTGATTTGGATTTAATTTTTCTACTCCAACTTTATATTTTTTCTTTTTTCTTTTTAATTCTTATGGGTATATTTATGGGGTATATGAGACATTCTGACACAGGTATACAATGTGTAATCACATTCAACTCTATATTGAAACCTACTTAATATTAGTCCACAGAATTGCTGGCCAATAAGTTGCTAACTAACACATTTGAAAAACCAACAGATCAAAGCTGTTTAAGGTAGTCCGCTCGCCCTAGTCAATTGCTTGGAAGAAAATCCTCACGGATTATACTGCCTGTGGCCTAGTTAGGCATACTTTCTTCCTCCTGCCCAGGCCTCATGCTGGAGAGTAGGCTTCTTACTGAAATGCAAAGCTTTTCAATGATTTCTACATGTGTTGAGAAATAAGCCATTCTGGAAAAGGGCTTTGCAGTGGGAGGCAAGTACAGAGATAGAGTTTGGGATTTGCCCTATATCCAGCTTTTAAGAGGACACTGCGCTATTATAGTCCAGGCTCAGCCATATCAAATGTATTGTTCCCTGAAGGCTGAATGAACTCCAACTGAGTTGACACACTGGTTCTCAGGAGCCTCCCTCCTCAACGGAGAAACTATTATGATCTACAGGCTAAAGAAGTATCCCCCACTGATAAAGTCAGTTAAATAACCACCATTTTCATTAGGAAAGAACTCCTCTCACCACAGCTAGGAAACGAAGTACAGTCTACCTGGCAAGATGTTCAACTAAGAATAATTAGCCACCTAGCTCCCAAAAGCTTCCAATCACAGTACTTGACACAAACATGCTGCCCACTACCAAGAGAGAAGTTTCTAACAAAATGAAGCTTGTTTTTTTTTTTTTTTTTTTTAAGAGCACTTGACAAAGGTACTAAAATACTCAGAATAAAATCTCAAGTTGGAGCTGTCAAAGGCATCGGATAAAGCACTGCAAAATACATGCCTGAATGTGCTGTGCTGCTTCAAGGCAGACCACACTGCCACCTACTGAACAAGAATGTGCTTTCTCTTGCCTCCTGTATACTGAATGCTTCCTGAATATTCATTCTGAGAAATGTGGCCATTCTTTTCCCCCTTCTCAGAGCAGTTTGGCAGCAGGACAGTCAGCTCCCTCTGTGAGCCAGCAGTACCATCTTCTCTGGTGCCCACCCACCATAGGAAACTTGAAGTAACTGGATGGCAAGCCAGCACGATTAGACACTGACTCATTTGTTCCATGACAGAAGTTGGGGGAGGCAGAGTCCAAATGAATGTGAAGAGATGCACACATACCAAAAACAACTGAATCACAAGGCAACCACAGGGAAGAAACTGCTGACAAGCATTTGAAACAAGGCACCCATAACCATGAATCACTCAGCATAACAGCTGGGTACCAAATGATTTGTAAATCTAGAAAATTCAGAGATAACTTTGCAGGAACAGCCTACATGAGATACAACTCTTAGTTCAGATGCCCTGGACTAACGCAACTGAAAAGCAGCAGTGACCATGGCATTAATTTCTTCCCAAACTGTTACTTGCCACCAAGCACCCACAATTAGTGCCCTAGTTTCAAACCTGAAATCACAAATTATAGGGGGAAAGAGTTGCAGGCTGAGAGGCTGATATTTCCATTAGCAACTTAAGTCTTTTCCATGAAAGTTGGTAAAGATAATTTCTCTTCTCACAGCAGAGGCAGGGTACAAGGAGAGATAAAAGGAAAGGAGAAAAGAAAAAAAGGAGGGAATAACAGTGACATCTCCATTTACTAAATGCATATTTTAAACCTGATACTTCTGTAGGCATTTTAATATGCCCCTATTCCTAAACCGCTAAACAATATGACTAGTTTTACAGAAGAGAAAACTGAGGCTGGGCACAGTGGCTCACGCCTGTAATCCCAGCACTTTGGGAGGCCGAGGCGGGTGGATCACCTGAGGTCGGGAGTTCGAGACCAGCCTGACCAACATGGAGAAACCCCGTCTCTACTAAAAATACAAAATAGCTGGGCCTGGTGGCACATGCCTATAATCCCAGCTACTAGGGAGGCTGAGGCAGGAGAATTGCTTGAACCTGGGAGGCGGAGGTTGCGGTGAGCCAAGATCGTGCCATTGCACTCCAGCCTGGGCAACAAGAGTGAAACTCCGCCTCAAAAAAAAAAAGAGAAAACTGAGGCTCAAAACAGTAAAAGCACTTGCCCAAGATCATATCGATAATGAGAGACAGAATCTGGATTGTAAACCAGAAGTAACTAGCCATTATGAACGAAGACAGAGAAAGAAAGAAAGAAGCTACTTGGCCAGAGCTGCTGTCTGTGGTCAGATGAGCAAGTTGTTATTTTCCTGTACCAAAATTAGGCAGAGAGCAGTAGCTTACTTGAAATCTGATCAATTTTGCTAGACTTGCAAGTGGTGTAAATGTGGCTAGGCGAAAGCAAACCAAACTTGTTAGAAGTCATATTTGTCTACCCTTCCTCTAACTGGTTTCCATGAGCATAGACACAGTATTACCTTCAACTCTTAAGAATCTGTGATGAGGAGAGGGGTATGGGCCATTCTCCACAGAGATGGATAATCAAAAACTCACTAATTGCAAAATGAATCCATGGCTTACCACATTGTTGAGGTGGCAAAACTTGTCACTCCAAACAATGATGTTGTATAGTCAAAATTCAGAAAGTGTATGAAAGCTTCCAACAATTTTCTACGATTCCTAGCACTTTTGAGAATGGATAAACCAAGTTAACATGGATACTAAGAACTGTACTAAGAAGAACCACCTTCTCCCAAACATTCCCTAGTACAAAGTAAGCAGTTAAGCATTTCAATTATAGTCAAGTACACATCAACCTAGGATCCCAGAGCTACAAAGGAACTTAAACATCACCTAATCTGATACTCTTATTTGAAAAATGAAAGGACTGGTAACAGAAAAAAAAATCCTTATCCAACTTCTTCTTTCTATCACTCATTCAAGAGGTTCAAAGACCCATCATACTACTGTTGTTGCATGTGCTGGGGAATGTGAACAAAGTGAAAGACATAATGTGTGCCCTCCAGGATTTTCTGATCCAGTTCAAGCTGTAGATCCTTTTTATTTTATCATTTTATTTTATTTTATTTTATTTTATTTTATTTTATTTTAAGACAGAGTCTTGCCCTGTCACCCAGGATGGAGTACAGTAGTGTGATCTTGGCTCATTGAGCCTCCGCCTCCGAGGTTCAAGCAGTCCTGCCTCAGCCTCCCGAGTGGCTGGGATTATAGTTGTGTACCACCATGCCTGACTAAGTTTTTTATTTTTAGTAGAAATGGGGTTTCCTCCTGTTGGCCAGGCTGGTCTCAAACTCCTGACCTCATGTGATCCACCCACTTCAGCCTCCCAAAGTGCTGGGATTACAGGTGTGAGCCACCGTACCTGGCCTCTAGATCCTTTTTAAAGGATAATGTTCTGTGGATCTGTCCATGATAGCATTATACTGGTGGTGTTCACTAAGTATGAAAATTGGCAATGACCAAAAGTTGCTATGAATTCAGTCATGCTCTTAAATATATTTGTATTTAAATAAAACCCGCACCTGAATCTGAAAATGGCATCTATATATATTTTTGAGAAATTATTTAGTCTCCAAACATTTTTTTATTTTTCAGAAAGCACCAAGGGCAATACTTTGTAGCTGCAGGTTAGAGGCAGGGAACTTCTGCTACAGAGGAAAAAACTGAAAACACTACAGCCAGATACAACTTCATACTTTGGCAGAATTGGAAGTGACTGACTTACATAATATGTTTTAATGGATACCAGGAAGGTTTACCTGCCCCAATATATTTTCCTTCCTACTCTTTGATATCCCTTACTTCCCTCTGCTATATTCCACGATCTCAACTTTCTGAAATTTCAAAGACCAAAGTACATATGGCTTTACAAACAATTGATGCTCAAATCTAGCCTCTCAGAAAGGTGGACAAGCAATTACATATACCTTTACATAGATTCCCTAGCTGAGGTTGGATAAAGGGCATTACAAAGTGGGTGAATGATAATTCACTTCTACTTGAGAAAACCTGAGAAGAGTCTGGGCAGGGTATACCAGCAGTTGGGTAGGGGTGAGGGTTTAGCAATCTAGAGACAGCATGAAGGTTTACTTGATGCCTAGGAGGCAGGAGAATGGTAAGGAGACAAGATGAAAGAAACGTTATCAAAGGTAACTTTCACTAAAATTAAAATGATTCCTTGGACCATCTCATACTAGAGAGTGTTACAAGAGTACATCACAGAGTGGTTAGTGGTATAGTACACAAACTAATGTGGCAGAGAAGTTAAGATAATAAACAACAGCTCATTGCATTTTGGACTATTTTGTGAAGACTTCATGGAGAAGTGGGATCTGAACTGGACCTTAAAGTATACGCAGAATTTGAAGAGGTGAGGAAAAGGTATCTTAGATTTAGACAAAGTCATTAAGCAGGAGTAAACATTGGGAATAAAGGGGGAAACAATGATCAAGTCAGCTTGAATGGAACAATGAGTAGGTATTGAGAGTCATGAGAAATAAGGTTGGGGAAAGATGATGGCACAATATCATGGCAGGTCTTGGTATCAGATGAAGGAATTCATCCTTGATGCAGGCAATCGGAGTCTCCACATGTTCTGGAACAGGTGAGTGACACAATGAAAAGAATGCATTAGTCTAACAGGAAAAATGCAGGGTATTGTTACTGCACATGGGCTTCAAAGTTAAAATCCCAGCTTTTTCCATTTATTAGCTATGAAGCCATGGACAAGTAATGTATATTCTGTATGTTACAGGTTTTTTAATCTCTAAAATGGTAATATTAATATATACCTCATTGGGTCATTATGAGAATCAAACTAATCTTCAAAAAATACATTAGTACAATGCCTAGCACACAAGAGTTCATAAATAGTAACTTTTATGCTAATAGTCATATTATTGTCATCATTACCAACAACAATAATATCAAGGGAAGCAATTAGAAAGCTATGGTAATAGTAATCTAAAATTTAAGGCCTTGGCCAAACATGGTGTCTCATGCCTGTAATTCCAGTACTTTGGGAGGCTGAGGTGAGAAGATTACTTGAAGTCAGAAACTCGAGACCAGCCTGGCCAATATGGCGAAACAGTCTCTATTAAAAATACAAAAACTAGCCAGGTGTGGTGGCACACGCCTGTAATTCCAGCTACTTGGTAGGCTGAGGCATGAGAATCTCTTGAACCTGGAGGCAGAGGTTGCAGTGAGCCAAGATCGTGCCACTGCACTCCAGCCTGGGCAACAGAGCAAGACTCTGTCTCAATACATACATACATACATACATACATACATACATACATACAATTTAGGCCTAGATAATCTCCCAGACTAATCCACTTGCTGAGGTCACAGAGAGGAATAACTGACTCTCAAAAATATTCAAAGGAAAGATTCAACACAATTTGGGGACAGACAGAACATGAAGGGTAAAGAAGAAAGGAGTGAGAAGATTCCAAGGCACAGGAGCCATGGATAACAGCAGTACGCACAAACAACAAGAATGAAGAAAAAAATGCAAAGGGCGGGTGGTCTGGGTGGTAGAAGAGATGATTATTTTTTGTAAACCATTGAGTTTGAGGTGATTTAAATATACTCAAGTGATGATATTCTGCCCAATATTTGAAAACAGTGTATTAAGGTCCTTAGGACAGGAATGGAAAAGTAGATTTGAGAAGTAACTACAAGGAGTTGAAGATGGACAGTAAATAAACTTGCCAAAACAAAAAAAATGTACCAGGAGGAGCACAGAGAAAGAAAAACAGAGCCTTGAAGAACAACCACAATTGTGAAATAAGGTAGAAGAAAAGTGTAAGAAGTTTTAAGAAGTAGGGAGAGAAAATAAACAGTAACTATCTTCAAGAATAGTTACACTACAGTGCAATATAAAGGATTCAAATTAATCACAAAAGGGAATTCCCAAGCTAAGGTTGGAATGGTCTTTTAAAAAAGATATGGTCATCTGCTGGAATAATTTATAGATTACTGATAATTTAAAAGGTAATTATAACAATACATTTATTCAAAAAGCATGTTCTACAAAGAATGATGCTAAGTGTTGTAGGGAAGACAATAAAGTATATTAACTTTGTCCTAAAGGAAAGGGGTAAGCTATACTAATGTATGTATTCATAAACATTTAAATCACAATATGAGAGTAACACAGAAACTGGAGATAATAATTTCCAAACTGTAATATGTAACTAAGTGCCAGATAACTGCTAACAGTTCAGAAGAGACAAAACTTTGGTATACAGTCACCAAGAAAGGCTTTGTGGAGTATACAAACCTTAATTGGGATTTTAAACCGTGGATTAGTAAAAAAGGAATTGGAACAAAATTATACATTAAACTATTAATCTTGAGCACAACATTTATCTAAAGGGGTTTAACCTAGATATTGAGCACCAGAGAGTCTAAAAAATGAAAACTTTCTCCAAGCTGGTGTTTCCAGAACTTTCTCAGTGTAGTCAATATCAAGCTTGCCTTCCCTTCTCAACTCCATCTCATAGGGCTCTTCCTGGAAAGTTTAGTAACTCCAATGAAAATACTGTAAGTTATCTTACTACAACTTTTCAAACCTGAAAAATACCCTAGGAAAAAACCTTCATTAATAGAAGATGGGTCTGGCCTTGATTCACAGTATTCTGGGTTTCATGTTTTATACACAGGCAAAACTAGAAATCATTAATGCCAAAGGGTGATCAGGGAAATAAAATCATCAAGTAATAATGACCCGATCTAGCTGAGGAGCCTTGCATTCAGGGAATGGAAGTGCACATTGCAGAAAATTAAAAAGTAATGTAATCCTTTTAATCCTGATTCTCCAGGAGAACTAAGAGGGGAGCGTAAAAGGGCAAAAAGCAAAGGTCGGCTTTATTAGGCCTGAGGAAATATTGGCTTTGAAAGGTAAAGGGATGGAGAAAATGGAGAAATAAAACTTTGCTTTCCTAGTAAAGTCTGATATGAAGATACAGGAAATGATTTTTAAATTACATTTGTGTCTCATTTTATAGAGCACAGAGTGGCTATGTCCAAAGCATTAAAAAAAAAAGTGGCCATGTCCCCAAGAAAGCGTTACCCTTTGAGGAGACTATTAGGTTGTTGCCCTTTTCATTTCCCAAAAAAGACTCACTGAAATTCCCCATGGTAATAGTAGAGGACTAGTTTGCAGAGAAAGGAATAGCAAGAAAGTCTGTGCTGACAAGAAGATCTTGCTTTAAGGAAACCTCATGTGTAATTTTTTATCTTTTCGTAAGATCATCTGGAGCAACTATCAGCTTTACAAAGCATTCTTTGCTGCAAATAACAATAATAGTTATTATTGCCATTATTTTTTTCCATCACAGCGATGGGCTAAATGCCCCATGGCAATTACCACCCACCACCCACCCCCCAGAATTCACTTGGAGCAATTACACAAAGTGAAATCTAGAGGTGAAGACAAGAAAGACTGATGATAGGTTTTCTATCTTTTGGTAAAAATCAGAGAGAAATTGTAAATTAAGTGAAAAAGACCATTCTTTAGGCAAATCAGCAGGGCTGCACAGTTTAGAAGGAAGCCCACCTAGAAGCAAAGTCAGGTGGGCTGTGGGACAATATAGAATGAAGACAAACATGGAGCCAGAGAGTCCAAGGTCCAAATTGGTGAAGGCCATCAGCAGAGCTAATGTGACAGGTGGAATTTTTCAGGTGTTCGCATGAAGACCCCATTTCCATTATACCTTTTTGGTTCCCTTTGGGGTTTATGAGACAAGCATTTTGTGACATCCAAGATGAAACCTAAAAATATGTAATTTTAAAAATATGCATACCCAGGAAACATCTCTGATTTTTAACACTGGCCTTGGCAGAGACAATGTTCTGATTTTTATTTGCTAACTGAGATCAGTAGTGGGGAATTCAAACCAGGTAATGAAAGCTTAGAGCACAAAGCTAAATGAGAACAAGACAAGGTTCTTACATGACGGCCAAAGAGCTGGTTGGTTGTTGGGAGCACTGAGAGGTTCTGCAGTCCTAGATTATGTATCTCTGTCTCTATGTCAGCTAATTAACGAATTTGAGCTGCTTTTCCCCCAAGTCTCTTTCCATATCCAGACTAGAATCCCTCATGAAAGGTTAAGAAAGGCTTTAATATTTGAGAATTTGCTTCTGCTGTAGTAGTTAATACATTTTACAGTTACCTGCCTGTCAATATCTGAGCTTCCAAACAAGAGTTTTAGGTCAGGTCAACTTCTTTGTTCTCAGAATAAGCAAGTTTAGAACTATCCACTATGTGCCAGCACTATGAAGGGACACAAAGGAAGCTATAAACAGAAATAGAGTAAGAAATCATAATGTACTGTGTTATGATTCAGTTAAGAATCTCTTCTCATCTAACCACTCAAAACCCACTTATCCTTCAAGGCCTAACCCAAGTTGTACATTCGTTCTGGTATTTTTAGATGACTTCATCCTGTACTGATTCTGACAGATACATCAATGCTACTTAGAATTACAGTCTATTTTCCATTTCTTTGAAATTCTGTATAGCACCTAGCATAGTACCTGACAAGAGCAGGCACTCAAACACTTATCTTCTTGGGCATCTGAAAGGATGCAACAGAAATAATTCAGCTTTAGTTAAAACAAGGAATTTCAGTTACAGTTGTGATTCTGGACTGTAGCCAATTTAAGCACCAACATTGTGGGCTCACACACACAGCCTGAAAAGCTCCCCACTCCCCATTCTAACAATGGATAAAAGCTAAAATGACATAATCAGCACTGATTCTCAACCAGGGTGGCAAAAGTGTGCTTCAGAGATGGAGAACAGGGAGAAAACTCCCCATGGAGCATAAAATCTTTTGGGGAAAGAGGTATGTAGGCTGTTTTTCTTAAAAAAAAAAAAACTATAAAACAGTAATTCCTTTGATATGTTTTAAGTCACAATAGTTTATTTTGTAATTTAAAATAGCATTGAAGGCATGACATTTTCATGTTTATAAAAGAGTGGCATGGATTAGAAAATAAATACTAGGATTTCCTTGGAAAAAGAGACTATGTTTAACTCTATTTTTTATCTCTAGTATCCAGTATAGTGCCTTGCTTATAGGAAGTGTTCAATAAATGTTTGAGTTGGATGAATGGATGGATGGATAGATGAATGGATAGATGGATGGATGGATAAAAACGAATAAATGATACAAAATTTGAAGCATCAACAAAAGCAGTCACGTGAATAAACAAGAATCATTCTGTTTTCTTACCACTGCTGAGAAACATCATTTTCACTAAAAGCATTTAGGTGAATGAACATAGGAAGCTGGAAATCACCAGGTCCTGCCATCAAAAATAACAAGTGGCATAACTGAAACCAGTACTGACTTTAACAAGGAATTTAACTCCACAAGCCAGATCTCAGGGGCAAATGTCACCATTTGCCTTTGCCTCCATAGCAAAACTGACAAATGGTTCTAACCTCCTCCTTTATAGATCAAAGGCCTCAAAACAGTGTGAGCAGTTTAAGCTTGTCTGTCAGTCATTGATGCTGTCTGTCAAAATGTTTAGTTTTTCCCCTCTTCCAAATACATAGTAGGATCGTGCTTCCTGGACTACTGGTGGTTCTAGGTGGTTCTACATGACCAGTTCTGGACAATGAGTTGTAACTAGAAGTGATATATGCTGATTCTAAACCAGATAATTGTCATTGTGAGAACCTTCAGGGATCTCTTTGTCCTTTACCACAAAGACTGGAAATGTTCCTGATAGCCACTTCGCCATCAGTCTGAGTCAGAGTAAGAATGATGGCAATGCACAGCAAAGCCCTCAGAAGACCTGCGATGGGGGTATAGCTGGAATAGGCAGGAAATAAAACGTTTGTGTTTGGAACCACTGAGATTTCAGTATTCTTTGTTCTTAAAATATAACCTGGCCTATCCTGACTAATACAACTTGGTTTATAGAGTCAATGTAGTTTATATTCCTTAAACTGCTCTGACCCAGTCTTCCAAAGTTAGAATCTAATTGCTTCTAGAAATTAATATCCTGTCAAGAATGAAATATAGGCAAAATAAATCTTATATTTAATCATAGAAACAACAAATAGAGAAAAAGAACATGCAAAAAAGGAGATAACATGTCAGCAAATACAGTAGTTCTAACATAAAAGGCAAAGAGACAAATTTTGAAACTATTTCAGGTGGCAGGAACAGATTCTCATCATCCTTTCCTGTAATGGAAATTCATTAAATACAGAGAGAAATGTCTTGAGAACTAAAATAGCAGACCACTCAAGATGGCCTACTTAAAATA
The DNA here is from genome assembly GCF_009764315.1 of Trachypithecus francoisi. NCBI lineage: Eukaryota > Metazoa > Chordata > Mammalia > Primates > Cercopithecidae > Trachypithecus > Trachypithecus francoisi. Next base: position 31,591,834 of record NW_022681471.1, read on the forward strand.
GATTATCCTTGGGATAGTGATGGGAATTCCTTAGAGGGAAAGTGTGAGGGAATGGGAATTCAATAAAGACACATACATGAGTCATTCTAAAGCTAATACCTTCTTATCTGCATAGCACTTTACATGAAGCTCTTTCATGTATTTTTTTTTTTTTTCATTTGAGTCTCATAACTGCCCTGGGAGATAGGCAGGGCAGGGAATGTTATCTACTTTTAATTGATGAAAAATCAGGCCCAGATAGGCTGTGAATTGTCTAAGATAAAATAGCTAATACATGACAAAGATGGGATTGGAACCTATTTCTCCTGACTCCTAGTTCATACTGTTTGGATAATATCACATGTGTTTCTAATAAAACCCATGAGATCATTTACTTTACAGAAACTATTCCTCCAGAACTAAAATCATACTACTGGCTTCCTGAAATCACTTGTGATCCAAGCGTGACCTTTATTTGTGTAATTACCACCTGAGCAATAAGTGTAATAATAAAGTTTATATTCTGTTTATAGAGGAAGCACTTACAACTAAGATGCTGTATACGATGCATTAAACATGCCATCTTGTTAGTTCATTTCTCAGCTGATGATGGTTCTAGATGTAAATTAGCTCTGTGCTTTTTCAGATCTAACAGATGTTTCTGGGTGTTTATTTTTATCATTTTTTCTCACTTGAGATATTACATGGAGAAAGTAGGCAATGCATATACTGATGGACCACTCTCCTTACATCAGGGCATGAAGATGAGAACCTAGAGTCTTCCAGCTGGGGCTCTCTAAAGTAAAGGGAAAAATTTTTTAATTTTACTTTATGCACCTATTCATTGGAGGTGACCTATCCCACAACTGCCATCTATATACTAGGAATACTGTAGACATAAAGGTATGTCTTCTTTCCCCCGCTATTTGTCAGGTACTACCTTGAAAGTTGTTTTTTTTTTTTCTTTTGAGAGGGAGTCTCGCTCTGTCACCCAGGTTGGAGTGCAGAGGCGCAATCTTGGCTCACTGCAACCTCTGCCTCCCGGGTTCAAGCGATTCTCCTGCCTCACCCTCCAATGTAGCTGGGATTACAGGCACTTGGCACCATGCCCGGATACTTATTGTATTTTTAGTAGAGACGGGGTTTCACCGTGCTAGCCAGCATGGTCTCGATCTCCTGACCTCGTGATCTGCCTGCCTCGGCCTCCCAAAGTGCTGAGATTACAGGTGTGAGCCACTGCGCCCGATAAGAGCTCTTTATTTTACAACTCAGTAAAAGCCTTTTTTCGATCTATGCAACTAGCTTCTGTAACAATCACTAAGGTAGTCTCCAAGATAGTACTGACATGGAGGAAGCATTGCTGACTTTGCCAATCATTACTCAGAAACCAAATATGTAGCAGGAAAAACAATTGCTCACATTGCACTCCAATGAATGAAGAATATGTGGCTTATTCACTTATTCGATAACTGATCTAATATTCCTTATACACACGCATGCATTTGATAAAACAGAAAAATTTATCTAGCTCAGTTTGTTCATTTCAGCCCAATCTAATCATTTCAAATTTTCAAGTAACTGAGTCTCTTTAGGTAACTTCACAGTCTTTGAAATGTTCTCTCCCATCCTCCTGCTCACCTCCAAGATGGCACCTGGGCTTTTATGAGAGGGAATTCATGAATGTAAAAATATACTAAACTGGGGCCCTTTGAATATGTTTAATCTGAGACCTCAAAAGACTAAGAATTAAAAATAGCTGGCTATTTTTTTATGCCTACATTGCAAAGTATGCCTACATTCCAAGTATGCTACATTCCAAAGTGAGGCTCTTGAACCACCAATGCACAAAATAGGGTCCAAACCCTATTTTGAAACCCTTAGTGTAATGTAATATCCCCTCCTGGCATAAAGAGTTGAGTTCGAAGAGGGATTGGAAATTGGAAAGAAACAATCCCTTTCAGAAATATTAAGAGTTATTGATTTCTTGTAATATTACTCTTCATTCTCCCAATAGAAAAAGGGAGTCGTTGCTTTCCTCTTATCCCAAGCCAAGTAAGAGTGACCTCTGAAAGATTCAGAGAGCTTACTTTTGGTCCTCTGACATTTGGGGGTCACAAGAGCCTGGTGTCTAACTTAGAAATCTAAAGGGCAACAGTTGTGGCTGCCTAGTGGCTCTGACAATACAGGAAAGAGAGGACAGGGCACTGACAGTAGCCTACACATTTAAAGTTTGTCCACATAAATGGCTCTTTAGTATCTCATTTGGACAATGTATTAGTTTCCCATTGCTCCTGTAATAAATTACCATAAAGTTAGTAGCTCAAAACAACACAAATTTATTATCTCACAGTTTTGGAGTTAAGAGGTCCAAAATGAGTCTTAAAAGGCTAACGTCAAGGTTTTGGCAGGGTTAGTTCCGTCTGTGGGCTCCATGAGAGAATCTGTTCCTCATCAATTCCTGCTTCTAGAGACTTCCAGACTCCCTTTATTGTGGCCACATTACCTCAATCTCTACTTCTATTGTCACACTGCCTTCTCTTACCTCTGCTTTCCTGCCTCCCTCTTACAAGGAATCAGTCCTTCCCAGGTTATCTCAGATAATCTCCTCATCTCAAAATCCTGAATCATGTCCACAAAGTCCCTTTGATTCTGTATTCACAGATTCCAGAGATTTGGACATTGACATCTTTGGGATACCATTATTCAGTCTACTGCAGACCAGAAGTAAGCTTTCTTTAATACTCTGTCTCAAGAGGGCTTCTAGCCTGGAGCAATGGGACCTAAGCAGAAAGAGGCTAGAGGTGTACTATCAAAATCAGGAGTCGGCAGGAGTGGGAGGTAGTTCCCCAATGGCGATACAGAAGAGAGACTTTAATTTTGTAAAGGAACCTTGAGGTAAGAGATCACCAAATAACCCATGAAGACAACTGAATAGTCAGGTTTAAATACCTACCAAACAGGACATCAAAGTCAGACCACAGCTGGGTGCAATGGCTCACACCTGTAGTCCCAGCTACTCTGGAAGATTAGGTGGGAGAATCATTTGTGACCAGAAATTCGAGACCAGCCTTGAAGAAAAGTTGAAAAGAAGGTAAAAAATGTGCCCCATTTTCTACTACAGGTCTCCAAGCCTGAAGTAAACCATTTTCAGAGAGGGGAAAAACTGTAACGATAAGTGACCTTCAGAATGTTGACTATTACACAGAACTTGGTATTTTAATTATGGAAATGAGGCAATTGTTACGGTAAGATGCAACCAGAGAACTTTCAATTATCTAAGAGCTTTAGTATCTGCCAAAATTTTCTCCAGTGGCAAGGAAAGAACAAAACTCCAAGCAGGTTTGAGCAGGCAGTGAGGAAAATAGGTAGAATACAGATGCTTTGTGAATTAACATTGTTAAGTTCTATTTTTTCACTGTAACCATTACACAATTTTGTGGCAGAACAAAATGCAGGGGAGGCTCATAATCATGCATGGATTCCTGTAATTGTCCTCTGACTCCCTAATTCTTTGGGTCTCTGCAACAATGTGCCTTGTCTGTCTGCTCAGTGTTCACTCTGCATTTGCTGATGAAGTCAGAGACTGATGAACTCTCAGTTGTTTCTCTTAGCATGGTCAGGATCTGATGATTCTTGCTGCTGATTAGACTCCAACATGGCATTTGCTAGCACAGGGACACCCCAATGTCTGCAACCCACATACATTTGATCTTCAGCTCAGACGAACTACCCCACAACCCTCATCTAGACAGCCACTTCACCCCTGCCACTGAACCGCCTCAAGCAAACTTCCCAGTCAAACTCTCACTAACTTCCACATGCCTGCCTCTATCCTGGGTTCATAAAGGAACTCTGGTTCCCATCACTGCACAAAGGAATAGAGGGCAGCCCAAGAGCAGGACTGAGCCCATTCAGTCCTCATACTTGAGGACTAAATGCAAAATGAAATGTGGGACTTTTGGTTCAAAAATTAAATTAAAAATAGCAAGAGTGGATCATGAGGCCAAGTGAAGGACTGTTCTGCATGTGGGAAGCTGCGTGATTGCCCAGGAGCACTAAACTATCCTGTTTACCCATGTAAGGCCACCACTTACAGATCACTGTGGCCTTTCTAAGCCAGTGAATCACGTGAAGGGCAATGCAGTTTAGGGGAGAAGGCATTAAAGCTATCAGCTGAATGTCTTTAAATGATTATCCCAAGTTACAAACATCTCAGCTTTATATAGCACTTTCTAGCTTTTGAGTTTGTAAAGTGCTTTTGTATCTATTATCTCATTTGTTTTTCATGACATCCTTTTAACAGTAGATAGGCATGACACCCATTTACATTTGAGAAATTCAAGGCTAGAGAGAATAAAAGACTCATTCAAGAATATGTAGTTGTGAAGAAGTTAGGATGACATACAAGCCCTAGATTGACCTGACTCCAAATGCAGTTTAATAAATTTCAAACGTTTATCTTATTTAATCACCAAAATCATAAAATGCTTATTGTATGAACCAGGAATTATGCTTGCCTTTCCATCTTTCCAAAACATATAGCCCCATTTAGCCCACAGCGTATAGATACGTGATGGCAGACTTGCTTCCTCTCTTATCAATGTTCCTCCTCTTTGCATCTTCATTCTCTTCCCTCCCCGATCCCATAAACATACAGTGTCAAAAACATGGTCAGCTATAGTTCAGCTGCCACTCAGCATGGATACTAGTTAGGAATCGATGTAGAAAAAAAGATTAGGGAGACCTCAAATGGTGATTCTGGAGGTGGGGGTGCAGAATAATACCCTTCCCACTAGAGTAATGATGTTTGAAAATCTCCTGGGAAATGTCTTATTTTGGGCTTTGTCAACTTGATCAAATGCAAATATTTTCGGATAGTGACATTTTAAGTCATTAGGTTACTCAGGCTCTACTAAGAGTATGTTCTTTCTAAAATCAGGTTTTCTCAAGATATAGAAAGCATGCGGGATCCTCATAAAAGCTAAGGAGAAGGACTATGGAAAAATTATGGAAACCATGTGGTTCTCCTATATATACACCCCAGTTATGTCTACTACCCTTCTTTCTCTCATATACATCTCAAGTGACAGGAAGACATATATTTAAGAAGTTAACATCCTATGAGGAGAATGTGGTTTAACACGCTGATAGCTCATGATTAATTCCCTTCTGCCCAAATGAAAATGGATGGCTATAACCTTGATACTCCTAAGTCATTAGGGCAATTTTAAGAACTCTCTCTAAAAGCTTCATTTAGATTTACTCACATTTGTTAAAAAGGATAAAACACTAAAAAGGAATCCCAATTGTGTGCTGATGAAAAAAATCAATACAGGTTTACAAAATATGAAGTCAAAATTAACACATAAAAGGGTCTCTCCAGGACCAAGTTTTTAAAGATAAATATATACTTGACAAGAAGAGTATTCAGATACTTATCAAGTAATAGTTGCAGTTTGCACAGAGGGTAGGAAAATTAAGACAGTATGGGCCAGGACTTAAACTTCTGATTCACAATACAGCATCACTGAATTAATAAAAACCTGATACAATTTTAGTATTTCAGAGGCTTCAACAAAAAGGCGATAAGCAACTAACACAGGTGAGGGATTTTTTTAGAGGCTGAAACATTGTAAACACTTTTCCCTAGAATAACTGCCAGAGCACAAAGCATGTAAGTGTTGAGCTCTTTGAAAAAGATGCCTAAAGGCCTTTTCATCGCTCTGTGGGAGCTATATGTGACTAAATACCACTCTAGCCCCCAGTTTTTTAAACAACTACCACCTACACAATTCTCTTTCCCCGAAACAATTACCCTTTCTCCTTCCTGGCACTAATCTTCAGTGTCTGTGGTATATAGTTCAGGGATAAAAGCTATCCAGCTCTGCAGGTAAAGTCGGTATTTCACCAGAGAGAGGAACCTAGGGACAAGCAGATAAGAGAATCAGTGTCCTTATCTGCAGTGGGAAGTCTTGTAAAGCCAGAGATTTCACAAAAGTGACAGTCCCACACAGTTCTATCCTTTGAGGACACAGCCCAAGAGCTTCTAGTATAAAAATAGACACACGCATCTATTCCTACAGTTACAGGTCAAGCACCTCCAAAGACTGATTGATTCATAACTACCAAGGAAATGGAAAAAGGCATTTGAGAGCTGAGATTTAAGGTGTTCCACTCAGAAGTTGTGGTCAGTAGTAATAAAGGGCCCCCCTTTTCTACTATATTCTTCACTCTCTGCTTGAATAAAATCTGCCTGAGGGTACAGACCAGGACTTATTCATTGCTTAGGGCCTGAAACCAAATAGGTCACCAATAAATCAGCTAATGATTAGAAAGTTCAACCTCTGCCCCAATACTTCTCTTAGTTGCCAGATTCCGACAACCCCCTTTCACCCAATGGAAGAAAGAGATGTCTACTGGTAGCATTGCTTTGAGGCAACTTCATAATACTTGCCATTACGCTTTCATGTTTGCCTCTGAAAAAAGAAATGATTCTAAAAGACTAAGGAGGGAACCATGTTCAGATGCCCTTCCCTTCATAGAACCATGGGATAATGGCAGGACCTCACAGGACAATTGGTGTATAGTAATATCCAAAAAGGATCAATCCTGGACACTGGAGCTCTAAGACTTGGCAAAAATCCATGGAAGCCACAGTGGAACTTACCTTCAAGGAATTGTGCTGACTTGGACAAGGAGTATGCCAGTGGTGATCAGTATAAACCAAAGATCCAAGAGTACTCTCTACAAGTCCTGTTCTGTACTAATTTCCAGAATGATTGCACAATGCAGGAGGTAGAGAGCTAGGAGAAAGCACAAAGAATAAATGAGACTGAGTTTCTAATCAGCCTAATAAATTAGGGGCTCAGGGTAGATTAAACTTGATTTAAAGGAATATATAAAATATTTCTTGTATATCTGAATTTATGATGTAAAATGTATACTCACTATACTACCTTGCCTAGTCCCTACCACCACCACCAGAAATTCAGACTCATCGAGTATCTAAAAAATAGAAGTTTCATGCCCTTAGGAGTTGAAAAAGATGCCTCATTCATCTTAAGCAAATTCATAGAGAAAAATATTGAGCTCTAAAAAGTAGTCACATCAGCCAGGTGAAATCAGAATCATGAATAGGCAGGTATAATGTGGGTCTTTCTCAATCTTTACCTGTGTGGCTTATGCTTTAGAATTATAGTCACAAATGTCTCACTTCAGTACCAAGGCAGGGGAGTAAATACAACGGATTTCTCCAACTGGGCATTAGAAGAAAATAGCTGGATTACCTGAGGTTCTCCTGAGGTAGGGCTGATTATAAAACATCCAGCTGGGGGACTATGCAGACTTTATAGAATCACCTGCATGTTAGCTGTACTTCTGGGTCTGCTAAAGGAATCACAGGCAGTCAAATTAACACATGTATCACAGTGTGCTCCAATGAATTCCCAAGCTTTCAGCACAGCCTGATTAGTATTAACAATAAACCAAGGGAAAGAGGGATTAAGGGATAAACTATTCAGTCATCAAGGTATCAGTTAAATCAGTTCAATAGTGATTAAGCCTTAGCTTATGTTGTTCCTTGCCTGAAACACCCTTCCCCCTCCCTCTGGCTATCCTTATTTTTCAAACCTAGCTCTAGCCCTATCTTCTATGTGAATTCTTAACTGCTGTTTGAGGTTGTGCTACCCAATCAAAGCCTTGCATAAATTCCATATTCTATAAGTCACTAATTGCTTCACCCATGTTAAATATGATTTCCTAACTACATAGAAAGCTCTTTGATCACAAGAACTGATACTTTTATTTCTTTCGTCATCCCTTTAATCAGTACCCATTAAACTAATGGATTTCATGGATAACTAAACTCCCTACAAAAAGACTCTGGAGATCTCACAAAAGGTTGCAAATTGGTTTATTTGGCCAAATAAGTATATTTTTTAAACTAGCAAATGTCTACTTTGTATAAAGGTGCACCAGGTAACAAGGGGTAATAAGGAACAACTTTCCTCCAAAACAATTAGCGAACCTGGCATAAATCTTTTAGAAGTATGAGAAGGAAATAGAAAACTAAAAGCATGACAAAATACTGTGGAGCCAAGATAAAAAATAAGGAAACCAAGACAGGTTATCTGGATCTTTCGTTCTGGATTAGGCCCCTAAGAGGCTAAATAAACAATTATTTTGAAAGTCTGATGAGGTTAGGGGAGAAAAACTGAAGTCAAGATTCTATGGCAGGGGGAGTAGGTTGGACCTACAAGTGTTTATGTCCTAGAAATAAGGATAGACTGAAATTATACCAGCTCTCAGGGACTAGGCCTTTCAATCAGTGAGATTTGATTAAGATGATCCAATACTGTGAGTTCCCACAGCATCATCTGCCAGTTTAGAAAAGGGGTAAGGGTAATCTTTTCTTTGAAAATATAATGTCATATTAGGGCTCAAATTCTTTCTATAATTTTTATACACAATATCCAACACTAAATAAAAGAATGATAACACAAACCAGGGCATAAGACAACATGATAAAAAAAAGGAAAAAATAAATCAGAAAATAAACATAATAAAGATATCAGACATGGGTTTTTAAATACCAAGTGACAAGTATACTTAAGAAAATATTATGAATATTTGGAGAAAACTGAACCTATAAAAAGTTCTAGAACTAAGAATTCAATTGATGATTTTTGTTTGGTTTTGTTCTGAGATGGAGCTTCGCTCTTTTGCCCAGGTTGGAGTGAAGTGGCGTGATCTCAGCTCACTGCAACCTCTGCCCCCCGGGATCAGGCAATTTTCCTGCCTTAACCTCCCAAGTAGCTGGGATTATAGGCACCTGCCACCAAGCCTGCCTAATTTTTGTATTTTTATTAGAGATGGTGTTTCACCGTGTTGACCAGGCTGATCTCGAACTCCTGACCTCAGGTGATCCACCCACCTCAGCCTCCCAAAATGCTGGGATTACAGGCATGAGCCACTGCGTCTGGTCTCAGTTGATGATTTTTTTTTTTTTTTTTTGAGACAGAGTCTCACTGTGTCGCCTGGGCTGGAGTGCAGTGGCGGATCTCAGCTTACTGCAAGCTCCGCCTCCCGGGTTCACGCCATTCTCCTGCCTCAGCCTCCCAAGCAGCTGGGACTACAGGCGCCCGCCACCTCACCCGGCTAGTTTTTTGTACTTTTTAGTAGAGACGGGGTTTCACAGTGTTAGCCAGGATGGTCTCGATCTCCTGACCTCGTGATCTGTCCGTCTCGGCCTCCCAAAGTGCTGGGATTACAGGCTTGAGCCATCGCGCCCAGCCTCAGTTGATGATTTTAACAGCAAATTAAATATACCAGAACAGAAATTCAGTGAACTGGAAAATAGGTCAGAAAATAAGTCTCAAAACAGGAAGGGAGAAAGAGAGAAGAGAAGCAATATCTGAGAGCATGATAACTGAATTTTCTAAAATTGGAGAAAGAAATCAAATGAAAGATGGAACCAAGGAAAAGATGAAGCCCAAATAGTAAATATAATAATAAAACCACACATAACATCATAGTAAACGTGATAAAAATACAAAGAAATCAGAATATTAAAAACCACTAAATGAACATATACTATAAAATAGTTAAAATGGTTAATTTTAGCTCCATAAAAACAAGAAATAAGAAAATATATTAATAAAGATACATTATATTCAAAGTATCAATAATTAGTCCAACTGCTTACCTCAACAGAGACAAAAGAATTCAGAAATAAATTCAATGAAAACCACAAAGTGCTGAAAGAAAATAACTGTCAACCTAAAATACTATAACAGGAAAAAAAGGATTACTAAAGAATAAGACTTAACAAAAAAGACATTTTTATGTAAAAAACAAAAACCAGTGTAATTTTTCACCATCTAGACTCACATTCACAGAAATAGTAAAAGGGTGCTGTTTGGGAAGAAGAAAAATAATACCAGATGCAAACAAGGAAATGTAGCAAGCCAGAAAGACACAGGAAAGCATAAATACATAGGTAAATCAAGAGACTATGATGCTAAACAATACCAATTACAATGTCTTATGGAGTTTAAAATATATAGAGATTCAAAATACACAATTACAACATCATAGACATTGAAAAGAGTTAAAATGGAGTTACTGTGTTTAAAGACAGGAAAAAGTCAAGGATTCATGCTGTAGTATCTAGGGTATCCACTAAAATAATAATAAAAGAGTATGTAGTTACCATGCTAATACAAAGTGAAAAATAACTAAAATCTAGTCAATCTTTAAAAAGACAAGAAAGAGAACAAAAATAATTTAGAAAAAATGGAAGCTGAATGAAGGATTAGGCAATATAGTGGAATTAACTCAAATATTACTAATTACAATGATATAAACAAGATACACTAATGAAATGATTGACTAAATAAAACACAGATATATATATACTTCTTACAGAGATACATATGAAATATAAGAATTCAGTAAGCTGAAGGTTAAAGGATGAGAATAATATAAAATGTACACCAAAATCAAAAGATGATGTAGCTATACTAATATCGAAGTAAACTATTAAGGAGACAAATAATGCTAAGAACAGACAGGAAAGCTTCTTAAAAATAAAGTGGTCATTCCAATTGGAAGATTAAAATATTCTAAATTTATATGAACATAACAGTGTAACTTTGAAATATCTAAAATAAAATTTGATAGGACTGAAAATACAAATAGACAAATCACCAACCACCCTGGAAAATTTAACACTATTTTCTTAGTAATTGATAGAATAGGAAAATACAAAAACAAACTAAAATATACAAATTTAAATAAAGCAATTAAAACATTTATTAGATAGAATCGACATGTAGAGAATGGCATATCTAATTGAAGGGAAAATCTTTTTCAAGTATACAAAGGAACTATACTAAAATTGACTAAAAAGCTCAAAATTATATAGAGAATATTCCCTTCAAACATTGAAATTAATCTAGAAAATGTATAACAAACTGTAACTTAAATATCCTCACATAGTTTTAAACTAAGCAACACAGTTCAAAATAACTATACATCAAAAAATCACATAACATTTTAAAATATTTTGAGCTAGAGGTCTGGTACCAACTGGTGACATCGAAGCAAGCTGGCTTCATTCCCTCCCCAACAGAAAACCCGAAACACATATGCCTCATCAAGATTATCACCAGCAATATTCCAGAACTCAAATATGAGAATGAGAATTCCCAGGGCCATAGAAAATTTAAAAACTCTGAACAGACAATAAGAGAAATACATTTTTATATACACAATGCTCTTTACTCCCATTCTACCCCTCATCGAGAATGCAGAAAATGTCCCCCCAGCTCATGTTTTCTATACTGGAAAAAGTAACATAAACATGGACATGGCTTCCTTTCGGACCTATCTATCCCTGCCTCAACCTAGGGAAGAACTGCAAGTGCCTAAAGGGAGAGATATACCTGAAGACAGAGACAATGACGAGAGAAAGAACTACCATCCCCAGCCCTGGAACCTCTGCTCTGCAACTCACATAAAGGGGATGCCAAATTAGAGTGACTGTTCGGCAACACCACATGGTAGGAGGTCTTGTGGATGCATATCCACAAGAAACAACAGCAAACAGGGAAACATGGCATCCACAAACAGACAAAGCAAGAAATCAGTGACTGACACTCATAAGTTAGCAATATGTGAACTCTCTGATCAAGATTTCAAAATAGCACTTTTAAGGAAACTCAGTGATCTCCAAGATAATACAGAAAACCAAAGTAGAAAATTTTTTTTTTTTTTTTATACTTTAAGTTCTAGGTACATGTGCATAACGTGCAGGTTTGTTACATATGTATACTTATACCATGTTGGTGTGCTGCACCCATCAACTCGTCAGCACCCATCATTCATCATTTATATCATGTATAACTCCCCAATGCAATCCCTCCCTCCTCCCCCCTCCCCATGATAGGCCCCAGTGTGTGATGTTCCCCTTCCCGAGTCCAGTGATCTCATTGTTCAGTTCCCACCTATGAGTGAGAACATGCGGTGTTTGGTTTCTCTTCTTGTGATAGTTTGCTAAGAATGATGGTTTCCAGCTGCATCCATGTCCCTACAAAGGACGCAAACTCATCCTTTTTTATGGCTGCATACTATTCCATGGTGTATATGTGCCACATTTTCTTAATCCAGTCTGTCACAGATGGACATTTGGGTTGATTCCAAGTCTTTGCTATTGTGAATAGTGCCGCAATAAACATACGTGTGCATGTGTCTTTGTAGTAGAATAATTTATAATCCTTGGGTATATACCCACTAGTGGGATGGCTGGGTCATATGGTACATTTAGTTCTAGATCCTTGAGGAATCGCCATACTCTTTTCCATAATGGTTGAACTAGTTTACAATCCCACCAACAGTGTAAAAGTGTTCCTATTTCTCCACATCCTCTCCAGCACCTGTTGTTTCCTGACTTCTTAATGATTGCCAATATAACTGGTGTGAGATGGTATCTCATTGTGTTTTGATTTGCATTTCTCTGATGGCCATGATGATGAGCATTTTTTCATGTGTCTGTTGGCTGTATGAATGTCTTCTTTTGAGAAATGTCTGTTCATCGTTTGCCCACTTTTTGATGGGGTTGTTTTTTTCTTGTATATTGTTTGAGTTCTTTGTAGATTCTGGATATTAGCCCTTTGTCAGATGAGTAGGTTGCAAAAATGTTCTCCCATTCTGTAGGTTGCCTGTTGACTCTGATGGTAGTTTCTTTTGCTGTGCAGAAGCTCTTTAGTTTAATTAGATCCCATTTGTCAATTTTGGCTTTTGCTGCCGTTGCTTTTGGTGTTTTAGACATGAAGTCCTTGCCCATGCCTATGTCCTGAATGGTACTACCTAGATTTTCTTCTAGGGTTTTTATGGTATTAGGTCTAACATTTAAGTCTCTAATCCATCTTGAATTAATCTTCATATAAGGGGTAAGGAAAGGATCCAGTTTCAGCTTTCTACTTATGGCTAGCCAATTTTCCCAGCACCATTTATTGAATAGGGAATCCTTTCCCCATTTCTTGTTTCTCTCAGGTTTGTCAAAGATCAGATGGCTGTAGATGTGTGGTATTCTTTCTGAGGACTCTGTTCTGTTCATTGGTCTACATCTCTGTTGTGGTACCAGTACCATGCTGTTTTGGTTACTGTAGCCTTGTAGTATAGTTTGAAGGCAGGTAGCGTGACGCCTCCAGCTTTGTTCTTTTGACTTAGGATTGTCTTGGCAATGAGGGCTCTTTTTTGGTTCCATATGAACTTTAAGCAGTTTTTTCCAATTCTGTGAAGAAACTCATTGGTAGCTTGATGGGGATGGCATTGAATCTATAAATAACCTTGGGCAGTATGGCCATTTTCACGATATTGATTCTTCCTATCCATGAGCATGGTATGTTCTTCCATTTGTTTGTGTCCTCTTTGATTCACTGAGCAGTGGTTTGTAGTTCTCCTTGAAGAGGTTTTACGTCCCTTGTAAGTTGATTCCTAGGTATTTATTCTCTTTGAAGCAATTGTGAATGAAAGTTCATTCCTGATTTGGCTCTCTGCTTGTCTGTTACTGGTGTATAGAATGCTTGTGATTTTTGCACATTAATTTTGTATCCTGAGACTTTGCTGAAGTTGCTTATCAGCTTAAGGAGATTTTGGGCTGAGACATGGGGTTTTCTAAATATACAATCATGTCATCTGCAAACAGGGACAATTGACTTCTTCTTTTCCTAACTGGATACCCTTGATTTCTTTCTCTTGCCTGATTGCCCTAGCCAGAACTTCCAACACTATGTTGAATAGGAGTGGTGAGAGAGGGCATCCCTGTCTTGTGCCAGTTTTCAAAGGGAATTTTTCCAGTTTTTGCCCATTCAGTATGATATTAGCTGTGGGTTTGTCATAAATAGCTCTTATTATTTTGAGGTACGTTCCATCAATACCAAATTTATTGAGCGTTTTTAGCATGAAGGGCTGTTGGATTTTGTCAAAAGCCTTTTCTGCATCTATTGAGATAATCATGTGGTTCTTGTCTTTGGTTCTGTTTATATGCTGGATTACGTTTATTGATTTGCGAATGTTGAACCAGCCTTGCATCCCAGGGATGAACCCACTTGATCATGGTGGATAAGCTTTTGATGTGCTGCTGAATCCGGTTTGCCAGTATTTTATTGAGAATTTTTGCATTGATGTTCATCAGGGATATTGGTCTACAATTCTCTTTTTGTTGTTGTCTCTGCCAGGCTTTGGTATCAGGATGATGTTGGCCTCATAATGAGTTAGGGAGGATTCCCTCTTTTTCTATTGATTGGAATAGTTTCAGAAGGAATGGTACCAGCTCCTCCTTGTACCTCTGGTAGAATTCAGCTGTGAATCCATCTGGTCCTGGACTTTTTTGGTGGTAGGCTATTAATTATTGCCTCAATTTCAGAGCCTGCTATTGGTCTATTCAGGGATTCAACTTCTTCCTGGTTTAGTCTTGGGAGAGTGTAAGTGTCCAGGAAATTATCCACTTCTTGTAGATTTTCTAGTTGATTTGCGTAGAGGTGTTTATAGTATTCTCTGATGGTTGTTTGTATTTCTGTGGGGTCGGTGGTGATATCCCCTTTATCATTTTTTATTGCGTCTATTTGATTCCTCTCTCTTTTCTTCTTTATTAGTCTTGCTAGCGGTCTATCAATTTTGTTGATGTTTTCAAAAAAACAGCTCCTGGATTCATTGATTTTTTGGAGGGTTTTTTGTGTCTTTATCTCCTTCAGTTCTGCTCTGATCTTAGTTATTTCTTGCCTTCTGCTAGCTTTTGAATGTGTTTGCTCTTGTCTCTCTAGTTCTTTTAATTGATGTTAAAGAGTGTCAATTTTAGATCTTTCCTGCTTTCTCTTGTGGGCATTTAGTGCTATAAATTTCCCTCTACACACTGCTTTAAATGTGTCCCAGAGATTCTGGTATGTTGTATCTTTGTTCTCATTGGTTTCACAGAACATCTTTATTTCTGCTTTCATTTCGTTATGTACCCAGTAGTCATTCAGGAGCAGGTTGTTCAGTTTCCATGTAGTTGAGTGGTTTTGACTGAGTTTATTAGTCCTGAGTTCTAGTTTGATTGCAATGTGGTCTGAGAGACAGTTTGTTATAATTTCTGTTCTTTGACATTTGCTGAGGAGTGCTTTACTTCCAATTATGTGGTCAATTTTGGAATAAGTGCGATGTGGTGCTGAGAAGAATGTATATTCTGTTGATTTGGGGTGGAGAGTTCTATAGATGTCTATTAGGTCTGCTTGGTGCAGAGATGAGTTCAATTCCTGGATATCTTTGTTAACTTTCTGTCTCATTGATCTGTCTAATGTTGACAGTGGAGTGTTGAAGTCTCCCATTATTATTGTATGGGAGTCTAAGTCTCTTTGTAAGTCTCTAAGGACTTGCTTTATGAATCTGGGTGCTCCTGTATTGGGTGCATAGATATTAGGAGAGTTAGCTCTTCCTGTTGAATTGATCCCTTTACCATTATGTAATGGCCTTCTTTGTCTCTTTTGATCTTTGATGGTTTAAAGTCTGTTTTATCAGAGACTCAGATTGCAACCCCTGCTTTTTTTTGTTCTCCATTTGCTTGGTAGATCTTCCTCCATCCCTTTATTTTGAGCCTATGTATGTCTCTGCATGTGAGATGGATCTCCTGAATACAGCAGACTGATGGGTCTTGACTCTTTATCCAGTTTGCCAGTCTGTGTCTTTTAATTGGAGCATTTAGTCCATTGACATTTAAGGTTAATATTGTTATGTGTGAACTTGATCCTGTCATTATGATATTAACTGGTTATTTCGCTCGTTAGTTGATGCAGTTTCTTCCTAGCCTCGATGGTCTTTACATTTTGGCATGTTTTTGCAATGGCTGGTACCGTTGTTCCTTTCCATGTTTAGGGCTTCCTTCAGGGTCTCTTGTAAGGCAGCCTGGTGGTGACAAAATCTCTAAGCATTTGCTTATCTGTAAAGGATTTTATTTCTCCTTCACTTATGAAACTTAGTTTGGCTGGATATGAAATTCTGGGTTGAAAATTCTTTTCTTTAAGAATGTTGAATATTGGCCCCCACTCTCTTCTGGCTTGCAGAGTTTCTGCCGAGAGATCTGCTGTTATTCTGATGGGCTTCCCTTTGTGGGTAACCCGACCTTTCTCTCTGGCTGCCCTTAAGATTTTTTCCTTCATTTCAACTTTGGTGAGTCTGGCAATTATGTGTCTTGGAGTTGCTCTTCTGGAGGAGTATCTTTGTGGCGTTCTCTGTATTTCCTGAATTTGAATGTTGGCCTGCCCTACTAGGTTGGGGAAGTTCTCCTGGATGATATCCTGAAGAGTGTTTTCCAACTTGGTTCCATTTTCCCCTCACTTTCAGGCACCCCAATCAGACGTAGGTTTGGTCTTTTTACATAATCCCATACTTCTTGCAGCCTTTGTTCATTTCTTTTTCTTCTTTTTCTTTTGGTTTCTCTTCTTGCTTCATTTCATTCATTTGATCCTCAATCGCTGATACTCTTTCTTCCAGTTGATCGAGTCGGTTACTGAAGCTTGTGCATTTGTCACGTATTTCTCGTGTCATGGTTTTCATCTGTCATTTCGTTTATGACTTCTCTGCATTAATTAGTCTAGCTGTCAATTCTTCCACTCTTTTTTCAAGATTTTTAGTTTCTTTGCGCTGGGTACGTAATTCCTCCTTTAGCTCTGAGAAGTTTGATGGACTGAAGCCTTCTTCTCTCATCTCGTCAAAGTCATTCTCTGACCAGCTTTGATCCGTTGCTGGCGATGGGCTGCGCTCCTTTGCAGAGGGAGATGCGCTCTTGTTTTTTGAATTTCCAGCTTTTCTGCCCTGCTTTTTCCCCATCTTTGTGGTTTTATATGTCTCTGGTCTTTGATGATGGTGACGTACTGATGGGGTTTTGGTATAGGTGTCCTTCCTGTTTGATAGTTTTCCTTCTGACAGTCAGAAGGACTGTCTTTGGTCTGTTGGAGATTGCTTGAGGTCCACTCCAGACCCTGTTTGCCTGGGTATCAGCAGCAGAGGTTGCCGACGATAGAATATGCTGAACAGCGAGTGTACCTGTCTGATTCTTCCTTTGGAAGCTTCCTCTCAGGGGTTACTCCACCCTGTGAGGTGTGGGGTGTCAGACTGCCCTAGTGGGGGATGTCTCCCAGCTAGGCTACTCAGGGGTCCAGGGACCCACCTGAGCAGGCAGTCTGTCCGTTCTCATATCTCAACCTCCGCATTGGGAGATCCACGGCTCTCCCCAAAGCTGTCAGACAGAGTCGTTCGCATCTGCACCGGCCCCCGCTGCTTCCCTGTTGGTCTTCAGCTGTGGGCTGTCCCCAGAGGTGGAGTCTACCGAGACAGGCAGGCTTCCTTGAGCTGCTGTGAGCTCCACCCAGTTCGAGCTTCCGCGGCTTTGTTTACCTACTTAAGCCTCAGCAATGTGGGCGCCCCTCCCCCAGCCTCGCTCCTGCCTTGCGGAGAGATGCCGCAGACTGCTGTGTTAGCAATGAGGGAGGCTCCGTGGGCGTGGACCCTCCCGCCAGGTGTGGGATATATTCTCCTGGTGTGCCTGTTTCCTTAAAGCGCAGTATTGGGGTGGGAGTCACCCGATTTTCCAGGTGTTGTGTGTCTCAGTTCCCCTGGCTAGGAAAAGGGACTCCCTTCCCCCTTGCGCTTCCAGGTGAGGTGATGCCTCGCCCTGCTTCAGCTCTCGTTGGTCAGGCTGCAGCAGCTGACCAGCACCGATTTTCCGGCACTCCCTAGTGAGATGACCCCAGTACCTCAGTTGAAAATGCAGAAATCACCGGTCTTCTGTGTGTTGCTCGCGCTGGGAGTTGGAGACTGGAACTGTTCCTATTCGGCCATCTTGCTCCGCCTCCAAAGTAGAAATTTATCACAGAAATTTAACAAAGATTGAAATATTAAAAAAAAAAAAAAAAACAGTAATCTTGGAAGTGAGAATACATTTCCGAGCTGTAAAATTCAACAGAGGCTCCCAACAGCAGAATAGATAAAACAGAGATAAATCAGTAAGCTTAAAGTAGGCTATTTGAAAATACACAGTCAGAGGACAAAAAGAATATGAAGATCACCTGGAAGATATACAAAATTATGTTAAAACCCCAATCTAAGAATTATTAGTATTCAATGAGGGAGTTGAGCAAGAACAAGGGGGAAAAGCTCATTTAAAGAAATAATAAGAGAAAAAACTCCAAAACTTGAGAAAAAGATAAGTATCCAGGCACAGGAAGGTCAGAAAACTCCAAACACAAAGCACCCAAATTAAATTCTGCCAAGGCATTTAGTAATCAAACTCTCAAAGGTCAAGGACAAAGAGAAGATTCTGTAATCAGCAATAGAAAAGAAGAAATAACATCTGAAGATACTCCAATTAATCCGGAAGCAGATATCCTAATGGAAACCATACAAGCCAGGAAGGGGTAGGATGACCTTTTCCAAGTGTCAAAGGAATAAATAAAACTGTCATCCAAAAATACTGTATCCAGCAAAACTATTCTTTGAATATGAAGAAGAGATAAAGTCTTTCCCAGACTAACAAAAGCTGAAACAATTCACCACCACCAGACCCATCTTACAATAGATGCTAAAGGAAGTTCTTCAATCTAAAAGAAAAAAACAATCATGTGCAATTAGAAAACATTTGAAGGTATAATACACAAATAATTAAGTACACAGACAAATGATGCAAAATACACTAATGCTGTAATTGTGGTATGCAATATACTCATAACTCATACAAAATCCCAAAGAAAAATATATCAAAAACTATATTTTGAAAAGCAACCTATTAGAGATGGGTATTACAAAATAACTGAAACAACATAAAGTCTAAATGTGAGGGGGATGGAGCTAAACTGTAGAGTTTTATTTTCATTTTTTCTTTGTTGCTATTCCTTTCTTTGTGACCTAAGATAAGTTCCCATCTCCTTAACATAACTTCTATATTGATAAATGCTTTTTTAAAATCACAATATAGAAACCTATAATATATTCAGTAAAAATTTGAAAAGCAATGAATTAAAACTTACTAACAGAAAATTATTTAACACAAAAGAGAACAGAAAGAAAAGATAAAAGAAAAGAAGAAGGGAAGGAAGGAAGGAAGGAAGGAAGGAAGGAAGGAAAAAAGGAAGTTAGGAAGGAAGGAAGGAAGGAAGGAAAAAAGGAAGGAAGGAAAGGAAAAGGAAGGAAGGAAGGAAGGAAGGAAGGCAGGCAGGCAGGCAGGCGGGCTCAAACAACCAAAAAACAATAAAACAACATGGTAGTAGTAAGTCTTTATTTATCAACAATAACACTGAATGTCAACAGACTCAATTCTCTAAAAGTCATAGAGTGGCTGAATGGATAAAGAAAATATATACAACTATATGCTGCCTGTAAGAATCCTTTCCTGTAAGGTAACACATAGGCTGAAAGTGAAGAGGTGGAAAGTTATTCCACACAATTGGAAACCAATCAAAAGTGGGAGTAGATGTACTTATGGCAGATAAAATAGACTATACACTAAAGAGTATAAAAAAGACAAAGAATGTCACTCCATAATGATAAATGGGTCAATTCAGAGAGAATTTAACAATTATAAATATCTATGCATCAACATCAGAATTATCAACTGTATAAAGCAAATATTAATAGAACTAGGAGGAGAGAGAGTATGATAAAACAATAATAGGGAACTGAAACATCTTACTCTCAGTAACAGACAATCACTGAGACAGAAAGTCAACAAAGAAACACGGAGCTAAACTACACACTAGACCAAATAGTCTTAACTGACATTTACAGAACATTCTACCCTACTGCTCCAGAATATATATTCTTTTCATCAGCACATAAAACATTCTCCAGAATAGACCATATGTTAGGCCACAAAACAAGTCTCAACAGATTCAAATGAATAGAAATCACATCAGGTATCTTTTTAGACCACAATGGAATAAACTAGAAATCAATAATAAAAGAAACCACAGAGAATACACAAACACATGGAAATTAAACAATATGTTTTTGAATGACTAATTATTCAATGGAGAAATTAAGAAGATAATTTTAAAATTTATTGTAACAAAAATGGAATGCAACATATCAAAAACTGACATACAGCAAAAGTAGTACTAAGAGAGAAATACACAGCAATAAACATCTATATCAAAGAAAAAAATCAAACAAAGAACCCCATAATGCACCTCAGGGAACTAGTTAACTGAGAACAGACCAAATCCAAAATTAGTAGAAGGAAATACATAATAAATATTGGAGCAGAAATAAATCAAATTGAGACCAAAAAAACAGAATATCAATGAAATAAAAAGTTGTTTTGGGAAAGACAAAATTGACAAATCTTTAATTTGGGTAGGTTAATGAATAAAAAAGAGAAAAGACCCTAATATATAAAACCATAAACAAAAACAGCTGAGACCACAGAAATACAAAGAAATATTAGAGACTATTATGAACCACTGTAAGTCAACAAATTGAAAACCCTAGGAGAAATGGATACATTCCTGGACACATAAAAC
The DNA here is from genome assembly GCF_009764315.1 of Trachypithecus francoisi. Taxonomy (NCBI): domain Eukaryota; kingdom Metazoa; phylum Chordata; class Mammalia; order Primates; family Cercopithecidae; genus Trachypithecus; species Trachypithecus francoisi. The sequence continues at coordinate 31,612,365 of NW_022681471.1, forward strand.
CTATCAAAATTGAACAATAAAGACAATGAAAACCTCAACAAACTCATAATAAGTAAGGAGACTGAAACTGTAATAAAAAGTTTCCCATGAAAGCAAATACAAAATGGCTGACTATATGCAGCTAGTATTCATTTCTTCCATGGAAAGGAGCAAAATAGCAAGGAGATACTCACACTTTGAATATATCATCTAAGAGAGAAAACTGGGATTCAACAGCGAAGTGATAGGAAGTACTGAAGGCTAAGAAGTAGACAAAAGTGAAGCACCCTATTTGGCTGGGAATGGCTGGAGCCAAGTGAAGCTCTTAGTGCAGTGTAAGGATAAGTGACAGCTGCTCAGGGTTCTACATTCCCATCATGGACTTGTATAGTCCAAGCTATGAGAGAGCCCCTTGACCTATGCAGGCCACAAGACTAACATAGGGAACTGCCTAAGGATTATATAGAGGCACTACTGTAGAGAGGGAACTCACACTGAGGCCAACAGGCTTCTGAGCCCTTAGAAACAACAGCTTGGCACCATTCTGAGAGCCAAGCACCCAAAGGACTGCATTCTGCCCCAGAGCTGATGCTGCCACTGCTGCAACCAGGCCAATGAGGGATAGAGAAGGCCAGGCACCTTCATGCATCCCAAGGACAAATCCCATCACCACTGCAATATGAGACTAAAGCAAAAGCAAACAGCACTCCTCACAACCATATATATATAGTGCTCCCACTAACAGTGACCCTTCCCTCCCCAGTAACACTCACACAGTTGGTGCCATTCTGAGAACCCAGCTTCCAAAGATCTACATCCTGCCATAGGGCTGAGGCTAACACGGCTGCTGCCACCAACAAACAAAGGAGAAAAAGGAGGGGCTGAACACTTTTGTGCACCTTGAGGACAAATCCCACTTGCACTGCTGTGTGCTGCCATGAGACCAACGTGTGAGAAAACCACACTTGCCACAACTACCTGCCTACCCTGCACACACTGAGAGTAGCCCTGCCCTCCCAATGGCAAGCTCAAACTACACTCACTACTACACATACCTGAGCATCCCATCAACAACCTAGAAACCACCCTGCCACTGCCTATCACAGCCAGTGCCTGAATGTACTACCAAGGGGCCTGAGGACGGATCTGCCATCCCAGTCCCCTTTCCCCACTACATAAGTAAACTGTCCAGGGGCCTGGGGATTCCCCAGCCCAGTCCACCACAGTTGGCAATTGAACATTCTTGCCGAGGTCTGAGTTTGGGTTGAGACAACATACTGGTACCACCACAGTTGGAATCCACCCAAACCTACCACCAGCACACAAGGGTACTAGCATACCCAACCTGCTAAGGCCACCACCAAAACCAGTACACAATCCTTGGATTCTAATGGGTTGCTCCATGACCACTACCGCAATCATCCACATCACACCTGCTGTGGAGAAACCCCAGAAATCACCGACATGCCAAGACCATCACTTTAACTACTGGCACCCAAGAAAGTCACATGTAAGACCAAGACTCACCCTGCCAGGACCCACTAACATGAGTGTCATTATAAGCCACCCTCTCATCTAAGAACAGGCATATTCAGCCTACTGTTGCCACCACTGGGGCCCAAAGACTGTCCTACCTGGCATCCTAAACTTTACCATAGTCTTTACTAATAACTGCACCCTAAGACACCAAGAAAATAAAAAATAATACTGATGCTATTTAGAGCCAAAAAAAATACAGATATTATACCACTACACATAGCCCAAATAAAAGCCAAAGCACCATATCTATCTATATCTGTTTATATATCTATATCTACCTATCTATATGTGTATGTGTGTATGTATATACATATACATATATACACATATATGTGTGTATATACATACACACACACACACACACATATGTATCTTCAGGAAAAAGTCCTCTCTTATGAAAGTAAATTCAAAAAATTAGAAGAAGCAACTGTCACACCAAATTCTCAGATACAAAGGTAAGGCAAGAGGAAATGTGAACAAGCAAGGAAAATATTACACTCCAATGGAAAACAATAATTTTCTAGCAATGGATCACACAAACAAAAAAAGAGATAGGCTTCCCTTTGTAGGTGACATGGCCTTTCTCTCTGGCTGCCCTTAACATTTTTTTCCTTCATTTTGACCTAGGAGAATCTGATGATTATGTGTCTTGGGGTTGATCCTCTCATGGAGTATCTTACTGGGGCTCTCTGTATTTCCTGAATTTTAATGTTGGCCTATCTTTCTAGGTTGGGGAAGTTCTCCTGGATGATATCCTGAAGTTGTGTTCCACTTGGTTCCATTCTCCCTGTCTCTTCCAGGTACTCCAATCAGTTGTAGCTTTGGTCTTTTTACACAGTCTCATATTTCTCAGAGGTTTTGTTCATTCCTTTTCATTCTTTTTCCTCTAATCTTGCCTGCCCGCCTTATTTCAGCAAGATAGTCTTTAAGTTCTAATATTCTTTCTTCCACTTAATTGATTCAGCTGTTGATATTTGTGTTTGCATCACAAAGTTCTTGTGCTGTGTTGTTTAGCTCCATGAGGTCATTTATGCTTCTTGCTAAACTGGTTATATCGAAAACAGTGTAGAGGCCCCTCAAAAAATTAAAAATAGAACTCCTATGTGATCTAACACTTCCATTTCTGGGTATATATAAAAAAATTAAATCACTATTTTAAAGAGATAAGTGCCCTGCTTTGTAAACTGTAGCATCATTCACTATAGCCAAGATATAGAAACCACTTAAGTGCCCGTCAACAAATCAATGGATAAAGAATGTGGTTAAGCATCCCTAAAGCAATAATCCAAACTCTGAAATACTCCAAAATTAACAATTTTTGGGTGCTGACATGACACCACAAATGGAAAATTCCACACCTGACCTGTGATAGCTTCCAGTCAAAACTTTGTTTTATGCACAAAATTATTTAAAATATTCTATAAAATTTCCTTCAGGTTATGTGTACAGGGTATATATAAAACATAAATGAACTTTGTGTTTGGACTTGGGACCCATTCCCAAGATATTTCATTATATTTATGTGAATATTCCAAAACTTGAAAATATTCAAAATTCAAAACACTTCTGCTCCCAAGCACTCCCATTCCAGATAAGGGATACTAAACGTGTGTGTGGTGTGTGTGTGTGTGTGTGTGTGTGTGTGTGTCTGTGTGTGTGAAATCATTATTTACGCTTAACAAAATGAAATCCTGCTATTTGAGACAACATGAATAAATCTGAAGGGCATTATGCTAGGGGAAATAAGCCAGACACAAAAAAACAAATAAATACTTCATGATCTCACTTATATGTGGAATCTGTAAAAGTCAAACTTACCAAAACAGAGAGTGGAATGGTGGTTACCAGAGGCTGGGGATTGTGGGAAAATAGGAAAATGTTCATCCAAGGGCATAAATTTTCAGTTATATGATGAATAAGTTCTGGATATCTAATGTACAGCATGGTGACATTAGTTAATAATGTATTACATATTTGAAATTTGCTAAGAAATTACACCTTAAACATTCTCACCAAAAAAGGTAACTATGCAAGATGATGGATATGTTAATTAGCTTGATTGTGGTAATTATTTCACAATGCATATATCAAAGCATTATGTTGTATACCTTAAACATACACATTTTTTATTTATCAATCAGTGATACCTCAATAAATCTGGAAAAAAAGAGTAAAGACACAGAATGGAAAATACTTTTTCATGTATATTATTTGAGAAAACATTTGTATCCAGAACTTTGAAAGAACTCCTACAATGCAATAATAAAAAGACACACAATCTAATAAAAATTAGCCAAAGATCTAGACATCTCACAAAATAAACTATATGAATGACTGATGAGTACTTGAAAAGGTGCTCAACCTCATTAATTATCAGAGAAATACAAATTAAAGCCACAATTAGTATATATTTTACAATCACAAGAAGACTGACAACACTGAATAGGTGCAGATGTAGCAATTCTTAAGGAAATGATGTGAGCTTTACTCATCTCTGTGCCCCTAGTAATTAGTATTATACTTGTAAATAGGAGGATTTAAAATAATTATTCAATAGATAGATGGATGGATGAACATACGGAGAAAAGGTGGCAGGGGAGAGAGTCTCAGAGAGCAAAAATCAGAGCAGCAGAAAAGAGGAGAGCAAAAACAGAGATAAGAATATTAAAATTAGGTGGCTCCTTAAGTAAAAGTTACACAGCCTTTGAATTGTACAGTATAAAATTAAAACACATTTGGAAGACAGAACAATTATCAAATCAATTTCTCTTTAACAAAATCTGAAACCATTTTAAAATTAATTACTGAAAAATACAGGATGTTCTTTTATGCAACCACTTTGGCAGAACCCGAAATACAAACAATTCTATATTCCATAAATTAAAAAGAGAAACATAAACTGAGTTTCTAGTTCAGCTTCAAATTTTTTTAGTAGACCTTACTGTTTTGACAAATTATTCCTATGAAGTTTTCTGCTCATTAAACATGTTCAGCCATCAGTACTAATATTAAAGGACCAAGTTTATTCAGATCTATGTTTGCTACATGCTCCTTACATTTACCTTTTTATAAATTTAATATCCAAATCACAGAGGACTCAGTATAATTTTAAAATACCATTTGAATAAAAAAATTATATTTGCTAGATAATTCAAGTTTCTAGATGTAAAATTTTACATTGATACCATAAGAGTAAACTGGTCTTTATACTAAACCTTGCTCTATGTTCAATAAGATCCAGTTTGTTACCTGATACTACAGTTCACCTTTTAACCATCAGTGCCATGGCTTTCCTTTAAATCCCACCACTGTATCCAGCTGCTGCTCTATCCACAGGTGGGGTCTGAAATTAATCTTGTTATTAAAAGTAAGAAGTCTAAATATAAGTCATGGATACCCAGATATCCTATATATTCATTATATTCTTCTAAATGTTTGAAACGAAGTGAGATTGACAAGTAAACACAAAACCAAAAACATATCATATCGTCACAGTCTGCTCTCCAAGAAAACTGGGAAGTTAGAGGAATGTATCTTCATATTGAATTAATATTTATTGAATATTCTTCATACATCCCGCCCTCAGAATTCCCTGTTGATTCTCAGAAACACCCATGTGTGTCACAAGCTTAACCATTTTTGTCACTCTTTACTCCAGACTTTTGTTTTCAGTTCTCCCAATAAAAATGTTCATTCATCATTCCCCAGTGTTTTCTTCTCTGCCAGATTTTATGCTGTATAACAGGATAAAGAAATTTACACAGATAAACAAATAGTTAACCAAGTAGTGTTTCCTCTTCCATATGATATTTTAACATTGACACACGGCCCTCTAGAGACAATGTACATAGTACCAGCGATACTGGCTGTTCCACAAATCGGGCCTCTGTTGTTGGCCTCCACAATGCTACTTAGTCTCCCCTTAGAACATATACACAACAGAAAAAGCACCTGTGAGGTAAGGCAATGTTTGTCCACTTGGCTTCAACATTTTAAAGGCAAAGGAACCATGGTGCCTTTACCATTTTCCCAAAGAAGTAATCCAGCACTCGGGTTGATGTGAAAAGCCTTTTTATTTGGCACCACCACTGTGTAGTAAAGGGTAATCTCAGAAGTCCCAGGTTGTCTAAATCCTACACATTCCAAATGTTCTTAGGACTGACCTTTGATAGGGTCCTGTGAAATAACTTCTAAACCCTTGGAATATGCTGCCTGATTAAATGTCTTTGTACACCCAGAGCCTTGGGACAAATCAGATAGAATACGCTAACAGTGTGATTTATCATGAACATCTGGGGCCCTGGGCCACACTGAATCAGTTTGATGAAGACAGAGAGATGCTGGAGACTGAGTAGCTAAGATCAGTTATGCTTTGCATGCTTAAATGGCTGACACCCAATAAAACCCTAGCAATCAAGTCTTGGATGAGCGATCCTGTTTAACAACACTTTTCTCATATTGTCACACATGGTTGCTGGGAAAATTAAGTGTTGTCTGTGTCCCTCCAGTGGGAGGGGACAACTGGAAGAATATACCTATTTCTTGTGGACTCTGCCCTATGCATCTTTACCCTTTATGATTTTTATCTGTATCCTTTTATTGTAATGTATGATGATGATGACTATAACAGCTTTTGTAAGTTCTGTCAGTCCTTCTAGTGAATCATCCCATTGAAGGGTGATCATGGGGACCCCCAATATGACGATGTTTTCTTGTTTCATTCACACAAAAGATAAAATCATCTTCTGTTCCTAAGTTTACACACACACACACAAATAGACACACATATACTAGGATACATATATATATATATATTTATACTTATATTTATGCACATATATACATACACACACCAGATATGAAATTAATTTGCCACTATAACCAACCATTTGACAAACTTTAGGTTGTCTAAATCCTACACAGGATTTAGGCAAGAAAAGGCAAGTGTGAATATGAGAGTTATTTATATTCAGACAAATGATACACAAGTCTACACAACAGCCCAAAGGCAAAATACCGGTAGCTCCGGGAGGAAGACAAATTAGACTGACATTTTTAATTAAAACTGCTCTGCTTCCTGGAATGCATAGATTTTTTTTCATCTCTCTCTCACCAAAGACAAGAGCTACATATTTTTAAGAGCATTTCTAAAATAAAAAATACAAAAATTAAATTTGAGCATCTATTAAAGTGCATTACTTTACATTTATTGGGTTTCTCCTGATATTCATACCATAAGTGCAATTTTCATAACTAAAATATCTGCCCATAAAAAGAAAAGCTGATGGCAGAAAGGTGAATAAATTTTTAACTGAGTTTTTACTTCCTGGCATTTTTTAACACTTACAGCTATTTCTTCATCCAAAGCTAGTACAAAATGTTCTCTTTGTCCATAGAGAAAAATATAAAATCCAAGCAATGAGAAGAGAAAATAGAAGCAAAACCAACAGAATATCCTGAAACTCCTACCTCTCCTGGATCTCATGGGCCTAAGAATATTGTGCTGGCCATGGTAAAGTGATACAGAAGCAGTCTTATCTTCTGGTGCATTTTTTTTTCTCCTTCTTTTCAAGCTTTCCTAAATTTCTTCCTTTCTGGATGTAGAGATACTCAGAATGGTACCCTGACTCCTGGCTAAGAGAGCACCCCAGGTGCCCAATTTCTTTCCTCTTTATCAAATGTTGGTCAAACTGCTTCTTGTCTTTTCAGAATCCAATACTCTGCCCTGTTTCTCTGGGTGGTAACTGTTCATCAGACAGGGTAAGTAGATCCTGACTCCCAAGCCAAGCAGTCTAACTTTACTACTCAACTCAGCATTTATACTCTTTACTCTCGAGTAGCTTTCCTATAAGTAGAGTGCTCTGGAAGGAGAGGAGCAAACTCTTGATCTGAAGCATCAACCATAAATCAACTGAGAATGAGACTTGTTTTCACCACTCAAATAATTGCCTCACACCCTTATGTTAGAATGTCCTTGCTGAAACGTGGTAATAACATCATCCCAATTTAGAAAACTGGGTAACTTTCCTTACCCTTAAATATACACAGTTTTTCTCCGGTTATCTCCAGATAAATATCCAACTAAAATTTGATTAGGGAATTTGATCTTCTGTCCAAATACCATTTGCAGAGTAGCAAAAGGTACAACACATTTTCCTCATCTGTTCTATTTGGGATGCTCACCATTCCAAAAGCTGTGAACACTACACATTCCATAAACTGAGAACAGCAGAGAAGCTGTTTTTGTGTTTGATGCTTTTCTGGGCCATTTTGTTCAAGCTTATATCAAATCCTCTGTGCCCTTTTGTCAACATCCAATTAATAAATTAGTTTTCATACAAACTATGTGCCAGGCACTGTGCTATTTGATGAGTTCCATTACTCATTCAAACTCAGATGTTCTGGATGATGGTATTTTCCCTCTCATGTAACATACTTGTATTTTCACAGAGATTTTAATGCCCTGTACCAAGGAAGTAGCTATAATGGTGAATGCTGTACATCACTGAAGTAGGTGGTGACAGAGATCTTTGGAGAAATGTCTTTGATATGTTTTCTAGTATATCTCACACTACAATCTTATATAACCCATCAACTAGTCTGCCTACTAGTAACAACAGTTAAACCCATGGTCCAGTTTTGCTTCAACTAATCTATTTAAATAAGTATGCATATTCCCTCCCTTGAGACTAAAGCATTATTTCAAAACATCCTACCAATCAAGTAGAAAATCCATAGATAATTCAGAATAATGTCTGAAATTTGCACTCTTGCTCTATTGTAGTATTGCTCTGAGTCCTAAATCCTCCTTTAGATTAAAAGTAGCCTCTTGGCTGCCTCTCTTTTAGAACTCTAGAATGAAGACTTCATATAGCAAAAACAGACTAAAAACCGATGTTTATAATCCTGACTTTGAGTGATCACTATGAAGCTAAATAATAATTAGCATGCTACAGTCAAGAAGAAGGTAAGTTGGAAAGACTGTAAGCTGTTTTAGAAATATATCCCTATAAAATGAAGTACATGCATAGAAATGGTCCTGGAAAAATGTTCACCCAGATGCCACAATGGTTATTTCTGGATAATAAAATTATAAGTGATTTTTAGAAATGTTTTCCTCGACTATATTTCCTAATGTTTCTACAGTAAACACATTTTGTAATTATTAAACTAATTTCAATTTGAGAAATAAGATGTATATGAACCTCTTCCTTTAAGGAATATTTAAAGAAAGAGGTATTTTTATTTTAGAGATTTTAAAATCACATTTTATTAAGCTATCTTAAACACTTAGCTCAGTGCCTAACACCTAGAAAGCAAAATGTCAGTAGAATCAGAATGAAACTGTGTCTCCCTTTCTACACAAGAAATGACCTTAGCATTTCAGCTGTGTTCAGTGTGCACAGCTGAAATGCCTATTTTTTATTGGTAAGCTTTAAGATTGACTTTTATTTTTATATTGTCTAATAAACTCTCTCTCTTCTAAATTCATCTTACTTGTCAACTTTGAAAACTTGACTGCGCCACAATAGAGGAATCCTCTATCTGATTCCATTAGTTTGGTTTGGCAATATTGTTGAAGGATTGATCCATGGGCGTTAGTCTAAATAACACTAATCTGACCCCAAGCTCTCAAACCTTCTCATAAAAAACTTCAAGGGCTGGAATATTACTGAAATTACCCCCATGAAACCACTAGTGATTCTCTAATGCATGCTTTTCTTTAAATTCAAGCATTACCAACACTCAATCACGAGAAAATAAAATATTTGTATCTCAGCAACAGGGAGAGTTTTCTTTGCACCCATGCATTTTGAAAATATATCCAGATGGAACTGTATCCTTGCAAAACTGCTTAATTTTTATAAAAAGCTATTTACTTTCACAATATTCTCTTACTAATGTGCTGACAGAATTCATGAAAAAAAAATTATATGCTGCATAAACTCAAAAAGGGAAAGGAGTACTGGTTGGAGTATTGGGTACTAAGGGGCATTCTTTTTAATTAAAATCTTTGAAAAGGTTGAAATGTATGAATGCATTTAAGCAGCACAACTTGATAGCTCCTATTGGTTCTGCTTCATCAGCTGAAACCACTCTATTTTTACAAAAATCAAATTGCAGCAGAATTCTATCTTTGTTGATGACTCACACCTTGAAGAGGGCACACTGGGTACTGCAAAACCAAATGGTCTCTTCTCTATGAAAATGAGCCAAACTTGAGCCTAAACTATTGGTTAAGAAATCCTTGAACAAATCTGGAAGGATAAACTGGGGGACAAAGAGGCTATTAAGAGGAAATTCATCCTACAGGAAGTGAGAGAGAGAGAGAGAGATGGGAAAAGACAAAAACTCAACCCAGCAACAAATCTTAGTCATCTGAAGGGAGTAGTAATTCCACATATAACACATGACTCAAATCTGTCCTTGGCCCAGCCTCTGTCCTAAGCTCTGAAAAGAGAGAGTATTATGTGTAAAAGTTGCAAAATGCGGTTTCAATAAAAAATTTCTAGTACATTCAGAGATAAGCAGACTGTTCTCAACTCCACTAATCATGTAGAACAAAGCAAAAGAGGGGTCTCTTTATCACAAAGGACAGTTCACCTTTGCTACTATCAGTGTTCTAGAGAGTGGTCTAGAAAAGCAACAATAGTGTCCAAGGAAAGTGTGGTGGCACCCAGCAGAAGACTGCTTTTTCCCATGAGGGATAATGAATCAATGATGCCACCTTCTAAGACTCAATAGAGTACAAATAAAAAGTACCTCTACTCTCCCCAAAACACACAATAGACTACACTGCTTAACAGAGGAGAAATAGTACCTAGTGGGAAACTAGTGATAGGTAAGGTACACACAGAAGCGTAACTATCCAACAGAAGCACACAACACAAGCTGTGTAGATTCAGAAGCTGTATCTGGACACTCAGAAATAATAGAGGATAGGGAAGAGTGAAATTAGGAGATCTGCAAGGAGCTAGAGGCCTTATATAAGTAAGTAGAGTCAAAAGTCAGAGAAATTTGAGTTACTATTGTTAACATTCTTCAGTTTTCTCATCTGTACACTGAGGTTAATTATCGAGAATACAGGCCAGGCTCGGTGGCTCAGGCCTGTAATTCCGGCACTTTGGGAGGCCGAGGTGGGCAGATCACAAGGCTAGATCGAGACCATCCTGGCTAACACGGTGAAACCCCATCTCTACTAAAAATACAAAATAATTAGCCAGGTGTGGTGGCAGGTGCCTGTAGTCCCAGTTACTCAGGAGGCTGAGGGAGGACAGTGGCATGAACCCGGGAGGCAGAGCTTGCAGTGAGCCAAGATCACACCACTGCACTCCAGCCTGGGCGACAGAGCGAGACTCCGTCTCAAAACAAACAAACAAACAAACAAAAACATTATAGAGAATACATATACTAAATCAGATTTCTGTGCCTCGAGTGAGATTAGCTAATTTTCCAAGTCAATATAAATACTAGGCATCAATGCATACCTGACAACAGTTTCCCAAATTGTAAGCACAGTGCTAAAGAATAAATAAATGATAAAGAGCTAACTTTTGAAGCCACACATTGAGTATTAGTAAAATCATGACAACTATAATGGCATTTACTTGATTATAAAGGAAAATAGTTATAAGATGCAAATAAACCATGTTAATAGAATTAAATATAAATAATGAATATTATACCATTGTTCTATTCATATTTACATATCTATGTGTTTCTCTTGGATTTCTGAAGATAATTTAGAATTGTTGATTAAATCTAAGCCCCGGGAAATCTATGTTGGGTAGTACTTAACAGAACAAATTGTAGATATTTTAAAACTAAAGTCAAGCCCTTGATACACACACACGCATGCACACACACACACACACACACATATATACATACAAATATACTGTAGTATAATTTTTTAACAGTAATAGCATCAACAACAAAGACACATAGTGCTTACTATGTGTCAGATGCTATTCTAAATGTTTTACATATATTATCCCATTTAACTGTCACAGCAATCTTTTGACATGAGTGCAAAATTGTTTAAGTTACTTCTTTATCAGTTATGTATCTACACTTTTGCCCTATGCTTGCAATTTGGGAAACTGACATCAAGTATACATTGGTGCCTAGTTTATGTTGACTTGGAATATTAGCTAATCTCAACCTAGACATACATAGAAACTAATTTAGTACGTGTATCCTCTATCATTTTTTTCAAAAACACAACTATATTAAAGTAATAATACACATACACAAAAGGAAAGTTATATCTCATAGCAAGACTTTAAAAATTAAAACATTTTTCGACTTTGGAGGGCAGAGCAAGATGGCAGAATAGAAACCTCTACTGTTGTTCCCCCACAAGGACACCAAGTTAACAACCATCTACAAAGAAAAAAGCATCTTCAAAAGAATGAAAAATCAGGTGAGCACTCATAGTACCTGGTTTTAACTGTGCATTACCGAAAGAGGCACTGAAGAGAGAAAAAAACAGTCCTGAATTGTCAATACCACCCATCCCCCACCCAGCATCACCAGCATGGTGTAGAGAGCGTCTCTGTCTCTGGGTGCTGGGGAGGGGAGAACACAGCAATTGTGAGGCAATGAACTCATTACTCTCTTGTTGGAGCAGAAAGAAAACCCTCGACAGATTCAGCTGATGCCTGCCTATGGGGCGAGCTTTTAAACCAACCCTAGCCAGAGAGGAATCGCAGATCCCAGCAATCCGAATTTGAGTGCCTGCAAACCTTGCTAGCAAAGGCTACAGCACTCTCTGTCTCCAAGTAAACTTGAAAGGCAGTCTAGGCCATAAGGACTGCAAATCTTAGATGAGTCCTCGTGCTAAATTAGGCCCAGAGACAGTGAACTGCAGGGGCACATGACATACTGAGACATCAGATGGGGAAGCCAAGGGAGTGCTGCAATCACACTTCCTCTAACCCCAGGCTGTAGAGCTCACAGCTCCATAACAGACCCCTTCCTTTCACTTGAAGAGAGGAGAGAGAGAGTTGGGAGAACTGCATCTTACATCTAAGATACCGGCACAGCCACAACAGGAAAGGGTACCCGTCAGAGTCATGAGGCCCCCATTCCAGCTCCTAGCTTCCAGAACACATTTCTAGACACACCCCAGACAAGAAGGAAACCTGTAGCCTTGAAGGAAAGGACCCAGTCCTGGAAGCATTCATCACTTGCTAACTGAAGAGCCCTTGGGCCCTGAATAACTAGTGATGCCCAGGTACTACAGCCAGGGCCTTGGGTGCACCTCCGAGATTTGCTGGCTTCAGCTGAGACTCACCACATAAGCATCTGTGGTGGCTACAGGGCAGTACTCCTGCTTGCAAAAAGCAGCAAGAAAAGTAAAGGGTACTTTGTCTTGTACCTCAGGTACCAGCAAGGCCACGAGGGGATAAAGCACCAAGCATGCTCTTGGGGTCCTTGATTCCAATACTTGACTCTTGGACAGCATTTCTGGACCTGCCCTGGGCCAGTGGGAAGCCCGCTGCCCTGGAGAGTGAGTCCAAGGCCAGGCAGCATTCATGACAAGCTGACTTAAGAGCCCTTGGGCATTAAGAGAACATCAGCAGTAGCCTGGCAGCACTCCTCATGGCCTAGGGTAGTGGTGGCTATGGAGTGAGGCTCCTCTGCCTTTGGAAAGGAGCGGGAAGAGTGGCAAGTACTGCCTCATGTGGTTTGAATGCCAGCTCAGCTGCAGTAAAACAGAACACCAGGTAGACAGCAGAGGATTTTTACTTAAGTCCCTGACTCCCAGACAGCACTTTTGGACTCGCCCAAGGATTGGGGAACATTGCCACCCTAAAGGGAAGAAAGCAGGCCTGGCTGGTTTTGCCACCTCCTGACTGTAGACCCCCAGGGCCTTGAGCTAACATAAGCAGTAGCCAGGGAGTAATTACAGCAGGCCTTGGATGAGACCCTGTGCTATGATGGCTTCAGGTCTGACTCAGTATAGTCATAGTGGTGGTGGCCACAGGGCTGCTTGTGTCTACCACCAGATTTAGGTGGCTCAAAAAAGAGAGAGAGACTTTGTATGTTTGGGAAAATGTAAGGGAAGGGAACAAGAGTCTCTTCCTGGGTAATCCAAAGAATTCTACCAGATCTTGTCCAAGACCATTAAGGCAGTATCTCTACAAGTCTGCAAGAAGCACATTGTTATTGGGCTTGGGGTGCCCACTAAAGCAAATATAGCTTAGATCAAAACAACCAAGTCCTTTCAAATATCTGAAAAGCCTTCCTAAGAAGAATGGTTACCAATATTAAGACTACAATCGATACCTAATCCTTTAATGCCCAGACACTGAAAAATATCTACTGGCATCAACAGCATCCAGGAAAACATGACATCACAAAATGTACTAAATAAGGAACAAGAGACCAATTTTGGAAGAACAGAGATATGTGACCTTTCAGAGAATTCAAAATAGATATAGTGAGGAAAATCAGAGAAATTCATGATAATGCAGAAAAGGTATTCAGAATTCTAAAAGATAAATTTAACAAAGAGATTGAAATAACTTAAAAGAATCAAGAAGAATTTCTGGAGCTGAAAAATGCAAATGGCATACTGAAGAATGCATCAGAGTCCTTTAATAGCAGAATTGATCAAGCAGAAGAAAGAATTAGAGAGCTTGAAGACAGGTTACTTGAATATACACAGTTAAAGGAGACAAAACTTTAAAATAAAAGCACATTTACATGATCTAGAAAATAGCCTCAAAAATGCAAATGCAAGAGTTATTGGCCTTAAAGAGGCAGCAGAAAAAGTGGAAAGAATAGAAAATTTATCCATATGAACAACAGCAGGGAACTTCACAAACCTAGAGAAAGGTATCAATATTCAAATACAAGAAGGTTATGGAACAACAAGCAGATTGAACCCAAAAAAGACTACCTCAAGGCATTTGATAATCAAACTCCCAGACGTCAAGGATAAAGAAAGGATCCTAAAAGCAACAAGGAAAACAAATAACATACAATGGTGCTCCAATACATTTGGCAGCAGACTTTTCAGTGGAAATCCTACAGGCCAGGAGAGAGTTGCTTGTCGTATTTAATGTGCTGAAGGGGAAAAAAAAAACTTTTACCTTAGAATAGTATATCCAGTGAAAAATATTCTTCAAACATGAAGACAAAACAAAGACTGTCCCATATAAAAAAAAAAGCTAAGGGATTTCATAAATACCAGACCTGTCCTACAAGAAACGTTAAAGCGAGTACTTCGATCAGGAAGAAAAGAACATTAATGAACAATAAATAATCATATGAAGGTACAAAACTCACTGGTAATAGTAAGTATACAGAAAAACAGAACATTATAATACTGTAACTGTGATGTGCAAATTACTCTTATCCTAAGTAGAAAGACTAAACGGTGAACATACCCAAAATAATAACTACAACAAGTTTTCAAGACATAGCCAATACAATAAGATATAAACAGAAACAACAAAAAGAAAGTGGCAGGATGAAGTTAAAGCACAGAATTATGATTAGCTTTTGTTTTGCTTTTTGTTTGTATATACAGATGGTATTGTTGTTATCAGGTTAAAATGAGTCATAAGATAGTATTGGCGGCCGGGCGCAGTGGCTCACGCCTGTAATCCCATCACTTTGGGAGGCTGAGGCAGGTGGATTGCCTGAGCTCAGGAGTTCGAGACCAGCCTGGGCAACACGGTGAAACCCTGCCTCTACTGAAATACAAAAAAATTAGCCGAGCGTGGTGGTGTGCACCTGTAGTCCCAGCTTCTCAGGAGGCTGAGGCAGGAGAATTGCTTGAACCTGGGAGGCGGAGGTTGCAGCGAGCCGAGATCACGCCACTGTACTCCATCCTGGGTGACAGAGTGAGACTCCATCTCCAAAAAAAAAAAAAAAAAAAAGTATTGGCAAGCCTCATGGTTATCTCAAACCAAGAAAACATACAATGAATACACAAACAAACAAAAAAAAAGCAAGAAAATAAATCACAACAGCAGAGGAAATCATCTCACTAGAGGAAGAAAGAAAAGAAAAAAAAGAAGGAAGGAAGACCACAAAACAACCAGAAAACAAAATGACGGGAGAAAGTGCTTACTTATCAAGAATAACATTGAATGTAAATGGACTAAATTCTCCAATCAAACAACATAGATTGGCTGAATGGATAAAAAAAAAAAAATCAGATCCATTGAACTGTTCCCTATAAGAAATGCACTTCAACTATACAGACACACATAGACTAAAAGTAAAGTGATGGAAAACAATATTCCATGGCAATGGAAACCAAAAAAGAGCAGGAGTAGTTACTATATCAAACAAAATAGATTTCAAGACAAAAACTGTAAGAAGAGACAAAGAAGGTTACTATTTTATGATAAAGTGGTCAATTCAGCAAGAGGATATAACAATTTTAAATATATATATACCCAACACTGGATCACCCAGATATATTTAAAAAATTATTAGACCTAAAGAGAGAGATAGGCCCCAATAAATAATAACTGGAGACTTCAACACTTCACTTGCAGCACTGGACAGATTTTCCAGACACAAAATCAACAAAGAAACATCAGATTTAATCTGCAGTATAGACCAAATGAATCCCATAGATATTTCCAGAATGTTTTATTTAAGAGCTCCAAATACAGATTTTTTTTCCTCAGCACATGGATCATGCTCAAGGATAGACCCTATGTTAGGTCACAAAATGAGTCTTAAAATATTCAAAAAATTGAAATGATATCGAGTGTCTCCTCTGACCACAGTGGAATGAAACTAGAAATTAGTAATAAGAGGAATTTTGAAAACTATACAAATACACAGAAATTAAACAACATGCTTCCGAATGACCACTGGGTCAATGAAGAAATTAAGATAATTGAAAAATCTCTTGAAACACATGATACTGGAAACACAACACATAAAAATCTATGGGCACCAGGCATGGCGGCTTACACCTGTAATCCCAGCACTTTGGGAGACCAAGGTGGGTGGATCACAAGGTCAGGAGTTCGAGACTAGCCTGACCAACATGGTGAAACCCTGTCTCTAGTAAAAATACAAAAATTAGCTGGGCATGGTGGTGCGTGCCTGTAAACCTCCCAGCTACTTGGGATGCTGAGGCAGGAGAATCACTTGAACCCAGGAGATGAAGGTTGCAGTGGGCTGAGATACACTGCTGCACTCCAGCCTGGGCAACAGAGCAAGACTCTATCTCAAAAAAAGAAAAAAAAAAACCAATCTGTGGGACACAGCAAAAGCAATAACCAGAGGGAAGTGTATAAGTGCCTACTTCAAAAAGAGAAAACTTCAAATAAACAATCAAACAGTGCGTCTTAAAGAATTAGAAAAGCAAGAGCAAACCAAACTCAAAATTAGCAGAAGAAATATTAAAGATCAGAGCGGAAATAAGTGAAATTGAAATTTAAAAATGCAAAAGATCAATGAAACAAAAAGTTGGTTTTTTGAAAAGTTAAACAAAATTGACAGACCTTTAGCCAGACTAACGAAGAAAAAAAGAAAAAAGATCCAAATAAATAAAATCAGAAATGAAAAGGGAGACACTACAACTGATACTGCAGAAATTCAAGGGGTCATTAGTGGCTACTATGAGCAACTACATGCCAATAAATTGGAAAATCTAGAAACAACAGACAAATTCCTAGATTGATATGACCTGTCAAGAGTGAACCAAAAAGAAATCCAAAACCTGAAGAGACCAATAACAAGTAAGGAGATCAAAGTCATAATAAAAAGTCTCCCAGTAAAGAAAAGCCCAGGACCCAACAGCTTCATGGCTGAATTCTACCACACATTTAAAGAAGAACTAATACCAATCCTACTCAAATTATTCCAAAAAATAGAGGAGGGGAGAATACATCCAAACTCATTCAACAAGGCCAGTATTACCCTGATATCAAAACCAGACCTAGACACATCAATAAAATAAAACTATAGGACAATATATCTGATGAATACTGATGCAAAAATCCTCAACGAAATAATAGCAAACTGATTTCAACAATACATTAGAAAGATCATTCATCATGACCAAGTGGGATTTATCCCTGGAATCAAACAGTAGTTCAACATACAAGAATCAATCAAAATGATACATCATATCAACAGAATGAAGGATTAAAACCATATGATCGCCCGGGTGCGGTGGCTCATGCCTTTAATCTCAGCACTCTGGGAGGCCAAGGCAGGAGGATCATGAGGTCAGGAGATCCAGACCATCCTGGTGAACACCATGAAACCCCTTCTCTACTAAAAATACAAAACAAAACAAAAAAATTAGCCAGGCATGGTGGCAGGCGCCTGTAGTCCCACCTACACACGAGGCTGGGGCAGGAGAATGGCATGAACCCGAGGGCCAAACTTGCAGTGAGCGGAGATCGCGCCACTGCACTCCAGCCTAGGTGACAGAGTGAGACTCTGTCTCAAAAAAAAAAAAAAGTCTGGGTGCGGTGGCTCACACCTGTAATCCCAGCACTTTGGGAGGCCGAGGTGGGCAGATCACGAGGTCAGGAGATCGAGACCATCCTGGCTAACATGGTGAAACCCCATCTCTACTAAAAATACAAAAAAATTAGCCGGGCATGGCAGCGGGCGCCTGTAGTCCCAGGTGCTGGGGAGGCTGAGGCAGAAGAATGGCATGAACCCAGGAGGCGGAGCTTGCAGTAAGTCGATGGCACCATTGCACTCCAGCCTGGGCGACAGAGTGAGACTCCATCTCAAAAAAAGCATATGATCATTCCAATTGATGCCGAAAAAGCATGTGATAAAGTTCAACATCCCTTCGTAATAAACACACTCAAAAACCTGGGGAAGGATGGAACATACCTCAACAAAATAAAAGCCATATATGACAAGCCACAGCCAATATCATACTAAATGGGGAAAAACTGAAAGCCTTTCCTGTAACATCTAGAACATGACAACAATGCCCACTTTCAGCACTGACATTCAACATAGTACTGGAAGTCCTAGCCTGAGCAGTCAGACAAGAGAAAGATATAAAGGGCATCCAAATTGAAAAGGAAGAGGTCAAATTATCTTTGTTTGCTAATGATATAATCTTATATTTGGAAAAACCTAAAGACTACACATGACAACTATTAGAACTGATAAACAAATTCAATAAAGTCGTAGGATACAAAATGAACATACAAAACTCAGTAGCATTTTTATATGCCAACAGTGAACAATCTGAAAAATAAATCAAAAGCAGCAATCCCATTTACAATAGCCACACATAAAATAAATACCTAGCAGTTAACTTAACCAAGGAAGTGAAATATATCTATAATAAAAACTATAAAACACTGATGAAGGAAATTGAAAAGGACACCAAAAATGGAAAAATATTCCATGTTCATTGATTAGAAAAATCAATATTCTTAAAATGTTCATACTACACAAAGCGATCTACAGAGTCAATGCAATCCTTATCAAAATACCAATGACATTATTCACAAAAATGGAAAAAATTCTAAAATTTATATGGAACCACAAAAAAAGTCAGAACAGCCAAAGCTACCCTAAGCAAAAAGAACAAAACTGACTTTTTACAATACCTGACTTCACATTATACTACAGTGCTATTTTAACCAAAACAGCATGGTACTGGCATAAACCAGATACATAGATCAGTGGAACAGAATAGAAAAACTGCTTTCAGTGTCCTATTCCAATTCCTTCATCAATGTTTTATAGTTTTCATTGTAGAAATATTTCACTTATTTCATTATTTCTTAGGTATTTAATTTCATATGTGGCTATTGTAAATGGAATTATACTTTTATTTCTTATCACACTGTTCACTGTTGGTACATAGAAATTCTACTAATTTTTGTATGTTGCTTTTGTGTCCTGCAACTTTATTAAATTGTTTATGAGTTCTAATAAAAATTGAAAAAGTTGAACTCATGGACATAAAGAGAGTAGAAGGATGGTTACCGGAGGCTGGGAAGGGTAGTGGAAGGCTGAGGAGGGAGATGGAGATAGTTAATGAGTAAAAAATAATAGTTAGAAAGAATGAATAAGACCTATTATTGATAGCACAGTAGGGTGAATATGGTCAATAATAACTTAATTGTATATTTTAAAATAAAGAATGCATTTGCATTGTTTGTAACTCAAAGGATAAACACTTGATGAGATAGACAGCCCATTCTCCATGATGTGCTTATTTCACATTGCATGCTTATATCAAAATATCTCATGCACCCATAAATATATACCACTACTATGTACTCACAAAAATTTAGCATAAAAATAATAATAAATAAAAATAAAAACATTTTGCTTCATAAAACATAAATTATCATCATCATTTCTTAAAATAGTCTTGATTCCCTTTGAGAGAGAAGTAAAAAATGATGCTTAGGATACCCCGAATCTCTCTTAGAATCAAAAGCTTTCTGGAGCCTATGAGTGTTTCTGAGATTTATCACAGTACTATGGAGCTGTAGAACGACACTCATAAATAATCTTCAATCTACAATTTTCTTGCATGCAATATTGACTTTTAGCTGCCATAACAATATATTAAAAAAGAGACTTCAGCTGTTTTCAGCCATGCCTTAAGCTTCCAACCAGTGTCTCCTCCATGGCTGAGTAGAGAAAGAAAGAAAAGGGCACATCAAGTTCCAGCCTGTAGCTACCACCAGTTGTTCAGTTGCATGAGTGGATGGATTAAGTTGCCATTCACTGAGATAGTGAACACTGGAAGGGGATTAGGTGTTTACGCAAAGTTCTAAGTTTGCCTTTTGTCTTTCTGTATTCCTCAGCAACAAGTACCCAGAAAACTCATGCAGCCATCTGCCTACCCGGGCCAAGACCCTTCTTCTAGGCTACCATTCTAGACCATTCCTGACCCCCTTTTTGCACCATCCTGACAAGTAGAACCTCCAAGTTCTGTGTCCTATTCCGTCAGAAATATTTTCTTCATGGTTATTTGAGAAACAAATCCCAACTAAGGCATTGACGGTAGCCAAATAGTTTTAAATGTTCTTCCCATTGATCTAACCACAATTGGGCTATAACAAGCTTCCAAAGAATTAAGTAACAATGGGAATTTAGAGCCCTATAGCAGAGTCAAGAAGGGATAAATTTTTTTGCAGGTGGATATTTTAGTATTTATCAAATTATCATAAACAAGTCCCTAGTCTCAGCCTAATATGACATCAAAGAAAAGATAAGCAAATCTAGACATCTTCCTGAATGAAACTTTATCTAGTCCTTCCAGGCAGAAAAAACAACTCTCTTCCTTGAACTCACATAAAACGTTATTTTAAATTTTTTTTTACAGGGAACCCATTTTAATATTTTTCTCTTATTTACCTGTGCATTCCTCTATACTGAAAACTGATTCAACTTACACACACTTCATTCCTTCCCTACTTCATTCATTCCCTTCTCTTGCCCTCTTAATCCTCTGTCTCTCTCTCTCACTCTCTCTCACACACAAACACACACACACACATACACACACATATACACACACGCTTCTCTAGCACAGTGCTTTGCAGATAGTGCATGCTCAGTCAATGGCTATGGGATAAACAAAGAGACTTTAGAAGAAAGACTTGGAAGATTTATTTGTACATAAAGAAGAGTATTCTCTTCTGGCCTTTGATTAAAAGTCAACAGAAGCAATTAATTTTTGTCTCTTCTAATCACAGTAATATGTATCTTGCAAAGCCTTCTCTAAATTACATTTGCTTTTTTTTTTTTACTTATTTAGCAAACTGAAGAAACTCTTTACATGTTTAAAGATTTCACCTTTGATCCAATGCCAAGGTTGAGAGTTAAGATTTCTCCTTAATATACTGTGAAACAAAAGACAAATATAAATTCTATAGAATGGTCTGTAAGAGAACCTCATTAATTCAAACAATAATAATGTGAAAATCTGATCATTTGAAAAAGAAGTTTGATATGCAAATTAACATAGACAAAATTTCAAAATGCATATTTATATTTCTTAACCACCAACTATTAGAAACAGTCCATTATTCACCAATAACACATATGCAAATGGATATGAAAATTATAGATCATTAGCTACTTACTAAGGCAGCTCCGCTAGGGATCCCTATTAAGCTAAATTTGTTTAATATTTATAATTTTACATTATATTTAATATTTCAATTATTTGTTTTTGTCTTTCTCCCTCCACTAGACAACAAGCCTGATAGAAGATTTTCTCTGTTTTGTTCACTGCTATATTCATAGCATTTAGAAAAGTGTCTGGCACGTAGATGTAAAAATTTGTTAAATAAGTTAAAGAATAAACAGTACCATTAAATGTACCTGAAAGTGATAGAATTTCAATTAAAAAAATACTCTATTATTCAAACTTTTAAATGAATACAATAGTCTCCAAGATGTTTCAATCAGTGCCACTTAGTATCTTTGCCTCCAAAGCTTTGCCATTTTGAAAATCAGCAATACAAATTTTAAGAGAACATCTCTGACTTCTACAAAGCTTTAAGGGTGAAACCACTTTTGAAATTGCAATATAAAGTCAGACACCTAAATAATTTAATTTCCTTGCTTTGACTGCATTTCACCTGCTCCAACTAGCTCATTGACCAAAATAATACAGAGTTGATCTATAAAGTAGATGTAGCATATCATGTCATGTATTGGTGAAGATGTTTTATAAAATGCAAATTTCTTTTAAGACTGAATTACTTATAAAGCCTTAAAAAACATCTTTTTTTCCCTCTGACATTTTCCCACCACAATTTTCCCTCCTACACCAACTATCACCACTAAAAGTATTTCTGAGAATTGTGTTCAGTTTCCACTGACTCCACCCAAGCAAACAGACTGTGAAACTTGTGGTATTTAGACTATTGATTTTTAAAGAGCAAAATGATTATACCTAATATCCTTCTTTAAACAGAGTAAGCTTTCAATGTATTCAACTTCCACTAGCTCATGAACTTTAATGTTCTTATTGTCATTTGATTTTTAGGTTCTGTGATCATTTCTGACGCCACTATTATCAACTTTCTGTGTATTAATGCCATTTTGT
The DNA here is from genome assembly GCF_009764315.1 of Trachypithecus francoisi. NCBI lineage: Eukaryota > Metazoa > Chordata > Mammalia > Primates > Cercopithecidae > Trachypithecus > Trachypithecus francoisi. The sequence continues at coordinate 31,634,926 of NW_022681471.1, forward strand.
GACTTGTAAATAACATAGCAGAAGCAGAAGTAAAACACCCAGCATGTTGAATGGCTTGGCTTTCACAAATGCACCTAATCTTATTATCGGTTTTTGCCTAACGTAAATATTCTGTCCCATCCTAACTCAGGATACTTTTAAAAGCTCTGCAACAAAATAACTTGAAAATGCTTGAAATGTGTCTCTACAGGCCCTCAAGGAACAATAGCTTTATTATTCCCAAATGCTGCCAGAAATTGATCCCCTAAGTCTGATATGGAGGATCTTAGCAAAAGGATCACCCCAAAAATATTAAATATGCTAACATTTGGGGCTCTACTACATACCTAAAACAGAATCAGATAAGATCCCTTACACACCATATAGGCCAGTGATATTCAAAATGGTCTTTTCTTTGGCAATGAAACATGCACTCTCCCTCCTCCCCAGTCTGAAAAAAAAAAAAATCTTACATAGCAGCTCAGTCTATAAAATATGTAAGCAGAAAACCTATCAGCAGAGTGGCTTTCATTCAAGTGTGGAAGACCAGGAGACCCACAGGCTTGAAAACTTGCAAAGTCAGGCCTCAGCCAACAAAATACCGGGCCTAGAGGCAAGGCAATAAAGGACCAAGAAATCAGGCAAAAAACGTAGGTCAACAAAGGTAAAGAAATAGGCATCGACTGGCTCTTGTAAGATGGATGTGGAATGAACAATGCGGGAGAAGCTACAGATCCAGAGCCAGACTGTGAATCTGGAGCTGCCAGCAACCTACCCATACTGCTACCTCCCAGACCACATACCTCAGACCAGCCTTGTTGAGCACAATGAGCACAATGAGCACAATGGTAACTATTTTGCTACAGTATAACCATATACTCAGGAACCTGGACTATCTACAAGGATTAGGTGGTTAAGTGATGAAAACATCCAGCAGTATGTCAGATGCTAATATTAACATGCTCCCAGGATACTGACAATCTTCCTTCATCTCCATAGCTAGAACTAAGAGGCCATCAGCAACCTAATGTAAACACCCAATTGTCCTCCCAAGTGCAGGAATGGATTTATACATATTTACCCTGTCTAATTAAGTCAATTAAAGGATTTCTTCAAAAGAATGTCTAAGATAGGGATATGGTCTAAGACCCTGTAACAGGTTCAAACTACCTAGCCCTCAGTGAGCGCTGAGCCACAATTCTGGCCCCCAAAGTCTATTTGCACATAGATAATGATTTGTTCCAATCAACTAAGACAAGTTGCTACAAATTATGTTATGAATAACAATGTGACTCCTTATATTACGTAATCTCTGACTCAACAGAGAGAATGCCAACGGATAGCCAGATCATGTAATATGGCATTTATATACCCAGAGAATAACATTTTTAAATCAATTAAAGGACAAGGGTAAGAAAGAGAGAAAAATAGGTGGAGGAGGGGAGCAGTCTCACACCAAGAATATCTGCCTCTTAAAACACAAGAAAAGCCATTTCTATCCCTGGCTTATTGCAGGAGCTTGGACAGATCTTTCTCCTTCCAGGCCTCAAGTTCTCTGATGTAAAAATGATGGCTTTATTATAAATGGTCTGTGAGATCTCTCCCAGCTCTCACTCTCTAGTGCTATACCTCCCTTTATAACCTGAATTTCAGCTGTCGGTGCCCAGATCACAGATCACAGATGGATCATATAAGCCTTTCTTTGCATCTTTCCTTCATCTTCTAATTATATCTTCATTTTCTGTTTGTCCTAACAATAATTGATGTACCCTCCCACCAGGTAATCTCTGCCTGATTTCCTACCAATATAGAATAATTTCTTTTATTCTAAATTAAAGGCTATGGGAAGCTATGAACTCATCCACCAAACAAACCTCTTTCTTGTGAGAACATTTCTAACGAAAATAGGAGACTACTGTCTAATGCAGTAGAAGAAAATATCCCTAACACATGCCCGTTAGCCTCAAAGCAGCCTTCAGGGCCCTTGGATAAGTGTTATTAAGTTATAAAAGGAAACTTGAGTCCAAGAATTAATGATGGTGGAGTAAGTAGAAGAGAGAAGATAGCACTATACCCAAATAATCACCTATCTCTGAATCCCATGACTTCACAGTCATTCCTAAATAGTGATGTACAAATGGGAGTGGCAGGCAGGTAGGGAATGCAGTGAGAGAGGTCTGCCTGACTGGGAGGAATATTTCATCATTAATATTGTTTATAATTTTTGGTGTACAGGGATAATAAGATGCAGACTGACTTTTCATTTCATTATTGTTTTTAAATTCTTTATAAATAGTGCCCATGCAAAGTTGATATGAGGAAGTGAAATGTAAAGAACGTATCCCTGTATTGAGAAGAACTGGGTTCTAACAGTACAAAGAGTAAGCATCTGTATTAGTCCATTTTCACACTGCTGATAAAGACATACATGAGACTGTAAAGAAAAATAGGTTTAATGGACTCACAGTTGCATGTGGCTGGAGTGGCCTCACAATCACGGTAGAAGAAAAAAGGCACTTCTTACATGGTGGCAGTAAGAGAGAATGACACAGAAACAAAAGCAGAAACCCCTTATAAAACTATCAGATCTCAAGAGACTTATTTACCACCATGGGAACAGTATGAGGGAAACTGCCCCCATGATTCAGTTATCGCCCACGGGGTCCCTCCCACAACACATGGGAAATATGGGAATACAATTCAAGATGGGATTTGGGTGGGGACACAGAGCCAAACCATATTATTCCACCCCTGGCCCCTCCCAAATCTCATGTCTTCACATTTCAAAACTAATCATGCCTTCCCAACAGTCCCCCAAAGTTTTAATTCATTTCAGAATTAACTCAAAAGTCCACAATCTGAAGTCTTAACCTGAGACAAGACAAGTCCCTTCTACCTATGAGCCTGTAAAATCAAAAGCAAGTTAGCTACTTCCTAGATACAATGGGGATACAGGCATTGGGTAAATACAGCCATTCCAAATGAGTGAAATTGGCCAAAACAAAGGGGCTGCAGGCCCCATGGAAGTCCAAAATTCAGCAGGGCAGTCAAATCTTAAAGCTCCAAAATGACCTCCTTTGACTCCATGTCTCACATCCAGGTCATGCTGATGTAAGAGGTGTGTTCCCATCATCTTGGGCAGCTTCACTCCTGTGGTTTTGCAGGGTACAGCCTCCCTCCTGGCTGCTTTCACAAGCTGGCATTGAGTGAATGCAGCTTTTCTACACACATGGTGCAGGCTGTCAGTGGATCTACCATTCTGGGGTCTGGAGGACAGTGGCCCTCTTCTCTTAGCTCCACTAGGCAGCATCACAGTGAAGACTCTTTGTAGGGGCATCAACCCCACATTTCCCTTCCATACTGCCCTAGCAGAGGCTCTCCATGAGAACCCCACCCCTACAGCAAACTTCTGACTGGACATCCAGGTGTTTCCATACATTCTCTGAAATCTAGGTGGAGGTTCCCAAACCTCGATTCTTGACTTCTGTGCAGGCTAAACACCACATGTAAGCTGCCAAGCCTTGGGGTTTGCACCCTCTGAAAAAATCGTCCAAGTTGTACCTTGGCCCCTTTTAGTCATGACTGGAGTGGCTGGGATGGAGGGCATCAAGTCCCTAGACTGCAGACAGCAGAGGGACCCTGAGCCCAGCGCATGAAACCATTTTTTCTCCTGCACCTCCAGGCCTATTATGGGAGGTGATACCACAAAGCTTTCTGATATGCCCTGGAGATATTTTCCCCATTGTCTTGGTGATTAATATTCAGCATCTCGTTACTTATGTAAATTTCTGCAGCCGACTTGAATTTCTCCTCAGAAAATGGGATTTTCTTTTCTATTGCATTGTCAGGCCGAAAATTTTCCAAACTTTTATGCTCTGTTTCCCTTATAAAACTGAATGCTTTTAACAGCACCCAAGTCAGGTCTTGATTGCTTTGCTGCTTAGAAATTTTTTCCACCAAATACCTTAAATCATCTCTCTCAAGTTTGAATTTCCACAAATCTCTAGAGCAGGGGCAAAATACCACCAGTTTCTCTGCTAAAACATAACAAGAGTCACCCTTGCTCCAGTTCCCAACAAGTTCCTCCTCTTCATCTGAGACCAGTTCAGTCTGGATTTCATTGTCCATGTCATTATCAGCATTTTGGTCAAAGCCATTCAACAAGTCTCTAGGGAGTTCCAAACTTTCCAACATTTTCCTGTCTTCTGTGTCCTCCAAACTGTTCCAGCTTCTGTCTGTCACCCAGTTCCAAAGTTGCTTCCTTTCAAATTTCTGGATATCTTTTCAGCAGCACCCCACTTTTTTGGCACCAATTTACTGTATTGGTCCATTTTCATGTTGCTGATAAAGACATTCCCAAGACCGGGAAGAAAAATGGTTTAATGGACTCACAGTTGCATGTACCTGCGAAGGCCTCACAATCATGGCAGAAGGTGAAAGTCACTTCTTACATGGCGGCAGTAAGAGAGAATGAGGCTAAAGTGAAAGCAGAAATCCCTTATAAAACCAACAGATCTCAAGAGACTTATTCACTATCACTAGAACCGTACAGGGGAAACCACCTGCATAATTCAATTATTTCCCACTGGGTCCCTCCCAGAACACATGGGAATTATGAGAATACAATTCAAGATGAGACTTGGGCAAGGACACAGAGCCAAACCATATCAGCATCTATGGTAGGCTGAATAATGGTCTCCCAAAGATCTCCAAGTCCTGTGAAACCTGGGAATATGTTGCCTTATATGACAAAAGGGATTCTGCAGATGTAATTAAGTGAAAGATCTTGAAGTGTAAAAATTTGGCTGGATTATTCAATTGAACCCAAATGCAGTCACAAATATCCCTATTAGAAGGAGGCAAAAGAGGCTATTACCAGAAAGACGAGAAGGAAGTGATATGATGATGGAAGCATTGATTGGAATGATATGGACACAAGGAAAGGAATATAAACACCACAAGAGTTGGAAGAGACAAGGAATGGTTTCTTTTCTTGAGCTTCCAGAAGGAATCAGGCATGCTGACACTCTGTTTTTGACCCCGTAAGACTCACTTCAGACTTTTGATTTCCAGAACTATAAAATAATTAATTTGTATTGTTTCGGCCACTAACTTTGCGGTAATTTGTTATAACTGCAATAGGAAACTAATACACCATCTGCTGTGTATAAGACATTGCATTAGATACTTACACAGATTATCTCATTTCATCTCCACAATGCCCTATAAAATATTATCATAGTCATTTCGCAAATGAGGAAACTGAGACTCTGACAGACTATAACCAATTAGTGGCAGAGCCTGATTTGGAACTCAGGTGTCTGACTTCAAAATCTATTTTCTTTCCACTACAACACGTAGTAAAAGTAACCACGATAATATCTCACACTTATCTGAAGCCTGTGCTAAGAACTTCACATGAATAATTTTATTCCTTCCAAAAAGTTCTAAGAAACTACGACTTAAGTTAAAAACCCATTTAGTAGTTATGTGTCAATGGGAAAATTACTTATTCTCTGTGACTCGGTTTTCTTATCTGTAAAATTGGGCTGAAAAGAATAATACCTACCTCATAAGTGTGTTATAAATATTAAATGATTTAATATTTGTAAAGAGCTGCTAACAGTGTTTGGAACATAGTAAGTACCATATTATCAAAGTAACCATGATGATACATTCTCTCAGGAATCTGGTCATGCTTTATCTGCTAACTAGCGAAGTGATCTTGACCTCGTTCCTTGACTAGACTAGACAGCTTTCCAACATTGATATTTTGTGATTTGATGCCTTTCTGGGCCTCAGTATCTCCAACTATAAAATGATAGCTTTGGAAAATAATAAGCTCTGTCATTGCATGAGAACTCTGGTGGTGAGTACAAGCTTCAGGAATTATGCAGCTCTGTGCTTCCCCAAGACTAACACTATTTATTGTATCCATATACAGTGCATTTGAATAACACAGATTAATGAAAACTCAAGGCAACCAGATCAATCCATGTCACAAAGCAGTTTATCTGTAGATGAATAACTCTGCCAAGTCCTAATTAAATGTTTTTGCTTCTTAAAATGAGGCAGGCCGGGCTCAGTGACTCACGCCTATAAATCCCAGCACTTTGGGAGGCCAAGGTGGGAGGATCATGAGGTCAGGAGATCAAGACCATCCTGGCCAACATGATGAAACTGCGTCTCTGCTGAAAATACAAAAATTAGTTGGGCATGGTGGTGCATACTTGTAATCCCAGCTACTTGGGAGGCTGAGGCAGGAGAATCGCTTGAACCCGGGAACCAGAGGATACAGTGAGCTGAGATCATGCAACTGCGCTCCAGTCTGGTGACAGAGCAAGACTCCGTCTCAAAAAAAAAAAAAAAAAAAAAGGAGGCAGATCATTAAACTGGCTTAAAAAAATGTAAAGCCTCTGGTATTTAAAGTAATGTGCCCTTTGACACCCAATATTATATTTACTGATGTGTGTGATCTTTTGTCATTTATTTTCTATATTCTTATAACCATTGGGAGATGGGTCTATTGTTTAGGGACATCAAGCATCTCATTCAGCATGACGAAAATTGGTAGGAAAGGAGCAAAACCTCAAATTAAAATTACTTATCTGTTAATCAAATTTCTCTGGTAGAGACATGTCCCACGGTAACAACAGAGATCACAGTGTCCCTCCCACCTGTGGTGCCAGGGGCCACTGCTGGGTGCCGGAAGAACGAGGTGTGTGGGAAGGCAGGAACAGAAGAGAAATGTTTCTAGAGCAGTGATTTTCGAGGGGAAAACTGGTTTCTCTTACTCTTATTATGGCTGAACCTAGTGCTCCTGGTAATTAATTACCTTTCACCTAAAGACACCTTCAGCTATCAATAGCTAACTAACCAGCAATGATTGACTTCAAACTGCCTCTTCTATGGACTATTGCAAACTGCTTTAGCATTATGGTATCTCATAGCTAGTTTAATAGTTTCCAGCTGTTTTCAGAAAATGTGAGAACTTCTCCTCACCACACATTTTCTCAGATCTTCACATGACAACTGCTTTTCTTCTCTACCTGATAATTGAGAAAACACAGTGACAAATAGTAAGTGATTCCCAGGATACGTAAATTTAAAAATGCTATATAAATATCAAAGTAGCGTATTTAATCAGTTTCCTGTGTTTTGGGAACACTATAAAATAATTTTATCCCTCCTTACTCTATCCTTGAGGCTGCTGTCAAGTGGGCATTTTGTATCTTTTTTCCTCCTACTTCCCTGTCCTGATATGGCCACTAAGCCTCCTTCTTAAACATGGTTGATATGGGGCTGGAATTCACTGCTCTGATCAATCAGATCTACTGTCACTTTGTTTTTGGTTTATCTAGTTTCTTTCCTTTGCATAAAAGTCAAAAGCAAAACCTAGGGGCAAAATTTTCTTGTAAAACCCAAGAGTCCTCTCTCTAACTCAGTCCACACTATTCCATTTCAGTTCCCTCAATTCCTCCCTGCACCCCAGTTGTGAGGCCATGTTCCCCCTTCCGTTGCCACCAAAACGGGCTTTATCTCTTGGGCATGAGGGAAGTGTATTATGGTGGAGGAGATACCCTTTAAACTGGGCCATGAGGAACAGACAGGAGTTCCATAGGCAAGGATAAGAAAAAGAATATTCTAAAAAGAGGCAATACTGCATAAAGTGCTGAACAGTGGTTATTGGAATAGAAGCATATGTTAAAACATGCATATTTCTGGACCCTACCCCCAGAGATTTTTGGCCCAATAAGTTTGGGGTAAGACCCAGAAATCTACATATTCAACAAATACCCCATGCTATTCTTATACTGGTGGTTTACAGATCATATTTGAAGAACACTAGAAAACAGGATCTGGAAACAGCCTTAGTGTGTCAGATACAATGTGTTCATTTGTAGAAATGCACAGAGAAATCCTGTTGATGGTCTAGGATGCCAGTTGGGGCTAATCTAAAAAAAAAAACGTGGCCCATCAATACACTGAGATACAATCCTGATCCCTTAGTATTGCTAAGTAATGGCACGCTGGACAAATTCTGTCTAAAAAAAATCTAGTTCTTCCTTTGTATGTCTTTCTAACTTCATAAAAGCCAAATTTTCTAAGTACATAATGTGCACTATTACTTTGTTCTGCAAATCACAAGATAGAAGATATTTATTTTGTGTACCTGTGGAAGCTAAATTAACTCTATCTTGGAAGCTAATCTACCATGTTGACTTCTAATTAAACTATGTTCCAGGAATGCCTCTGAGACTTCCAGTTTATTTATTGTTCCTTGTGTAAGAGCATGGTACTTACTGTAAATCCTGCCATTAGAGCAAATCAAACTTGATAAATTTATACTTACTGTAAACTCTACTTTAGGACAAATTCCTACCAATTCTATCTGATACTACCCTCCCCTATGGTATATAGTCTCTGGGTCTGGGGAGTGATGGTGTGGAAGTCTACCTGTTTTGTGGCCACCCAAGACCAAAATTCTGTTCATAAGTTTCCCAATAAAACCACCCTATAATACTAAGTTGGACTTGTCTGCCTCCTCCTTTAATTTATGAGATTCTTCTTGATTTGGTGGTTGCTTTACATATATATGACCCTTTCATGGAACAATACTTAAACACCCTTCTATCAAAATGTTATGACAAAGAGTACAGGAAGAGCAAGATGGATAAACAGAAACATTGTCCCTCCCATAGGGACAAAAAATTGAACAAGTATCTACACAAGAAAGCACTTCCATAAGAACAAAAAATCAGGTAAGTGATAACAGTATCTGCTTTTAACATCATATCAAGGAAGGATATGTCTGCCAACAGACATCATAGTGGAAACCTTGACAGACATCACAGTGGAAACCTTACAGGCCAGGAGAGAGTGGCATGGCATGTTTAAAGTGCTGAAGGAAAAAAAAAAAAAAAAACTTTTATCCTAGGGCGGATCACGAGGTCAGGAGATCGAGACCATCCTGGCTAACACGGTGAAACCCCGTCTCTACTAAAAATACAAAAACTAGCTGGGCGAGGTGGCGGGCACCTGTAGTCCCAGCTACTCGGGAGGCTGAGGCAGGAGAATGGCGTAAACCCGGGAGGCAGAGCTTGCAGTGAGCTGAGATCCGGCCACTGCACTCCAGTCCGGGTGACAGAGCGAGACTCCGCCTCAAAAAAAAAAAAAAAAGAATAGTATATCCAGCAAAAGTACACTTCAAACATAAAAAAATACAGATATTCCAAGACAAACAAAAGTTGAGGGATTTCAACACCAGAATTGTCCTACAAGAAATGCTAAAGGGAGTTATTTCTGAAAGAAAAAGATGGTAACAAGTAATAAGAAGTCATCTGAAGGCACACAACTCACTGTAGTACTAGTAGGTACACGCCCAAAAACACAGAATATTATAACACTGTAATTGTGGTGTATAAACCACTCATATAATGAGTAGAAAGACTAAAAGATGAACCTAACAAAAATAATAACTACAACAACTGTTGAAATCATAGAAAGTACAAAAAGGTATAAATAAAGAAAACAAATTGGTAAAAAATGGGAAGATGAAGTTGAAATGCACAGTTTTTAGTAGTTTTCTCTTTACTTGTTTGTTTTTTATTGCAATTGGGGTTGTCATTAATTTAAAATAATGGGTTAAAAGATGTTATATGAAGGCTTATAGCAACCTTAAATCAAAAACCATACAACAGATACACAAAAAAAATAGAAAACAAGAAATAAAAAAATACCACTGGAGAAAATCATATTCACAAAAAGAAAGACAGGAAGGAAGGAAGAGAAAATCGCAAAACAACCAGAAAACAAATAACAAAATAGCATGACAAAGTATTTACTTATTAATAATAACAATAAATGTAAATGCACTATACACTCCAGTGAAGACAAAGAGTGGCAGAATAGATGAACAAACAAGACCCAATGATCTGTTTGCTACAAAAACACACTTCACCTATAAAGACACACATAGCCTGAAAATAAAGGGACAAAAAAGATAGATATGTCATGCCAATGGAAACCAAAAGAGAGCAGGGGTAGGTATACTTACACCAGACAAAATAGATTTCAAGACAAAAAGTGTAAGAGACAATAAACCTCATTATATAATGATAAAGGAGTCATTTCAGTAAGAGGATACGACAATTATAAATATATATGCACCAAACAAAAGAATACCAACATATATAAAGCAAACATTATTAGAGCTAACGAGAAAGACTGGCCCCAATACAATAATAGCTGCATAATTCTATACGCTGCTTTCAGCACTGGAACGATCATCTAGCAGAAAATCAACAAAGAAAGTTCAGAACTGATCTGCACTATAGAGCAAATAAATCCAATAGATATCTACAGAACATTTCATCCAATGGCTACAGAATACACATTCTTCTCTTCAGCTCATGAATCATGCTCAAGGATACACCATATATTAGGTCACAAAACAAGTCTGAAAAAAATAATAATGAAAATATTATCAAGGATTATCTCTGACCACAATGGAATAAAACTCGACATCAACAACCAGAGGAATTCTGGAAACTATAAAGCATATGGAAATTAAACAATATGCTGTTGAATAACCAGTGGCTCAATGAAGCAATTAAGAATGAAATTGATAAATGTCTTGAAACAAGTGATAATGAAAACACAACACACCAAAACCTATGAGATACAGCAAAAACAATAGTAAGAGCGAAGTTTATAAGTGCCTACATCAAAAAAAAAACTTCAAATGAATAACATAATGATGTATCTTGAAGAACTAGAAAAGAAAGAGCAAATCAAACCCAAAATTAGAAGAAAAAAAATAATAAAAATCAGAGCAAAAATAAATGAAATGTAAACAAAAAAGATACAAATATCAATGAAATGAAAAGTTATTTTTAAAAAGGTAAACAAAACTGACTAACCTTTGGTCAGACTAAAAAAAAGAGAGAGAGAGAGAGAATACCAAGATAAATAAAATCAGAAATGGAAAAGAAGACATTACAACAGATACTAAAGACATTCAAAGGATCATTAAAGACTATTATAAGAAAGTATATTCCAATAAATTGGAAATTTCAGAAAAAAATGCATAAATTCTAAGACACATACACCCTACCAAGATTGAACCATGAAGAAATCCAAAACCTGAACAGACCAATAACAAGTAGCAAGATTAAAGCTGTAACAAAAAGCCTCCCTGTAAAGAAAAGGCCAGGACCCGATGGCTGTACTGCTGAATACTATAAACATTTAAAGAAGAAATAATAATAATCTTAATCAAATTATTCTGAAAAATAGAGGAGGAAAGAATGTTTTCAAACTCATTCTATGAGACCAGTATTACCCAATACTAAGGCCGCACAAAACATCAAAACAAGAAAAGTATAGCCCAACATACCTGATGAATATTGATGCAAAAATCCTCAACAAAATACCATCTAACTGAATTCAACCACACATTGAAAATATCATTTATCATGATCAAGTGAGATTAAGCCCAGGGATGCAAGGATGATTCCATATTTGCAAATCAATGTGATATATCGTATCAACAGAATAAAGAACAAAAACCATATAATCATTTCAACTGATGCTGAAGAAACATTTGCTAAAATTCATCATTGTCATAATAAAAACCCTCAAATAAGTAGATATAGAAAGAACATACCTCAACACAATAAAAGCCATATATGTCACACCTAAAGCTGGTATCATATTGAATAAACAGAAAGTTTTTTTATGTAATATCTGGAACACGACAAGTATGCCCACTTTCAACACTGTTATTCAATACAGTGCTGAAAGTTCTAGCTAGAGCAATCAGACAAGAGAAATAAATAAAGGGTACCCTAACTGGAAAAGAAGAAATCAAGTTATCCTTGTTTGAAGATTATATGCTTGATATGGTTTGGCTCTGTGTGCCCACTGAAGTCTCATCTCGAATTGTAATTCAAGTCAGGGGAGGGACCAGGTAGGAGGTGACTGGATCAGGGGGGTGGTTTCCCCCATGCTGTTCTCATGATAGTGAGTTCTCACAATAGCTGATGGTTTTAAAGTGTGGCATTTCCTCATTCTCACACACACTCCCTCCTGCTGCCTTGGGAAGAAGATGCCTGCTTCCCCTTCACCTTCCGCCATAATAGTAAGTTTTCTGAGGCCTCCTAGCCATGCTTCCATTAAGCCTGCAGAACGATGGGTCAATCAAACTTCTTTCCTTTATAATTATCCAGTCTCAGTATTCTTTATAACAGTGTGAGAATGGACTAATACAATTATCGTATATTTAGAAAAACCTAAAGACTCCACCAAAAACAACTACTAGAACAGATAAACAAATTTAGTCAAGTTGCAGTATACAAAATCAACACATAAAAACAATAATCATTTTATATGCCAACAGTAAACCATCTTAAAAAACAATCAAGGAATAATTCCACTTACTACCTAAAAATTAAAAAAAAAAAAAAAAACCTAGCAATAAACTTAACTGAGAAGTGACAGGTCTCTATAATAAAAACCACAAAAAACTGATGAATGAAACTAAAGAGGACACATTAAAATTGAAATATATTCCATATTCATTGATTGGAAGAATCAATATTGCTAAAATGTCCACACTCCCCAAAGCACTCTACAGATTCAATGCAATCCTTATCTAAATAACAATAATATTCTTCACATAAATAAAAAATATCATAACATAATATGGAAACACAAAACACCTAGAATAGCCATGGCCATCCTGAACAAATTACTTGATTTTCAATTATACTACAGAGCAATAATAACCATAATGCCATGGTATGGCATAAAACAAACACAGAGACCAATGGAAGAGAATAGAGAACACAGAAATAAATCTAGACATCTAGAGGGAACTCATTCTCCACAAAGCTGCCAAGAGCATACATTGGGAAAAAGATAATCTCTTCAATAAATGGTACTGGCAAACTGGATATCCATATTCGGAAGAATAAAACTAGACTCCATCTCTCACTACATACAAAAATCAAATTAAAGTGAATTGAACACTTAATTCTAAGACCACAAACCATGAAACTACTTCAAGAAAACATTGGAGAAACACTCCAAGTCACTGGTCTTTGCAAAGAGCTCTTGAGCAATACCCCACAAGAACAGGCAACCGAAGCATAAATGAACAAATGAAATCACATTAAATTCAAAATCTTCTGCACAACAAAGGAAACAATCAACAAAGTGAAGAGACATGCAATAGAATAGAAAAAATATTTTTAAACTACCCATCTGACAAAGGATTAATAACCAGATATATAAGGAGCTCTAATAACTGGAGGAAAAATTATCTAATGATTCAATTTTTAAAAACAGACAAAAGGAGAGAGTGCAACACGGCAAACAAGACGCAGCCAGGTGGAAGAGCTGCCACTGAGGGACTGAGATGACTGGAATACTCCTAAGTGATCTTCAGAGGGAAGACACCAAGGATGGAAGGAGGAAAGACACAGCAGCTGGGCTGATGTGAAAGGAAGCTGGCAACCTGCACAGGGCTACCCTGCGCCAGGACTTATTCCAGACCCCAGTGACTCCTGTGAAGCAGGTGAGTTGAACTGGAAAGGAGCAACTTGTTCTTGCCATGGGCCTCTGGAGTCCCAGCAGGAGGTGACCCCTCAACCACCAGGGACACTAGAGTTGGCAGAAAGAACTGCCCATATCTAGCTCTTGTACTGGCAGACTATGCCTGACTGGCAGAAAACTCCAGCAGGGTGGCCCCTGCAACCATGCACAAGCCCACCCACTCCCTCCTCACACTGCAGCTTCCCCCAGGCCCACAGCAACCCCTCAAAATTGCTTTGCTGGTGCGTGTGTGTGTACGTGCGTGTGTGTGTGTGTGTGTGTGTGTGTGTGGTTTTGCCTTCTTTGCCCCACTTGCAAGCCTGTGCAGATGCACCCTGCTCTGCCACTGCTGTGGTGGGAGTGCACTCCACCCCTGTGCCCCCACAGCACTGCCATTGCAGTTGGAGGTTAGCCAAGCACAGAGTCAGACAGCCTCACCTACACCAGCACCCAAACCTTGCACCAACACTGCCTTGGGAGTGAAAATAGGCACAGAGAACAGCAAACCCCCCCCGAACCCCGAGAGACCTCCTCTGCCTGTAGGACACAGAGAATATGCACAGACCTGTGCCCACCAGTCCTCATGCTAACACCACCACCAGTGTGACCACAGGCACAATCATGAGCAGGGGCTACGCCCTGCAAGCCGGTGCTGCCTCCAGCACTGTGGTAAACACCCCCACAGAGGCAGGCATCTGCTAGCACCCTGCTGCATCTGACAGGCATGCTGCTGCCACTGCTGCTAGCACATGCAAATGAGAATAGATCCCACTGCAACCACACTATGAAATGCTTTGGCTGACACCACCCATCAATGTGTAGTGACCAGCAGTCTGGGAGCACCTTGACCCCACTAGCCCAGTGGATTCCTAATCTCAAGGAGCCAGAGAACAAAGTCAGAGCCCAATACAAGTCCCCCGAGTTAAAGCATACAATCCAGGAGTCAGAAACTGAGCATTGGCCCCCCCACCTAAAATCTTCCAGAAACAAGCTAGTTGGCTAAATCCACCTTCTACCACAATCAAAACCTCAAGGTTATCAAATAGGATAAAAGAAAAAAAATCTCATCGAAAGGTAAGGAACTTCAAAGATTGAAGAAACATCAGCCCACAAAGATGAGAAAGAACCAATGCAAGAAACCTGACAACTCAAAAAGTGGGTTTTTTTTCTTCAAACCACTACACCACCTCTCCAGCAAGGGTTCTAAACTGAGCTGACATGATGGAGATGACAGAAATAGAATTCTGATTATGGACAGGAATGCAGATCATGCCAGAGTATGTTGAAACTCAATCCAGGGAAGTTAAGAATCACAATAAAATGATACCAAAGCTGACAGACAAAATAACTAGTATAGAAAAGAAAGTAACCAACCTAGTAGAGCTGAAAAATACACTACAAAAATGTCATAATGTCATCACAAGTATTAATACCAGAATAGACCAAGCTGAGGAAACAATCTCGGAGCTAGAAGATGGGCTTTCTGAAAAAAGACAATCAGACAAGAATTTTCCTAAAAAGGATGAAAAGGAATGAACAAAATCTCCAAGAAATATGGGATTATTTAAAGAGATCAAATATATGAATCATTGGTGTCCCTGAAAAAGATGAGTAGACTGTAAGCAACTTGAAAAACACATTTCAAGATATCATCCATGAGAACTTCCCCAACTTAGCTAGAGAGGCCAATATTCAAATTCAAGAAATGCAGAGAACCACAGTAAGATACTTCAAAGAAGATCATCCCCAAAATGCATAATCATCAGATTCTCTAAGGTCAAAATTAAAGAAAAAATATCAAAAGCAGCTATAGAGAAACGTCAGTTCACCTACAAGGGAAGCCCATCAGACTAACAGTGGACCTCTCAGCAGAAACTCTACAAGCCAGAAATATTGGGAGCCAATATTCAACATTCCTAAAGAAAAAAATTCCAGCACAGGATTTCATATCCAGTCAAACTAAGCTTCGTAAGTGTGGGAGGAATAAGATCCTTTCCAGACAAGCAAATGCTAAGAGAATTCTTTACACCAGACCTGCCTCACAAGAGCTCCTGAAGGAAGTACTAAATGTGGAAAGCAAATACCATTACTAGCCACCACGAAAACACACTTCACTACGCAGAGCAGTGACACTATAAAGCAACCACACAAACTAGTCTACATAATAACCACCTAATATCATGATGACAAGATCAAATCCACACTTATTTATATTAACTTTGAATGTAATGGGATAAATGCTCCAAATAAAAGGCAAGAGTGGAAAGCTGAAGAACCAACATCCATTGGTCTGTCGTCAACAGACCCATCTCACATATAATTACACCTACAGGCTCAAAATAAAGGGATAGAGAAAAATCTACCAAGAAAATTGAAAACAGAAAAAAGAAAGGGTTGCAATTCTAATTTCAGACAAAATGGGCAATAAACCAACAAAGGTCAAAAAAGACAAAAAAGGGCATTACATAATGATAAAGGGTTCAATTCAACAAGAAGACCTGACTATCTTAAATATACATGCACCCAACACAGGAGCACCCAGATTCATAAAGCAAATTCTTAAAGACCTTCACAGAAACATAGACTTCCACACAATAACTGGGGGGGAGACTTCAACACCCCACTGTCAGTATTAGACTGATCAGCAAGGCAGAAAATTAACAAAGATATTCAGGACCTGAACTCAGCACTGGATCGAATGGACCTGATAGACATCTACAGAAAACCCTCCAACCAAAAACAAGAGAATATACATTCTTCTAACTGCAACATGGCACATACTCTAAAATTAATCACATAATGAGACACAAAACACTCTTTGGCAAATGCAAAAGAACTGAAATCATAAAAAAAAAAAAGAAAGAAAGAAAAAAACTCTCTCAGACCACAGAGCTACCAAATTAAAAACCATTACTAAGAAATTTGCTCAAAACCATACAATTACACGGAAATTGTGTAATCTGCTTCCTGAATGACTTCTGGGCAAATAATAAAATTAAAGCAGAAGTTTGTTGAAACTAATGAGAACAAAGATACAACATACCACAATCTCTGGACACAGCTAAGGCAGTGTTAAGAGGGAAATTTATAGCACTAAATGCCTACATCAAAAAGTTAGGATGATCTCAATTTAGCAACCTAATATTACAACTAAAAGAACTAGAGAAACAGGAGCAAATTAAACCAAAATCTAGCAGAAGGTAAGAAATAACCAAAATCCGAGCTGAAGTGAAGGAGATTGAGACACAAAAAAATATTCAAAAGATCAACAAATCCAGTAGTCAGTGCTTTGAAAAAGTTAATAAGATAGATGCACCAAGAGCTAGATTAATACAAAAAAAGAGAGAGAAAATCTAAATAAACACAATTAGAAATTACAAAGAAGCCAGGCATGGTGGCTCACGCCCGTAACCCCAGCACTTTGGGAGGCTGAGGTGGGTGGATCACAAGGTCAGAAGTTGAAGATCAGCCTGGTCAAGATGGTGAAACCCCCAGGTGTGGTGACATGTGCTTGTAATCCCAGCTACTTGGGAGGCTGAAGCAAGAGAGTCACTTGAACCCGGGAGATGGAGGTTGCAGTGAGCCGATATCATGCCACTGCACTCCATCTGGGTGACAGAGCAAGACTCAAGAAAAGAAAGAGGGAAGAAAGAAGGAAGGGAAGGGAAGGGAAGGGAAGGGAAGAAAGAGGGAAGGGAAGGGAAGAAAGAGGAAAGGGAAGAAAGAGGGAAGGGGAGGGGAGGGGAGGGGAAGGAAGGGAAGGGAAGGGAAGGGAAGGGAAGGGAAGGGAAGGGAAGGGAAGGGAAGGGAAGGGAGAGAGAGAAAGAAAGAACAAAGAAGATATTACCACTGACCTCACAGACATAAAAATAACCATCAGAGAATATTATGAACAACTCTATGCAAATAAACTAGGAAATTTAGAAGAAACTGATAAATTCCTGGACACATACACCCTCCCAATACTGAGCCAGGAAGAAATTGAATCCCTGACTAGACCAATTATGCCAATATTGAACCAATAGTAGAGAGTCTACCAAAAAAAAAAAAGCCCAGGAGTAAGTGAATTCACAGCCAAATTCTGCCAGATGCACACAGAAGAGCAAGTACCATTCCTACTGAATCTATTCCAAAAAATTGAGGAGAGGGACTCCTCCTTAACTCATTCTATAAAGCCAGCATCATCCTAATGAAATAGGTCAGGGTCACTGGTTTCATTGTTCAAGGTGTTATCTGAGTTCTTCCTCTCATGACCAAGAGAATTAAGGAGCGTGAACACAAAAGGTGAGGTTGGAGTAAAAGTTTAATAAGCAAAAGAAGAAAGCTCTCCACAGCAGAGAGGGGAGACTGAGTGGGTTGCCGTTTATATAGTTGAATCCAAAAGCTTTTATAAGAAACTCCTCACATCTCTGTAGCTGTTTGAGTAACTTCTTTTATCTGAAAAGCTGTCTGCACAACTCCCCCTTATCTATGTAGTTGTGGGCATGTCTCTAGGCAAGCACAAAGTGCTGTGTCTCTTGTCTGTATAACTATGGGTTTGTTTTAGGTAAGCCTCCTTCGCCCTGTGCAAGTTCCCATGGAGCCCACCATGTATATGT
Organism: Trachypithecus francoisi; assembly: GCF_009764315.1. NCBI lineage: Eukaryota > Metazoa > Chordata > Mammalia > Primates > Cercopithecidae > Trachypithecus > Trachypithecus francoisi. The sequence continues at coordinate 31,653,099 of NW_022681471.1, forward strand.
CTGAAAAGGGGAGGAAACTTTTTCCTGGGAACTCACTAATCACACAAAGAACAAAAGGCTTCTGTGCTGGACCTTGCCTGCCTTGCCGGCTTATCTCTATGCAGGTGCAGTCTCAGTTTTCTCCAGGCTGCTCTATTTTGCCTGCAGCTGTGATTTTTCAGGCAGGCTGCTTCTCTGAGTGCTAGTCTTAGTTGTCTACCCAACTGCTTTTTCCTTTTCTTCTCCCTCATAACTAATACCAAAACCTAGCAGAGACATAACAACAACAAAAACACTTCTGGCCAATATTCTTGATGAACACCAATGCAAAAATTCTCAACAAAACAGTGCCAAACCAAATCCAGTAGCACATCAAAAAGCGTATCCACCATGATCTAGTAGGCTTTATCCCTGACATACAAGGGCTGGCTGTTCAACATACATGCATCAATAAATGTATTCATCATATAAACAGATGTAAAGAAAAAGAAAACTACATGATTATCTTAATAGATGCAGAAAAAGCTTTCAATAAAATTCAACACTGTTCCATGTTAAAAACTCTCAATAAACTAGGTATTGAACAAACATACATCAAAATAATAAGAGCCATTTACAACAAACCCAAAGGGCCGGGTGCGATGGCTCACGCCTATAATCCCAGCACTTTGGGAGGCTGAGGCAGATTGATTAGGATGTCAGGAGATCAAGACCATCCTGGCTAACACAGCGAAACCCCATCTTTACTAGAAATACAAAAAATTAGCTGGGCATGGTGGTGCGTGCCTGTAGTCCCAGCTACTCGGGAGGCTGAGGCAGGAGAATCGCTTGAACCCAGGAGGCGGAGGTTGCAGTGAGCCGAGATTGCCCCAAAGCACTCCAGCCTGGGCGACAAAGAGAGACTCTGTCAAAAAAACAAAAACAAAAACAAAACCCCAAAGCCAACATCATACTGAGTGGGCAAAACCTGGAAGAATTTCTCTTGAAAATCAGCACAAGAAAAGGATGCCCTCTCTCATCACTCTTATTCAACATAGTATTGGAAGTCCTGGCCAGACTAATCAGTCAAGAGAAATAAATAAAGGGGATCCAAATAGGAAGAGAGGAAGTCAAACTACTCCTGTTTGCAGATGACACAATCCTATCTCTAGAAAACACCATGATCTCGGCCCAAAAGCTCCTTAAGCTGATAAACAACTTCAGTAAAGTCTCAAGATACAGAATCGATATACAAAAATCCCTAGAATTTTAAACAACAACAACACTCAAGCTGACAGCCAAATCAGGAACACAAATCCATTGACATTTGCCACAAAAAGAATAAAATACCTAGGAATACAGCTAACTAGGAAGGTGACAGGTGACTGCAAGGAGAGCTACAAAACACTGCTCAAAGAAATCAGAGATAACACAAACAAATGAAAAAACATTCCATGCTCATGGACAGGAAGAATCAATATTGTTAAAATGGCCACACTGCCCAAAGCAATTCATAGATTCAATGATATTCCTATCATACTATCAATGACATGATTCTCAGAACTACAAAAAGCTATTTAAAAATTCATATAGAACTAAAAAGAGTCCAAACAGCTAAGATAATCCTAAGCAAAAAGAACAAAGCTGGAGGCATCACACTACCTGACTTCAAACTATACCACAGGGCTCCTGTAACCAAAACAGTATGGTACTGTTACAAAAACAGACACAGTCCAATGGAACAGAAAAGAGAGCACAGAAATAAGGCCATATACTTACAACTATCTGATCTTCAAAAAGTTGACAAAAACAAACAATGAGGAAAGGACAACCTACTCAATAAATTGTGCTCTGATAACTGGCTAGCCATATGCAGAAGACTTAAACTGGAACCCTTCTTTAAACCATATACAAAATGAACTCAAGATGGACTAAAGACATAAATGTAAAACAGAAAACTATTAAAACCCTGGAAGACTACCTAGGCAATACCATTCTGAACATAGTAATGGCCAAAAATTTCATGACAAAGACATCAAAAGCAATTCCAAGAAACGCAAAAAATGACAAATGGCATCTAATCAAACTAAAGAGCTTCTTACAGCAAAAGAAACTATTAATGGAGTAAACAAACAACCTGCAAATGGGGGAAGATTTTTGCATACTATGCATCTGTCAAAGATAATATCCACCATCTGCAAGAAACTTAAACACAAATTTACAAGAAGAAAAACCAACAACCTCATTAAAAAGTGGGCAAAGGACATGAACAGACACTTTTCAGAAGAAGACATACATGCAGCCAACAAGCACATGAAAAAAAGATCAACATCACTGGTCATCAGAGAAATGCAAATCAAAACCACAATGAGATACCACCTCACATGAGTCAGAATGGCTATTATAAAAAAATTAAAAAATAACAGATGCTGGCATTCCTGTGGAGAAAAAAAAGGCATGCTTATACACTGTTAGTGAGAGTGTAAATTAGCTCAACCACTGTGGAAAACAGTATGGTGATTCCTTAAAGAGTATACTCCTTTTAACCTGTTCCTCCATCTCCAACTTACAAAGGCATTTTGGTCACATATAGGAAACTTTATTTGCCAAAAGCTCTGAGGCCAAACATTATGGAGTGCAATCTTAAATCATAAGGTGTCATAACATTTCAAAAAAGTATGAGTACATAGTAGGTATATATATATTTATGAGGCACATGAGATATTTTGATACAGTCATACAGTGCATAGTAATCATATCACAGTAAATGGAGTATCCATCACCTCAAGTATTTATGCTTCCTTTGTATTATAAACATTCCAATTATACTCTTATAGTTATTATAAAATGAATAGTAAATTATTGTTGACCATAGTCACCCTGTAGTCACCCTGTAGTGCTATCAAATACTAGATCTTAATCATTCTATCTAACTGTATTTTTTTTTTTTTTTTTTTGAGACAGAGTTTTGCTCTTGTTGCCCATGCTGGAGTGCAATAGCGTGATTTTGGCTCACTGCAACCTCCGCCTCCTGGGTTCAAGCGATTCTCCTGTCTCAGCCTCCTGAGTGGCTGAGATTACAGGCACATACCACCATGCCCAGCTAATTTATGTGTTTTCAGTAGAGACGGGTTTTCATCATATTGGTCAGGCTGGTCTCGAACTCCTGACCTCAGGGGATCTGCCTGACTCAGCCTCCCAAAGTGCTGGGATTACAGGCATGAGTCACCGTGCCCGCCTGGCTCTAACTGTATTTTTGTACCCATTAACTGTATCCACTTCCCCCAACATTACCCTTCCCAGCCTCTGGTAACAATCATTCTGTCCTCTATCCCCATGAGTAAAATTGTTAAAATTTTTAGGTCCACAAATGAGTGACAACATATTAATTTTGTATTGATGTGCCTGGCTTAGTTTAGTTAACATAATGATCTCCAGTTCCACCCATGTTGTTGCAAATGATTGGATCTTATTATTTTTATAGCTGTAACCTTTAGGTAAGTATGTTAGAGTATCCTACTGAGAATCAAAGGGGAAAATGTATGGTTACTGATACTTTGGAGATAAATTTAAAATGAAGAAGAGTACTCAGCCAAGGTAACTTCAAAATTTAATAGTTGGTTTTCAAATTGGGAAGATGATGTATACAGAATGGGAAGCTGGATTCAAAGGCTAGCTAAGGAGAAGGCAGCTCAGTCTCCCAAGGAGTGTGATGGTTTCCATCCTAAACCTGAAAGCATTCAGTATTGGTCTAGTATTCAGTCAGGTCAGTAAATAAGTCAGTGAGAAATCCAAGACAGAATGTCAGTGTTCAGATTCTAATTGATCCTTTAATATACAACAGGTCCCCAAAACATCAGCCAAACAAACAGGGAATAGTATCTTACCCCTAAGAATGTACTGGCAAGAAAGTTTTGTGTATCAGAAACCTAGTTAATTGAGTCAATATTCCTGATAAAACCCTAACCTAGATGACCCTGGGATCTAGGATAGGGCAAAATGAGGATCTTGGCTGGATCTCCAAAACTACTGTCTCCAGGTAAGTTAATACAAATAACAAACATAGCACAGTGCTTGGCAGAGAAAAAGTCCTCAGTAAGTGTTAATTATTATAATAATTACTTAGAAAACTGTAGCACAACAGCTTGGTTACACTTGTCTTCCATGAGGCCAAATCTGAAGCCCACTTGTCTTCCACAGCTCTTGTTCTCTTGCCCTGACTTAAATATCATGTAGGGATCCAGAACTCATAACAAGTACATCAGGTCCTGGAGATACACTATGACAACAATTCCAAACAGTCAGACTGAGGCTAACAAATGTATTACCATATGACAATTAAGATTACTGGCCCTGGAGTCAAACCACCTGGGCTCAAATCCTAACTCAGCCACACTGTGTAATCTTAGGCAAATTGTTTGACCTCTCTGCACCTCTATTTTCCCTTCTACAAAATAGGCATGATAAAAAATATCTCATTGGGTTGTTAAAAAAGAGTAAATTCATATGGTATATATAAAATGTTTAATATTGTACCCAGAATATAGTAAGCACTCATTAAATGTTAACAATTATGTGTATTCTTTCTGATCTCATTCAGGACAGGCTCAAGATGCATGACTAAATCTGTACTTTTAGATATCTGTGGGCTCATCTGGGAAGAGCTGAGGAGGAAGAACAACAAAGGAAACAGAGCAAGAGCTAACAAGGTAAGATGGTTATGGCTGATAGTGACTTAATGAAGTGGTCCCTAGTGGGAGATAGACGTTTTAATAGCAGGCCTAGGTTTCTTACCCTGAAGCAATGATTTCAATGAAGGTTTCAACTACTGTGGCATATCTGAGTGGGTAGACTTGATAGTAATCAAGGATTTTTAACCTCCCTCACATTGCAGTACATAGATAGCTGCTTACTTCACCTAGGCATGGGGTCAGAGAGTACTTTGGTCCAACGTCCAGTGAAAATCAGGCTGCCTATGAATACCTTCACTTTATAAGTGTGTCTCAAGCTGGTTTTGTTGGAGAGTTATTTTTTCATTTTTTTCATTCTAGTACTTTATTCCACCCCAATCCCACGCCCATCTAAAACGGCAGTTATTACATGTGACATAATGAAAAGGAAACTAATGTGCATAACTGAGGTGATTAGGCAAAATGAATCACTAATTTGGGGAGGAGTGTTGGCTCAGCAGGTATATTGTTCAGTTCCATGTGTGTGCTCCAAGTTGCAGCCTCCAGCACCACTAGAAAGGAGTTTATGAGGGAGAGGAAATCACCGTGGTATAGAAACACCAGCACTTCTGTTATATCCAAAGAGTCACCCTTTCCTCTCCTATGCCCTCTCATGCTCTGCCCTTTTAACTCTCAGGGGTGACTTCCACAAAGGGTGAAATATTTGCATTAGGGAAGGCAGAAGAGCACATAAGAGCCTGGGATTTGGAGTCAAACAAACCTGGGAATGAATCCTAGTTCTTTTACTAAAAACTGGATGAGCTTAAGCTAGATATTTTACCTTTATGGGCTTCAGTTTCCTCATCTGAAAATGGAAGTCAACTGATAACTAGCCTATAGAGATGTTATAAGTATTTAATGAGTTCACTAATTTATTCAGCAAATGTTTATGGAGTGTCTACTTTATGGCTAGCTGAGACTATGCTAGGTGCTACAGACACATCAAATAGAAAGCTACACACTGTTCCTGCCTTAATGGAATTTATAAGATGAAGACAACAGTGTCCCTTCTGTGCTACAAATAGGCCTCATGCATATAGCACAGTTGCAGCAATAGGTGATTGGGTGTGTTTTAGCAACTAGAGACTAGGGCTCATTTCTGTTTTTAACCCAAAAAACATTGTCTGCCTGAAACTGTATTTCTGAAAAAGTGTCCTCTTCCCAGATTGTCCCATTGTTGTGAACAGCTTGCCTATAAGCATATCGCTGTTTTTATTCCCTCATTCAGCATTGTATATTGATGGAAATGGAAAAAGACAAGTGGGGCTTGAATACAGTGAAGAAGATGAAGAATGAGGGAAAAGAGATTAGAGAGTCTGGTAGGGGCAACATTGCGCCTTTTAGGATATATTAAAGACTATATATTTTGTATCAAGTACATTTGAAAGCCAGTGAAGAGCTTTAGGTAATACAAGATTATTTTGTGTTTTCAAAAGATCCTTTTTTGCAACATTTTATAATGAAAATTTTCAAACTTAAAGATATGAAAGAATTTTACAGTGAACACCTCACATATATACACCACCAAGACTGTATAATTTACATTTATCAGACTTGTTTTATCACTATGCATCTATCCTTGTATTCATCTGTTCTATCTTATTTTCTTTTGCATTTCAAAGTAAATAAAAGTAGGTTGAATTAATCAATACACTTTGACCTAAATACTTCAACATGCATATCATTAACTTCAGTTCAATATTTATGTTTTTTTCTTTCCCTCAAATGATCAATTCTAAAAATCTGACATAAAAATAGCAGTTACCTCCCAGAGGGGGCTCAAAGAAGCTTTTGAGGTGCTGGAAGTGTTCTAAACCTTAATCTTGGAAATGGTTACATAAGTATATACATATGGAAAAATTTATCAGGCTATACACTTGAGATTAGTACACTTTGTACATATTGCTATATGCATGCCATACTGCCATTGAAAGAGTTTAAAAAAAAAAAATCTGGCCACAATATAGGCAATAGATTGGAAGGAGACAAGTATATAAGAGATGAGACCAGGCTGGGTGAATCACCTGAGGTCGGGAGTTCGAGACCAGCCTAACCAAAATAGAGAAACCCTGTCTCTACTAAAAATACAAAATTAGCCAGACATGGTGGCGCATGCCTGTAATCCCAGCTACTTGGGAGGCTGAGGCAGGAGAATCGCTTGAACCCTGGAGGCAAAGATTGCGGTGAGCCGAGTTCGCGGCATTGCACTCCAGCCTGGGCAACAAGTGCGATTTAATTCAAAAAAAAAAAAAAGAGACCATTTAGGAGGCTGTTATAATCCCCAGAGACTATGATGGTAGCTTTGACTATGGTGGTGGTATTGAAGAAAGAAAGAAATAGACAGATTTAAAATATATTTTGGAGGAAAATTTATGAGAACTTGCTAAAGTTCTGAGTGCGGGATATAACTAAATAGTTGGTGGTGCCATTCACAGTGATGGGATGTACAAAAGGAAAGCAGAAATGGGACTCAAGTGGGAAAAACTATAGGAGATAGAGTTCAGTTCTGAAAATGTTTGGTTTCAGTTGCCCCTGTGATATCCAAATGAAAATGTCAAGTTTGTAGTTAAATATACAGGTTTAGAGCTCAAATGTGGTCTCGAGTAAAGACAGGAATTTAGGGGAAATCAGCACATAGACTGTATCTGAAGCCAAGATAATAGATAAGATTACTCAGGAAGAGAACGTAGCATGAGAAGGAACAAAACTAGGGATGTGTAAAGCATGTAGCACATATACAGCATGTAGTAAGAAATCAACTAATGGTAGCTTCTCTTATTCTTAATCATCATTGACATTACTAAACCTAACACAACAAAAAGGACAGCTTGATGGGTAGGAAAAATACTGAGTCTACAGTTAACTTCAACAGTCCAAAGATGCAGTTATCCCTTTTCCAGCTGATTTCATTTCTGAATAACACAAAAGATAAATACATCAAAGAGAATAACATTTTACTGCCAAATCCATTTAACAAACATTCAATGAGTGCCTAAACTAGGCCTAGCCTCTGTGAATATTCAAATGTGTAATAACAGCATCATCATTTATGGGGCAACTACTGCATGCCTGGTACTCTGTAAGGATTACCTAATTTAATCCTCACAAAGAGTCTCTGAAGTAGTTTGGTATCATTATCCCCATTATGCATGGTGAAACCAACACTCAAAAAGATTAAATAATTTGTCCGAGATCAGAGAGCTATAAGTAGCAGAGTTAGGACTCAAACTCAGGTAGTCTGAATCCAGAGTCCATAGTTTTTCCACTATGTTACATTACCCCAAGCTCACATAAGGAGATAAAATGGAGCCATGGAAACTCCACAAAAAAATTGTTAAAGTATATGTTGTAAGTCATATTAGAAGTAATAATAAGAAAAAATACTGAGCAGGCATTGTTTTATCTGTCAGGCACTGTTCACAATGTTTTACAGATATTGACCAATTTAATTCACACAAAAGCCAACGTGATGAAATAAGCACTCTTATTCTCAACTTACAGATGTGAAAGCTGAGGCACAGAGAGATTAAGTAACTTGTCCAAGGTCACACTTATTATGACAAAGCTTGGGTTCAAAATCAGACAATCAGGTTTAGAAATAAAAGGAGAAAGATGGAGAATCACAGAAGGCTTCAAGAAGATGATGAGATTTAAGTTAGATCCTTAAAAAAATAAAAGTAGGATTTAGAGAAGCTAGGAGGAAGGCATCCCATTTGAAACAGCAGCAGCTACCAGTAAACAGATTCTCCAAAGCCGAGTTGGAAGTGTAAAGGAGTGTGAATACATCTCCTTCACCATTCCCTATGCAAAGCTGCCTTCATCAAACTGGACAGTTCTTTGAAAAGCATAAGTATGAGAGAGGGTAAAGGTAAAATTTAAAGAGCTGTTGATTAGGGACAGATCATAAGACTTCTGTGTCAGTCTAAGAATTGTTACTTGTTAGGCCTCTGCTTATGTATATTTGGGGCTGTTAAGTAGAGCTTCACATTCCAAATGCTAGGGCCTCTAGTCCCTGTACACTTTGTTTTTCCCATTTGTTTCCCTACTTCCTGTTGGATAGCTAAAAAACAATGAAGCAACCCAGAAAGCAACAACATAGCTGAAAGGAACAAACAGTTAAAGATACAAAGGTATGAAAAAGGTAAAAGAATCCCAGCGTGCGACAACTACTAAAAACAGGCAGGGGGTAGCCACAATGAGCCAGGATATAACCACATATAGAGTTATTTACCCATGTCATCCCACTGTCTTCATTCTGCCTCTGGTAAGGTACCTCAATTCCCACCTTTAAGAGGGTCATCCTTTACATTTGATTCCTTGTCTATCTCAAGAGACAGCTAAATAAAGAAACTATCCCAATAATGAAGTATCCAGCGGAATTCAATAGCATCCCATATCCCATTATACTAGTGTGTGAACAGACTTTAATTAAATCCCAGGTAATAATTCAGATGCCTTAAAGCCTTAGCCCAAAGCATGGTGGAATTGTAGGCCCTGATGCAGTTGTGGAAGATCATTTTAGGAAGAACTTCCTTTCAGTCTCTCAATTCATACCATGTTAGGTGGTGACAGGATAGTCATAAGCCCCACGTTAATTTCCTTCCTTTGAATTTTAGGTTTTAAAATTTTAAACAAAATTCATTTAGTTGCTTATTTCAAATGTTTTATTTGCACTTTGAAGAATATTTGAAAAGCATGTTCACACACACGAGAGAGACAGAGAGAGACAGACAGAGAGAGAGAGAGAGAAGACAAACATCACCCCTAGTTACACCACTCATTCTTGAATTCAACAAATATTTACTAACCACTGCCTACAACTGAGGGAGCATAATTTATCGCCACTCACCCCTACTTTCTTTCTTACTGGCATCTCTAGTGGTGAAAATGCTCTTTTAGCAAAACAATGAACATTAATGAATATTAATTTCTTTAAAAAAATTTGTCATATAGATGCCCCACTGAGAAGCAACTGAAAGATTTAAGCTTGTTTCCAAAGGAGATAGAATGAACTATTCTACAAAGCCATCTTCAACTGTATCTGAAAGACGTCTCCAGTGAAAGTGCATGGCTTTGATCACTAAGAAGAGAGCCAGAGCCCTAGAGGTAGAAAGAAGCATAGAAAGTAGAAGCTAGAGCATCATTAGGCAAAAAATGGGCTTCTTGAGCATTCATCTAACTCATCTGTAATTTGAACAGCTAGAAAAAGTACAGAATACTTTTTGCACCATCCTAAGGATTCAAAGCATGCTCACAATTAGTGATTTATAAGATTGTGTTCTTTCTGGTGGTGAACTTCATCTTGAAGTTCCGTGAGACATTTTAGGGTATAAATGGAAGGGTTACTATAGGCCAGATGCTGGGAATGCATCACTGAACAAGAACAATAAACACAGGCCCTGACATTCCACGACTTAGAGTTTCCACACAAGCAAATAGAAATTTTCAGAACTGTGTGGTTAAGTGCTATAATCAGGCAAGCACTGAAGGTGCAGGGGTCAGGGGGTCAAGGAAAGCTTCCTAGAGGAAACAACATCTAGATTAACACTTTAAAAAATAAGTAATTAGTAGAGGTTAGGAGGAAATATCCCTTCAATAAGAAATTGATAAACTATGTTTTATAAGATGGTTTTATTGTATGGGTAAATATGGGGGATAAGAAAAAACTACTTGATGAATTAAAAAAAAAAGACAATGGAAGCAGAAAATAAAACCACACTATAAATAATACAAAGGAGAATTGATACTGATAACCCAGTGGGTGATATGTGGTATACAGAATAAATAAAAAGTAAAAAAAAAAAGTAAATAAATAAGGAGTTTAAAAGGGTATAAAATAACACAATAGATAAAAAGGATAGACAGATAGACAAAGGAGATCCAATGTAAACATAATTGAGAAACATAAAGAATAAAACAAAACATGGTCTAGAAAGTATTTAAATCTTCCCAGAAACAACCAAAAAAGAAAACTAAATGCACAGATTGAAAAAACATACCACACCCCTATAAAAGTTGATAAACAATTATTAACACTAAAATATATCTTAGTAAAGCAACTGAATTTCAAGAATAAAGAATCTTCTGGGTATCTAGATAATAAATTAAAGTCATTAATAAGGGAATATATCAGGCTGTTTTCATATGTTTCTAGAACAATATTCAGCACTAGAAGAAAATGAAACAATGTCTGTCTACCAAACCTTCAGGAGAAGAAATATGTCCTATTAGGCATTCTTTCACAAATAAAAGCAACAAGTGTTTTGGATCATACAGGAACTTAGGGAACATGAGCACTTGAGCACTTCCTTAAAAAAACTATTGGAAGAAAAATAGCCTACACAAAAATATGATGGATCATCTCTGGTAAGATGGCTAGCACTTTGCACAGAAACCATTTAGCTCCGGGACTAGGATGAAAACAACCTGTAAAATTATGGCTCCAGAATAGAATGTAAATCTTATAAATAAAAGAATTATATAACTAAAAAAAAAATAAAGATAGGCAAGGACAGAGAAGGCAGGACTTATTGTAGGTGTATTGATTTTTCATATTTTATTTTATCTTTATATTCTTTTTTTTTTTTTTTTTTTTTTTTGAGACGGAGTCTCGCTCTGTCGCCCAGGCTGGAGTGCAGTGGCCGGATCTCAGCTCACTGCAAGCTCCGCCTCCCGGGTTTACGCCATTCTCCTGCCTCAGCCTCCCGAGTAGCTGGGACTACAGGCGCCCGCCATCTCGCCCGGCTAATTTTTTGTATTTTTTTAGTAGAGACGGGGTTTCACCGTGTTAGCCAGGATGGTCTCGATCTCCTGACCTCGTGATCCGCCCGTCTTGGCCTCCCAAAGTGCTGGGATTACAGGCTTGAGCCACCGCGCCCGGCCTATATTCTTAAATAAGAGACCAGGATGAAATGCTTTTTTAAAGAGATGGCGGGGGGGGGGTCTCATTTCGTTGCCCAGGCTGGTCTTGAACTCCTGAGTTCAAGCGATCCTCCCATTTTGGCCTCCCAGAGTGATGGGATAAAAGGTGTGAGCCACTGCGCCTGGTCGTTTCGTATTTTAAAGCTGGAAACCAAACAATATCATTTAAGGCTGATAAATCAAATGAGATATATAGGTATATTTAAAAGTATACAGCTAAAAAGAACTAACAAAATAGTACAACTAGGCTGGGCGCCTAGGTGGCTCACACCTGTAATCCCAGCACTTTGGGAGGCTGAGGTGGGCGGATCATGAGGTCAGGAGTTTGAGATCAGCCTGACCAACATGGTGAAACCCCGTCTCTACTAAAACTACAAAAACTAGCCAAGCATGGTGGCGTGTGCCTGTAATCCCAGCTACTCAGGAGGCTGAGGGAAGAGAATCACTTGAACCTGGGAGGCGGAGGTTACAGTGAGCCGAGATCATGCCATTGCACTCCACCCTGGGTGACAGAGTGAGACTCTGTCTCAAAAAAAAGAGAAAGAAAAAGACAACAGTACAACTAAATATAATTGGGTGAAGGGGGTGTAGATGGTGGGAAAAGAACACAGGAATAAAAAGAAGTAGGTTCATTTTGTCCTTGCTTATGCAGTCAATAGACACCATCTTTAAAATTGGAAGATTAAATACATGAAGTTATAGTTACAATAGTGACTATTTGAAGAAATAGAAAGAAAATACAATCTTACAAACTATTAGTATAAAAACCCTTTCTCTCTCTTTCTCTCTCATGCACACATGTGCACTCAAAAGACTTACAAAAGCTCTCTAAGAAAAGCATTAATGCAGCAGGTCCATTTTATTCAGTTCTTGCTTAGCTCTGTAGCCATAGCAATAACTCTTGCTCAAACTCTTAGGAGTAAGCTATAGAAATATTCACTTAGTTACTGATTAAGAATGTTATTCCAGCCAGGCGTGCTGGCTCATGCCTGTAATCTCAGAACTTTGGGAGGCCGAGGTGGGCGGATCACAAGGTCAGGAGATCGAGACCACCCTGGCTAACACGGTGAAACCCCGTCTCTACTAAAAATACAAAAAATTAGCCAGGCGTGGTGGTGGGCACCTGTAGTCCCAGCTACTCGGGAGGCTGAGGCAGGAGAATGGCGTGAACCCAGGAGGCAGAGGTTGCAGTGAGCCGAGATCACGCCACTGTACTCCAGCCTGGGTGACAGAGTGAGACTCCGTCTCAAAAAAAAAAAAAAAAAAAACAATATTATTCCATATTCCTGAAGCAGTGGGTCAAGATGAACCAGACTGTCACCATTCTTAAAGTAATATAGGGATTCATAATGTGCAGCTGGCACCTGGTTTAAGATTCACACTATGGCTGGCCATGTGACCATTCCCCTTTGAGAACTCTACATCCCAAGAAGTGAGTGGACTTCCCTGAATGGAGACATCTCACATACATATCTCTTTAGTTAGCAGATGGAGAGAACAGAAATTGGAATCATGCCTGTGACTTCTGCAGCCTTTATCTATGCATATACTTTCCTACTGTTCTTGTACTATATCATTTGACATAATAAATCTTACCCATGAGAAAATTCTGGTTCCAAAATGGCAGGATGGAAGCAAGCTAGTTTCACTTACTCCACGTACACAGAAGACAAAACAAATATATAGCACCAAGATTATCAGGAGCAATGTCATAGAATTCAAATCTGAGGATAAGACAGTACCTGGGGCCACAGAAAAATAAATAAAAACACTGAGAAGATGGTAAGAGAGAAAGACTTCCATATTCATGACACCACTCTCCCCAGTCTGCCCAGCACCAAGCACACAACTCACAATTTCTACACTGGAAAAAGTAAGATTTGAGTGGACAACCAATTTCCCCATCATTTTGGGTTCATTGGCAAAAGATCTTTCCCTGCCTTAACCCATGGGAAGCATCATGAGTGCCTGAAGGGAGAAATATTCCTGAGGACAGGCAGAGATAAAGGTGGGAGGAAGGACTAGTCTGCAGCCCTGGAAATTCTGATCTGTAACTTGGACAACACAGACACTAATTCAGTGTGGTTGTTCAGTAGCACCATGCTATAGGATGTTCATTCCATAGGTGCTCTGGACACGAACCCCTAGCCAGCCTTCCTATGCCACCAGGATATCTCCTTTGAAACCTCCTCCATTCTGGAAAGCTGGCACTCTAATTGTTGACTAGAACCAAGGCAAACCCAGGCTTAAGGCACCATCTAATGCCAAAAAGGTAGTAACCTAGCAGGAAGAAACAGAGAAAGTCAAAAGGTATATTACAAAGAATCTCTAAGCAAACATATCCAATAAAAAACAAAACAAGACAGAGAAGAATGGAATAAATTAAGTCATTCTTCAATGCAAAGGCATAGACGTTTATCCACAGAAAACAACAGCGAACATGAAACCATAACCTCTTCAAATAGACAAAACAAGGAATCAGTGACCACCCTAACAAGATGGCAATATGTGAACTCTCCGATCAAGAATTCAAAATAGCAGTTTTAAGGAAACTCAGTGATCTCAAGATTACACAAAACAAGCAATTCATAAATTTATTAGAAAAATTTAAGAAAGAGATTGAAATATTTTTTTAAAAATCAAACAGAAATATTGGAAATAAGAAATATATTAAACTCAAACACTCATCACGGGCTCGCAACAGCAGAATGGATTAAAAAGAAGAATGAATCAGTAAGCTCAAAGACAGGATATCTGATATATACAGACGGGGAGAAAGCAAAAGAACGAAAAGGAATGAAGATTATCTACGAAATATGGAAAATGACCTCAAAACAACAAATGTAAGAATTTTTGACATTCAAGAAGGAATTGGGCAAGAGCAAAGGGAATAAAGCTTATTCAAAGAAATAAGAACAGAAAAAATTTTAAAACTTGAGAAAGAGATAAGTATCCAGATCAAGAAATGTTAAAGGAAACCAAGCAGATTTGACCCATATAAGACTATTCGAAGGCATTTAATAATCGATCTCACAAAGATCAAGGACAGAGAGGATCCTAAAAGCAACAACAGGAAAGCAGCAAATAACATATAAGGCACTCAAACAGATTTCTTAACAGAAACCACAGTGGCCAGAAGGAGGGAGTAAGATTACATTCTCAAAGTGCTAAAAGAATAATTAAAAAAGAAAAAAAAAAACACTCAAGACATACTGTATCCAGCAAAGCTATCCTTCAAATATAAATGAGAAATAAAGTATTTCTCAGGCAAACAAAAGTTGAGAGAATTCTTCATCACAACATTCATCTTACAAGAAATGCTTAAGGAAATTCTTCAATCTGAAGAAAAACATGCAAAAAGAAAAGATTTGAAGTTACAAAACTCACTGGCAAAATTAAGTACATGGACAAACCCAGAATAATCCAATAATGTAATTGCAGTAGGCAATTCACTTATAATTCTAGTATTAAGTCCAAAAGAAAAACCTATAAAAAACAATAATAGCTAAGTCGCTAAGTTGTGGGTTAAAAAAACAGTAAGAGCAACAGCAGCCTGTTAAGAGAAAGGCAATATAAAAATATGTAAATTGAGACAACATAAACTCAAAATAAGGGGGTGATAGAGTAAAAGTGTAACTACTTTTTTCATTTTTTTTGCTTTTATTCTTGTGATCTAAGATAACTTGTCATCTCTTTAAAAAACATATCTATGAAATGGTTTATATCTATAAAATGATTTATGTAAGCCTCATGGTAACCACAATGCAAAAATCTGTAATTATTAACTAAAAATAAAAAACCAACAAATTAAAATGTACTACCAGAGACAATCTTCTAACCAGAAGACAGTAAGAAAGAAAAAAAATAAAGAGTAATTGTAAAACAACCAGAAAATAGGCAACATAATGGCAATAGTAAGTCCTACTTACCAATAATAATATTGAATATAAATAGACTCAATTCTCCAATTAAAAGGTATAGAGTGACTGAATTGATAAAGAAACAAAATCCAACTATATGCTTCCTATAAGACACATACTTCAGAGTTGAGGTGGAACAAGATGGTGGAATAGGAGGATCTACCAATTGTTCCTTGCAAAAGGACACCAATTTAACAGCTATCTACAGACAAAAAGAGTACATTCATAACAACCAAAAATCAGGTAAACACTCACAGTACCTGGTTTTAACTTCGTATCACTGAAATATACACTACAGAGGTAGGAAAAACAGTTTTGAATCACCGATGCCACCTCTCTCCCATACCCTGGCAGTGACAGTGTGGTGTTGAGAGCATTTCTGTGTCCTGGGGAGAGGGAGACTGCAGTAATTTTGAGGAATTGAACTCAGTGCTGCCCTATTATAACAAAAAACAAAATTGGACCAAACAGCTAATGCCTGTCCATGGAAGGAGCAGCTACTCATCCATTCACATTGCTATAAAGAAATACCTGAGACTGGGTAATTTATAAAGAAAAGAGGTTAATTAGTTCATGGTTCTGCAGGACGTATAGGAAGCATGGCAGCATCTGCTTCTGGAGAGGCTGGAGGGTGCTTTTACCCATGGTAGAAGGCAAAGCAGGAGCAAGCATTTCACTTGGTGAAAGCAGGAGTGAGAGAGAAAGGGGAAAAGTGTCACAAACTTTTAAATGACCAGATCTCATGAGAACTCACTCACTATCCCACAGACAGTACCAAGTGGATGATGCAAAAACATTCATGAGAAATCCGCCCCCATGATCCAATCACATCCCATCAGGCCCCACCTCTAGCAATGCAGGATTACAATTCAACATGAGATTTTGATGAGGACACAGATCCAAACCATATCACAGTATTTAAACCAGCCCTAGCCAGAGGGGAATCCATCGAGGCCACAAGAACGGCAATATCTAGGTGAGTCCTAGTGTTGAACTTGGCCCAGGGACAGTGGACTGGGGGAATACCAGCTCAGCCAGAGCAGAAAAGAGCACTGATCAGGGTCATGAGGACCCCTTTTCAGGCCCTAGATCCTGGACGACACTTATAGGCACACACCCATCTAAAAGGAAACACTCTGACTTGACGGGAAACACCCAGTCCTGGCAGGATTGATAACCTGCTAACTGAAGGGCCCCTGGACCCTCAATAACCAGCAGTGATACCTAGGGACTACATTGAGGTGCTTGGGTGAGACTTGCTGGCTTCAGGTGAGACTCAGCATATTCCCAAATGTGGTGGCTATGGGGCAAGATTCCTTCTGCTTGAGAATAATGAAGGGAAAAGTAAAGGGGACTTTGTCTTGCACCTTAGGTACCAGGTCAGTCACAGTAAAGTAGAGCACCAAGTAGGCTCCTGGGGCCCCCAATTCCAGGCCTTGGCTTTGGTTTCTGAAACACCCCTGGACCACAGGAGACCCCACTGCACTGAAGGGTGAGTCCCAAGCCAGGTAGCATTTATAACAAGCTGACTGAAGAGTCCTTGAGACTCAAGGGAAAATTGGTAGTAGTCTGGCAGTAATCACTGTGGGTATGAGGTAGCAGTGGCCACAGGGTGAGGTTCCTGTGCCTTTGGAAAGGGGAGAAAAGAGTGCGAAGGACCACATCTAGTGGTGTGAGTACCAGCTAAGTTATGGTACAACAGAACACCAGGTAGATTTTTAATATTTTTGACCTTAGTCCTTGGCACCCAGATGGCACCACTGGGACCATATAAGGCCTGGGGAAACCTGTCACCCTGAAGGGTAACACATAGGCCCAACTGGCTTTGCCACCTGCTAATTGTAGAGCCCCAAGGCCTAAAGTGAACATAGACAGTAGCCAGGAAGTGGTTACAATAAGCCTTGGGCGAGAACCAGTGATGTTCTGGCTTCAGGTCTGACCCAGCACAGTCATAGTGGTGGTGGCCACAGGGGTGCTTGTGTCACTCTACCTCTGGCTCCAGGTGGTTCAGAGCAGATAGAGAGATCTCATTTGTTTGGGAGAAAGAAAGGGAAGAAAACAAGAGTCTCTGCCTGGTAATTCAGAGGATTCTTCTGGATCTTGTCCAAGACCATTAAGGGAGTAGTACCTCTATGAGTCTGCAAGAACCACAGTGTTACTGGGTTTGGGGTGCTGCCAAATTCAGACAGAATTTACATCACAACATGCAAGTCATTTCAAATATCTGAAAAGCCTCCCCATTAAGGGTGCGTACAAACAAGTTGAGACTGAGAAGACTAAAAGAAATACCTAACTCTTCAATGCACAGAGACAGAGGAATATCTACAACTATCAAGACAATTCAAGAAACCATGACGTCACCAAATGAGGTACATAAGGCACCAGGGACCAATACTGGAGAAACAAGAGATATGTGACCTTTCAGAAAGAGAATTCAAAATAACTGTGTTGAGAAAATTCAAAGAAATTCAACAAAACAGAGAAGGAATTCGGAATTCTATCACTCAAATTTAACAAAGCATCAAAATAATTCAGAAGAATCAAGAAAAAATACTGAAGAAATGGAAGTAACATAATTAAGAATGCATTGTAGCCTTTTAATTGCAGAATTGATCAGGCAGAGGAAAGAATCAGTGGGAATGAAAATAGTCTATCTGAAAATATACAGGTAGAGGAGACAAAAGAAAAAATAATAAAAAACAATGAAGCACATCTACAGGATCTAGAAAATAGCCTCAAAATATAAATTTCAGAGTTATTGGCCTAAAGGACAAGGCAGAGAAAGAGATAGTGGTAGAAAATTTATACAATGGGATAATAACAGAGAACATCCCAAACCTAAAGAAAGGTATCAATATCCAAATACAAGGAGGTTATAAAACACAAAGCAGATTTAACCCAAAGAAGACTACCTCTAGATATTTAATAATTAAACACCCAAAGGTCAAGAATTGTAAAAGGATCCTAAAATCAGCAAGAGAAAAGAAACAACATACAATTGAGCTCCAATACGTCTGGCAGCAGACTTTTCAGTGGAAACCTTATAGGTCAGGAGAGAGTGGCATGACATATTTCAAATGTTGAAGAAAAAAAAATTGCCCTAGATAGTATATAATGCAAAATTATCATTCAAGTATGAGAGAGAAATAAATACTTTCCAAAACAAACAAAAGGTGACAGATTTCATCAACATCAAACCTGTCCCACAGGAAATGTAAAAGGGAGTACTTCAATCAGAAAGAGAGGGAAATCAATGAGCAATAAGAAATCATCTGACAGTATAAAACTCACTGGCAATACTAAGTGTACAGAAAAACACAAAATATTATAACACTGTAACTGCGGTGTGTAAACTACTCTCATCTTGTGTAGAAAGAATAAAAAATGAACCAAGGCAAAAGAATCGCTTGAACCCGGGAGGCAGAGGTTGCAGTGAGCCGAGATCGTACCACTGCACTCCAGCCTGGGCAACAGAGTGAGACTCTGTTTCAAATAATAATAATAATAATAATAATAATAACCACAACAAATTTTAAAGACATAGAGCAATAAGATATAAATTAAAACTACAAAACGTTAAAAAGTATGGGAATGAAGTTAAGATGTAGAGCCTTTATTAGTTTTCTTTTTGCTTGTTTCCTTGTTTTCATTTCAAAGTGTTTTCATTAGCTTAAAATAATGGGTTATAAGATTGTGTTTGCAAGCCTCATCATAACCTCAAACCAAAAAATATACAACACACACACACACACACACACACACACAAAGTTAAAAGCATGAAACTAATTTATATCACCAGAGAAAATCACTTTCACTAAAAGGAAGACAGGAAGAAGACAAAGAAGAGAAGACCACAAAATAACCAGAAAACAACAAAATGGCAAAGGTAAGTCTTGACTGACCAATAATAACATTGAATGTAACTAGAATAAACACTAAAATCAAAATACATAGAGTGATGGAATGGATTAAAAAACAGAACCAATCAATCTGTTCCCTACAAGAAACACAATTCACCTATAAAGACACACATAGCATAAAAATAAAGAGATGCAAAAAGATATTCCATGCCAATGAAAATCAAAAAAGAGCAGGAGTTGTTATACTTATATCAGAAAAATTAGATTTCAAGATAAAACCTATTTAAAAAGCCAAAAAGGTCACTATATAATGATAAAGATGTCAATTCAGTGAAAGGATATAACAATTTTAAATATATATGCACCCAACCCTGGAGCACCCAGATATATAAAGAAAATATTATTAGAGCTAATGAGAGAGATAGACCCCAATACAATAATAGCTACATAATTCAACACCCCACTTTCAACACTGGACAGATCATCTAGACAAAAAATCAACTAAGAAAAATCGAAGATCAGATGGCTGCAGATGTGTGGTATTATTTCTGAGGACTCTGTTCTGTTCCATTGGTCTATATCTCTGTTTTGGTACCAGTACCATGCTGTTTTGGTTACTGTAGCCTTGTAGTATAGTTTGAAGTCAGGTAGCGTGACGCCTCCAGCTTTGTCCTTTTGACTTAGGATTGTCTTGGCAATGCGGGCTCTTTTTTGGTTCCATATGAACTTTAAAGGGGAACATCACACACCGGGGCCTATCATGGGGAGGGGGGAGGGGGGAGGGATTGCATTGGGAGTTATACCTGATATAAATGATGAATTGATGGGTGCTGACGAGTTGATGGGTGCAGCACACCAACATGGCACAAGTATACATATGTAACAAACCTGCACGTTATGCACATGTACCCTAGAACTTTAAGTATAATTAAAAAAAAAAAAGGTAAAAAAAAAAGAAAAATCGAACTTAATCTACACTATAGACTAAATGGACCTAATGGATATATAAGGAACTTTTGATGCAACAGCTGCAGAATACACATTCTTTTCCTCAGCACAAGGATCATTCTCAAATAGAGAACATGTTAGGTCACAAAACAAGTCTTGAAACATTAAAAAAATGGAAAAAATATGAAGCATTTTCTGTGACAAGAATGAAATAAAACTAGAAATCAATAACAAGAGGAATCTTGGAAACTCTAAAAATATATGGAAAGTAAATGATACGTGCCTGAATTGCCAGGGTGTCAATGAAGAAATTGAAAAAAAATTAAAAATTTCTTGAAAACAATGATAGAAACGCAACAGACCAAAGCTATGGGATACAACAAAAGCAGGACTAAGAGGGAAGTTTATAGCTATAATTGCTTACAACAAAAAACATAAAAAGTTTTAAATAAACAACCTAATGGTCTATCTTAAGAATGAGGACAGCAAGAGTGAACCAAACCCAAAACCAGTAGAAGAAAAGAAATATTAAAGATTAGAGCAAAAATATATGAAATTTTAAAGAAGTAAACAGTACAAAAGGACAATGACACAGAATTTGCTTTTTTGGAAAGTTAAACAAAATTGATAAATCTTTAGGTAGACTAAGAAAAGAGAGAAGACCCAAACAAACAGAATCAGAGATAAAACAAGGAGACATTACAACTGATACCACAGACATTCAAAGGACCACTAATGGCTCCTATAAGTAAGTATATGCCAAAAAATTGGAAAATCTAGAGGAAATAGAAAAATTTCTAGACAGACACAACCCACCAAGACCGAACCAAGAAGAAATTTAAAACCTGAGCAGACCAATAACAAGTAACAAGATCAAAGTCATGATAAAAAGACTCCCAGTAAAGAAAAGTCTGGGACTCAAGAGATTTACTGCTGAATTCTACCAAACATTTAAAGAAGAACTAATACAAATCCTACTCAAACTATTCTAAAATATAGAGGTAAGGAATACTTACAAACTCATTCTACGAGGCTAGTATTACCCTGATAACAAGCTACATCAAAAAGAAAACACACACACACACACGTCAGCCAGTATCTCGATGAGTATTGATGCAAAAAGCCTCAAAATGCTAGCAAACTGAATTCAACAACACATTAAAAAGATATTCATCACAACCAACTGGGATTTATTCCTGAGATGCAAGAATGGTTCAACATATGCAAATCAATCAATATGATACAGCATATCAATACAATGAAAGACAAAAATCACATAACAATTTCAATTGATGCTGAACACATATTTGACAAAATTCAATATCTCTTCATGAAAAAAACCCTCAAACAACCGGGTATAAAAGAAACATATCTCAACATAGTAGAAGACACAACAGACAAACAGTGTCATACGAAATGGGGAAAAACTAAAAGCCTTTCTTTTAAGATCTGGAACACAGCAAGGATGCCTACTATCCCACTGTTATTCCACATGGTAATGGCAGGCCTAACTATTGGAATCAGACAAAAAATAGAAATAAAGTCCATTGAAATAGGAAAGGAACAAGTCAAATTTTCCTTGTTTGCAGATGATATGGTCTCATATTTGAAACTGCTTAAAGACTCTACAAGAAAACTACTAGAATAAAGAAAATCAGTAAAGTTGCAGAATACAAAACAAACATACAAAAATCAGTAGCATTTCTCTATGCCAACAATGAACAATCTGAAAAAGAAATATAAAAATTAATCCTATCCCATTTATAGTAGCCACACATAAAATTAATTACCTAGGAACTAACATAACCAAAGAAGTGAAAGATCTTTATCTTGAAAGCTATAAAACACTTATGAAAGTAAATGACACCAAAAAAATTTGAAAGATGTTCGATGTTCATGGATTGGAAGAATAAATAATTTTAAAATGTCTATGCAACCAAAAGCAATTTACAGATCCAGTGCAATCTCTATCAAAATACCAATGATATTCTTCACAGAAGTAAAAAAGAAAATCCTAAAATCTATATGGAACCCAAAAGACCCAGAATAGTCAAAGCTATCCTACGTAAAAAAACAAAACTGGAGTATCAGGGGAAACAGCCCCCAATATTTCAACATAGGTTCTTTTCTATTTTCCCTAAGTTTCAGCCAGTCTGAGAAATAAAGGGAAAGAGTACAAAACAGAGAAATTTTAAAGCTGGGTGTCCAGGGGAGACATCACATGTCAGCAGATTCCGTGATGCCACCTGAGCCGCAAAACCAGCAAGTTTTTATTACGGATTTCAAAAGGGGAGGCATGTATGAATAGGGTGTGGGTCACAGAGATCACATGCTTCAAGGACAATAAAATATCACAAGGCAAATGGGGGCAGAATGAGATCACAGGACCAGGGCAAAATTAGAATTGTTGATGAAGTTTCATGTCCCACGGGACAAGCATTGTCATTGATAACATCTTATCAGGAGATAGGGTTTGAGAGCAGACAACCGGTCCAACTAAAATTTACTAGGCAGGAATTTCCTAATCCTAATAAGCCTGGGGGCACTACAGGAGACTGGGGCTTATTTCATCCCTTATCTACAACCGTATAAGACAGACACTTCCAGAGTGACCATTTTAGAGACCTTCCCCTGGGAATGCATTCTCTTTCTCAGGGCTGTTCCTTGCTGAGAAAAAGAATTCAGTGATATTTCTCCTATTTGCTTTTGTAAGAAGAGAAATATGACTCTGTTCTCTCTGGCCCCACAGGCAGTCAGGCCCAATGGTTATCTTCCTTGTTCCCTGAAAATCGCAGCTATCCTGTTCCTTTTGGATGCCCAGATTTCATATTGTTCAAACACACATGCTCTACAAACAATTTGTGCAGATAACACAATCATCACAGGATCCTGAGGTGACATACATCCTCAGCTTATGAAGATGATGGGATTAAGAGATTAAAGTAAACGACAGGCATAGGAAATTATAAGAGTATTGATTGGGAAAGTGATAAATGTCCATGAAATCTTCACAAATTTTGTTCAGAGACTGCAATAAAGACAGGTGTAAGAAATTATAAAAGTATTAATTTGGGGAACTAATAAATATCCATTAAATCTTCACAATTTATGTTCTTCTGCCATGGCTTCAGCCGGTCCCTCCATTCGGGGTCCCTGACTTCCCACAACACTGGAGGAATCACATTATCTGACTTCAAGTTGTATTACCTAGCTATAGTGACTGAAACAGCACAACACTGGCACAAAAACAGACACATAGACCAACGAAACAGAATACAGAACCCCAAAATAAATCCACACACCTATAGTGAACTCATTTTTGACAAAGATGTTGAGAACATACATTGGGGAAAAGACAGTCCCTTCAATAAATGGTGCTGGGGAACTGGATATTCATATGCAGAAGAATGAAACTAGATACGTATCTCTCACCATATAAAAAAAAAAATCAAAATGGATTAAAGTCTTAAATCTAAGGCCCACAACTATGAAACTGCTAGAACAAAATCTTAGGGAAAATCTCCGGGATATTGATGTGGACAAAAATTTCTTGAGTAATGTCCTACTAGTAGTACAGGCAAGCAAAGCAAAAATGAACAAATGAGATCACATAAAATTAAAAAGCTTCTGCACAGCTAAGAAAACTATTAATAAAGTAAAGAAACATCCCACAGAATGGGAGAAAATATTTTCAAACTACTCATTTGACAAGGGATTAATAAACAGACTACATGATGAGCTGAATCAACACTATAGAAAAAATCTAATAGTATGACTAAAAAGTAGGCAAAAAAATGAATAGACATTTCTCAAAAGAACATACAAATAGCAAACAGACATATGAAAAGGTGCTCAACATCACTGGTCATTGAAGAAAAGCAGATCAAAATTACAATGAGACTCCAGTTACAATGGCTTATATCTACCTTTGGTCTTTGATGTTGGTGACCTTTAGATGGGGTTTTTGTGTGGACGTCCTTTTTGTTGACATTGATACTATCCCTTTCTGTTTGTTAGTTTCCCTTCTAACAGTCAGGCCCCTCTGCTATAGTTTTGCTGGAGTTTCCTGGAGGTCCACTCCAGACCATGTTTACCTGGGTATCACCAGCAGAGGCTGCAAGCGAAGATTGCTGCCTGTTCCTTCCTCTGGAAGTTTCATCCCAGAGGGGCACCCGCCAGATGCCAGCCAGAGCTTTCCTGTATGAGGTGTCTGTTGACCCCTGCTGGGAGGTGTCTACCAGTCAGGAGGCACGGGGGTCAGGGACCCACTTGAGGAGGCAGTCTCTCCCTTAGCAGAGCTCGAGCTCTGTGCTGGGAGATTTGCTGCTCTCTTCAGAGCCAGCAGGCAAGAACGTTTAAGTCTGCTTAACCTGTGCCCACAACAAACTGCCCCTTCCCCCAGGTGCTCTGTCCCAGGGAGATGGGAGTTTTATCTATAAGCCCCTGACTGGGGCTGCTGCCTTTCTTTCAGAGATGTTCTACCCAGAGAGGAGAAATCTAGAGAGGCAGTCTGGCTACAGCAGCTTTGCCAAGCTGCACTGGGCCCTGCCCAGTTCAAACTTCCCAGTGGCTTTGTTTACCCTGTGAGGGGAAAGCTGCCTACTGAAGCCTCAGTAATGGCAAACGCCCCTCCCCCCACCAAGCAGGTCGACTTCAGACTGCTGTGCTGGCAGCAAGCATTTCAAGTCAGTGGATCTTAGCTTGCTAGGCTCCATGGGAATGGGATCCGCTGAGCTAGACCACTTGAATCCCTTGTTTCAGCCCCCTTTTCAGGGGAGTGAACAGTTCTGTCTCGCTGGCATTCCAGGTGCCACTGGGGTATGAAAAAAAAAACTCCTGCAGCTAGCTCAGTGTCTGCCCAGACGGCCACCAATTTTGTGCCTGAAACCCAGAGCCCTGGTGGCGTAGGCACCCGAGGGACTCTCCTGTTCTGCAGGTTGTGAAGACCATGGGAAAAGCATAGTATCTGGGCTGGAATGCACCATTCCTCATGGCACAGTCCCTCACGGCTTCCCTTGGCTAGGGAAGGGAGTTCCACAACCCCTTGCACTTCCAGGGTGAGGCGATGCCCCACCCTGCTTTGACTTTCCCTCTGTGGGCTGCACCCACTGTCTAACCAGTCCCAATGAGATAAGCTGGGTACCTCAGTTGGAAATGCAGAAATCACTCACTTTCTGCATTTGATCTCATTGGGAGCTGCAGACCAGAGCTGTTCCTATGTGGCCATCTTGCTAGCCACCTCACCCACAAAACAAATCTTAATAAAATTTTAAAAAATTAAAATAATATCTAGTATCTTCTCAGATCACAGTAGAATAAAACTAGAAATCAATGCCAAAAGGCACCCTCAAGACTACAAATAAATGGACATTAAACAATATGCTTGTGAATAATTTGTGGGTTAATAATGAAATCAAATCGAAAGTTAAGAATTTTTTCAAAATGAATAACAGTGACAAGTTATCAAAACTTCAGGAATACAGCAAAAGCACGTCTAGAGGAATGTTTACAGCGCTAAATGCCTACATCAAAAAGACAGAAAGATAACAAATAGACAACTTACTGTTACACCTCAAGGAACTAGAGAAACAAGAACAAATCAAACCCAAAGTTAGCAAAAGAAAAAAATAACAAATATTAAAGCAGAACTAAATGAAATTGAAAGCAAAAAAATGAATAAAACAAAGTTGGTTCTCAGAAAAAACGAAGAAAATGTATAGCCCAGTAACTAGATAAACCCAGAAAAGAAGAGAGAAGATTCAAATAAGTTCAATTTGAAATGAAACTGTAGCTCATTGAGCTTGCCTGCAGCTCTCAGGGTTCCTGTGGCTTTCTTTGTTGTTGCAGCCAGCCCTGCATGCCAGCAACCATGCCGAAGGGACCTGCAGTTGGTATGGCTCTTGGCCCTACATACTCTTGTGTGGGTGTTTTCCAGCAGGGAAAAATAGAGATAATTGCCGATGATCAGGGAAACCGAACCATTCCAAGCTATGTCACCTTTACGGACACTGAACGATTGATCGGTGATGCCTCAAAGAATCAAGTTGCAATGAACCCCACCAACACAATTTTTGATGCCAAACATCTATTTGGACGCAGATTTGATGATGCTGTTGTCCAATCTGATATGAAGCATTGGCCCTTCATGGTGGTGAATGATGCTGGCAGGCCTAAGGTCCAAGTAGAATACAAGGGAGAGACCAAAAGCTTCTACCCAAAAGGAGGTGTCCTCTATGGTTCTGACAAAGATGAAGGAAATTGCAGAAGCCTACCTTGGGAAGACTATTACTAATGCTGTGTTCACAGTGCCGGCTTAATTTAATGACTCAGTACCAGGCTAACAAAGATGTTGGAACTATTGCTGGTCTCAAGGTATTTAGAATTATTAATGAACCAACTGCTGATGCTATTGCTTACAGCTTAGACAAAAAGGTTAGAGCAGAAAGAAACATGCTGATCTTTGACCTGGGAGGTGGCGCTTTTGATGTGTCAATCCTCAATACTGAGGATGGAATCTTTGAGGCCAAATCTACAGCCAGAGACACCCACTTGGGTGAAGAAGATTTTGACAACCGAATGGTCAACTGTTTTATTGCTGAGTTCAAGCACAAACACAAGAAGGACATCAGTGAGAATAAGAGGGCTGTAAGATGCCTCCGTACTGCTTGTGAATGTGCTAAGAGTACTCTCTCTTCCAGCACCCATGCCAGTACTGAGATCGATTCTCTCTCTGAAGGAATCGACTTCTATACCTCCAGTACCCGTGCCTGATTTGAAGAACTGAATGCTGACCTGTTCCGTAGAACCCTGGACCTGGTAGAGAAAGCCCTTCGAGATGCCAAACTAGACAAGTCACAGATTCACAATATTGTCCTGGTTGGTATTTCTACTCATATCCCCAAGATTCAGAAGCTTCTCCAAGACTTCTCCCATGAAAAATAACTGAATAAGAGCATCAACCCTGATGAAGCTGTTGCTTATGGTGCAGCTGTCCAGGCAGCCATCCTGTCTGGAGACAAGTCTGAAAATGTTCAAGATTTGCTGCTCTTGGATGTCACTCCTCTTTCCCTTGGTATTGAAACTGCTGGTGGAGTCATGACCAACCTCATCAAACATACTACTACCATTCCTACCAAGCAGACACAGACCTTCACTACCTATTCTGACAACCAGCCTGGTGTGCTTATTCAGGTTTATTAAGGTGAGCATACCATGACCAAGGATGACAACCTGCTTGACAAGTTTGAACTCACAGGCATACCTCCTGCACCCGGAGGTGTTCCTCAGATTGAAGTCACTTTTGACACTGATGCCAATGTCATCCTCAATCTCTCTGCTGTGGTCAAGAGTACAAGAAAAAAGAATAAGATTACTATCACTAATGACAAGGGCCATTTGAGCAAGGAAGACATTGAACATATGGTCCAGGAAGCTGAGAAGTACAAAGCTGAAGATAAGAAGCAGAGGGACAAAGTGTCATCCAATAATTCACTTGACTCCTGTGAATTCAACATGAAAGCAACTCTCAAAGATGAGAAAATTCAAGGCAAGATTAACGATGAAGACAAACAGAAGATTCTGCACGAGTATAATGAAATTATCAACTGGCTCAATAAGAATCAGACTGCTGAAAAGGAAGAATTTGAACATCAGCAGAAAGAGCTGGAGAAAGTCTGCAACCCCATCATTACCAAGCTGTACCCGAGTGCAGGAGGCAAGCCAGGAGGAATGCCTGGGGGATTCCCTCGTGGTGGAGCTCCTCCCTCTGGTGGTGCTTCCTCAGGGCTCACCATTGAAGAGGTTGATTAAGTCAACACAAGTATAGATGTAGCATTGTTCCACACATTTAAAATATTGAAGGACCTAAATTTGTAGCAAATTCTGTGGCAGTTTTAGAAAGTCCAGCTGCTATAGTAAGTTACTGGGCATTCTCAATACTTGAATATGGAACATATACACAGGGGAAGGATATAACATTGCACTTTATAAGCACTATTGTACAGGAAAAATGCAAAGTCTTAAATAAAACTATTTAAATTTCGCAAAAAAAAAAAAAGAAATGAAATGTTAAACTTTACAACTGACTCCACAGAAATACAAAGGATCATTCAAGACTATTATGAAAACCTCTATGCACATAAACCAGAAAATCTAGAAGAAATGAATAAACTCCTGGAAACATACAATCCCCCTAGCTTTGATCAAGAAGAAATAGAAATCCTGAACAGATCAATAGCAAGCAGTAAAATTTAAACAGTAATTTAAAGAAAAGAAATCACTGCCCACAACAGCAACAACAACAAAAGCCCAGGTGGACCACAAGGATTCACAGCTGAATTCTATAAGACATTCAAAGAAGAATTGATGCCAATCCTACTGAAACTATTTCAAAAGACTTAGAAGGAGGGAATCCTCCCTAACTCATTCTATGAAGCCAGTATCACACTGATACCAAAACCAAGAAAGGACACAACAACAACAGCAAAACTACAGGCCAATATCTATGAAAAATGTAAATGCAAAAAAATCCTCAACGAAATACTAGCAACCCAAATCCAACAGCACATCCAAAAGATAATTCACCATGATCAAGTGTGTTTCATCCCAGAGATGAAGTGATGGATCAACATACTCAAGTCAATAAATGTGATTCACCACATAAACAGAATTAAAAACAAAAACCATATGATCATCTCAATAGGCACAGAAAAAAAGAATTCAACAAAATCCACCATCTCTTTATGTTTAACAACCCTTAACAAACAAGCATAGAAGGGACATACATCAAAATAATAGCAGCCATATATGACATACCCACAGTCAACATCATACTGAATGGGGAAAAGTTGAAAATTCTCACCAAGAACTAGAACAAGACAAGGACATCCACTTTCACCACTTCTATTCAACATAGTACTGGAAGTCATAGAGCAATCAGGCAAGAGAAAGAAATAAAGGGCATTCAAATAGGAAAACAGGAAGCCAAACTATTGCTGTTTGCCCATGATATGATCATATACCTAGAAAACCCTAAAGGCTCCCCCAAAAGACTCCTAGGTATGATAAGTGAAGTAAGTAAAGTCTCAATTCAGTATAGTACAAAATCAATGTGCACAAATCAGTAGCACTGCTATACAACAGTGACCAAACTGAGAATCAAATCAAGAACTCAATCCCATTTACAGTAGCTACAAAAAATATAATAACTAGGAATATATTTAAGCAAGGAGGTAAAAGATCTCTACAAGGAGAACTAAAAAACACTGCAGAAAGAAATCATAGATGACACAAACAAATGGAAATAGATACCATGCTCATGGATTGGAAGAATCGATATTATAAAAATGACCATACTGTCAAAGCAATCTACAGATTCAATGCAATTCCTATCAAAATGCCAACTTCATTTTTCACAGAACTAGAAAAAACAGTCCTAAGATTCATAATGGAACTAAAAAAGACCCCAAATATCCAAAGCAATCGTAATCAAAATGAACAAATCTGGAGGCATTATTTTCCTCAACTTCAAATCATATAATACTACAAGGCTATAGTAACCAAAACAGCATGGTACTGGTACAAAAGGAGATACACAGACCAATGGAACATAACAGAGAGGCCAGAAACAAATTCGTACATTTACAATCAACTGATCTTTGACAAAGCACACAAAAACATAAATTGGGAAAAGGACACCATATTCAATAAATGGTGCTAGGAAAATTGAATAGCCACATGTAGAAGAATAAAACTGGATCCCTATCTCACCTTATACAAAAATTTACTGCAGATAGATTAAAGACTTAAATCTAAGGCCTGAAATCAGAAATATTCTAGAGGAAAACTTAGAAAAAAAAAAAAAACCCTTCTGGCCATTGGCATAGGCAAAGAATTTATGATTAAGACCCCAAAAGCAAATGCAACAAAAACAGAAATAAATAAATGGAACCTAATTAATTAAAAAGCTTCCACACAGCAAAAGAAATAATCATCAAAGTAAACCTGGAACTCACAGAATGGGAGAAAATATTTGGAAATTATACATCTGACAAAGAACTAATGTCCAGAATCTACAAGGAACTCAAGCAAATCAGCAAAAAACCCACAAATTATCCCATCAAAAAGTGGGCAAATAACATGAATAGACAGTTTTTCAAAAGAAGACATACAAAGGGCCGAGAAACATATAAAAATCATTCAACATCTCTAATAATCAGGGAAATGCAAATTAAAACCACAGTAAGATACCACCTTACTCCAGCCAGAATGGCCATTAATTAAAAGGTCAAAGAGCAATGGATGTTGCCATGGACATAATAAAAAGGGAATGCTTATACACTGCTGGTGGGAATGTATATTTGTACAACCTCTATGGAAAACAGTATGGAGATTTCTCAAAGAATTAAAAGTAGATCTACCACTCAATCTTTTCCCAAAGGAAAAGAAGTCACTATATCAAAAAAAAAACTCTTGTGCATGTTTATTTATTATAGCACAATTCACAATTACAAAGATATGCAGTCAACCTCAGTGCCCATCAACCAATTAGCGGATAAAGAAAATGTGGTGCATATATATATATATATATATATATACACACACACACACACACGCACACATATACCATGGAATACTACTCACTCATGATAAAGAATGAAATAATGTCTTTTACAGCAACTTGGATGGAACTGGAGGCCATCATTCTAAGTGAAGTAACTCAGGAATCAAAAACCAAATACCACATGTTCTTACTTTTAAGTGGGACCTAAGCTACAGATATGCAAAGGCATACAGACTAGTATTAATGCACATTGGAGACTCAGAAGGGGAAGAAGAAGGAGGTGGAGGAAGGACAAAAAACTACTTATTGGGTACAATGCACAGAACTAAAGTGATGGGTGCATTAAAATCCCATTCTTCACCACTGTACAATTCATCTGTGTAACCAAAAACCACTTATACCTCAAAAGTTGTTGAAATTAAAAAAATAAAATAATTTCAAATAGTCATATGTAGCTAGTGACTACCTGATTGGATAGCCATAGTTAATCAGAAATAAATGAAAAGCCTTATCTTATTAACGTGGTTGCCTTGGATTCCACTTTGTCTATAATATTATGCTTTTTTTCTGTTTCAAATTGCTGATATATTCAGATCTATATACCTATCTCTCCATCTCTCTCTCCATATATATAAATATATATAAATACAGTATATTCATACATGTACATATACATATATAGTTTATATATACAGTTTGTATATATATAGTTTTTCTGCTTTTCACCTTTAAGAGTCACTTTTAGATATGTCTTTATAAACCAAAGAAACTACAGTTGAACCTTGTTTTCTAATTCAAACTGAGAATGTTTGCCTTATAATAGGAATGTTTAACCCACACCCATTTACTAGCATTTATTGGTCTTTCTTCAATTGTTGTATTTGCATTATGCTTTCTTCTTAATTTTTATGTGGTTTTATTTTTCTGCTGGAGTCATTTGTAAAGTATAATTTCTAGTTTTAATTCTATAAGAGGTTACCCCTAAATTTAAAATAAATGAATTTATATTTCTCCTTGAAACTCTCTCTCTCATACCTCCTCTACTTTCCTACCCCACCCCTCTAT
Source organism: Trachypithecus francoisi (assembly GCF_009764315.1). NCBI lineage: Eukaryota > Metazoa > Chordata > Mammalia > Primates > Cercopithecidae > Trachypithecus > Trachypithecus francoisi. The sequence goes on from NW_022681471.1 coordinate 31,685,062, forward strand.
CTCCCAGGTAATGGTGGCATAGTATGAGATTTTAGTCTGCTTTTTGTATATTTAAAATTATGTTGTCTACCCTTTCAAGAAGTAATATATCCATTCTGTTTTGTAACCTTATCTATACTATTTAGACTAATTCTATATTCAATAGATTCAATGCACACATCATTCTTTTTATAACATAGTCTATATTATTAAGGTATTTTTATTGTTTTTTATTGTTTGCAAGATGCTTTGAGAATTTATTTTGCATCTCCCCACGTCATTTCCCAAGGGTTCTATAGAGGGTACATTCTCTGAGCTCTTGCATTTCTGAAAATATCTTTATGTTGCATTGTCAGGGTAGAGAACTTCTTGGTGAAAACATTTTCCCATCAAAAATGTAAATGTTCCACTATTTGTCTTCTGACATTTAATACTATGGAAAATTCTAGGGATATCCCTTTTTTTTTTTCTTTAGAGGTACCCAGTTTTCGGTTTTTGTTGTCTCTTTCTTCGACTACATACTTACAGAAGTTTTTTCTTTATCCTTGAAATTCAGAACATTCATCAGGATTACATAGATATCAGTTATATCTTACTAGTTTGGTACCTTTTGATCTGGAGATTCAGCTGTTTCTTAATTTTATAGATGTTTTCTTCTATTATTGCTTCTATTCATTTATTCTTGTCTTTCAGATACATAGATAAGCCATATTGAAACAGTCTGTTGCTGTCTGAGATAACGCCTCTTTGTCCTACCTCCAAGATGATTAAGGAGCGAGGACACAAAACTGAGCTTAGAGTGAAAGCCTAATAAGTGAAAGAAGAAAGCTCTCTGCCAGCAGAGAGGGGGGTCCCGAACAGGTATACTCACTGTGGGGCCCGTTCTGGGGTTTTTATGGACCGGAAAAGGGAAGAAAAGTACGTAGTCTGTGGGCTGTCTTGGCTAACCCGTGACACAGCCTGGCCCGGGACTTTGGCCCGGGACCAATCAGGAGCTGAAATGATGATTCACAGATACTGCTTAGCTTGCCCCAGGGCCTATCAGAAGCTGACATGAAAGTTTGGCGGGGGCGGGGGGGGGGGGGGGGGACCTTGGCCTGGGACCAATCCGGAGCTGAGGTGATGATTCATAGAAGCCAGACTTACAGAGTTGTTTCTTTCTTTTTTTTTTTTTTGGTTGGTTGGTTGTTTTGAGACGGTGTCTCACTCTGTTGCCCAGGCTGGAGTGCAGTGGCACCATCTCCGCTCAATGCAACCTCCGCCTCCTGGGTTCAAGAGATTCTCCTGCCTCAGCCTCCTGAGCAGCTGGGACTACAGGCACGCGCCACCACACCCAGCTAATTTTTGTATATTTTTTAGTAGAGACGGGGTTTCACCATATTGGCCAGGCTGGTCTTGAACTCCTGACCTCGTGATCTGCCCGCCTCAGCCTCCCAAAGTGCTGGGATTACAGGCGTGAGCCACCGCACCCGGCCCGGACTTATAGTTCTAATAAAGTAGAGTGCCCACCCAAATCCACCAGAGCCCACCGTGCCCATGCCCACAAAAGGAGAAGAAACTTTTCCTGGGAACACGCTGACTGTACAACGGACAAAGGCATTTGGATGCCAGGCCTTGTTCCCTTATCTGAGTGAGCTAGACGTTCTGTGTCAGTTTTTATCCAAACAGGCAGGAGATTTTTCTATCGGTGCAGCCATGGGCATGTCTTCAGGCACAACACCCTGTGCTAGTTACCTTATCGGTGTCTGCAGCTTGAATTATGTTCCCAGGCTGCTTTTTATGTTATGTGGGATAAGGCACTGACCCATGGGCTGGGGGCTCTCCTGGTACCCTTCCCTTGCTGTCTACCTAAAGCAAGCTACCTAATTCCTTTCAATATGTTGGTTCTACATTCACTGGCCTTATTAATTATTGATTTTCTTGTTATTTTTATCTCCTTGTTCTTTTCCTCTGCATTACAGGAGAGCTTTGGGTTGCATCAAAAATTTCTGAATTTATTTCTGCATTCTCAAAACTGATCATACTGCTGCTGATTTATTTTTTACATGCTAGTATCATTTTTTTGTTCACAGTTGACTATTTTTGACATACAAAACAGCAATTTAATATGGTTTAAACTGAAAAATAAAAAGAATTACTTCAGTATCTATGGTGATAGAGACAAGCTAGAAATCCAGTAAATACCTATTAATATGGAAGTGATTGAATAAACTGTGATACATTCATATCATGAGCTATTATGCTACCACTAAGAGAACAACAGTGGAACGTATGCAAATTCCACTAGGTACTGATTAAAAGGTACAGAAAAAAAGTGTATTATACAATAATCCCATTTTTAAATAATGTCCAAACAAAAGCTGTGTGTGTGTGTGTGCGCGCGTGCGTGTGTGTGTGTGTTTGAATCAGATGAAGGGACTTTAGAAAAATGTATAGGAAGTTATGCACCAGACTGTTAACTCTGGTTACCTTGGGGAAGTATAAATTAGAAGAAAGAAAAGAAGAGGGGAGGACAACTTCCCCCAAAATTGTCCTTAACAATACAGCAAGCATTTGACAATGATGCCATTTATGAAAAGTTACCTATGTATATATGTATACGCAAAATAAACCACACAAAAGGATGGTCATCCTAAAAGTGGCTATCTCAGGGTAGTGAGATTTTGGATACTTCTAACTTTCTTCTTCTTCCCCCATCCCAACATATAGCCACGTACACACACACACACACACACACACCATAAATATCACATTCACACCTCCAAATGCACATAGTGTAAGCTAGTTTCTAGCTCAGTAATCTAGAGCATAAAGGTAATGGAAAGGAAGCCAGAACCATAAGGAATGCTGGCATAGGAACTTTGTCTTCATTTCCTCTATTTACTTTCTGAACCCATGGCCAGACTCAGACCAGCCCCCTTCAATGTAATGGTTTCTACATCATAGTGTCCTGCTACCTTCCTTTCTAGCCCTGGCTCTTCCAAGTTAGGAAAAGTTTGTTAGTTCCAGGATTTCTTCTATTTTTTGTTAGGCTGAAAACTTTTGAGTGGGAACTTGTAAGACATCACCCAATTTTTATTTTAGTTCCAAGTTTGGTCTTGTCTGCTCTCTATGTTGACAATTCTTTCCTTCTTTACATACCAAACTAAGACAAGTTTTCGTTACTTTTTTTAAAATTCCATGGTCCTTTTGGAATACCCCTATTTCTTAAAGTCAGTCTCTTTTACTTACTTCTTAGTTCCATTTATTTAGAGTTCACCTTACCTATTTGGAATCCTAAGCTTTACTTTGCCTTTCTAAGCAGTAATTCTGATAAGTATTGCTACAAAGATGTTGAATATTGCATTTCACAGGACCTGGAATAATCAACCAATCTCAATGCTTTCAAACTGACATGGCCCTTGAACCATATTTGAACTAGTAACGAAGCTTTAAAAGCCTCTACTCATCTTTAATACAGGCCCTCTGAGCCCTCAGCATCACACCCTCCGGCCCCATCAATGTTTTATGGAATCTAAATTAAAGGCTGTTTTCAAACTCTTAATTGTAAAGCATTACTTTCAATTTTTATAATGACCAAGACCAAATTTAGCTTCTTGGCATTGCTTAGATTGTTCCTAGTCAGAGAGACATGAGGGCTGCTTAAACCTATAATCTTAGTTTCAATCCACACTCTATAATTTTCAGAAATGACAGTTCTGACAGGAAAATGCCTGGGAAGACACCAACCTCTGGGTCTCACAACTCTAGAAAACAGAACTTGCTGACAGATTTTGACAAAGGGACCCCAGTGAGTACACACTAGGGTAAGATTTCATATGAATAGGACACCATCCTGTTTGCCCTCAGACTTTTCAAATGTTGTCTTCTATGCACTATCAAACCCTCACCTTTCACCTCATTGGCATTGGTCCCCCTGTCACAGAACACGAGCAGGCAAAGAAACAATGTATACAAATTCAACTGCACCTGCGCAGTAGAGATCTGTTGTGTAGTGGGCTCTAACATGAGACTATAGTGCAAAACTTTCTGGAAGTGAGCCAAACAGACCCTAGCTTGTATGAGTTAAAATCATTTCAAGTCAAACTGGTCATCACAAGGTACTGGCAGACCTGATCAATTCACAGGTAGCAGCTACATTGAATGAACAAAGAGTTAAGGTGAACCATGTTACAAAAAAAGAGAATGAACAACTACATCCTAAAAACCCTTTCCTTGCACTCCCAATAAAAATCTGTCCCTCACAGATCTACCAGGAGTCTTTAAATTCCCACCACAGGGATTACTCTTTTAGTTTAAAGGTATTAACTGTCTTTGTTAAAATATAACTGGAAGACACAGAAAAAGTAATTCCAGCATTATTAAAAGCCTTAGGGCCCTAGAGGGATTTGTTTGCTATATTAGGCAGTTTCCTAGAAAAAAACTAATACCACCACATGTTTGTAAACTGACTATAACCTATATGTTGTTCCTTTCTATGTGATACCACACAAATGACATATGTAAGAAGGACAAATTATTATCCTTGTTTTTTGGTAAGAAAATTGAGACTCAAAGAGGTAAGGTAGCCATTCAGCCAACATCTGACATTTGCACTAAGAGTGGTTCAAAAGAGAAAAATATTGATAGGAGAGAGGGATCTGGAAAGACCCTGAACACTGGGAAGAAGGCTAGGGTGGGGCCTCATGGTAGGGACACTAAACAACCCAAAACCACTGAGTAACTGCTCAGTAAAGAGTAAAGAGGGTATGCAGGAAAAGAAGACAAACTTGTCCTACTCCACAGCCTTGCAGTTTGGTTCTGTCTGTTTCTTTAAGAGTATTCATATCACCCTTTGAGGATCTTTCTAAAACATGTCATGCCATAATTTTGGGTCTGCCAGTGTCCAAAAATAAAATAAAAACATAAATATACCAAGAATTAAACAACCTGGGTTCTGGTTCTAGCTCCACTAACTACTAGCTCCATAACCATTCATATATTTTTCTATCTCTCTGAAGACTGACAAAAGAAGAATAGCCATAGGTAATTCAATAGAACACAGGACTTGGGACAAGAAGTTTGAGGCTTCTTCATCATTCTCAGCAAACTATCACAAGGACAGAAAACCAAACACAGCATGTTCTCACTCATAGGTGGGAATTGAACAATGAGATCACTTGGACACAGGGCAGGGAACATCACACACTGGGGCCTGTCGGGTGGTGGGGGGCTGGGGGAGGGATAGCATTAGGAGAAATACCTAATGTAAATGATGAGTTGATGGGTGCAGCAAACCAACATGGCACAAGTATACCTATGTATCAAACCTGCACGTTGTGCACATGTACCCTAGAACTTAAAGTGTAATAATAAAAAAAGAATTAAGAGCATTATGTATCTTAAAAAAAACTCATCTTTCCTGTTAGACTTAAAAAAGAAGATTGAGGTTTCTTTCAAGATTCAACAAAATCATTCATGATATTCAGTATGTTAATATAGTCTCTAGTAATATAGAGGTGAACATAAACAGGTAAGGTCCCTGTTCATATCAACTGGCATTCTACTTGCAGAGAAGACAGATATAAACAGAAACTAATAGGCAAACAATACAAAAGGTATCTGACAGTGCTATGCAGAAAATAGATTTTGAGTCCTGACTGCATAAACCTGGGGCAAGTGAATTGTCTTCTCATCTTTAAAAGAATACTAACAGCTCAGGCTAAGCCTACTGTATAGTTTTGCTGTAAGGATCAAAGAATGGATTGCAACGCTTATTGTAAACTTCAAAGTGTTTACATAATCTTTATCAGAGAGAGAGAAAAATCTTCTATTTCACTACTGTGAGCAAACAAAGAAACTGAGCATGCTATAGATTCTGTTGTTTCCAAAGACAAGGCTTATAAGAATACATTCAATAACAGCATCTAAAAGGAGACCAATCAATACAGTCCAAAATGTTCTCATCAGTGGGTAACCTGAATTCAGAGTTAGAAGGAAATGAATTGAGACTCAAGCGAAATCAGAGAAAATTTTCTATTTCACATATTTGGTTTTATTGCTGGAATTAATAGGACATGCAAAAGCTAAAATTGAGACAATAATAGTAAGTGGCCTAAAAGCCTCCAACTACAATAAAGACCAAAGTTCCCTTGATTTATTTAAATCAAATCCATGTCATGCACTGAAACAGGGTGCTTCTTACCTGGATTAGTCCGTTTTCATGCTGCTGATAAAGACATACCCGAGACTGGGAAGAAAAAGAGGTTTAATTGTACTTACACTTCCCCATAGCTTGGGGGGACCTTAGAATCATGGCGGGAGGCGAAAGGCACTTTTTAGATGGTGTTAGCAAGAGAAAAATGAGGAAGATGCAAAAGCAGAAACCCCGGATAAAACCATCAGATCTCATGAGACTTACTCACTATCACGAGAACAGTATGGGGAAACCGCCCCCATGATTCAAATTATCTCCCACTAGGTACCTCCAACAACACGTGGGAATTAGGGGAGTACAATTCAAGGTGAGATCTGGGTGGGAACACAGAGTCAAACCATATCACTACCCCTGACCAAAGCAGAGAACTGAACCCAGAGTAAGAGAAGGCACTGACAAGAATCTGGATATATAGAGTAAGGTTGACATCACGGGCACACGCTTTGTAAGAAACGTTTAAACTCAGCCAGGCATGGTGGCTCACGCCTGTAATCCCAGCACTTTGAGAGGCTGAGGTGGGCGGATCACGGGGTCAGGAGATTGAGACCATCTTGACAAACACGGTGAAACCCTGTCTCTACTAAAAACACAAAAAAGTTAGCCGGGCATGGTGGCGGGCGCGCCTATAGTCCCAGCTACTCTGAAGGTTGAGGCAGGAGAACGGCGTGAACCCGGGAGGCGCAGTTTGCAGTGAGCTAAGATCACGCCACTGCACTCCAGTCTGGGTGATAGAGCGAGACTCTGTCTCAAAAAAAAAAAGAAAAAAACTTTTAAACTCATAGTTGAGTGCTAGGGGCCAACTGGGGAAAGGGAAAACAAAACCGAATTAAAAAAAATAATGCCGGGCACGGTGGCTCATGCCTGTAATCCCAGCACTTTGAGAGGCCGAGGCGGGTGAATCGCGAGGTCACGAGATCAAGACCATCCTGGCTAACACGGTGAACCCCGTCTCTACTAAAAATACAAAAAAAAAAAAAATAGCCAGGCGTAGTGGTGGGCCCCTGTAGTCCCAGCTACTCCGAACCCGGGAGGCGGAGCTTTCAGTGAGCCAAGATTGCCCCACTGCACTCCAGCCTGGGTGACGGAGCAAGACTCTGTCTCAAAAAACAATAACAACAACAACAACAACTCTTTCAGGCCTGCTATGCCGGGACAATATTGGTAAGCAGCTAAGGAACTTGCCAGAAGACCAAGTATTTAAGTCTTCTCACTTCTACAAGTAATCTTCTATAGCAGTGGTTCTCAAACTTGGCTGTCCATTGCAATCACCTGGGATATTTTAGAAGCAGCCAGTGCCCACACTCACCCTCAGAGATTTGGATTTAATTATTCTGTGGTGTAGTTTAGGCACTATTATTCTTTTACACTGCCCAGGGGATTCTATGTGCAGTCAGGTTGAGAACAACTGTATCTACAATTGGTTTTAAATAGCCACCTTAAAGTTTCATTTGAGCAGCATTTTTCCTTGCATTCTTTCAGCTCTTGCCATTGATAATGGTATCCAATAGGTCACAAGTGAAGTGATGGAAAAAAGGGAACATTTCATATTTACCCATCAAAAGTCCCTTAATTTCTTTCCTGTGCTCCTGTGTGACTACCCTGCAGTTTCTATCTCTATCAAAACACACATCCCACATGTCATGTATCACTAGGAGCTGCATATGACATATCTCCAACCACAACCAGGGACTGGGGCTTAGCTGTCCTTGTCTCTTGCCCTGTACTTACAGGGATCCCATGATACTTTCAGGGTCAGTGCTGACTGAACTGTTCCCAGACCCACTGGACCCAACTGTTACTTTGTAGATGAAACAGTGGGTAAGGAGTGAAGGTGGCATGAGAAGGAAAAGATGGAATAAAGAAAGGAAGAGAGCAGGACTAATAAAAGTACAAAAATGGTTGCTTCTCATTCAAAACAGAAGTACAACTACCTGAAAGAAGGAAATTTTAGAGCTGGAAAAGGCTTTAGAAATCATCTAATCTAGTTTCTCAAAGAATGATCCTTAAGCTATATGGATCCATTGAGGGGCTTCTTAATACAAACATTCCTGGGCTTCACCTAGACTGACTAAATCAAAGGATAAAGAAATGGAAGATGACAAAAAAAATCTGAATTTTTAACACAATCTTGCATAGTTCTTATGCACCTTAAAGTTTGAGAATATCTAGTCCAAATTCCCTCATTTTTCAATAAGGATGCTGAATCTCGGGGAAAAGAAAGGGTTTGCTTAAGGTCATCAAACTGATTCGTGGTAGAGATGGGACTTAAACCCAAGTTCTCAGCTCACAGTCTTGCACTGTTTCTACTATCCTATGCTGGTGTTGCCTGTGCTGCCAGTGCCAAGAAATATGAACACCTGGGCTCCCTGAAAAAAATGCAACAAGAAACATTCTGCTTGTTCCAGAACAAGTTCCTATTGAATGTCACATTTCTTCTGATTTCCTATGCCTGTTTTCCAAAATATATTTCTGATGAAAAGGAGCAAAAACAATGAAGTCTTCCATGCAAAGGCACCAATGCCTGATAATATTGTAAAGTGTTTCTTGCAGATCTATTTACATAGTAAACGAAATTCCCAAAAGCAGCAATACTTCAGCTACCCAGTCACGCCTAAAAATGACAGAAATTCGGGCACCAAATGAACCAACAGGGAAATGTTTGGGAAGCAAGCGGTTACCTTCCTGGTTTCCCTAAACTCCTGTTATGGATGAAGCCAGTTCTGGTGAACAATAATTTTCAAGACAATAAGTTATATTTTTTGTTAGTACTAAGTGCTATTTTTGTTAGTACTATCTTCTGGAGACTCTGGGGTCATATAACCAACACCACCTTCAAAAGCAGTGTGGATTGCTCTCTGTTCATCTCAGAAGGAGTTTCTCCATTCCCGTTCTTGCAGTGGCCTTCTGGTACTGAGAAGGCATTTCCGATTAAATTTGTAGCTCTTGAACTTGGCTGGCCCATCTAACTGATTACAATTTTATATTAGGTAAGATTGGATGCCTTAGAGCCTTGTTGGCCTGGGAATTTCTAATTGGCATCTGCTGAGAATGACATTCCATTACTTGCTGGAGCAAATGTATCAGAATAACCCACACGCATTGACATAAACTAGGAATCAAAGTCTGGCTGTGGCATTTAGATACATTAAAAAACATGTAGTGATTAGGATTTTGTTTGGAGACTATAGCAGAGCATCAGGAAGGTCAGAAGCACAAATAACCCCTACCCAACACCTGAACATCACAGTGAAACACTCCAAGAACCTAGAGAAACACACAACTTTGCAGCAATCCAAAAGATAAAACCACATGAAGTACAATATTATATAAATCAGTTATGCAATTGTAAAAACAGAAATTCCGCTTTTATTTGTTCTGTAACTATATAAACATCAAAAAATTTTTGTTAAAATTGAAATGTGAAACAAAGATAATCTATGACAACCATGACAAAATATTGTGTGTGTTTGTTAGAGAGGCAGAGCAAGAGAGAGGGAGGGGGAGAATTGGAGAGAGAAGAGGAGGAGAGTGAAATGTCTTGCCCCATTGTAACTCTCACCTTTCACCTCATTGGCATTGGTCCCCCTGTCACAGAACAGGAGCAGGCAAAGAAACAATGTATACATTGTTACCCCTCTGATCTCATCTCCTACTGGATCATCCCACTTTATGCTAGCTCCCTGCTCTTCCTTAAGTATGTTGAGCAGGGCCGGGCGCGGTGGCTCAAGCCTGTAATCCAGCACTTTGGGAGGCCGAGACGGGCGGATCACGAGGTCAGGAGATCGAGACCATCCTGGCTAACACGGTGAAACCCCGTCTCTACTAAAAATACAAAAAAACTAGCGGGCAAGGTGGCGAGCGCCTGTAGTCCAAGATACTCGGGAGGCTGAGGCAGGAGAATGGCGTGAACCCGGGGGGCGGAGCTTGCAGTGAGTTGAGATCCGGCCACTGCACTCCAGCCTGGGCGACAGAGCAAGACTCTGACTCAAAAAAAAAAAAAAGTATGTTGAGCATGATTCCACCTCAGCATCTTTATACATTTTGTTCCCTAAACCTGGAAAACTCTTACCCGTGTATCTACAAAGCTTTTCCTCTCCATTCCTTCAGGTTTTACTCAATTATAACTATCAGTAAGGCCTATCCTGGTGCTATTTAATACAATATCTACGCCTTCAATCCCAGCCTTCAGTATGCTTTCTCTCAATTATATTTACTTTTCTTTCAAATAAATTTACTTTTCTGTTTATTGTCTAGCTCTCACTCCAGAACGTAACCTAAATGAGAGCATGAGGGCACTGTCATCTGCTTTGTTCACTGCTATATCCCCAACACCTAGGATTGTTTCTGGAAATTAGGAAGTGTTCAATGCATATTTGGTGAATGAATAAATAATCTTAGGTAAGTTATATAATCTTTCTGTGCCATAGTTGACCCATTTGTGAAATGGGGATAACACTACCACCTACCTCAAAGTTGCTGGGAGAATTAAATGATTCAATACATGTAAAGCACTTGGCAAAGTGCCTAGCACACAATAAGCATTCAATATTTATAGGTACTATTACTATTATTTATTAAGAGGAGATGAGGCCGAGCGTGGTGGCTCATGCCTGTAATCCCAGCACTTTGGGAGGCCAAGGTGGGTGAATCACGAGGTCAAGAGTTCAAGACCAGCCTGGCCAAGATGGTAAAACCCTGTCTCTACTAAAAATACAAAAAATTAGCTGGGTGTGGTGGTGGGCACTTGTAATCCCAACTACTCAGGAGGCTGAGGCAGAGAATTGCTTGATCCCAGGAAGCGGAGGTTGCAGTGAGCTAAGATCGTGCCACTGCACTCCAGCCCAGCCAACAGAGCAAGACTCTGCTTAAAAAAAAAAAAAAAGAGTACATGAAAGGAAAAAAAAATAGTATCAACAAGGAACTTTGAAATTCAGGCATGTGGTGTCTAGTGAGCTGTGGTGAGGTAGGGTAGGTCGGGAAGGGGGACACAATGCAACCAAGTCTTCATTGGAGACATTGGAGACACTGAGAAAGTGTGTCTTGCACAAAGAAAAGTGCATGTAATATATGCTATGATACAACCTGCATTAAGGTGGCTCTGAGTCTGTCATTTGGCCCACTGTTCCTTTGGGGTTCTAACAGGAAAACTCACTGATTAAGTACCTTAGTTTTTCCCATTGCTGAGATAAAGTTTCTGATAATGCTGGCACCCAGAAATCAAATGAAAAATCTCTCTGTAAATCAACAAAAAATACACAAGTTAATTTTCAAATACAGTTGGGGCATATTTTTGCTAGCAAAAGAGAAATAATTTTCAAATAGCAAAAAGTAATTAGAATGCAGGCATAGTAAAAGTTTAACGATTTAGAAACATGGGATTGATAGTTTTTTAGAGGCATTCCACTTACCTTAAGTTCAGGGTTTAAAAAGCCTTAAAGGCTTTGCATATTTTTGACCATGCTAGTTGGGACTTTGAATATTTCTTCTTACCTTATTATGCTGGGAAAGGAGCCATGGGCAGTTTTCTTACAGCACCTGAAAACATTTATATAAAAAAATTCATCAACTTTCAATTTGTTTCAATGACACATTTAGCTTTTCAATTCCAAGGCTGTACCTGCTGCCATATTGTAAAGAAAATACTTTGAAATGGTTTTCCTCTGCCCAATAAAGAGCAAGCATGCCTTGAGCTAACCACTGAGGCACTGTATCACAATTTAAAAAGGTCTACAGTGCTCAGACAGAATATACTAATGGTGAACACATTGAGACACCCCCAAGTTATCCCCTCAGGATCGAAAGTGTGAGTCACAATGTAAGCAACCGAGACCAGCAGAAGTGCTAGCTGAAGTTGAGGGAAATCTAGAATTAACAGTGGAGGAGGAGATGATAAACATCACTTGCATCCCTAAAACCACCTGCAGCTGTGAGAGTGGTAATTCTTCCCCCACTAATGTTCCTTCTCTAAGCTTTCCACAGGAAAAGACATCCACAGAATCCTGGAGGACCTGCACCAAAACATGTTTGAATAATTAGATCTCAGTGGTACAAGGGGTAGACTGCCATACACATTGTGATGCACTGCTCAGATCCCCCTCCAATAAAGTTCCCGTTGCTGGAGAAACTTTGGCACACATCCTTCAGCTATTAGCTCCTTCAGAGATTTCCTCAAATGCAGAGAGTCACGTTGTTCAAAGTCATGATCCTTCCTGGGGCAGCCCATATCCAGTGACTGACAGATGAGATGATATAAGAGCCTAGCCACTCTAGCCCAACTTGGGAAAGCTATGAAGGACATTTACATCTCCAAATCTCCCTGTGGGGTTGGCCAAACTTATTGTTGGGACTACAGCTCACCTTCTCCCTCAGCCCATTTTTGCTTCTTTCCTCTCTCCCATAGGTTTTGAACGTAAGAATACTCCTAATAGTCTAAATGCCATCTCAGAGTCTGTTTCCTTGGAAACTCAATCCTTGGGTTTATGACAACATAGGTTGACATGGTTTAGATATCCCACCCAAATCTCATGTTAAATTGTAATCCCCAATGTTGGAGATGGGGCCTGGTGGGAGGTGTTTGGGTCACGGGGGTGGATTCCTTGTGAATGGCTTGGGCCATACCCTGGTGATAAGTGAGCTCTTGCTCTGAGTTCTTATGAGATCTGGTCATTTAAAAGTATGTGGCACTTCCAACACACTCTCTCTCTTGCTCCCATTCTCACCAAGTAACGCACCTGCTCCCTCTTTGTCTTTCCCCATGATTGGAAGCAGATGACGCTGTGCTTCTGTTACAGCCTGCAGAACTATAAGCCAACCAAACCTCTTTTCTTATAAATTACCCAGTTTCATGTACAACTTTATAGCAATGCAAGAATGGCCTAATACATAGGCAATGATATAAGAAATGTCCAATACATTCTAGTTCATTAAACATTCATTGGTTCAATTAATATTCATTGAGGGCCTCCTGTGTACTGGGCAGTTTTTCTGAGTATCAGGGATGTATCATTGAGAAAGATAAAATTCTTGCTCTCATGGAGCTTGTTATTTTAGTGAAGGGACACAGATAATGAATGAATGAACAAAGCAAAAGAGTAAACAACAATATACTAAATAGTGATAAATATTAAGAAAAAAAAGTAGGGTGATGTGACAGAGATTCAATCAGGTTGACTAATTTAGATTGTGTGATGATGGCCTCAGTGAGAAAGTAACATTTGAGCCAGTCTGACACACAAACATCTGCAGTAATAGCATCCCAGGCAGAGAGAACCAGAGGTACAAAGGCCTTAATGTATACATGAATTAGTCATGGTGTCAAAATTGAAAGATAGTTAATGTGCCTGTAGTATAAATGAGGAAAAGTAATAAGAGATGAAGTTGGAGAGATGGTCTGGGGTCAAATCATAGCAAGGAGTTTGGGTTTCATTCTAAGTAAACTGGGAAGTTAGAGTATTTCAAGCAGGGCAGTGAAATTATCTGATGTATACATTTAAAAACCAAATCTAGCTATAAGATTATAAAGAAGAATGAAATTGGGAAAATTAATTAGAAAGCTATTGTAGAAGTCTAGGTTTGCAGGGGTCTGTCCTGCAGACCCTGACCCAATGATGGATAAATAACGTGCACTGACACAGATATTCTGCTTTGCCAGTCCAGCTGAGCATCTGGGCCACTTACATACTCCCAGGAGAGTGCTGTAAACAGTTGCTGCCCCAGCCTCAACTAACCAGGGAGACTCACATTTATTCAGTAAAGATTAATTGACAAAGGCTTGAGTCAACACCACTGGAGGGTAATTGACCTTGTGAATGTCCTGAGTAGAAAGCAATTAAGCAACTGCAGTAGACCAAAGGTCTTAGGGCCACATGAGTAAACAAGCTAGTTAGAGAAACTCCCCCACATTCCTTGTATCTACTTTAATTTATTTAACTAAAGGAAAAAGGAGTAGGCTGCCTTCGGCCAGATCTATTACTAAAGTTATGCAAACTCTCAGGCCTTCCAAGAGGGTTTGTGGCTATTGCAACTAAAATTTTTCCCACCAGCATGACTGAACTCCCACACACGTTAGGGATAATGATGGATTAGACTAGAGTGATGAGAATAGGGGTGATGAAAAATAGATTATGTATATATTTTAGAGCTAAAGCAACCAGGCTTATTGATGAAATGGATATGGATATAAGGGGTAAGAAAGGGAGGCCTTAGAGAGGATTCCTAAATTTTGAATTGACATAGTAAATTATAGTTCATCGGTTTGTCCCTCCACTTGAACACATACTGAGCACCTTCTATGTGTGAAACACTATGCTGGGTGCTGAGGAGGTCAAGATGATGAATCATGTGAGACCTTAACAGTCAAGAGTTCAAAGACAAGATATAGGATACACAGATAGCTATAAAATGAGGTAATACATGGTAAATGCCAAAGAAATATAATTTTTATTTTTTGTAGTCATTTCATTCATATTATCTCATTCCTCTAACATATATGTGCACTTATTGTGGAATCAGGCAATTACTTGGTGCTAAATAAGTATATGCTAGCTGCTGGTTAATCCACCAACACTCTGTGGTATATTTATGAATGTCCATGCCCTTTAAAAATCAAAATCATTAACGATTATATTTTTCATAAAATGGTATAAAGAATCTCTATACCAAATTTGTGTTCTGTCTAAAAGTGGGGGAAATGGATTTTTATGTTCCATAGAAAACAGGTGTTTTCCTGGAATACTATGGAGCCCTAAAAAGGAATGAGGTCATGTCCTCTGCAGGGACATGGATCGAACGGGGGGCCATTCTCCTTAGCAAACTAATGCAAAACAGAAAACCAAATACTGCATGTTCTCACTTATAAGTGGAAGCTAAATGATGAGAATATATGGACACATGGAGGGGGGAACACACACTAGGGCCTGTCAGAGGGCAGGGGGTGGGAGGAGAGAGAGGATCAGGAAAAACAGCTGGTAGAGGCTGGGATTAATATCTGGGTAATGGAGTGATCTGTGCAGCAAACCACCATGGCACACATTTACCTATTGTAACAAACCTGTACATCCTGTACATGTATCCCTAAACTAAAATAAAAGTTGAAAAAAAAAAGGAAAATGGGTGTTTTGTCTTACTAGGCCGATGAGAGTCAATTCAGGGAAAAAAAGCCAGCAATTCAAATAATTTATTACTGCCTGTGATTGAGGTTACTTCTTCCTCAGTATCCTTTCTCCATTTTCTTCTTAGAAATAGAACCTTTGGTTTTTAGCTGGAGACATGGCCATCTTAAGGAAAAACTATATTTTCGAGACTCTTTTGCAGCTAGGTATGGACTCATGACTAAGTTCTGTCCAACAGGATGAGAATAAAAGTGTCCTCCCACCACTTCCTTCTTCCAGCTGGATACAAATTGTGATGCAACTTGATACACTTGTGAAAATTCACAGAACTGTACATTTAAAATTGATGAATCTTATTCTTTGTAAATGTAATCATAATAAAGCTGATCAAATATTTTAAAAAATTATTTGTGATGGTCTTAGAGACCTACAAAGAGACTTAGACTCCCACACAATAATAATGGGAAATTTAACACCCCACTGTCAACATTAGACAGATCAATGAGACGGAAAGTTAACAAGGATATCCAGGAATTGAATTCAGCTCTGCACCATGTGGACCTAATAGACATCTACAGAACTCTCCACCCCAAATCTACAGAATATACATTCTTCTCAGCACCACATCACACTTATTCCAAAACTGATCACATAGTTGGAAGTAAAGCACTCCTCAGCAAATGTGAAAGAACAGAAATTATAACAAACTGTCTCTCAGACCACAGTGCAATCAAACTAGAACTCAGGATTAAGAAACTCACTCGAAACTGCTCAACTACATGGAAACTGAACAACCTGTTCCTGAATGACTCCTGGGTACATAACGAAATGAAGGCAGAAATAAAGATGTTCTTGAAACCAATGAGAACAAAGACACAACATGCCAGAATCTCTGGGACACATTTAAAGCAGTTTGTAGAGGGAAATTCACAGCACTAAATACCCACAAGAGAAAGCAGGAAAGATCTAAAATTAACAGCCTAACATCACAATTAAAAGAACTAAAGAAGCAAGTGCAGAAGGCAAGAAATAACTAAGATCAGAGCAGAACTGAAGGAGATAAAGACACAAAAAACCCTTCAAAAAAATCAATGAATCCAGAAGCTGGTTTTTTGAAAAGATCAAAATTGATACACCACTAGCAAGACTAATACAGAAGAAAAGAGAGAAGAATCAGATAGATGCAATAAAAAATGATAAAGGGGTTATCACCACCAATCCCACAGAAATACAAACTACCATCAGAGAATACTATAAACACCTCTATGCAAATAAACTAGAAAATATAGAAGAAATGGATAAATTCCTGGACATATACACCCTCCCAAGACTAAACCAGGAAGAAGTTGAACCCCTGAATAGACCAATAACAAGCTCTAAAATTGAGGCAATAATTGATAGCTTACCAACCAAAAAAAGTCCAGGACCAGATGGATTCACAGACAAATTCTACTAGAGGTAGAAGGAGGAGTTGGTACCATTCCTTCTGAAACTATTCCAATCGACAGAAAAAAAGGGAATCCTCCCTAACTCATTTTATGAGGCCAGCATCATCCTGCTACCAAAGCCTTGCAGAGACACAACAAAAAAAGAGAATTTTAGACCAATATCCCTGATGAACATCAATGAACAACTGGTGCCTACCCAGGGATACTGCGCCTATAGGCCTGAAGCCTGAATCATCAACTTAGTAAATAAAACACTGGAAAGTAACTAACTAAATAAATAAAATGTACATCATGAAAGAATGAGATAACCTTCAAGATATCCCTGCCAATCAGCTCCATAGGAGACAGTGAACTCAGCCACACACCAAGAATGTAACTACTACAAGCAACATCAGGGAAATCCAGCGCACAAAGACATTCTAAAACTAAGGAACCAAGAATCAAATTTGGCTAAAAAAAAAAAAAAAAAAAAAAAAATTAAAGTCTGGTACTTAAGACGGGAAAGCATTTAAATTAGAAAAAAACACTCCAATCAAAAATAAATTACAATTTGAAGAAATAGTCTACTCAAATAAGAAGAAACCAGGAAAGAAATTCTGATAATATGACAAAACAGGGTTCGGTAAGACACCAAAAAGATCGCACTAGCCCATCAGCAATGGATCCAAACAAAGAAGAAATCTCTAAATTGTCAGATAAAGAACTCTGAAAGCTAATTATTAAGCTACTCAAGGAGATATCAGAGAAAGGTTAAAACCAACTTAAAGAAAACTAAAAAAAAAAAAAAAAAAAAAAAAGAAACCGGATATGATAAAAAAAATTTCCAAAGAAACAGATAACATTTTAAAAAATTACAATTTTAGGAAATAAAAGACACACTTAGAGAAATACAAAATACCAGAAAAAGTTTCAACAATAGCCTAGAAAAAGTAGAAGAAAGAACTTCAGAGCTTGAGGAAAAAGCTTTCAAATTAACTTAATGAGACAAAAACAAACAAAAAAAATGAATAAAGTCTCCAAGAAATTTGGGATTATGTTAAACAACCAAACCTAAAAATAATTGGCATTCCTGAGAAAGAAGATAAATCTAAAAGTTTAGAAAACTTATTTGAGGGAAAAATTGAGAAAAAGTTCCCTGGCCTTCCTAGATATCTAGACATCCAAATACAAGAAGCTCAAAGAACTCCTGGGAAATACATCGCAAAAGGATCATCACTGAGGCACATAATCATCAAGTTATATAAAGTCAAGACAAAGTAAAGAATCTTAAGAGCAATCTACAAATTCAATGTATTTCCCATCAAAATACCATAATCATCTTCACATAACTAGAAAAAAAATTCTAAAATTCATATGGAACCAAAAAAGACCCCACATAGCCAAAGCAATAATAAGCAAAAAGAACAAATCTGGAGGCATCACATTAACTGACTTTAAACTATATTACAAGGCTATAGTTACCAAAAGAGCATGATACTGGTATAAAAATAGGCACATAGACAAATGGAACAGAATAGAGAACCCAGAAATGAAGCCAAATACTTACAGACAACTGATCTTTGACAAAGCAAACAAAAAGATAAAGTGGGGAAAGGATACCCTATTCAACAATGGTGCTGACATAATTAGCAAGCCACATGTAGAATGAAACTGGATCCTCATCTCTCACTTATACAAAAATCAACTCGACATGGAACAAAGACTTGTATCTAAGAACTGAAATCATAAAAATTCTAGAAGGTAAAATCAGAAAACCTCTTCTAGATATTGGATTAGGTAAAGACTTAGTGACCAAGAACCCAAAAGCAAATGCAACAAAAACAAAAATGAATATATGTGGCTTAATTAAAGTAAAAATCTCTGCACAAAACACATTCAAAAGCTAGCAGAAGGCAAGAAATAACTCAGATCAGAGCAGAACTGAAGGAGATAGAGACACAAAAAACCCTCCAAAAAATCAATGAATCCAGGAGTTGGTTTTTTGAAAAGATCAACAAAATTGACAGACTGCTAGCAAGACTAATAAAGAAGAAAAGAGAGAGGAATCAAATAGACGCAATAAAAATGATAAAGGGGATATCACCACTGACCCCACAGAATACAACTACCATCAGAGAATACTATAAACACCTCTACGCAAATCAACTAGAAAATCTACAAGAAGTGGATAATTTCCTGGACACTTACACTCTTCCAAGACTAAACCAGGAAGAAGTTGAATCCCTGAATAGACCAATAGCAGGCTCTGAAATGGAGGCAACAATTAATAGCCTACCCACCAAAAAAAGTCCAGGACCAGATGGATTCACAGCTGAATTCTACCAGAGGTACAAGGAGGAGCTGGTACCAGTCCTTCTGAAACTATTCCAATCAATAGAAAAAGAGGAATCCTCCCTAACTCATTTTATGAGGCCAACATCATCCTGATACCAAAGCCTGGCAGAGACACAACAAAAAAAGAGAATTTTAGACCAATATCCCGGATGAACATCGATGCAAAAATCCTCAAGAAAATACTGGCAAACCGGATTCAGCAGCACATCAAAAAGATTATCCACCATGATCAAGTGGGCTTCATCCCTGGGATGCAAGGCTGGTTCGACATTCGCAAATCAATAAACGTAATCCAGCATATAAACAACCAAAGACAAGAACACATGATTATCTCAATAGATGCAGAAAAGGCTTTTGACAAAATTCAACAGCCCTTCATGCTAAAACGCTCAATAAATTCGGTATTGATGGAACGTACCTCAAAATAATAAGAGCTATTTATGACAAACCCACAGCCAATATCATACTGAATGGGCAAAAACTGGAAAATTCCCTTTGAAAACTGGCACAAGACAGGGATGCCCTCTCTCACCACTCCTATTCAACATAGTGTTGGAAGTTCTGGCTAGGGCAATCAGGCAAGAGAAAGAAATAAAAGGTATCCAGTTAGGAAAAGAAGAAGTCAAATTGTCCCTGTTTGCAGACGACATGATCATATATTTAGAAAACCCCATTGTCTCAGCCCAAAATCTCCTTAAGCTGATAAGCAACTTCAGCAAAGTCTCAGGATACAAAATTAATGTGCAGAAATCACAAGCATTCTTATATACCAGTAACAGACAAACAGAGAGCCAAATCAGGAATGAACTTCCACTCACAATTGCTTCAAAGAGAATAAATACCTAGGAATCCAACTTACAAGGGATGTAAAGGACCTCTTCAAGGAGAACTACAAACCACTGCTCAGTGAAATCAAAGAGGACACAACAAATGGAAGAACATACCATGCTCATGGATAGGAAGAATCAATATCGTGAAAATGGCCATACTGCCCAAGGTGATTTATAGATTCAATGCCATCCCCATCAAGCTACCAATGACTTTCTTCACAGAATTGGAAAAAACTGCTTTAAAGTTCATATGGAACCAAAAAAGAGCCCGCATTGCCAAGACAATCCTAAGTCAAAAGGACAAAGCTGGAGGCGTCACGCTACCTGACTTCAAACTATACTACAAGGCTACGGTAACCAAACAGCATGGTACTGGTACCACAACAGAGATATAGACCAATGGAACAGAACAGAGTCCTCAGAAATAATACCACACATCTACAGCCATCTGATCTTTGACAAACCTGAGAGAAACAAGAAATGGGGAAAGGATTCCCTATTTCATAATGGTGCTGGGAAAATTGGCTAGCCATAAGTAGAAAGCTGAAACTGGATCCTTTCCTTACTCCTATATGAAGATTAATTCAAGATGGATTAGAGACTTAAATGTTAGACCTAATATCATAAAAACCCTAGAAGAAAACCTAGGTAGTACCATTCAGGACATAGGCATAGGCAAGGACTTCATGTCTAAAACACCAAAAGCAACGGCAGCAAAAGCCAAAATTGACAAATGGGATCTCATTAAACTAAAGAGCTTCTGCACAGCAAAAGAAACTACCATCAGAGTCAACAGGCAACCTACAGAATGGGAGAAAATTTTTGCAATCTACTCATCTGACAAAGGGCTAATCCGAATCTACAAAGAACTCAAACAAATATACAAGAAAAAACAAACAACCACACCCCATCAAAGTGGGGAAAGGATATGAACAGACATTTCTCAAAAGAAGACATTCATACAGCCAACAGACACATGAAAAAATGCTCATCATCACTCGCCATCAGAGAGATGCAAATCAAAACCACAATGAGATACCATCTCACACCAGTTAGAATGGCAATCACTCAAAAGTCAGGAAACAACAGGTGTTGGAGAGGATGTGGAGAATAGGAACACTTTTACACTGTTGGTGGGATTGTAAACTAGTTCAACCATTATGAAAACAGTATGGCGATTCCTCAAGGATCTAGAACTAGATGTACCATATGACCCAGCCATCCCACTACTGGTATATACCCAAAGGATTATAAATCATGCTGCTATGACACATGCACACGTATGTTTATTGCGGCACTATTCACAATAGCAAAGACTTGGAATCAACCAAATGTCCATCTGTGACAGACTGGATTAAGAAAATGTGGCACATATACACCATGGAATACTATGCAGCCATAAAAAAGGATGAGTTCCTGTCCTTTGTAGGGACATGGATGCAGCTGGAAACCATCATTCTTAGCAAACTATCACAAGAAGAGAAAACCAAACACCGCATGTTCTCACTCATAGGTGGGAACTGAACAATGAGATCACTTGGACTCGGGAAGGGGAACATCACACATCGGGGCCTATCATGGGGAGGGGGAGGGGGGAGGGATTGCATTGGGAGTTATACCTGATATAAATGACGAATTGATGGGTTCTGACGAGTTGATGGGTGCAGCACACCAACATGGCACAAGTATACATGTGTAACAAACCTGCACGTTATGCACATGTACCCTAGAACTTAAAGTATAATAAAAAAATATAAATAAACTAACCATTTTTTAAAATTCAGACATATTTTTGTTTCCTTCTGAATGGATTACTTTGAAGAATCCTATCTCCCCCTTAAAACAAATGGTCAATTTCAGAGGATTTAATGATTGCTTTTTCCCTGCTGAACACATAAGCTGATGCTTTACCAGATATGCCCAAAAGGCCAGATGCAAATTTTGAAACCTCCACCTAGATCCCTTGGTCACATTTTGCTGGGATCTGCCTATCTATGGAAATAATATTTATTTCTTCCACTGTGTTTCTATGGAAATTGTTATCTGTAAAATGCTTGAAAGATGCAAAACTTAAGTATTATTACATGGTTCTGCAGCCAGGATCCTTTATTATATGTTTTTATCAGTACATAATTAAGTAAAATACAATAAATTTAATCTCATGTAGTTATTTCTCTTTTGTTGTATCAATGTATTAATATTTGTAAATGGCCATGAAAACAAAAATGAAAACCTGAATTCCCCTACAATTATAAAGGCAGACAATTAAGGACTCAGCCTTGACCCACAATTACCAAAGGTAATTACTAAAATGTATGGTTCCAGTAAATAAGTGTCTTTCTACAGTTTTACTAAAGGATTCCCCTCAAGAACTTCCCTGTAAACCAGTTCTAAAACACACTCCTTCATCTAGCACATCCTACTCGGAAACTCTGCACTATATTTTTAAACACAAAATGCTTCATGAATCTGAACGGACTGAATTAAAATCAGAATCCCTATAGTATTTCTAAGAAATCCATTATACACCAAAAGCTATCTCACCTGCCATTTCTCATTTAGGGGAAAACAGTATCTCCTTCATTATTATAGTGCTGAGTATCCCCACGTGCCATTAAGGGGGAAACAGACAAGCTGTACTCTTCACATCGCTGAGGGAAGACAGCCTCTCCCAGGAAACTTTGTCCCTCTTTTCTACACAGCCCCTTGGCATTTGTGACTACAGTTTGAAATAAAGTTTAAACCTTATTACAATAAATTGAGGAGCTGTCCAGAGTTTGTGTGTGTTGATCTGCTCCACTTCAAGCTGTTTAATAGATTAAAAAAAAAAAAAAAAAACGTAAAAACAAGTCAAGGCCAGGCACAGTGGCTTACACCTGTAATCCTAGCATTTTGGGAGGCCCAGGCAGGTGGATTGCCTAAGCTCAGGAGTTGGAGACCAGACTGGCTAACACGGTGAAACCCCATCTCTACTAAAATACAAATAGCTGGGCGTGGTGGCAGGTGCCTGTAATATCAGCTACTTGGGAGGCTGAGGCAGGACAATTACTTGAACCGGGGAAGCGGATATTGCAGTGAGCTGAGATCGCACCACTGCACTGCACTCCAGCCTGGGCGACAGAGTGAGTCTCCATCTCAAAACACACACACACACACACACAAACCATCTCAACTGGGGTATGCTTACTTTGTTTTAAAAGAGATCAATCACAGGATTTTTATAATAGCTCCATAAGCACACGTTAAAAATAATTCATTTGAGAAAAAAATTGGTGTTCACCAGTTAACTTCTCAGGAACATTTCTACTGTGTCAGTCTAAATTTATCTGGTAATTGAGATACATCACAGATTGTACAAAAATATAGGACATTGACCAGCACTGGGGAGACTCTGAGTATTCTCACAGTATTTCCTGCAGAAGGACATGACTTCTTAGTGAAATTCCTGTTTCAAACACCCTAAAATGATGTTTATCTTTGAGTAGTTATTGAACCTTTATACAGTAGAACTTGCACACCTACCAAGAAATTCTGTCGTACCTGTGTGGAGATTTTCTCTTGTGTATTGACAGAGCACAGTGATTTTTTTAAAAAGACTTAACATGTTTCCTGTTCCTCCTATTAGATTATAATGCCCCAAAACAACCATCTTGACTCCTGTCTCTTATAGGCATCAACTACCACTTAATAAATAATCTCTATTAGAGAACTTTATTGTAGAAGACGGTCAAGTGGGGAACAATAACCCCAACACTGAGGTGGTTGCTGATACCAAAATGAAGTCCTAAGGCTTAACATGATCCTCGTGTGGTAAATTTGGCAGAGCAAGGGCAAAAAGCTTTGGATTTCATCCCTTGTGTTCTATTTCCTTGTTGAGTGGCCTTGGAAAATCTATTTAACCTCTCTGAATTTCAGACTTCTCGTCTGTATAATCAGGATAATATATACCAGCTACCACCCAGGGCAGGTATAAAGTAAGCACTGACCCAGGTGGGTCTCGATACATAGTAGTTATTCTTATTCCAATGTTTTGAAAATATTTTCACCAAAAGAGAGAGAGAGAAAAAAAGAATTTCCATGTCCTAAAAATCCTCCTAATCAGAACCTTTCATGCTTTCCTTCTTCCTACATACATTCAGGTTAATAGAGGTTTCCTTATGAAAAGTGCAGAAAAGAATGAAAGTAGTTGAGAAGCAGCTGGTTTCTCTCAACTGACTGACTTAGGTAAAAAATGCAATACCATTTTTTGCAGTGGTTATAACAATTCCCCTATTTTCCAATCCTCATTTTGCAAACACTGATTTAAAAAAATACAGTTATCTCTCCTTTAATGCAGCCCTCTATGGATTCTTTAGTTATTTCTCATGTATTCAAGAGAGGCTGGGCCAATCAGATATTCATTGGGCTCTAAGCTTCTTCCCTGACTTGATCCTGGCTCGTTTAGCTTGCAGACTAGACAGTAGTCAGAGCAACAAAAGGTGTTAACTCCAAATAGAAAAATGTGAACTTTTGGTTAACAGCACCAAGTAAGGTTTATAGTTAGATTGAACCCTCAATAAAATGGAGCCTGCTTTGAAAGATTAATTTATCTTTGTTATCCATCCCTCACATTAGTCAAAACATGATGACACATCTCTTCCTCCTGTCTAACATAAGTCTAGAGAAACATAATATTTAGCCATGCTTATGAAATAAGAAAATAACAGAAAACTGAGGATAGGGTGGGGAGGAGGGAGCTTGGTTCGTAATATAATCTGCATTATATTAAGGAGTCCTCAACCAAGAAATGATTATATACTTCTAAGAATACTTCTTAAATTCTTTAAAAATCTCACTAGGTTTGAATCTGACACACCAGATATGATCGCTTTCCAAGTATTTCATCAGTGTTTTTCATCTGTCATGGGACACTGAAATTTGATGAATTTTAAATGAGAGACTATTTGGTACTACCAGCATATAGCAGATAAAATAGCCTCTTTTACCCCAACTCTGTCTCAGAATTGTCTTGAAAAAAATATTTGAAGAGCTCTTACTGAAGTTTGCTTTCCTCATAGAAACAAGAGAGTTATTTATTTAACAAAACTATGCTTCTCAATATAGTGATAAAACCTTTTGCCTGAGTCTGAAAGGGTAAAATAGGAAAGTACCTAGAAATGATTTTAGACTACACACCAGGTTCACCCTGTGATTTTAAAAGGTTCAAATTTTGTTCCAATTTCTGCATTACAAGATTCTGTCATCTTATAATCCTCTCTGTCTTCATTTTAGAGTAATTTATCAGGAAAAATGTTGCATACTAGGAAGCTTATTCAACCAGCCAAGAGAATAAGATAGATGTTCTCCCTTCTCTTGATGAGGAGATGTGGAATTTTAGTGTTCTGACAGATCTAATGATTGAGTTCTCTTGGGTTTTTCAGGTTAAATCAGAAGCAAAGTAGCACATACAAGAGGGCCACCTGAAGGAGGGCATTAAGTCACTGGTAATATAAATAGCTATGGTGAAAAGTTAGAGGTTATCTAAGGACTAGGGACCCAAAGCTCAAGTAAGTCAGACCTGAGACATAGTAAGTATTCAGTAAGTGGTGTGTGTACAGAAGAGACCACTCACTACTAGAGCCAAGTTTTAACAATTTGAAAGAACACATTTACTATTAATAAAAACTAAGAAAATACATATATGAAGACTTGCTTGATAGCCATCGCTCAGAAAATCTTATTTCCCCAAGTATATTTTAGTCATAATTTTAAAAATTGTAAGAAATTTTGTCATTAAAAAGCTCCTCATTCTCTTCTGGATATTTTCAATATACAATAGTCAATCATTACACATTGCATAATGTATCAAAATGTGGCATGTACTCCCAAAATATGTACATCTATTGTGTATCAATAAAAACTTTTTGAGAGAAAAACCTTTATGAAAACCCTCCCTTATAATGAGCCAAAATTTGCTATCTTTATAACTTTTACATATGAATCCTAGCTCAGTCCTTCAGTCCAAAGAAAGCAAGCCCAATTCCACCCCCTCATAACAAACATTTGATGCTTAAATATTTAAAGACAGTTATCTCATCTCCATAAGCCTTCTCACTGTAGGTGAAACAACCTTACTTCTTTCAACCATTTTTCTGTATGACATGGTTTTTAGAGATTATTTGTATCAAACACATTTATTTTGTTCCATAAGGAGTTCTGAAAACATTAAGGTCCATATTATTAAGAGTTTCTTATGCTAATAAAGACAGTATTTTAAGTAAAAGACATATGTATCAGAGATTTCTCAAAGAACTTAAAACACAGCTACCACTCGACCCAACAATCCTATTACTGAGTATATACCCAAGAAAAATAGATCATTCTTATCAAAAAGACACATGCACTTGTATATGTATCACTGCATTATTCACAATAGCAAAGAAATGGAATCAACCCAGGTGCCCATCAATGGTAGACTGGATAAAGAAAATGTGGTATATATGTACCATGCAATACTACGTAGTTATAAAAAGAATGGAATAATGTCTTTTGCAGCAACATAGATGGAACTGGAGGCCATAATCCTAAGCAAATTAATGCAGGAACAGAAGATGAAATACCACATGTTCTCACTTATAAGTGGGAGCTAAAAATTTAGCACACATGGACATAAATATGGGACCAATAGACACTGTGGACTACTAGAGAGTGGAGGGAGGAGGGGTGGGTTAAAAAAGAAAAAACTACTTACCAGATATTATGCTCACTACCTGGGTGGTGGGATCCATACTCCAAACCTCAGCATCACGCAATGTTCTCATGTAACAAACCTGCACATGTATCCCTGTATCTAAAATAAAAGTTGAAATTTTAAAAAGACATATGTAAGCATTTTGATATCTGCTTCAAGCTTTATGAATCACACAACTTAACAACTGTCTTCTACCACCTGATGGCGAGAAGTGTTTGAAAATTACAGGGTCAGTTACTAAAAAGTAAATAAAATGTTGAAACAATTAAAAATATAGAAATATTGAAAAAATCAAAACTACAATCTCAGGCTGACACCTTTCTGACATCACCCAGCCTTTGCACAGGTTTGTACCCTAAATTTCCAATATTAAATATGAGTGGTTTTCAAACTTACCAAAGTGCCAGGGCAACCTTTTCTTCAGTTAGAGTCAATACACTGTACCAGTTACGGGCACTGTCTGAGCTCAAATCCCAGTTTTACCACTTCCTAGCTGTGCAATCTTGAACAAGTTACTTAACCTCTCTGTGCTTTAGCTTACGGAAAATGAGGATAAGAACATCTACCCCACAGGTTTTTTGAGAATCAAAGGATATAGGCCAGGTGCGGTGGCTCATGCCTGTAATCCCGGCTCTTTGGGAGGCCGAGGCGGGTGGATCACCTGAGGTCGAGAGTTCGAGACCAGCCTGACCAACATAGAGAAACCCCATCTCTACTAAAAATACAAAATTAGCCAGGTGTGGTGGCGCATGCCTGTAACCCCAGCTACTCAGGAGGCTGAGGCAGGAGAACCGCTTGAACCCGGGAGGCGGAGGTTGTGGTGAGCCACGATCATGCCATTGCACTCCAGCATGGGCAACAAGAGTGAAACTCCATCACAAAAAAAAAAAAAAAGAAGAAGAAGAAGAAAAGAAAAAAAAAGAAAAGAGATAATATGAGGTGTTGAGAACAATATCTGGCATAAAGTTAAGTATTATGTAGGTGCTAGCTATTATTATAATTCAAATAAAAAATTTACCAGGAAATTAAATGTATGCATAAAAGATAAAATGTGGCCTGCTCTATTTGAAGAAAACGTGCTATAGTCCAAACTACACCACAACCCAATACACCCCATCCCTGCAATCTGCACTAAATGATTTTACGTCTTGGGGTTAAAGAATCGTGTGAATAGAAATTCTAGTCAAGAATAAATCATCTACTACTAATACCACAGAATGAGTTAATTTATCCTGGAAGGGTCAGTCACCTTGGAAGGTACAGAGTGGGGCTCTCATAAAAAAGAAAAAGAAAAAAAAAAACTGAACAAGTTGTTACACACACACACACACACACACACGGATAAAAGGAAGAATCCATCGGGACCATGGTCAAACAACCAGTCAGAACAAGTCTGCAGAGAAGCACTGTAGGGAAATAATGCTGCAGCTGACAATGATGATAGGTAACAATCGTTGAGGGGTTACAATATTTTAAGCAAAAGTTGTTTATATGTGTTTACTTGTCATCACTCACAACAAATCTATGGGGTAAAGGTTTTTATCAACCTGTATCATCCTATTTTACAGATGTGGACAATACGCACAGAGTGATTAACTAAATAACTTGCCTAAAGTTAGATAGCTGGCAAATGGCTAAACTGAAATTCAAACACAGACACTATTGGTCACACACAAACCCAGTATCAGTCGATATCCTGAAGGAGACCAAGGCAAGGAGAGACACAAATCACTGAGAACACCCAATTGTGCTCAGTACTACCCTGATCTTATGTAACAAAGTCATCATACATGTGCGAACTCTGGAACCAGACAGATCTATGTTTAAATTCTTGTTCCATTCCTTACAAGCTGTGGCTGTGTGATCTTGAGCAAGACACTGAATTACTCTGGGCCCCAAGTTGCTCAATGTTGTCTTGAGAAGTAGACATCATGAGTACAAATCACCTAGCACCTTTGCACATACCAAGTTTCAACGAACAATATCATTATTTTTGATACTCTTAATAGTTCAAATTGTGGTATCTATTACCTACCTCCCATCCCAATTTAGAAATTAACATCATCCCCATAGCACAGAAGAGGACACAAATAGACTAAGTAATTTACACAGAACTGACAGCAGGTCAGCCCAAGGCAGGGAGTCAAATCCAAAATTTCCCAATGTCCAATATAATCATTTGCAACTTTCAGCTACCTCTGCCAAATTCTCAAATTGTTCCTCTTCTTAAGTCTGTCTTTCTCACCCAAAGAAGAACGTGAGCACTTGTAACCAATGTCAGATTAAGATTAGAAAGATTTTCTGAGTGACAGGACGATCCTCTTGCATTTTCTGGGGGAGATTGGTTCCTGCCAACCAACTGGCAGGAAAAAAAGGTGACAGTAAGCCGCATAAGTACAAGTATCAGTGGGTGGAGAAATGTCAGAAACAAAGAAAACTCTTTAAAATGTTAAATGCAAACTCATTTACTGGTGGCCACAGATAAGATGGCAGAGTTTACCATTGACAGGGACTGTGACAGTGATGAATGAAAC
Source organism: Trachypithecus francoisi (assembly GCF_009764315.1). Lineage (NCBI taxonomy): Eukaryota > Metazoa > Chordata > Mammalia > Primates > Cercopithecidae > Trachypithecus > Trachypithecus francoisi. The sequence continues at coordinate 31,714,223 of NW_022681471.1, forward strand.
CATTCTGGAACTGTGAAGGAAAGTGGCCTTCTGTGAAGGGGGGCAGGCATCTGAAGAGGAGAGGGAGGATGCTGTAGGCGGAGGAACAGGAAGAGAACCAGAACTAGTTATGTGTGGGCTGAGGCATTTTCAGTGGCAGAACAAAAAATATAGAAATAATGTTGCTTCTGGTACTTAAAAACCCCAGGCAGGCATCAATTCCCACTCACCCCTAGTCCCCCACACTAAAATCAGGGACACTATGGCTTCGAAGGGAGAATGAGGGGGAAGGGATAAATGGATGAGATGCATTTCTACAAATGAAATTAAAGAAAGTCAGTTATCAAATTCCAAAAGGAAGAAAAGGATTCCAACACAGGGCCAGTATAATGGATGATTTAATCAGTGAACACACAAACGACTATCTCTCAGCACTTAAGAACTATTATAGAAGGACTAGAGGAGTTGGAAAGTCATTGTTCTGAGTTCTTTTCACCTCTCAGTTACAAGACAATATACTGCCAGAAATAAACCAAGTCTGAGTCATAGGTGAAATTGAAAGAAAGTGTTGAAACAAAAGGTGAGTTATGGAAATAGGTTTATTTCTCATAAATGAAAATAAAGAATTTTGGTTCACCACATTTCTTTAAAAACTATTGGGGAGAAAGAGAACTCTGCACACTACATTTTTAAATATTTGACTATTTTAGTGAATATAACCATGTGTTTTAAGTTCACTTTCCCTCAACAGAGCTTCAGTATTCATGTTCCTCAAGCAAAGTTGCATTATGCCCTCTGAAATACTCTCATGCACACTGGAAGCATCTATTTGGCTCTTACTGGGTGATAAACATGGATAGTTGGAGAGACCATATCAACAGGCATGAAGTTCGTAAATCCTAATTAAAAAGTGAAGTCACCACTGTAGGCAAGTTAAAAATAAAAGAGGCCCTAAGGCTGAATGTCAAATATAAGAGAAGACAACTCTAAAAACCAAGATAATTTTCATTGACTAGAGTGGTCATGGAACATGTAAGAGAAGATGAGCCTTTAGGAATAGGTCAGATTTCTAGAGGGAGGGAAAAAAAGGAGAAAGACCATTTCAAGATGTGAAGGTCCTTCTACCACAAATTTTTCTTTTTGACTGCGAAATTCCTATCTTGCCAAATTAAAAGAAAAATATCCAAAAGCCCAAGTTTCCTAGGCTTTTCAAAACTCCTTTTAATAGCTTTATTATCTGCCATTTTTCACCTTTTTAAAATTCAAAAATCCATTTATTGGCTCTTAATCTTTTGTTACTTAAGTAGTCCTCAAATCTGAGCACGTATCTGAATCTCATGTTTAGCTTATTAAACAGGCAGCTGCTATATGGCCTCTGATTTCAGCCCAACGAGGTACCTCTCTGGGTGAATTCTGTGGCAAATTTTCAAGGAGGGCCAGATTTTGAGAAACGCTGGTGCTATTCCTATTTAAAAAATATACCCCATAATGTAAGCCTCTTGATAGCACTAAGCCAGAAGGAACTTGGAGAATAAAAATATAGATATTTAAGATGTGACTCCACATCCTCCTCACCACCACCCCCAACCTCCAGCTGTTTTATTCCATGAAACACAGAACAACTGAGTTATAAAAATTATCCCCAACCCCCCGCAAAATTTGGAAACATGCACATTCATATGTAAATACATACATAATTTATAACATAAAGAACATCAAGCAGATATTAAAACTTTGGCTCGGGTTAACTCAAAACCTACAAAGTTTACACAGTTTCAAAGTCCAGCAGAAAAATGTACCCTCTCATCCCAGCCAGGCTAGATGTCTTATCCTAAGCAGCCACCTCAGGGCTATCAATCTAGTAGCAAATAATAAAAGAAAAATATAGCTCTAAATCTGCAAAACCCAATGCATCACATCTTGAACAGCAGAAGCCAGGGACCCATTTCCACCTCCCCTGAAGTTAGAGAAAATAGCTCAGCATTTAACTCATACTGCCTAGGATGCCCAAATAAAGCACAGCTCTGAGCAAGGCACTGACAACCCATTGTCTACGCTATAGAATAAAATGCCTACCTCTTAATCTGACAATCAGATGCCTCCTTCATGTGATCCCCAAACAATCTGAAAAACCATATCTACTGTTGTTTCCACATCCTATACTCCTATCACATTAGACTATTCCCGTTCATTGTACAGACCTGTCCTGGGCTTTTTCCCCTCTATGGCATTTAACATGCTCGTCCCTCTACCAAGAATGCCCACAACTTTTGCCCTTTTTGAAAGGACACAAACACATCACAGCCTTGAGCACATCACATCCCCCCATATGCCTCCATTTCCTGGGCCGGACACAAACACATCACAGCCTTGAGCAATGCCTCCACTTCCTGGGCCCGATACAAACACATTCCTCCGTATATTTCAAAGAAAAACAACACCTGGAGAACCTCCGATAAGGTTAAAACTGTTTGTAAAAGCGCAGGAACCAATAAGAAAGCTGCTAAAAGCATAATTTAAAATGTAAACCAATTGTAATGCCTTGTTCCTCTGTAACCTGACAAGTCCTGTTTACCTCAAGCTATAAAAAGCAAGCGCACGCATTGTTCCGGGCCCTCTTGTATGTTGTAGAACGGAGGGACCAAGTTCCAACTTGTATTAAAGATCCTTGCCGCTTGGCTTTGACTCTGGACTCTGGTGGTCTTCTTCGGGGAATAAACGGTCTGGGCACAACATTTTTACCTATCTTTAGGTGCCTCTATGAAGGCTTCCCTATCCTCTAGCCAAGAGTAATCTTCCTCTCATTAATGCTTCCACCACATTTGGTAGCTCTCTTATAACGTTTAGTGCATTCTGCCTGCTTTATACATGGTCGTGTATGTCTCCTGTCTTGCCTATTAAATTTTAAGCCCCTCGAAGGCAGATGCCATGCCTTATTCTCCATAGCACCTGATGGAGCAATTTACTAGATTAGTGAATTTTTTCATGCTGGCACAGAAAGGGTTAAGCACAGCCTGCTGTGATAACTGACAGATGGTCTGAGAAAACTCTTTCCATTAGTAAAACTGGCATTCCTCCAATAAGGAAAGACTGGATCTGGCTAATTAAAGCACATTTTCTCTAGATACTATAAGATGTGATTCCTTCATTTTTCTCATTTTTCAATAAGAAGCATTTGAAATTTCTGAGAAATGACAGTGTGATTAAAGCAACCAGTTTGATGGTCCAAGCTGTTCCCCATCTATCCTTCACTTCCTTTGCACTAGATTTTATTTAAGCCTCAGACTTACAGTTAAGAGAGCACTCTGGGGTTTAAGGTACAGGACAACCAATCTTGATAGCACTATATTAAAGTATTGCTCTCCATTCTGGTTTAGGCATAATGTAAAAAGAGAACCCCCACATTGATCAGCAGATTTAGTCAAGAAATCCCTCTCCCCACAAGGCTCTCTCATATTATAGAGCCTTCTGGGGAGTCCCAGCCAAGTTAAAAATAGTCTCTCTCTTCAAGGAGTTCACACTCTAGCTAGAGCCCCAGAATCAACACACCCACGTGCTTTTTCTGAAGAGACAAATTAACTGACTACTGACAAATCACCATGGTGCTCAGTGGGCATTGGGTTCCAAGGTGACCCTAAGAAAGCACAGGCTTAATGGACAGCTGCCTACACCATGTGGTACAAGGGTCAAGAAAACTATGTCTCTATGTCAGCCTGCCTCAGTTTCTGAAATTCCATTGTTCCCTAGACGTAAGGTATTAAGGACATCCATTGCAAATGCAAACATTTCATAGAGCCAGGAGTTTAATGAATAATTGCATAACAACTTTTCACAAATATGTATCCCAATGAGAGATCAGGCATCTGTTGAACATGAAGAAAGCTCAAACCTGCTTCTGACAGGCACTTAAGACCACTGCCTTTGCCCTCTCTATACCACTTACCACCATTTGAAATACTTTGGGTGCCCTTAGCTTCCTCCTCAACAAGCTCTCAGTTTAGTGAGGAAGACAAATATGTAAATACATAATTTTAATATAATGGGGTAAGAGACAGATATAGAGGTATTCATAGATCCCATGGAACTGAAGGAATTGGAGGTGCTATCTGAGCTGTATCTTGAAGTATGGACAGAAATTAGCAAATAAAGTTAGAAACAGTTTTCTCAGGAAGAGTAATTTGCCTGGGCAAGGACATGAGAAAGCCTTTTGTATGTAAGTATCACTATTACCATAGCATCAAGTGGGAGGCAGAAAGTAAGAGAAGGTGAGACTGATCATGGCAAGAGACAGATAATGCAAGGCTTTATACATCATGACAAGGAACTTGGATGGACTTGATGCTCATGTCAATAGGGAACACTAAAGAGGAAAATGAGACGATCAGATGTTTGTTGAGGAAGATCAATGGTTGTTCTGTGAAAAGTGGATTAAAGAGAGACAGGACTAAAAGTAGGAAGTGCAATTAACAGGCTGGCTCAATAATTTTCTCTTTGCCTTTATCCCTGTCCTTTCTCTCCTCCCACACTCCCCCTTCTTCTTTTTCTATCTTCTGCCTTCTCACCAGTCAGTGCCTCAGGCCTGCCCTTAGTCCCCGGTGGAAGTGCAGGCAGGTTTCCAAGTTGCAGGGAGAAATTTCCAAGCTTGGGTAGTTTTCTTCATGGAAAAAATTCAACCAACTTGACATCTAGATGCCACCCACAATGACAGCTATAGGGAGAGCTACAGAGAGAGTAGCAAAATTCCTATCTCATTGGAATGTGACTTTGACCTGAAAAAGCTCTTGAAGTCCCTCCTTGGATGCCTGCTCTATTCAGTGTGGCAAAAAAAAAAAAAAAAAAAAGTTCAAATAACTTCTACTATTTGACTGGAGTGATAAAAAAAGTTTAGAACTGAGGCAAATCCATGTTCTGTGTTCATTTACCACAGAAACCCTACTTTCATTTCCTCCTCTATTTTGCAAAGCACTAGTAAATGCTTGACTTTTTCCTTAATAATTCCTTGTCTCCCCTTTTGTTCTAGCAAGCTGCCTGCAAGCAACTCACTGTTTAGCTTGTGCACTTTCCTATCATTGATTTTTCACCTTAGATATCATCTTTAACCACAAAATATCTGAGAAAAATAGCCCAGGCTGAAGGTTAACGTTTTCAATCTACGTAATACCATCACCCGATGATGATCAAAAGGATAATCTTAAAGTGAAGTGGACCTTGGTCCCAGCTCAGTCCACCTGGAGGCATTTCTATCTTACTCTCAAATAAGAGGCTCCAGTGTCTGTCCTTGAGGCTGACCAAACTTAATATAGTGCTTCCCCCAAATAACATAAGCCTCAGGCACAGGGACACTCAAGGCAGAGAAGCCTCAGGTTATGTGATATCATTCTTTTACCTTCACCAATCCTTAGACAGATGGAATCTATTATACTAGGCACATTGAACATGTCTTACCAGATTGTATTAGTGAGGCTGCAAAAGCTAGGAAAGAGAGTGGTTATCTGGATTCCTGTGGAAACAAAAAGCCAACTCAAAACAGTCTCTAGGAAAGTTAGTGAAGCCCAGAGTCCAGTCTTTACTTCAATAAACATTTATTAGGATTTCCTGAGTGCTCAGTAGTGTGCTAAACAAGAGCCCACTTGGGCCCTCAAGTGATTACAGTCTAGTTGATCTGGGAGACAAAACCCATCTATAATAAAATAACTAAAACCTAATTGCCAATCAACTCAAAAGTTGCAAGCAATGTGACATTAAAGCAGGCAAGATGAGATGGTGTTAGAGGAAAGGGGACCCAATCCAGACCCCAAGAGAGGGTTCTTGGATCTCATGCAAGAAAGAATTTAGGGCAAGTCCACAGTGCAAAGTAAAAGCAAATGTATTAAGAAAGTAAAGTGGTGAAAAGACAGCTACTGCATAGACAGGGTAGGATGTTCCCAAAAGTAAGAGGAGGAATGCGTCCACTCTAGGTACAGTGCTCATATATATGGGGAGATGTGCTATGCTACAAGGGCTTGTGATAAAGAATTAATTTTCTTAATTACTATATTTCACAAGAATCAATATTGTTATCTTTAAAGCAAAATTAGGAATGCCTTTGTTCTCCAGATATCAGGATATCTGGAAACTCCAAGTCTGGGTCTGTTTAGAAAACATTATTAATTTATTCCTTTAACCTTAAACATCTTAAGAGGCTAGGAATGCCTGCCTTTCTGGGGATGCAGCCCAACAAGCCCCAGCCTCGTTTTCCTAGCCCTCACTCAAAACGGAGTCGCTCTGGTTCAAACGCCTCTGACAGAGATCCCCCCTCCCTTTACAAGAGGACCCTTAATCCAAAGGGTTGCAGAGGGACAAAGATTCGTCTTCTGTAACTTCATCAGGCTGAATAGGGATGATGATATTCCTGCCTAACTATTAGGGTTTCTTGCATTCAGGGTAGAGAGAAACGCAGTTAGAAAGCGTTGCTATGGCTCAAGCCTGTAATCCCAGCACTTTGGGAGGCCGAGACGGGCGGATCACGAGGTCAGGAGATCGAGACCATCCTGGCTAATACGGTGAAACCCCGTCTCTACTAAAAATACAAAAACTAGCCGGGCGAGGTGGCGGGCGCCTGTAGTCCCAGCTACTTGGGAGGCTGAGGCAGGAGAATGGCGGAAACCCAGGAGGCGGAGCTTGCAGTGAGCTGAGATCTGGCCACTGCACTCCAGTCCGGGCGACAGAGCGAGACTCCACCTCAAAAAAAAAAAAAAAAAGAAAGCGTTGCTATGGTGAAGGTCGTTCATAACTCTGAGTTCCTACAAAAGGTGATATTTCAAAGATTAATAAGTACCCAATTTAAGAAAGCATTGAGTGAGTTTGTCTTGCATTCCCACACAGAGAGTACAACCCCAATATATTCCACAAGAGCAAAGCAAAATAAGTAAAGTCATTCCAAGTAAATGAAACAGAAAGGCCTTCCAAGAACTGGGCAGTTGTAGCAACCAAGCCAATATAGGGTCGACTGATAGCACATCAATGGCAGATATATGAGTGTCGAAAGCTTTCACAGCCTGGGTAATATTATGTGAATAGTCGAAACACACACACAACATTTGGTTTTGATCAAAGCACAAGTTCCCCCGGGCCGCTGTTAAAATGTCCAAAGCCACACAGTTTTGTAAGGCTACCTGCCTAATCTGAGAAGTTTCCTCAGTTAGGAGGGTAAGGGCATGGCATGTATTATGGAAAGGTGCAGCTGTGTGCTTTGCTAAGGCTTCAACTTGTAACTCGATACTGATTGTAGTTGCCTGCAGGGAAAATATAGCCATAGGATAGAATCTCCAAGATGCTTGTTTTTGTTGCCCATGGAGAGCTTTTATAATTTCCCAGTTAGATGACAGAGAGTCCAATTTGGTGAGGATATGTCCTGGGAGATAAGGGCAACCCCACTTACACCTTCTAGTCCAGTTATAAGGTAAGTATGGCCAGCCATGAGTTCCACAAGCTCATAACCATCTCCAAGAAGAAGGGTAGGCACTCATTTTTGGCAAATTATCTTGCCATCCCATCCACATCTGGTCTGTTAGAAGAAGAGTCTGATTACATTGTTGAAATAACAGTCATCCCATATCATGGGTTCCAGTTTGGTGATGACTATTTATTGTGCCTTTCAAAACATAGGGGTACTTTGCCTGATACCTACACTTGAACAGCTAGCATTCACCCAAGTTCATTATGTATAGTATAACCTAAAGTTGGGGTGGAGTTTAGCTGTTTTCTAATTAAAATAAAAAGGTACCTTCTTGTCTTTTCACAGTAGGGGAAGGGGCTAAGGCCCATGTGCCTATATATAATATATGGGAAAAGAGGGGCTAAACCTTTGCCCACTCAGTAAATAAGTTACTCTCCGCATGATTCCAACTTATACCCAAAAGTCGAATGCCAATGCATATCCTTATGTTATCCATCCCTTTCATTTCTTCTGAACAGGAGTTGGAGGTCACTGACTGGCTCATAGGAATAAATGGTATCAGTCTCTTATCTTCCATTGGCCTGTGAGACTGCCACATCAAGGGTTACCTGAGGCTTCTCCAGAGATATGGCTAGTTGTTCGATGGGAGCTGGGGTAGAAAGACTTGACCCAATCACTCTTGGGCTTGCCTGGCTATTTCGGCCATCATTGGTTCAGGTGCCAGTGTCTCCCTTCAGAACTCTGGGAAATCCCTCTTCCAATGACCAGTTTTCTTAGAGTGTGCATACTGATTTATGCCCAAAGCTGTCCAGCTCTGGACTTCCCACCTTTCAGCTTCCCTTTCTCCAGCCAAGAGCCAGGAGGACAATCCCATGTGAGAGGTGAGCGTAAGGCTGCAGCTAAGAGCTGCACCTTGTCGGGGGTCCTTCTTGCTCTTTCTGCTTCTTCTGCTTTGTCCTTGTTATTAAAAATTTTAAATGCCATATCCAAAAGCTGTTCCATAGGAGTTTGGGGACCCATAGCTGCTTTTTGTAGTTTCCTATGGATATTTGGGGCAGACTGGGATATAAAATATACCCCCAAAAGGGTTTGCCCTTCCCTTGAGGAAGGATCAGTGTTAGTATATTTCCTGATTGTCTCAACTAAACACCCTTGAAACAAAGCTGGATTCTTATCTTTACCCTGAGAAACTTCCTTAACCTTTTCAGAGTTAACAGGCTTTTTATACATTTCTTCAAACCTTCCAACAAAAAAGTGACCATATGATCTCTCTTCCCCAAGTCCTCACTGCCCCTTTGATAGTTCCACTCTGGATCTTGATCTGGAATTGCCCCTGCCTGATATATATTATGGTTCGGGTTGCAAGCCAATACCTCATCTTCATGGGCCCTAGCTGTCCCCAAAATGTATTGTTTCTCTTCCACTGTACAATACAGAGACAACAAAATGTACAGATCCTGCCAAGTTTAACTATGGGTCAGAGTTAATGTCTCAAACCCATCTATGAATTTTCCTGGATCTTCAGAGAAATGACCAAACCTCTCTTTACATAGAGTCAAATCAGACCTAGAAAGGGGGACATGTTCCTCTCATAGGCCTTCTTCCTTATTTGCCACTTCTCTAAGTGGACGAAGATTTCCCTTTGGAGGTTGATAGGAGGCTCCACTCTGAGTAGTACTCACTGGGCTAAGTTCCTCACGAGTGGTGGGTAGAGAGTTGGAGTAAATGGGTAAGGAGGAGGGGACAAAGGGTTCTCAATAGAACTTTCAGGTGGACGAGAGGGAGAAAGGACCAACACATCTGAACCTTCAGAGCCAACAGAAGGAGGTTCTTCTCCACCCAAAAATGCCCACTGAACCAGGGAAAGGGGGCTTGCATTAAAGGCTCATTTAGTATGTCTAGTTTTTTTTTTCTTTCTTTCTTCTCATCAAACATGATTCACATTATCTGAATAATGAAAGTGATCCGAGCCATGAATCTTAGATAAACCACAACATGGACTTCGATAAATATGTCAAATAAGGCAAAGGAAATGAAGAGGATTTAGATGGGAATGACCAGAGCAAGCAGGTTTTGGACAATAGCAGGAAGCATAGTTGGTTTGCTCAAATCCAAGAAAGAAGTGTATTTTAGTGTGCAAAATGAAACAAAACAGCAAGGGGAAAAGTCCCCTGATTTCCATCCTACTGCTTCTGGATCACACCTAGTCGGCATAGCAGCAACAAAACATAACCACATCTGTCTAATCCTATTGCTCATAGCTATTAAATACCAAATCTCAATCAGCAATTTTAGAGACAGAGCCTTCAATGCTTTTTGTTCCCAATGTTTCACAAGCAGATGGACGGAAATCAGGAGGCACATAGGAAAAGAGAAAGTTAAAATCTCTAAGATCAGTTAAATAAAGTCTGCTGAAAATGACAGTGAAACAGAGACAGCAGCCAAGAAATTGATTCATGCAGCAAGGAGGACAATGCAGATTAATACAAAAAAAACATAGCCTGTGGTGCTAAACCCATTTTTAGCCAAGAGTGACTTTACCGAGAGGTGCCTCTAACCCCCTAAATCTTAGAAGGGACTCTATCCCTCCTAAGTTGGGCCTCTAACCCAAGGTCATCAAGTGTCCTTGCCTTTTATTAAGAAGGGCCTCTAACCCACTCTGTCTTAAGAGAGGCTCTAACTCCCCTAAGTTGGGCCTCTAACCCAATCCTATTCTTTATCCCGGTACACCACTAGTTACCCAAAGTCATCCAATCAGTGCTGCAGTCTATTTCCTTTGGGTTAGGGGGGTTTCTTCAGTATCACTCCTTCCATGGTTCACCAGAAATATGTTACAGGACCCCAACACTTACCCAAAGGTAGCCGTTGAGTCAGGGTTTCTGTTGCCAGAAATATGTTACAGGAAAGGAGTACAGGAAAGAGAGCGTTCTTCGATCTTGTGCAAGAAAGAACTTAGGGCGAGTTCACAGTGCAAAGTAAAAGCAAGTTTATTGAGAAAGTAAAGTGGTGAAAAAACAGCTACTCCATAGACAGAGTAGGAGGTTCCTGAAAGTAAGAAGAGGAACGCATCCACCCTAGGTACAATGCTTGTATATATGGGGAGATGTGCTGTGCTACAATGGTTTGTGATAAACTATTAATTTTCTTAATTACTGTATTTTGCAAGAATCAGTATTATTGTCTTTAAAGCAAAATTAGGAATTCCTTTTGTTCTCTAGGTATCAGGATATCTGGACACTCCCGAGTCTGGTTCTGTTTAGTAACATTATTAATGTGTTCCCTTAACCTTAAATATCTAGAAGTTAGGAATGCCTGACTTTCTGGGATTGCAGCCCAGCAATCCCCAGCCTCATTTTCCTAGCCCTCACTCAAAATGGAGTTGCTCTGGTTTGGACGCCTTTGACAATGGGATTTAAGAAAAGGCCTTAAAAGGGGTGATTGACTAGGGGACATTGATAAGATTTCAGGGAGAAGAAAAATAACTTTTTTAAAAGCTGCCATTTATTGAGTGCTTGCTATGTTTCAGGCATTATGCCAAGCATGGATTAATTCATTTAACCTTCACAGTATTTCTATATCCCCCATTTTACAGATGAGGATGGGAGGATCAGAGTGCCTAAACTACTTGCTAAAGCTCAGATAGGCTGATATGTAGCAGGGGCAGAAGTCAAATCCAAGTCTGCCTGACTATACAGCCCACATCCATTTAACCACTCTCTTGCCTTGAAAATGATCTTATGCTCCAGGACAGGATGGCTGAGCTGAATGGAAAGACTGAGTTGGAAAAGAGGATTGGAATGGGATTCCAAGTATCTCTGTCTCTTCACTGGTATCAAGGGTGAATACAAACCTGACTCTAAAAACTCCTGAGTCCCCTCTTTCTCCTCTGAGCACACAGGTTCCACTAATTTCCCAGAAGAATGGAAAGCCAGGAATTTGTCCTTCAGTTCTGACAAAGTTAGCACAAGTTTCAAAGAACATAAAGAGAAAATAAAATTTAAGAATTTTTTTCTTCAAGCAACAATTCTGTTTCTATGGAAACATGTAAGGGCAAACTAGGAACTACGGCATAGGCAGGCTTCACCACCGCCCTATGAGCTGCAAAGCTCTTTTTGTCTTTCAAACAAAGGAACCCTATGTATTATAAACAAGCCATTATGGTTGGGCAGCTGGTGGATTGTTGGAAAAGAAGAGATTTAACAATGATGGAATTTTAACAGCTTGAATTCAACAGAGTTCCAGGCCATTTAAATTAGTTTATTTAAATCAGGCCTCTCCTTTGATGATTCAAGTTCCTTTGGCGTATTAACATTAGACTCCTCAGTCTCCAACTACAAGCTACCATGAGATGTGATTATTTAGTGGGAAAAAGGGGGCTAAATTTGCCTGGACTGAACTGCAAACTCCCTATGAAAGAGCCACACGTCAGTTAACCAGAAACCCAAAGAAGTGGAGTTCTCAACTATTTGCATCTACTTTTTACAAAGAAAGTGCCTGATGACAAACAAAGCCAAAAAAAAAAAATCACACAAATTTAGTATAGTGTGTATGTATGGGGAGGAGCTGGGTAATATGTATAGCCATATGACTTTGGGCAACTTCTTTATACTCTCGGTTCCTCAATTTCCTCAGCTATATAACATTTGTTAGCAGAATTAAATAAGATAATTGACATAGGTTGTTTCACACAGTACCTGAAACCTAGTAACAGTAAATCTTAGTATATATTTATCCTCTTTTAGTCTATAAGGTCTCCCAAAACCATCTTCCAAGGGATGTTTGTGTGTGAATCTTTATGTAACCCTCACCTTCTCCATCTCCATTTCCAAGAATAGACAGTGATCTCTGTTAGTCTGAACAATGTTTCTGATGCCTAACAAGGGCTTTCCTTATCACCAAAGATTCTATGACATTACTTTCTGAAGGAGGAAAGAGAGCAGAAACATTTCTAAATATCTGAGAAGGTAAAGCCAAATCAATATTCAGATTCCTTTTCCCTGCATATTTTTAATCTCACTGACCCATATTCCCCCAAATCAACTGATCTTTAGCTTGTGTGTAATATGGACCACATATTTTGTGCCACCTTACCATACTTCCATACGCCAACACAGTATCTATGACAGTGTGCTTGCATTAGGCTCATTGCAGAAACTGACTATGTCAAGGCTGGGCATGGTGGCTCACACCTGTAATCCCAACACTTTCGGAGGTCCAGGCAGGCCAATGACTTGAGGTCAGGAGTTAGCGACCAGCCTGGCCAACATGGTGAAACCCTGTCTGTACTAAAAATACAAAAGAAAAAAAATTAGCTAGGCTTGGGGGTGCGTGCCTATAATACCAGTTACTCAGGAGGCTGAGGCAGGAGAATCACTTGAACCCAGGAGGCAGAGGTTGCAGTGAGCAGAGATCGCACAACTGCACTCCAGCCTGAGTGACAGAGTGAGTCTTCATCTAGAAAAAAAAAAAGAAAAGAAAAGAAACTGACTGTCTGTGAAGTTCTCAATATATAACATCATACCCAATTAGGCAATTAATTGGGCAGCACTTCGTAATGATGAAGCCTGAGGCAAAATTCTTCAAAAGGCAACTTGTTTTCTAGTTTCAAACACCTACTGGACACATTTTTTTTTCGTAGTGTTTTACCTCTTTGTTTTTTCAAGTGGCCAAGGCCCAGAACTTTCTCTCACACCTATTCACACTGAGGTATAGATGACCAATGACAGTTAAAATTGGATTTAAAATAATAGATGGGAGTTTTTCAGGTGAGCTTGCAATATGGCTAAAAGTGTTGCAGGAGATGTAAGATATCATACCATGTAAAGTTCCTCCAAACAAAAAGGAAGCAGACTTACAAGTTCCATTTTTCCAGTGGGAAAATAGGCATAGAGTTACACAAGTTGCTCAGAATTTCTCAGTGAGTCATTCCTACCAATAAGATCTAGAACAAAACTAAATCAGTATGTAGATGATGGCACCTGTTTACCTGATCTTGTATAAGAATTACCAAAATATCTAGCCCAGTGGTCCTCAAGGGCAATTTCAAATGATAAGTTATATAAGTGATATGTTAAGTCATTTAGAGCCATGAAAATCATAGTTCAGATTTCCTTATAAGTTTTCAAACAGAGAAAATATCCCTGGCAGGATGTACCAGATCGTTACATTTTGATTTGAAAGTCTGGAATACAAAGTGTCTTAGCCTGTTTGTGCTGCTATTACAAAATATCACAGACTGGATAATTTATTTAAAGCACACAGGGTTGGTGCCTGATCAGGGATCCCGTCTCTCCTTTCTTGATGGCTCTTTGTTGCTACATCCTTAAGAGGGGATGAATTATGTGCCCTCACATGGAAGAAGGGATGGAAAGGCCAAAAAAAGGGCCCAAGCTAGTTCCCTTCATCTCCTTTATAAGCCACTAATGCATTCATGAGGGCAGAGCCCTCTAACTTAATCATTTCCCCAAAGATTCCACCTCTTAATAGCACCACGATGGGAATTTTGTTTCAAAACGTGAATTTTGAGGGACATTCAGACTATAGCAGAAGAAAAACAAGAAATAGTCTGAAATTGAGACTCCACCTTGTGAGGGAAGCACTAGGCTTGTATGCCTTTCTTTTTTTTTTTTTTTTTTCTTTTTCCTTCCTTTTTTCCTTGCAACAACAAGAAAAGGGGCAAGAAGACAACAAAAGAGAGGATTATTTCACAGTTGGCTCCAGACCAACTCTGACCTGAACTCAGGTCTCTGCAAAGTAATTGTTTGCCCACATACTTTCATTCTTTACAAGTTCCCCAAATCCACTTAATTCAGTTAAAAATATCCAGCTGAGTTTCCATCAGTACTCTCTGTGGAAAGAAGATACCAAATGAAAGTGAAACTGTGCATGTCTGGCCCCATGAAGAGTGAAATATTTGGATAACATATTGGACATTTCAAATACCTTTCATTTTCTGCTGAGGCAGCTGACTTGCTGGGAACATGTTCTTTGAGAGCAAAAAGTTAAGCGCTCTATTCCAAATCCTCAGTGGGGCAGTGAGCTTGACAGAACATCAACTAGAGGAAGCCAATTAGTGTAGCTTTTACCATGACAACCACTGCATCTTCCTAAGATATCAGTGGGGTTCACACACTGAAGGGGGAGAAGAGAGAAGTGTCAGAATGTGCTGACTTTGAAAGACCCCTTTTTGAAATGAGCCAATATTATTCATTTCCTCACAATGTCTGGAAAGGTGAATCATTCCTGTCAATAGCATGACATGCATTTAACTCATGCATGCATAGTTTCTGGATGATAGGAAACATCAGCAAGAGCAGGAATTTGAGGAAAGTACTCTAATTATATGCAGTTTATAAATCAGCTGGATCAGGACACAACAGATCCAAACACATCTCTGCAAATATCACTCAGCTGAGGAGATGGAGAGATTACTGAAGTTTTAATCCATTAATTAAAAGATATTACCTTCATTCATTCTTCATGAATTACTACCTCAGTTGCTTTGCTATATGAATTTTCCCAACTCAAATGCTCTTCTCTCCACTACCCCGCAACACCATTCCAAACAACTCAAGCTCCTATCCTTCCATGAAACCTTTTTTCCAAAGACATTCCAGGTCTCACTGATCAGTCTTTTCTCAGAACTTCTACTAGAGAATCTATCCCACATAGTTGAATGTTGGAGTCTATTCTATTTTATATATTACTTAGTGTATTTATGTCATTATTTCCCAATGTGAACAGAATTTCTTGAAGTACCACACAATATTGAGTTAGGGTAGATACCTAATAACAAATCTACTTGGTGCTTGATTACTTATTATAGAGTTCATAACCTTCATCTAATTTAAGGCTGACTACATGACCTTGAACTTGGTGCCTCTATTATTTCACCAGGAAATAAGACTGCCCTTCTATGTTCTCCTCGGAAAATGAAGGAAGGGGGACACCAGTGGGCAGAAATCTGCTTTCACTGTGGATTTCCTCTCTGCATATTGCTAGAATGATGAAGAAGAAAAGCATGAATCATCATTTGCAGTCCAGTCCCAGAAGGTATTTATAGCTGATTCTAGAAATAATGTTTTCACAACTGTATGCCTTAATTCTATCCTTCCTTTTAGACTCATCTTAGATGTCACTTCCTCCATGATTCTGGCTTCATTTTTTCATCCAAAAGGACTCCCATTCTCTTCTGAACTACCAAAGTATTTTATCATTCCTTCTTTTGTGACATATCACCTTCTGCCATATTCTGCTGTATTTATTTATGTCCTCGTTTTCTCTCCCCTAGTAGATATACAGTGACATAATAGGTACACAATACTAGTAATAGCCAACACCTATTGAGTATGTACTGAGTACGTTATGTACATTATTTGATTTAATCCTCAAAACAATTCTTTTGAGTTGAATACTATTTACACATCTCAAGTTTACAAATTGGAACCTGAGGCTTTAAAAGATTAAGTAATCTACCAAGGATCATCCAACTAACTAGTAAGTGCCATAGGTAAAGTTTGATTTGAGAGCCAATAGTCTTAAACATTATGCTACACTGACTCTTAATAAATGGTGAATGAGGAAAGGAATTGAATGCATTAAATTGCAGAAACTGTCTTACCTGATACAGCCTTTTCAGACAACTATACTTCTTTAGACTATAACCAATCAAGGGCCTGGTGCTAGCCGTTTGTAAAGAATAACAAAACCCAATGTCAAAAACCGGAGATCAAATTATATACTTTCAATAGCACCTGCTGTTCACCCAAGAAAAGATCGTGGGTTTATGTTTTCACTCTATCCTTGATCTGCAAACTACTGAAAGTTCATATCTGAAAATTTTGCATAACTGCCCAGCAGGAATACACTGGCATTTTGGAACTACCCACACTCTTCAGGCTAGGGGATCAAGCTTGAGCAATGTGAGTTCACCAAGCTCAGCTAAAATTGAATTATGAATTATTTTTCATGAAAATACTGCAATAGAATCCACCAACAATGTTTAATCCTAGAGTCAGCATAAGATGGGCTCCACCTGAATATGCACCACATTCAGTCTCTCAAACAGCATAATTTTCATGGACTCAGTCAAAAGTGGTTAGTGACATTGGTCAAAAAATACAAAATTTGCCGGGCGCGGTGGCTCAAGCCTGTAATCCCAGCACTTTGGGAGGCCGAGATGGGCGGATCACGAGGTCAGGAGATCGAGACCATCCTGGCTAACACAGTGAAACCCCGTCTCTACTAAAAAATACAAAAAACTAGCCGGGCGAGGTGGCGGGCGCCTGTAGTCCCAGCTACTTGGGAGGCTGAGGCAGGAGAATGGCATAAACCCGGGAGGCGGAGCTTGCAGTGAGCTGAGATCCGGCCACTGCGCTCCAGCCTGGGCGACAGAGCGAGACTCTGTCTCAAAAAAAAAAAAAAAAAATACAAAATTTTCGTTAGGAGGAGTAAGTTCAAGAGGTCTATTGTACACCATAGTAACTATGAAAATTGCTAAGAATAGATTGTAAGTGTTCTCACTACAAAAAAATAGTATGGAAGATAATGCATTTGTTAATTCGTTTCAATTAGCCATTTCACAAAAATGTATACATATTTTGAAACATCATGTTGTACACCATAAATATGTAGAATTTTCACTTGTCAATTTAAAAAATAATAAAAAGTGGTTAATGACCAAGATTAGACCTACAAATGTGTAGTTTGGTATAAACAAAAACCATACATCAGCCTTTATCTGAAGTTCTCCATACTGACAGGCACACAGCTGACCATGCAGAATATCCCTCTCCATGGCCAACGTGAATAGGAAAGAATGCACATGCAACAGAAAATTACTGGATCAAAATATTAATGGTGCCAAAGTTGAGAAAACTTGGTATAGAGGCATTCTTCACTTTATGAAAACTCAACAGAGCAAAATTCTGAGAGATAAATGCCAATAAATAACAGGTGGTTATTTCCACATCAAAAACCTTTCACCAAAGAGTCCTTTCAAATACCAAAAATTCAATACATTTATGGGTGGTTTATAGATTAATTACAGCTTCTTTCACTTAATAGACATTATTAAAATTTGTATACATTTTGTGCATATTGACCATATATATATCAGTGAAAATTTTAGAAATACAATCCTAGTTAATATACATAAAGCAAACTGTGGATAGAAATCTTCTTGTCAATGATTTCATAATAGAAATAACCACTGTCTCATTTTTGTTTTTTGAACTTAAGTCTTCTTAAAGAAGTCACTTGTAATTGACAGAGAGATGAGCAAGATAAAAATTAAAGCTAACATGTAATAAACCATTGCCAGTCAAAGATGAAGCCCATCTGAAGTGAAAACCCAAGTTATAAAAGAGAGGGTTTGAATCAACATGTACTTCTCAGGAATTGATCAACTTATAGAATGTGGTGCATCTATAGAGCCAACTTTAATTATCTGATATTGTCTTATTTACCCTATGATTCGTCATTACCTGGATGTTTCAGCCAACACAGTCAATGGGATTGTATGTGTGAAACCTGTGATTTCTACATCAACTGGTCAATCAATGAAGAGAAAAATCAGCCAAATTATCTTTTTGCATTATCTAGTTCCTTGACCTCACCTCAGCTTTCCCCAAACGAATCCACACATAACAGTTATTTGACTGGACTTTTTAATGCTTTATCCACTTGTTTCGATTTTGAATAAACATAGACCCCTCATTCCTGAAACATCTACTGCCAGAACCACAGCTTTGCTTCCTTCTTCTTCAAGATGAATTGTATGTTCTATGTACCTGTTATATGCTCAGCACTGTACATAAAAGAAAGCTTAAGCCTAACAGCAAAGAAAAAGCTTATATATATAAGCAATTAAAAGATAATTTGTGATAGTGTATACTCGAGTTTTAAATTGGGTAGTACACACTGTGTTATATGAGTTCAGATTATAAACCAACTTACTGAGTTAGAGTTCCCAAGGAGGTTTTTACGAGCTGGATGTGTTGAAATAAAACTAACATGAGTTAAAATTATAACCCCGCGATTTCTTAGCTACCTGAATTTGAGCAAGTTACTTAACCTTTCTGAAATCCAGTGTCTGTATCTGTTTTAAAATAAAGATAACAATAATATCTTCCCCACTGGGTTTTTATGAGGATTAATCAAGATAATGAAAGTTAAAGAACTTAGCACAGTGCCTGTCACATTTTACAGGGTGGCCACAAGTCCCTGTGCGTGCTAGTTAATTGTTATCCATATGTTCTCCTCCATTAGATAAATTTTACTTTTTCTTTATTCTCCTTGGATATTTCTTCTTGTTAGTGGTTAGAAATCATTTAAGCAGTATCTGAGAGCTATTTTTGGATCTTCAACTGTTGATAGATTCCTTATGCATGAGATTATAAAAGAAAAAATTTTCTCAAAAGAGAGATCATTCAGGTAACTTCTATTTAGCATGCATACAGATTTTGTAGTAATTCTTTAAGTAAACATTAAATGTAATCTATTATTTTATTATCACTGGTTTTTTGTTTGTTTGTTTATTCAGAGCAGAAGAAGGGTAGAAGGAGAAAGGGAAAGAGAAGAGAAGATGGAGGGGAAAGAAAAGGAAAAGGAAGAATTGGAGAAAGATGAAGAATTACCTACACATAAAAAAAATAGGGAAAGTAATCCAGGCAAAGGGTACAACATAAAAATTAAAAAAAAAAAAAAAAAGACACAAAGGCAAGAATGAATAGGTTGAGCATGGACCAGTCTAATCTGATGACAAGAAATATGTTGGCTGTAGTGAGGCGTCTTTTGATGCACACAGAGAATACCAATAGCTACTTGTTACCAAGGAACAACTTCCCTCTTAGGAAGTCAAAACTTTGAAATACCACATGGAAGCTCCCCTATAATTTCAATTGTTTCCCTTTCTTGGCAGCTCCTTTGAATAAGCCAAATGCCCACTGGTTTTGGAAAGTGCATTCAAGACCTGACAGACTTACCACTAGTCCTGGTCAGTAAACTAACTGCCCCATGTACATCTCCTTAGACCTGAGGTCACTGGCTTTCCACTGCTCTAAAGTGAGGCAGGAAAATAGAGTCTGGAGGCAGGGAACATAAGGTCAATTCACACTTCAGCTATGACAGGAAATACCCTCTCCACAGAGTGTAGGCCAAGTAAATTAGTTTGTAACTTTGCTTCATCCTCTCCATTTACATAGGGTGTACTCCCAAGTAACCAATGGAATTCCCTAGAGGGTGTTTAAACTCCCCAAAATTCTGTAATGGGGCCCTTGAGCCCCTATGCTTGGGCCTGCTCCCACACTGTGGAGTGTACTTCCATTTTCAATAAATTCCTTCATTCTTTCCTTGCTTTGCTTGTACATTTTGTCCAATTATTTGTTCAAGACGCCAAGAACCTGGACCCCTTCCACCATTAACATATTTTGGTGACCCAGCCAGGAGGAAGAAGTAAGCTCAAAGTTTGGGATTCATTTTTCTCCCTTTCCTTTCTGCTCTGTACAGGGGCTTTCTCTCTCTCTTTTCCTTTCCAACTTGGGACTTTTGGTGGGCAGCACCTAAACATGGAGACAACTGCAGGTTTCTGGCCATGGCCAGTGAAACTAAGGGGTTTCCATATGGAGAAGCCTGACTGCCACCACCCAGTTTGCTTAAGGAACCTGGGGCTTTTTTTTTTCTTTTATTATTATTATTATTATTATTATTATTATTATTATTATTTTGAGACAGAATCTTGCTCTGTCACGCAGGCTGGAGTGCAACAGTGCGTTCTCAGCTCACTGCAACCTCCACCTCCCAGGTTCAAATGATTCTCCTGTCTCAGCCTCCAGAGTCCTTTCATTCTATTCGGTCTTTCAGTGGCTGTTTATAATTGCCCTGCCCCGAAGGTGGAAGGACTTTTTTTTTTTTTTTTAATCTTTTCCTCGTGTGGTCCCTGGTCCCTATGTGTGGCAGAGCTCAAAGCAAATTTGCACATGTTTCAGGGGACTTAAACCTTCTTTTCCTATGGTAAATTCTTCCCTTATTATACTCAACTGGCTAAGGAACAAAGAAGAACACCCAGCATCCAGTTCTCATTACAGTTCATGGCTATTCTTATAAAGTTCATAGTATGCTCTGGAGGGAAAAACCTGTATGTAGTGCTGGTGCCCACCTAATGTCACAGACATCTGACACTCTAAAATTAGACCCCACAGGAAGATGCTCCAAGTGTTCTGCAAACCTCAACCTGCCCAAAAGGGATGCTCCTGGCAGAGGTTCTGAAGTCTAGTACTAAGCCCCTGCCTAGAATTTTCTCTCATAGCTGCAATGCTGTTTGGCCCCAACATTGTTTGGAATCTGGAATTTACTGTTGAATGGGAAACTGGAATGGCATTGCATGTATCCAGGCTTTTGTGCTGCAGTTCTAAGCAGGAGGCCTGGTTAGTGTGTAACACCTCCTTTTGTACAGTTTGGCCCCACTGCTCTTTGGAGTCTGGGAAGGTTCAGCCTTTAAATATCAAACTCCCATGGAGAATGCATTGTCCAAAATTTTGGTTCACAGCCTTCATTGAATTATCTACTGGGGCAAAGTAAAACTGGCAAGCTTATATTGTTATCTCATGGATAAGGTTCCAAGCTATTGGATCTTCCTTTACTTGTGTGTATACAGGTCTAGATGTGTTTATTTGTATCTACACTTATTGTTATAGGTTGTGTCTACCAAAATTGGCTTACAAGTAAAAGAGCCTCATAAATTAAATAAATAAGTCTAAGCAATTTTCAAGTTCACATGACTTAAAGTATAACTTTACTAAACAAACTAGCTTTAAAATTATTGATGGAATAAAAGTAGAAATGCCTTCAGAATTGTCAGCATACATTTTTTCTGAATTGTATGTTTGTCTTTGCTAGATATTTTAAAATGTCAGTGTTAATTCAAGCTGGGAGGTGCTTGGGGCCAGCCTGCCTCTGGTTCTATTCAAAGTCTCACTGAGATAAATGCATATCTGATTGTATCCTTTGGAAAGCCTAATCAGAAACTCAAAAGAATGCAGCCATTCCTCTCACACCAACATGTGACCTGGAAGCGCCAGCCTCCCTCCCTGCTTCAAGTAGTCCTGCCTTTCCAGACCAAACCAATGTTCATACTATATATATGTTGAGGCCGGGCGCGGTGGCTCAAGCCTGTAATCCCAGCACTTTGGGAGGCCGAGACGGGCGGATCACGTGGTCAGGAGATCGAGACCATCCTGGCTAACACAGTGAAACCCCGTCTCTACTAAAAATACAAAAACTAGCCGGGCGAGGTGGCGGGCGCCTGTAGTCCCAGCTACTGGGGAGGCTGAGGCAGGAGAATGGCGTAAACCCGGGAGGCGGAGCTTGCAGTGAGCTGAGATCTGGCCACCACACTCCAGTCCGGGCGACAGAGCGAGACTCCGCCTCAAAAAAAAAAAAAAAAAAAAAATATATATATATATATGTTGATTGATTTCTCATGTCTCCTTGTTAAAAGTGAAAAATTAAGTACAGCAAATAGGGTAATTGTTTTAGGTAAACTTTTTGTGTAATTTAAAATCTTAAAGTTATTTTGATGCTCATTTAATATCTGGGTCATTTTCAATTAAGAAAGGATTGTAATATGGGGAAGTATGTTTCTAACATTGTGGAGTTGCTTTTATCTATAAATGGCCATATCTAATAGTTCAGTATCTCTTGCTTTTTAAGGTTTCACTAAAGTTTTAGGTTACTAAAGATAAAATTCTAGTTAACACATAATTATGTATACAAATATGCCAGAAAGGGTTACGGTATTAGTGGAAAAAAGATTAATTTTGTCTAATTCAGAAGTTATCTAAAAGTTAGATCAAATTACAGATTTGAAAAGGTTATTTATTAAACAATGTCATAAGGAATCATTAAATAGGTGACAAAGATGTGGAAAAGTCTAAATAATAAAATATTCTTTAAAACCTGGTGGAGAATTGGAGACATTTGGCTAATTAACATTTTCACAGTTGGTCAGGCACAGTGGCTCACGCCTGTAATCCCAATACTTTGGGAGGCCAAGGCAGGCAGATCATTTGAGGTCAGGAGTTCGAGAACAGCCTGACCAACATGGTGAAACTCCATCTCTACAAAAAATACACACACACACAAAAAATAGCCACGCATGGTGGCTCATGCCTATAATCCCATTTACTCAGGAGGATGAGGCAGGAGAATCACTTGAACCCAGGAAGCAGAGGTTGCAGAGAGCCAAGATCACACCACTGCACTACAGCCTGGGCAACAGAGCGAGACTCCATCTCAAAAAGAAACAAACAAAGAATTTCATAGTTAAAGCTCTTAGTCTTGATTAAAGTAAAACAGGAAGTATTGTAAATAAATGCATCGGCAGTTTGGAAATTCTTTAATATAGTTAAGCATAAAGCTGTATTTAGTGTGGAGCCAAATTTCACCTACATAGTTGCATTGCTTCACACTATGTTTATCATTTTGCGTGGATAGTGCTAGAGTACTTATTGGTCATGTGCCCAAAGTGAATTTCTTGATTGCACAGAATGTATAATAATATTGGTGAATTTAGGATATCAAATTGTGAATCAGGAATAAAATATTCATTGTGTGGGTGATATGGTTTGGCTCTGTGTCCCCACCCAAATCTCATCTTGAATTTTACTCCCATAATTTCCATGTATTCTGGGAGAGATCCAGTGAGAGATAATTTGAATCATGGGGGCAATTTCCCCCATACTATTCTTGTGGTAGGGAATAAGCCTCACAACATCTAATGGTTTTTGCTTTTGCATATTCCTCAATTTATCTTGCTGCCACCATATAAGAAGTGACTTTTGCCTCCTGCCATGATTTGGAGGCCTCCCCAGCTATGTGGAACTGTAAGTCCAATTAAACTTCTTTTTTTTTCACATTGTCAGGTATGTCTTTTGTTTGTTTTTGAGATGGAGTCTTGCTCTGTCACCCAGGCTGCAGTGCAGTTGCATGATCTTGGCTCATTGCAACCTCTGCCTCCTCGGTTCAAGTGATTCTCCTGCCACAGCCTCATGAGTAGCTGGGACTACAGGTATGTGCCACCATGCCTGGGTAATTTTCATATTTTTTTGTAGAGATGGGGTTTCACCATGTTGGCCAGGCTGGTCTCAAACTCCTGACCTCAAGTGATCCACCTGCCTCAGCCTCCCAGAGTGCTGGGACTACAGGCATGAGCCACCATGCCCAGCCAGGTATGTCTTCATCAGCAGTGTGAAAATGGACTAATACAGTAAACTGGTACCAATAGAGTGGGGCATTGCTGAAAAGATACCCAAAAATGTGCAAGCGATTTTGGAACTGGGTAATAATCAGAGGTTGGAACAGTTTGGAGGGCTCAGAAGAAGACAGAAAAATGTGGGCAACTTTGGAACTTCCTAGAAACTCGTTGAATGGCTTTGACCAAAGCCTGATAATGATATGGACAATAAGGTCCAGGCTGAAGTGGTCTCAAATGGAGATAAGGGACTTGTTGGGAACTGGAGCAAAGGTGACTCTTGTTATGTTTTAACAATGAGACTGGTGGCATTTTGCCCCTGCCCTAGAGATTTGTGGAACTTTGAACTTGAGAGAGATGATTTAGGGTATCTGGTGGAAGAAATTTCTAAGCAGCAAAGCATTCAGTAGGTGACTTGGATGCTGTTAAAAGCATTTCACTTGAAAAGGGAAACAGAGCATCAAAGTTTGGAAATTTTGCAGCCTGACCATATATTAGAAAAGAAAAACCCATTTCCTGAGGAGAAATTCAAGCCAGCTGCAGTAATGAGGTTAATTCCCCAAGACAATGGGGAAAATGTCTCCAGGGCATGTCAGAGGTCCTCATGGCATCCCCTCCCATCACAAGCCTAGAGGCCTAGGAGGAAATGGTTTCGTGGGCCAGGCCCAGGGTCCCGGTACTGTGTGCAGCCCAGGGACTTGGTGCCCTGCGTCCTAGCTGCTGCAGCCATGACTGAAAGGGGTCAATATAGAGCTCAGGCCATGGCTTCAGAGGGTGCAAGCCCCAAGCCTTGGCAACTTCCATGTGGTGTTGAGCCTGTGGTGCACAGAAGTCAAGAATTGAGGTTTAGGAACCTCTGCCTAGATTTCAGAAGATGTATGGGAATGTCTGGATGCCCAGGCAGAAGTTTTCTGCAGGGGCGGGGAGCTCATGGAGAACCTCTATTAGGGCAGTGCAGAAGGGAAATGTGGGGTTGAAGCTTCCACACAGAGTCCCTACTTGGGCACCGCCTAGTGGAGCTGTGAGAAGAGGGCCACCATCCTCCAAACCCGAGAATATTAGATCCACTGACAGCTTGCACCATGTCCCTGGAAAAACTGCAGACTCTCAATGCCAGCTGGGGAAAGCAGCCAGGAGGGAGGCTGCACCCTGCAAAGTCACAAGGGTGGAGCTACCCAAGACCATGGGAACCCACCACTTTTGCCTCAGCATGACCCAGATGTGAGACATGGTGTCAAAGGAGATTATTTTGGAGCTTTAAGATATGAGTGCCCTGCTGTATTTTGGACTTGCATGGGGCCAGTAGCCCCTTTGTTTTAGCCAATTTCTGTCATTTGGAATGGTTGTATTTACCCAATGCCTTTACCCCCATTGTATCTTGAAAGTAACTAACTTGCTTTTGATTTTACAGGCTCTTAGGTGGAAGGGACTTGCCTTGTTTCATAAAAGACTTTGGACTGTGGACTTCTGAGTTAATGCTGAAATGAGTTAAGACTTTGGGGGGACAGTTGGGAAGGCATAATTGATTTTGAAATGTGAGGACATGAGATTTGGAAGGGCTAGGGACAGAATGATATGGTTTGGTTCTGTGTCCCCACTCAAATCTCATCTTGAATTGTACTCCCATAATTCCTATGTGTTGTGGGAGGGACCAGGTGGGAGATAATTTGAATCATGGGGGCAGTTTCCCCCATACTGTTCTTGAGGTAGTGAATAAATCTCCCAAGATCTGATGTTTTTTGCAGGTGTTTCTGCTTTTGCATCTTCCCCATTTTCTCTTGCTGCCACCATGTAAGAAGTACCTTTAGCTTCCTGCCATGATTCTGAGGCCTCCCCGGCCATGTAGAACCACAGTACAATTAAACCTCTTTTTCTTCCCAATCTTGGGTATGTCTTTATCAGCAGTATGAAAACAGACTAATACAGTGGGTTTTTGGGAGGCGTCCTAGGTAACACTGTAGCCTTCAGGGTGAATTGAGTATAAAAATTTAGGGTTGGTTTCCTGTGTATTTGTTTTTGCTTCTAGTTTTCATTCGTTTGCTGTTTATTCTTTTCTGGTTTTGCTTGTGCGTCCACATATATAAAACCATGATTTTTTTTAGTTCCTAGTGGAAGGCTTTTATTTGGTTCTGTGAATAGTTACTTTGTTTCCTTTGCATTTCTAGCAAGTCATCATTTGTTCCATTTATTTGGAATTCCTAAGCTACCTTATTGAGCTACAAGAATTAATGGAGCACACCAGCTTTCTGTCCTTAAAAACTAACTTTTTGAATTTTAGGCTTCCTGATGCTTTAAGAATGTTGAAAATGTAATCCCAGCACTTTGGGAGGCCGAGACGGGTGGATCACGAGGTCAGGAGATCGAGACCATCTGGGCTAACACGGTGAAACCCCCTCTCTACTAAAAAATACAAAAAACTAGCCGGCGAGGTGGCGGGCGCCTGTAGTCCCAGCTACTCGGGAGGCTGAGGCAGGAGAATGGCATAAACCCAGGAGGCAGAGCTTGCAGTGAGCTGAGATCCGGCCACTGCACTCCAGACTGGGCGACATAGCAAGACTCTGTCTCAGAAAAAAAAAAAAAAAGAACGTTGAAAATAGTCTCATAAATATAATTTTAGTCCTATCTCTTTCTCTGCCTAATTTCTCTAAAATTTATAAACTGTTTGTGAATATATATATATATATATTTTTTTTTTTTTTTTTTTGAGACAGAGTCTCATTCTGTCACCCAGGCTGGAGTGCAGTGGTGCAATCTCGGCTTACTGCCATCTCCACCTCCGGGGTTCACGCCATTCCCCTGCCTCAGCTTCCTGAGTAGCTGGGACTACAGGCACCCACCACCACACCCGGCTAATTTTTTGTATTTTTAGTAGAGACAGGTTTCACCGTGTTAGCCAGGCTTGTCTCAATCTCCTGACCTCATGATCCGTCCCCTTCAGCCTCCCAAAGTGCTGGGATTACAGGCATGAGCCACCACGCTCAGCCCCATGAATATTCTTAATTCAAGGCAATGTGTTTGTTTGCATACAGTCAAGCAGGATCACTAGGACCGCTCAGGGAGAGAGTCTAGACACCTGGCATGCAGGCAAAAGGGTAAGAATTTCTTACCAGTCAGTCTCTGACCTCTTTAACTGTGCCAACTGGTTAAATATATAAAGTGAAAGTCACTGTTTAACTCCTGTGTAAAGTTTTAAATTAATTAGTTTAATAATAATAAGAGCTTAAATTAAATATTTTGTTAGAAAAATAGAAAGTGTAATGCCTTTTAGTTCACGTGACTTTAGCAATCTTTGGGAAATAAAGAGGATTTTAAAGATTATTGGTAAACTACAATGTCTTCAAAATGTAAATATGTGGTCTAAATTATGTTCAAGTATTAGGTTTGCTAAACTGCTTCTTTGGCTTTTGAAAATTGTTTAACTTGCCTGCTTTCCAGTTAGGTAAGTCCTGAGGACATGTGGAGTTGGCCACGCCCCTAGCTATGCTGGAAATAGCCAAACCTTATCAGAACATAACTTACCAGGTTTTACATTAAAGTTAAAATTGCTAAGAGTCACCATTGTAACATGCAATGAAGACTACTAGAAACAATTTTACATGCAAGGTGTGTAAAAGCAGTAGAATGTGGGTTTTTTTGGTAAAGGGTTATAAAAGGTTTTTGCTTCTTTAAAATTTCTGAAACATCATTTTGGCAAAATAAATAATTTATGGTAATATAGAATTCCAAAATCACACTTCAGTTTCAAAATTGTCTTTCCTAATGCCTGGCTTTCTGGATGGATCAAAGGGCCCTTGGAAGCATCCAGAAAGGAGGTAAACAAGATTATCTGACATGTTTAGGTACATGGGATTGCCAAAATGATGTTCAATCTTCTTTAGGTCATATTTTTGTGAATAATATTAATATATGTTCCAAAATTGTATGGGATTTCTAAAATAGTATATGCTATCAATTGTAATTATGATTATTATGTTAAGTTATTGTAAACCACAGAAATAACCAATTTCCTTGTATAAATCTTCTAACCCAAGCAGAACAAAAATTAAATACCAAGAAAATACTTTGTCAGATTTTCATGTTAAACCAGCTGATACTAAAATTGTTTAAAATAATTTATAACCAATGCTTGGTCCCATATTCCTGGAAAAACAATTAAAGCTTCAGGTACATTTGATCACCTGGTCAGCCATTTAAACATTGTATAAAGGGATTTCATTCTATTGTTATTTTCAGTGCATGTTTTCTGGTAGTATAAAAGCTTTCCCATGCAAGAGAGTTGTTATAACAGTAGATTATTATGCTACAGTGTATTTTCACCAGGTAAAGAAAACTTTTTATGGTTTGAATCTTCTGGAAACATCACAGAAAGACTGTCCTTGCCGTCCAGACCACAATAAAACTTGGGGATTTGGGCTTTGGTTCATGGTCTCACAACTAAGAAGGGTCCCTCCACACTCTTGGAACTGTACACCCACTGGAACCCTTAAGGTTAAACTAACCAGGGATATTTCTCCAAAGAAGAAGATGGCATCCTTGATGTGAATATATTTTCCCAAGTTCACAGATTAAGACTTCTATTATCATGAAGCTCTTATCTTTGAAGAATTTCCGTGCTTATGCCTCTATGAACAATAGAAGTGGAAAAGGGGTCTGTTACTTGCACTAATGGGGTGCACTTTTATTTGTGAAGGAGTTTTCAGCCAGCCTTATACATGGATAAGCTTATACTTTGATAGATAAAAGATGAAGGCCCAATGTAGGTAAGAAACTTTAACAGTACATATGTTGCCTCATAATCGGTCAAGAACAACACACTGGATCACTCCTCTTAACCCACATCCTGGGTTATTAATAACTTATTAGGTTATCCTAACTTATTAGGCCCTTTTTCCATGGTTTAAAGTAAAAGAAGCAATGATTAGAAATGCATCCCTCATGATAGGCTCTATAGCAAATTCTACATGAAAGGCTATCGTTACACAACAGCCTTTAAATTCTCTTTAGAAAGTTATGCTATCCTGGCTAACATGGTGAAATGCCGTCTCTACTAAAAAATACGAAAAACTAGCCGGGCGAGGTGGCGGGTGACTGTAGTCCCAGCTACTTGGGAGGCTGAGGCAGGAGAATGGCGTAAACCCGGGAGGCAGAGCTTGCAGTGAGCCGAGATGGCGTCACTGCACTCCAGGCTGGGTGACAGAGCGAGACTCCGTCTCAAAAAAAAAAAAAAAAAAAAAAAGAAAGTTATGCTAAATAATAGAACTGGCTAAACAAAAGTACCTGTGCAGCTGCTGGCACTTGTGGCCTATGGGGAAATACATCAAATGAAGATTATAGAAACTCAACGGTAGGGGACTGACCCAAAAAATTGCTTAGTTAAGCAAATAGACTTTTTATCTAGCTCCTTCTTTAATCTATTTAATTCTAGGTGGTGATCCTGGGTAAGGAGCATACTTCAAACTTCTGGTATTATCCACCCGATAGTCATAATAATAGTCTCCCTGGTGTGCTGTATTCTCTCAAAGCCTTTAAATGCTTGCATGCAGCCATCTCTAGAATGTCAAATGATCTCTCTTCTACTGGAATTACAAAAGCTGAAAGAAATGTGCAACCATGAGGACACCATAACCTATAAGTGGTGTGCTGAGACTGGGAACCCAAAATGATGGAAACTGAGAGTGGCGCTATGGCCCCAAGTTTTGGTCACACTCTCACCTAAGTGAGAACCTGACCAAAAAGGGGGAATTTTTTAAACAAAGTTCTGGGAGGCCATTGTTTTGGACTGAGCTCATGAACTAGGCCCCAACAGACCAAATCAAGCCAAAATGGGGTCGTTTGTGTTCAGACTTTAAGGAAACACATAAGATTCTAGAGCCGACCAGGTTTTGTTTTTTGTCCTGCAAATCTCTATAATGAACATTTCTGACAGCATAGCTATCCACCCACTGAAGTTCCCATTAAATCTTTTAACCAATTCTTTACCTCTCACCTAGAGATCATCAAGTTTCAGATAATCATGCAACGAAGGTTACAGTCAGTTCCAGGTGAAGACACCACCCCTGGTCATCAAGAAGCTATTCTGCTTCCACTACCTAGAGCAGGGTGAGAGTTCCATGATCCTCAATAGGTAGGAACTACACCTCAAGCCAGCATGAAGCAGTTACAGAAAAAAGACCATTGGTCCCTCTGCCTCCCATAAAGATTTATGGGGATTACATCTCTCAGAGGGAAGATGGGGCAGGAAAATAGGGTCTGGAGACAGGGAACATAAGGCCGATTCAAACTTCAGCTATGACAGGAAATATCCTCTCCATAGGGTGTAGGCCAAGTAAATGACTTTGTAACTTTACTTCATCCTCTCCACTTACATTGGGCATACCCAAAGTAACCAATGGAATCCTCTGGAGGGTATTTAAGCTCTGAAAATTCTGTAACGGCGCCCTTGAGCCTCTATGCTTGAACCTGCTCCCACACTGTGGAGTGTACTTTCATTTTCAATAAGTCCCTTCATTCTTTCCTTGCTTGGTTTATATGTTTTGTCCAATTCTTTGTTCCAGATGCCAAGAACCTGGACACCCTCCACTGTTAACAAAAGCAGTGCCACCTGCAATTTCCACCCACAGTAGGCTGGTCCAATTTTTCCTTAGAATGTATTTCAGCTAGATTAAGTCCCTAGCATCCTGGGTAGAAAGCAAGAAGCTAGATTATTTATAATATGCCAGCTAACCCAATATGTCCACCACCTCCAAACCAGCCAACCTGGCAAAAGCTAAGTGTATGAGTTGGTTTCCCCATAATTCAGTATTTCCTTTGAGTTTCAGATATTTTTAAAAAATTTTTTACACAATTATTTTCATATTTTGGCTTCCTTTCCATTCAAATTCCAGCCTCCTGCCACCAGTTATTCCTAAGCATAATAAATTACCCCAAAAGGATTTCATCAGATGTACTGCTGAGAGACAGAGCTGGTGAAGGAATGAGATGGGGGGGATTAAATTTTATAGATAAATTCATTTGAGTTTTTCTCTTGGGGAATCAAGCAGATAATCCCAAATTAATTAAAATCTTTTCCTCAGTTGTGGAAGACAGTGTGGCAACTCCTCAAAGAGGTAGAACCAGAAATAGGTGATTCCTCAAAGAGCTAGAACCAGAAATAGGAAATAGCAATTCCATTACTGGGTATATACCCAAAGGAATACAAATCATTATGTTACAAAGATACATACACATGTATGTTCATTGCAGCTCTATTCACAGTAGCAAGGAAATGGAATCAACCCAAATGTCCATCAATGATAGACTGGATAAAGAAAATGTGGTACCTATACACCATGGAATATTATGCAGCCATAAAACGGAATGGATCATGTCCTTTCAAGGGACATGGATGAAGCTGGAAGCCTTTATCCTCAGCAAACTAAAGCAGGAACAAAAAACCAAACACTGCATGTTCTCACTTATAAGTGGGAGTTGAATGATGGGATCACATGGACATGGGGAGGTGAACAACAAGCACTGGGGCCTGTTGAGGGGTAGGGTTGGGGGAGGGAGAGTATTAGAAAGGATGGCTAATGCACGCTGGGCTTAATACCTAGGTGATGGGTTGATAGGTGCAGTAAACCACTATGGCACATGTATACCTATGCAACAAACCTGCATAGGTTGCATGTGTACCCCAGAACTAATAATAATAATATTTTCCTCAACTTAAAATCCCATGTAAACACAAATTCCCAGCACCTTGACTAGCCTGCACAGAGCAGGTAGTAAGAAAACAGAGCCACCTCCCAGCATAGCCAATCAACACCTATCCACCTTCTCTGTCCTGTCTGATCTCAGTGCTCACTGAGCCACATACATCTCAGAGAGGGACAGCTTGACTCTTCTGAGGGTAGCAGCAGCTTCAGACTCAAAGGGCAACAGAGCTGGTACTTGGCAAATATGTCAGGAAATAAAGTCTCTTTAATACCCTTACCTACTCCCTAACTCATCTGTGCCCCCACCAAATTGCCATCCCACTGTCACCAATGCACTACTCTCTCATAAGATAAAATGGAAGGTATGGGGGCTCTGGAATCATAACAATATGGGTTTGTTCCACAACCTACCCTGTGACCTTAGTCATATTGCTTAATGTCTCTGAGCCTCAGTTTAGGAATCTGTAAAATGGAGATAATACTACCTACTTCATAGGCATCATTATGCCAACTTTTTAAAAGTTCTTAAAATGCTTAGCAAGGGACTTGGCACAGAATATGAAAGCAATACATGATAGCTATTACTACTACAGTCCAAGATCTACACACACACACACACACACACACACACACACAGAAGTCATACCTTCTCTGGAAAGGGTTTCATCATTCATTCATCTGAAAGGCATTTATTGAACACCTACTCCATGCCAAGCATTTTACTGGGCATCAGGAGTGTAGCAATGAATATAACAAACTACCTGACAGAAGCTCACACTCTAAAATTATCATTATCCAATCTTATAATACCGGACATAGCCAGAATCTGAGGGTACAGAAAGCATGATCCAATCCCATGAAAGTGGGGATGGAAATATGGAAAGAGCCAATCAGGGTTATTTGAAGATCAGAACAGCAGGGATTAGTAGACATGCTGCGGCTCCTTAAGCACACAGGGGCTCTGAGATTTGGTCTACACACACATAACTAATTACCAGGAAGTAAAACAAGTCAGTGTTCCACTTGGTAATATAGATCCTGGACTGGTCAGATTTTTTTCTTTTCTTTTCTTTTCTTTTCTTTTTTTTTTTTTGAGATGCAATCTCGCTTTGCTGCCCAGGCTGGAGTGCAGTGGCATGATCTTGGCTCACGCCAAGCTCCGCCTCTTGGATTCACACCAATCTCCTGCCTCAGCCTCCTGAGTAGCTGGGACTACAGGCGTTCGCCACCACGCCCAGCTAATTTTTTTTTTTTTTTTTTTTTGTATTTTTAGCAGAGACAGGGTTTCACCATGTTAGCCAGGATGGTCTCCATCTCCTGACCTCGTGATCTGCCTGCCTTGGCTTCCCAAGTGCTGGGATTACAGGCGTGAGCCACCATGCCCGGCCTGCACTGGTCAGATTGGATGCTGGGATGGGCAGTCTAAACCACAGGTTTAATGTTCCTCAATTTGAGTGATGCTGCATAAAAGCAAGGTCTGATAAAATGTAAATAAACAAATGAGGTTCAATGATATAAGGTCTATAAGTACATACAAAGTGGTATGTGACCAAAGTATCAGTCAGTCGTCAAACATTATTGAACATCTACTATATATAGGTCAGTATATATAGTATTACACTGGGTACTGAGTAAAAAAGGAAACATCTCTCTGCCTTCATGGAGCTCACAGTATAGTGAGGGAGACACATATTAATCTCATGGATAGATAAATAATTACAGACAAGGAAAATTCCATCCAATGGACCTACCCCACTGCCGCCCAGATTCAACCATTCTATATATTATATCCCATTTCCAGTAAAATCTAAGGGGTAAAGGAAAGAGTGATAATTTACAGGGCTACTCTTCTCAGATAATATATGTACATTTTAGGAGTGGCCATCTGGAGACAGTATTTACCCCAAAGGAATGGCTGTGGTGGCAGCATTCCAGGCAGTGTGGCACACTAGTGGAAGCTATATTGTTCAGAGCACCCTTTAGCATGCCTCACAGCATAGCGAGGCCATCTGTTCCAGCCCTAATGTTTCCTAAACGGTTGACAGTGGAGAGATCTCAGCCACGCACATCAAGTGGAAGGAATGAGCATGTTTTCTTGCCCCGTTCCCTTCACAAAAGATAGCTGTTTTTGGGTATGAAAAGAGCAATTTTATTTTGTTGTTCATTCATTTGTCTGTCCATGGATTCATATATTCAAGAAACAATTAGTAAGTCCTTAAAATATGCCAAGCACTTCCAGGCACTAGCGGGGAAAGACATGGTTCCTGACCTCAGGTAGGCTCACAACCTATCAGGAAGGGAGATCATTAAACACACACAGTTGTAACAGTATGATAAATGCTGGAATGGAATAATCACAGAGTGCTGAATATACACAAGAATAAAACACTTGACTGACGCTGTGGGGAAAGCAGGAGCCTGACAAAGCTTCTCAGAGCAAGAAGAATTTGAAGGATTAGTAAGAGTGGGCTACGTAAAGGAGAAACGGCATTTCAGGCATAGAGCACAGCATGGGCAAATGTACAGATATGAGTGACAACACATAATATATATACGAACGGGAGGATCAGACATCCTGGTGCCCAAGACAATACATTATGCAATATACTCTGCATATGTAAAAAGCTGTAGGTTGGGGAGGCCATATGATAAAGTGGAAGCTTGCACGGCCTCTGAAGTCAGAATAGACTCCATAAGTCTGAACCAAAACAAGAGAAGATGACTTGGAGATTTGATTTTGCGTTTTTGAAATCCTAACCACAAAACCTCAAATTTCCAATCCATGCACCCTACTTTCCTACCCAACTCCTGGCCATTCGATTCTATTTATTCTATGTATAGTTATCTTAGGACCGGCTTTACCATTTACTAACTATAGGATCCCGACCACATTGCTTAAATACTCTGAGCCTCACTTTCCTGTCTACAAAACCAGGATTCATTTAAACATTCAGCAAATATTTACATATTAATTTTAATATGCAGAGCCTGACTTTCCTGTCTACAAAACCAGGATTCATTTAAACATTCAGCAAATATTTACATATTAATTTTAGTGTGCCAAGTACTGTGCTAGGATTACCCTAGACTTGCTTTCTGTCCTCACAGAGGCTATAATCTACTAGGAGGGACAGATACTAAACAAAAACATTATGAAAATATTGTGTAGGCTTACCAGTTTTATGAGGGTAGTACAACTCTGATAACAAAGCTTATAAAGACATCACACATGCATATCTGCATGTGCACACATACATACATAAAAAGGTATTGACCCATCTCAATTAACCTATCTCGGTTATGAATATAGATTTTAAAACGCTAAATAAACTCAAACAAATCTAACAGCATATTAAAAGATTAAAATACCATGACAACAAGTAGGAGTAATTCCTCAAATGTCACATCCTTTAATTAGCAATCTGCAGCCATAATATATCCCACATCAATAAAGTAACAAAAATATCTATATGACCATCTGCTGTGATCTGAATGTGTCCCCCCAAATTCATATGCTGAAACTTAATCATCAATGTGATAGTATTAAGAGGTGGGGCCCTTATTTGGTGATTAAGTGATTAGGGCAAAGCCCTCATGAATGGGATTAGTATCTTTATAAAGAGGTTCAAGGGAGTTGTTTTGCCCTTCTGCTATGTGAGGATACAGCATTTGCTCCTTCCATCGTGTGAGAACACAGTGAGAAGGTGCCCTCTGAGAAGCAGAGACAAGCCCTGACCAGACACTGAATCTATTAGCACCTCGATCTTGGACTTCCCAGTCTCCAGATCTGTGTACAATAAATTTATATTCTTTATAGATGTCCCAGTCTAAGGTATTCTGTTATAGCAGCCTGAATGGATAGAGACATCATCTTAGTAGATATAAAAAGGTTTTTTTCAAATTCCACATTGTTTTCCTCATAAAATTTTAATAAACTTGAAACAGAAAGATAATCACTTAACATGACATTTTCATTTCAAACAAATAATCAGCATTACAATTAATAATGCCTAGAGTAGTTATATAAGTAGGAAGACTGTTTTGAGAATTAGAGGTAATATATTTACGGGGTTAGTGTATTGAAGAGGGTTAGTAATCAGTAACTGTTTGTAGTATTTGGTACTATTATTATCATAATTATTGTTAAAACTACAGTACAGGGTGAATTAATGCTGTAGTGTGGCTGAAAATATAGGGATGAAGTCAGATCATGAAGGGCCTTGTGTGCTATACTATAAAGATGAGATTCTATGCTTTATATGAAAGAGGGGGTAAAAGAAGTAGTCACATGAGCATATCTATGTTTAACAAATTATTGTAACTGCTAAGCAGAGGTAGATAAAGGGAAACAAGCATATGATCAGGAAATCTAGGTAATTAGTCACCACAAAATGAACATACAGTAAAGAAAAAAATGGTGGCTTGAAATTGAGTGGTAGCACTGAAGATGGAAATAGATACATTCAGAATACATCTTGGAGGCAAAATATCCATCACTGTCACTCGATAGGACATGGGGGAAAAGAAAATAAATTGGGAAGGGTAGAAGTAGGCAAATTATTCAGGGCATTCTAACAGCAATGGGAAGCCATTAAAAAATTTTAAGCAGGAATTTGATGTGATCAGACTTGTATTTTAGTAAGCTCTTTTGGCTGCTAGGTAGAGAACTGTGGAGAGGAACAGAAGTAGAAGCAAGAAAACCAGTTAAGAGGCTGTGAGGTCAAGGAAATGACACACTCCGATTAGTGCATTACTAGAGCTGGGTAGTCATTTCTTTTAAGAAAAAGAAAAGAAGGCTGGGCACGGTGGCTCACGCCTGTAATCCTAGCATTTTGGGAGGCCAAGGCGGGCAGATCACGAGGTCAAGAGTTCGAGACCAGTCTGGTCAAGATGGTGAAACCCTGTCTCTACTAAAAATACAAAACTTAGCCGGGTGTGGTGGCATGCACCTGTAATCCCAGCTACTCAGGAGGCCGAGGCAGGAGAATTTCTTGAACCCGGGAGGCAGAGGTTGCAGTGAGCCGAGATCACGTCATTGCACTCCAGCCTGGGTGACAGAGCTAGATTCTGTCTCAAATAAATAAATAAATAGAAAAAGAAAAGAAATTCTAAAAGAGAAGTAGGTTTCGGTGGAAGGATCATTTGTATCACTTTGAAGATAGTGTATTTGAAACATCCAAAAGAAGATGTTACACAGACCACTGTTTATATGGGTCAGTAGCTCAGTGTAAAAGCCTAGGCTGGAAATAGAGACAACGGAAATAAGTCATATTGGCTGCAGTAAAGGGGGTAACTTGGAGATTGCAAAGACTGAAGCCCAGATCAGTTTACATTTCATTGATAGAAAAATTAATGTGTTACACCCCAGATAAATATATATATATGGCTCATGCCTGTAGTCCCAGCACTTTGGGAGGTCGAGGCAGGCGGATTACTTGAGGTCAGGAGTTCAAGACCAGCCTGGGCAACATGGTGAAACCCCATCTCTACTAAAAATACAAGAATTAGCTGGACATGGTGGCACATGCCTGTAATCCCAGCTACTTGGGAGGCTGAGGCAGGAGAATCACTTGAGCCCAGGAGGTGGAGGTTGTAGTGAGCCAAGATCGCACCACTGCACTCCAGGCTGTGCCACAGAGTATTACTCCATCTAAAAAATAAAAAACCTAAAATAAAAGGAGTGCCCCATGGTGGCACTCTCCACATACAACCTGTTTCCCAGGGCCTCTAGGTCAAATTACAGTTGTCTTTATACTTTCCTTACTAGAAACAAGGGGTGAAATTGAATTACTGATGCTCTTAGAAAGTTGTGAAGGTAAAAGGCAGAGATGCAACATGCTGGATTGCAAAGCTAGAAAAGTAATTGCAAATTTCCATCCCCTCTAGAGTAGCATCTACCAAACATTTCTAACTTATTAGGCTGAGAGAATTGAGGCTTTGCCAGAAGGCATTCTCTCTTTCCTCCAAGATTCTTTCCTGCCCCAGAGAATTAACATCCCAGTCTCCAGCCAAGCACTAGAATCACAATAGGCAGAGAAGAAACATGGTGGCATCGTCACTTGTGAAAAATTTCAACTTGATGAAAAAGCATAATCAATAAACACCAACACTGAAATGACGGAGATGCTAAAAAGATTTTAAAGTAGTCATTATAAAATGGTTGGAAGAGAAATTATGAACACAATATAAACAAATGAAAAAGTATAATCTGATCAAATAAAGAACATAAAGAAAAACTAACTGAAACATTTAGAACTGAAAATTATAATAATCAAAATAAAAACACCAAATAGTTGGCCTCAACAGCAAAATGGAGGAACCAAAAAATTGTAAGGTTAAATAATAAAAATTACCCAATCTGAACAATAGAGAAAAAAAATAAATGAGACAACAGCAAAAAAGAACCAACCCTTATGGACCTGTGAGACTTAAAATACCTAACATTCATGTGATCGAAGTTCTGGAAGGAAAGTAGCAACAGTGGGGTTGTAAACATATTCAAATAAATAATGGCTAAAACTTTCAAACTGTGGCAAAAGACAAACCTAAAGATTCAAGAAGTTGAGCAAACTGAAAACAAGATGAACTCAAAGATGTCCACACCAAGACATATTGTAGCCAATCTTGTGAAAATTAATGACAAATAAAAAATATTAAAAGCTGTAAGTGAGAGAAGATATTTTACTTATGGGGAAAAACAGTATTAAGTAACAGTGGATTCCTCACCAGAAACCATGAAGGTCAGAAAATGGTCCCATTTTTAAGTGCTGAAAAAAAGAACTGTCATTTATAGTTGCTGAAAAATGTAAGTACTTACGTGTAAATCTAACAAAATACGTACAGGACTTATATGCTGGAAATGCTAATGAAGGAAATCAAATAAGACCTAAATAAAGGGAGAGATACACCATGTTCATGGGTTGGGAGACTCAGCATAGTAAAGATGTCAATTTTCTCTAAATTGATGTACAGGTTTTCTTTGGCTGCCCTAACAAAATACCATAGACTAGGTGGCTTAAACAATAGAAATTTATTTCTCACAGTTCTGGAGACTGGATATCCAAGATCAAGGTGCCAACAGTGTTGGTGTCTGGTGAAGGCTCTCTTCTTGGGTTACAGATGGCCACGTTCTCACTGTGTCCTTACCTGGCAGAGAGACAGAATAAGTGAGGAACAGATATTCCTCTTTTGTAAGGCCACATTCCTATCAAATTATGGCCTATCTTATCTGTTTTTTTGTGGGTATAACACAACATCTAAGTTTAGGTAATTTATAAAGAAAAAAGGTTTATTCAGCTCATGGGTCTGAAGGCTGGGAAGTTCAAGGGCATGGCCCTGGCTTCTGCTGAGACCTTTTGTGCTGCATCATAACACTATGAAGGTTAAAGGGGAAACAGATGCATGCAAACAGGCAAAATCCAAAGGGTTTCTAGCTTTTTAACAACTTACTCTCATGGGAACTAATCCATTCCTATGAGTACTAATATAATCTTGCCAGAAAGAGGACTCTCATGAGACTAGCACCAAGTCATTTATGAGGGATTGGCTCTCATAACCCAAATACCTCCCACTAGGCCCCACCTCCCAAAACCACCACCTTGGGGATCAATTTCAACATAAGTTTTGATGGAGACAAACCATAACCAAAGCATAGCATGGTCCCATCTTTATGACCTAATTTAACCTTAATTATCTCCTAAATACCCTATCTCCAAACACATTGTGGGTTAAGGATTTAACCTATAAATCTGTCAGGGACACAATTCTGTCCATAGCAAGGTTTAGCTCAATTTATATCAAAATTCCAGCAAGACTTTTTTGTGATATAGACAAAATTATTCTAAAATTTATATGAAAAGGCAAAAAACTAGAATAACTAAAATGCTTTTGAAGATAAAGTGAGAAGGATGTGTCTATTAAATATTAAGCCTTACTATATGACTACAGTAATCAAGTCAATGTGATATTGGTGGAAAGCTATACACATAAATCAGTGAAACAGAATAGAGATTCTAGAAATATTGCCCAAAAGAATATGTCCAACTGATTTTTGAAAAAAGTACAAAAGCAATCCAATAGAGGAAGGTAACTTTCATAACAAATGGTGCTAGAGAAATTGGAGATATCTGATAATGGAGTAGAAGTATCTAGAATATACAAAGAATTCTCAAAGCTCTACAGTAAAAATACAAAAGGAGGCTGGGTACAGTGGCTCACGCCTGTAATCCTAGCACTTTGGGAATCCAAGGCAGGCAGATCACTTGAGGTCAGGAGTTCGAAATCAGCCTAGCCAACATGGTAAAACCTCATCTCTACTAAAAATACAAACAATTAGCCAGGCATGGTGGCAGGCGCGTGTAATCACAGCTACTTGGGAGGCTGAGGCAGGAGAATAGCTTGAACCCGGGAGGCGGAGGTTGCAGTGAGCCAAGATCGTGCTGCTGCACTCTAGCTTGGCGACAGAGCAAGACTCCAACAATCAATCAATCAATCAATGGAAACAATCCAATTAGAAAACAGACAAATGACATTTCCCCAAAAAGGATAAATGGATGGCAAATAAGCACATGAAAATATGCTCAGCATCATTAGCTATCAGAGAAATGTAAAATAAAATCAGAAAATATCACTATACACCTCTGAGAATGGCTAAAATGAAAAATAATGACAACAAATGCTAGAGAGGATGTGAAGAAACTGGATGACTCATACACTGCTTGTGGGAACACTAAATGGTTAAAGAATGTATACATATGAAGAAACTCAATTTTATGAAAACTGAAATACTATTCATGTGTTTTACAAAAAAAAAAGAGAGATAATAATCTCAGAATATGGTAGCTCTGTTCTGCAAAAGTTTGGCAGTTTCTTAAAAATCTAACCATGCTACTTCCAGATGACCTAGCAATTGCACTCCTGGGCATTTTTCCCAGAGAAATGAAAACTTACGAATCTGTACACAATGTTAAGAGCAGCTTTATTTGTAATGGCCACAAACTGAATCATGTCAGATGCCATTCAGTGGATGAATGATTAAACAAACTGTGGTATACCCATACCATGGAATACTACTTCTTAGAAATAAAAAAGAAAAAATGGATGTTGGAAGAAACTACTAGAAACTCCTAACAATGGTATACTTTGGGAAGATATTCGAGGAGGGACAGAGAAAATTTCTCTTTTGCACTTTGTATTTTTCTGCACTATCTGGATTTTCAACTTTCTTTCAAACTTTCTACATATATTGCCCTGGCAGCAGTTATTTAGGAGGTGAATTATGAGTGTTTTATTTCTTTGTTTTCTTCTTTGTGTTATGAAAAAGCTAATATATGTGAAGAGAGGGGAAGAGGAGGCCTAGGGGAAGGAGGAGGAAGAAAGAAGGAGAAAGTGGGGACACTGACGTCAGATAGACCTGGGTTTGAATATTGGCTCCATCACTTATTTATAGCTGCTTGATCTTAGGAAATCACTTAACCTTTATGAGCAAATTTCCTTATTTGGATAAAAGAGATAGTAATAGTACTTGACTCATTAGATATTTGTAAGGGTTAATTGAAAAATGTACTTGGCACATGGCAAACCTACAATAAAATAAACTATTTTTATTATCATTATTATTAAGATGAAGACAGAAAAATGATCATGACTGGGCCAAGATTTTATTTTGATTAAATGAGTCAGCCCAGCAACCAGAGAACACAATGAAGTGGGAAGGACAGAGGCCACCTCAACCAGAGATTAACAGGAGATCAGTTAAGCAGGAGTATGTTCTTTCAGCAGTTTTTCAAAAAGTGGTATTAAAAAAAAGGTTACATCCTGCTGACAGGTCTAAGACAAAATCTCAGAGTTACTGAAATATAGTAATTTTTTAAATAGCTTTTTGAGACATAGTTCACATGTCACAAAATTCACCTTTTTAAAGTGTTTTTTTATTTTTTAGAAAATGTACAAGTCTTTGCAATCATCACCACGATCTAATTTCAGAATTATTTCATCATCTCCTAAAGAAACTCTGCACCTATTAGCAATCACTCCTCACTCTCCACAACCCACTCCACCTTCAGGATACCATTAGAGGTAGAATCAATAGAACTTAGTGAGAGATCTATTGTGGAGAGAAAAGAGAGCAGTAAATAATAACTCCCACATTTCTGATGTAAGCAGGTCTGTGGATGGTGGTACCCTTCACAGACATGCTAAAAATAAGAGAGAGGAGGCATTGTGGAAAAAAGATGAGTCCAGGTTTGAGGTGGGACATCCAAGTTAAGCTGCTGAGGAAACATTTGAGATGAGTTATGATACTCTGGAAAGAGATAGGAGCTAAAGATAGAGATTTCAAAATAATATATATGCATATATATATTTGTGTGTATATGCATATGTGTGTATATACGTATATGTATATGTGTATATATACATATGTACACACATATACGTATATACACACATATACGTATATACATATATACACATATACACACATATATGTATATACGTATATACACACATATACGTGTATATACGTATATACATATATACACATATACACACACATACATACACATATATGCATATGCACACATGAGGGGCAAAACAAATTATTTTTTTCCGAGACAGAATTTCGCTCTTAAACCCAGGCTGGAGTGAAGTGGCACGATCTTGGCTCACTGTAACCTCCACTCCCCGGGGTCCCAGCGATTCTCCTGTCTCAGCCTCCTGAGTAGCTGGGATTACAAGCGACCGCCACCACGCCCAGCTAATTTTTGTATTTTTAATAGAGACAGGGTTTCACCATGTTGGCCAGGCTGGTCTTGAACTCCTGACCTCAGGCGATCCACCCACCTCAGCCTCCCAAAGTGCTAGGATTACAGGTGTGAGCCACTGCCCCTGGCCAGGGCCCTCAAAAATTTTATGAAAAATGCATATTAAGATCTAGTTTGAGGGACTAAAAATGATAGAGAAAAAATTAGAAAATATCATATAACAAAAATATTTATTGGATGAAAAAGTTCCATTTAAGCCAGATCTTAATGATTATAAATCTTATTTTGGATCTAGAGACAGTTTGTCCAATACTAGCAAGTGAAAAATCCATCCTGGACAGATCTCTTCTATATATCCACCTATACAGGACAGGAACTTACATGCCTATAACAAGCACCAGGTGAACAAAGTAACCAGAAAAAAATCCTTATAGGTCACATATGCCCCAACAATCATAATGTTTTGCACTGGGACACTCTGGCGTTAGCTGATTGAGCTATGGATGTGATCTAACTGATCTAAGTCAAAGGCACCTATTGCAAACTGGCCTACATAGGAGCCTGGCATGACTGCAACTTCAGCTGTAGAGTCTACTTGGCTTCAAGTTCTGTCTCTGGGGTTGAAGGTAGAAAGGCCTAGCTGTCCTTGATATTAGTCTCAAATACTAAGGAGAGTTTTAGTATTCTTGGTTTCCCTTAATAACTATATATATTTGTCTAGGAAGCGTTTACCTAGGTCTTCTTGAACCTACTATGATAAGATGAGCACTGCTTTGAGAGTCTCATAGATTTGGGTTGTAATTCTAGCTCTATTATTTATTACCCTTAAGCCTATTATTGAACTTCTGTCTGTGACTTATTATTTTCTTTGTAAGATATGTACTTTACAGAGTAGTTTGTGAGGATTAAATGGGACCATATATGTCAAATACTCATTAGGATCCTTTTTTTTTTTATCCTTACATTTACACACTCTCTGTAGATAATGGACGTCTTAAAAATATACTCTCCATTCACAGAAATCTCATTAGCTTTGGTTCTGAAAAGAATACCTTCAATTCTAATCTAAACTCCCCCTAGTTTTCCAGGACTTAGCAACCACCAGACCACTTGATAATTTTACAGATTTGGGTCCTATGTTTCTCTAAGCTTTTCTCTTTCTAGATGGAATGCCTACTTTTAAAGTACATGTAAAATTTTGGTTAAAACGAAATTTGAAAAATGGCTTCTCAGGACATAATCCAACCTCAGTAACTTAAACAAAGCTACACACAGTAATGGCCAGCCTGTAAAGAGACCTCAGGTCCTTGATGGGAACTCTCTTCTTTTCCTTGGGTCTTTGTATTTGGAATATTTACTGCTTTACCAGAGGAAACAATGGATTCGAAAATAAAAAGGTTGTCTTACAAGCTACTTTTTATGCTTTCAGAATTGGAATTTGAAAAATAAATTACAATGACGCTGTTGAGAAGCTGGGAAAAACCCAACACCCTCCAGGAGTTAAAAAGTCTCTGTCCCTTCTTGAATGATCTGCTAAATAAATAGTTCTTACTCTATAACATCAGGAGACACATTACAGTTAAAGGATCCAAATAACTACATTAAACTGCTAACACATAGCTCTATAAAAGGAAAAAAGTAATAAGTATGGCTGTAGAACCCTATTTCTACCATCTCTTCTGGGGAAGATAACTTTTTATGTAAACTCATTTTTTTATTTCTACCACATTGTCTTCCTTTTCCAAACAGGATATAAAATGATTATATCCTCAAGGCACCTCTTGAGATGAGCACTGGGAAAAGCTTCCCTCTGCACAAAAGCCCATCCACCTCTTGAAGAACTCTAAAATTAGAAAGGCATTCTCTTTCATAAAAATGGAAGCAAGGCTACTAACTCAGTTTGAGCAATTCTTCAAGGTAGGCATAACTACTTTTCCTCAGCCTTCTTGAGCTGTGACATTCTGTAAAATATATCAGGTTATCAAGCCTCTAATTGGCCCCTTGGAAAGATCATTTTCTCACTATTAATGTTAGGCTTTAGAATATTCAGTCCTTCATGATTGTATATTTAGAAAACCCCATTGTCTCAGCCCAAAATCTCCTTAAGCTGATAAGCAACTTCAGCAAAGTCTCAGGATACAAAATTAATCTGCAAAAATCACAAGCATTCTTATACACCAGTAACAGACAAATAGAGAGCCAAATCATGAAGGAACTTCCATTCACAATTGCTTCAAAGAGAATAAAATACCTAGGAATCCAACTTACAAGGGATGTAAAGGACCTCTTCAAGGAGAACTACAAACCACTGCTCAGTGAAATAAAAGAGGACACTAACAAATGGAAGAACATACCATGCTCATGGATAGGAAGAATCAATATCATGAAAATGGCCATACTGCCCAAGGTTATTTATAGATTCAATGCCATCCCCATCAAGCTACCAATGAGTTTCTTCACAGAATTGGAAAAAACTGCTTTAAAGTTCATATGGAACCAAAAAAGAGCTCGCATTGCCAAGACAATCCTATGTCATAAGAACAAAGCTGGAGGCATCACGCTACCTGACTTCAAACTATACTACAAGGCTACAGTAACCAAAACAGCATGGTACTGGTACCAAAACAGAGATATAGACCAGTGGAACAGA
Source organism: Trachypithecus francoisi (assembly GCF_009764315.1). Lineage (NCBI taxonomy): Eukaryota > Metazoa > Chordata > Mammalia > Primates > Cercopithecidae > Trachypithecus > Trachypithecus francoisi. The sequence continues at coordinate 31,758,996 of NW_022681471.1, forward strand.
ACAGAGTCCTCAGAAATAATACCACACATCTACAGCCATCTGATCTTTGACAAACCTGAGAGAAACAAGAAATGGGGAAAGGATTCCCTATTTCATAAATGGTGCTGGGAAAATTGGCTAGCCATAAGTAGAAAGCTGAAACTGGATCCTTTCCTTACTCCTTATACGAAGATTAATTCAAGATGGATTAGAGACTTAAATGTTAGACCTAATACCATAAAAACCCTACAAGAAAACCTAGGTAGTACCATTCAGGATATAGGCATGGGCAAGGACTTCATGTCTAAAACACCAAAAGCAACGGCAGCAAAAGCCAAAATTGACAAATGGGATCTCATTAAACTAAAGAGCTTCTGCACAGCAAAAGAAACTACCATCAGAGTGAACAGGCAACCTACAGAATGGGAGAAAATTTTTGCAATCTACTCATCTGACAAAGGGCTAATATCCAGAATCTACAAAGAACTCAAAAAAATATACAAGAAAAAAAAAACAACCCCATCAAAAAGTGGGCAAAGGATATGAACAGACATTTCTCAAAAGAAGACATTCGTACAGCCAACAGACACATGAAAAAATGCTCATCATCACTGGCCATCAGAGAGATGCAAATCAAAACCACAATGAGATACCATCTCACACCAGTTAGAATGGCAATCATTCAAAAGTCAGGAAACAAGAAGGGCTGGAGAGGATGTGGAGAAATAGGAACACTTTTACACTGTTGGTGGGATTGTAAACTAGTTCAACCATTATGGAAAACAGTATGGCAATTCCTCAAGGATCTAGAACTAGATATACCATATGACCCAGCCATCCCACTACTGGGTATATACCCAAAGGATTATAAATCATGCTGCTATAAAGACACATGCACACGTATGTTTATTGTGGCACTATTCACAATAGCAAAGACTTGGAATCAACCCAAATGTCCATTTGTGACAGACTGGATTAAGAAAATGTGGCACATATACACCATGGAATATTATGCAGCCATAAAAAAGGATGAGTTTGCGTCCTTTGTAGGGACATGGATGCAGCTGGAAACCATCATTCTTAGCAAACTATCACAAGAACAGAAAACCAAACACCGCATGTTCTCACTCATAGGTGGGAACTGAACAATGAGATCACCTGGACTCGGGAAGGGGAACATCACACATCAGGGCCTATCATGGGGAGGGGGGAGGGGGGAGGGATTGCATTGGGAGTTATACCTGATATAAATGATGAATTGATGGGTGCTGACGAGTTGATGGGTGCAGCACACCAACATGGCACAAGTATACATATGTAACAAACCTGCACGTTATGCACATGTACCCTAGAACTTAAAGTATAATAAAAAAATAAAATAAATTTTAAAAAAAAAGAATATTCAGTCCTTTCAGGACTTCCTTATCAGAAGGCATTAGGTTCTGTTTCCTTGACTTCTTTGCCTGCACAATGCCCACTGTGTTTTTGGAAAACTGAGAATTCTTTACTCTTTCTTTTCTTTCTTTTTTTTTGAGACAGAGTTTTGCTCTTGTCGCCCAGGCTAGAGTGCAATGGGGCAATCTCAGCTCACTGCAACCTCCGCCTCCCGGGTTCAAGCAATTCTACTGCCTCAGCCTCCTGAGTAGCTGGGATTACAGGCGCCTGCCACTACACCCAGCTAATTTTTGTATTTTTACTAGAGACAGGGTTTCACCACATTGGCCAGGCTGGTCTCAAATCCTGACCTCGTGATCTGTCCCCCTTGGCCTCCCAAAGTGCTGGGATTACAGGGATGAGCCACCGCGACCGGCCACTCTTTACTCTTTCAACTGGGTCATTTTAATTTCTCTTATGTATTTAAGTTACACCCAAAAATTTGGCTGGAGAGGCAGCACTGCGTAGTGGATAAAGGGCTGACCTAGAAGTCACAGGGTGGGGTCCTACTCTGAGTTTTCTGTTTACCAACCACACGACCATAGAGAGTAGTTTAATACACCTGAGTTCTCTCAACTATAAAATGGGAACAATTAAAACAACAACAACAAACAGCATTATATCCACTTCACAGGCTAATTGTAAGGACCAAATAAGATTATGCAATAATAATGATTACATTTGCAAAGTATTTACAGTTTACAGAAAGCTCTTTCACATGTATTAGTTCATGTAATTCTGTAGGAGCACTATAAAAATTATAAAGGGCTATGTTAGGCATTGTGACAATTACATGCATGGAATTTCTCTCAAATCAGCCAGACCCAAAAGCAGAGTAAACTTCTTTAACTGTTTACAGCATTTCTTCCAATTTGTATATATAACCCTATTTATTAAACTTTAATTCCTTGTAATGTCATGTTTTCTTTTAATATATTTCTAGAATGTAAAAACCATACCCTTCTATGAGAAGAAAGCTACATTCAAATCTGTCCATTAAAACAGCTCAGATTCTAACTTGCTCAGTTATTTGCTTTGTTTTATATATTTATTGTTTTATTTAATTGTAGCACATAAGTAGGCTTTATGATATGATTTATAAAAGAGACCATGCCAAAAAATGTAAACCCACCTCATTGCTTCTTAGGTAAGAATAACATTAATAATCATGGTAATAGTTTTATATCAATAATCACCTTTGAAAACTGCTGTGGTAGTCATTAGGACTGCTCCACAAATACCTACATTTCTCCTCCTTCCCAGCATTATAGTGAGATTCCATTCCAGGCTTGACCCCAAGTCCCACCCCTCAACACACACTTGTTAGGTATCTCCATGTGACTGGCTTTGGCCAACAATGCCTGAGTGGAAATGACATATGTCACTTATGGGTAGAAGCTTTAAGAGCCAATGAGTAATATATCACAAACTCTCTTCTTCCCCTCTGTCAAGGTGACCAGCAATGCTAGTAATAGCATTTGCTCTGTCAGCCTGAATCCTGGAGTGATGATGACATGAATCAGACCTTCAGGCAACCAAAAATCTGTAGCAAGAACAGGAAATAAACCTTTGTTATTTTAAGCAATAAGTTTCAAAGTTGTTTGTTCCTGCAACATAATGACCCATCCTGAATAACATAGTTTTAATGGTTACGATCTTGGGCTATAAAGTCAAAAAATCAAATTTACATCCCAGTTTAGATGTAGAATCTTTTTGTTTTGTTTTGTTTTTTTGAGACAGAGTCTTGCCCTGTCACCCGGGCTGGAGTGCACAGGTGCAATCTCAGCTCACTGCAAGCTCTGCCTCCCAGGTTCATGCCATTCTCCTGCCCCAGCCTCCCGAGTAGTTGGGACTACAGGCACCCGCCACCACACCTGGCTAATTTTTTTGTATTTTTAGTAGAGATGGGGTTTCACCGTGTTAGCCAGGATGGTCTTGATCTCCCGACCTTATAATCTGCCTGCCTCGGCCTCCAAAAGTGCTGGGATTACAGGCGTGAGCCACTGCACCCGGCCTTAGATGTACAATCTTAAATAAGTTATAGAATCTCACTGAGCCTTAGTTTCCTGATTTATAAAGTGGGAAAAAAACAGTACCTACTACATAGGGTTATTTTGAGGTATGTACAGGCATACCTCATTTTTTTGTGCTTCACAAATACTGCGTTGGGTTTCTTTTTTAAAATAAATTGAAAGTTTGTGGCACCCTCATATAGAACAAGTCTATCGGCACCATTTTTCCAACAGCGTGTGCTCACTTTGTATCTCTGTGTCACATTTTGGTAATTCTCCCAATATTTCAAACTTTTCGTATCTTTTATGGTGATCTGTGATCAATGATCTTTGTTGTTACTACTGTAATTGTTTTGGGGTGCAATGAATCAAGTCTATATAAGATGGTGAACTTAATTGATAAATGTTGTGTGTATTCTGACTGCTCCACCAACTGGCCATTCCCTCATTTCTCTCCCTGTCCCTGGCACTCCCTATTCCCTGAGACATAAAAATATTGAAATTAAGCCAATTAATAAGTCTACAATGGCCTCTAAGTGTTCAAGTGAAAGGGCTGTACCTCTCTTACTTTAAATCAAAAGTTATAAATAATTAATCTTAGTGAGGAAGGCACATGGAAGGCTGACACAGGCCAAATGCTAGGCCTCTTGTACCAAAGTTAGTCAAGTTGTGAATGCAAAGGAAAGGTTCTTGAAGAAAATTAAAAGTGCTACTCCAGTGAACACACAAATGACAGGAATGCAAAACAGCCTTATTGCTCATATGGAGAAAGTATGAGTGGTCTGGATACAAAGTAACCAGTCACAACATTCTCTTCAGCCAAAGCCAAATCTAGAGAAAGGCCCAAACTCCCTTCAGAAGTTCTATGAAGGCTGAGAAAGGTGAGGAAGCTGCAGAAGAAATGTTGGAAGCTAGCAGAGGTTGGTTCATGATGATTGGGAAAGAAGCCATCTTCGTGATACAAAAGTGCAAGGTGAAGCTGCAAGTGCTGATATAAAAAGTGCAGCAAGTAATTCAGAAAATCCAGCTAAAGTAAATACTGAAGTTGGCTACACTGAACAGAAGATTTTAAATATAGACAAAACAGCCTTTCATCGGCAGAACATGCCATCTACGACTTTTATAGCTAAAAGGAAAAGTCAATGCCTGGCTTCAAAGCTTCAAAGGACAGGCTGACTCTCTTGTTACGGGCTAGTGTAGCTGGTGACTTTGACGCCAAAGTTCATTTACCATTCTGAAAATCCTAGGGCCCTTAAGAATTATACTAAATCTGCCTGTGCTCTATAAATGAAACAACAAAGCCAGGATGACAGTACATCTGTTTACAGCATGGTTTTCTGAATGTGTTAAGCCCACTGTTGATGCCTACTGCTCAAGAAAAAAAGATTCCTTTGAAAATATTACTGTTTATTGAGACATGCACTTAGTCACCCAAGAGCTCTGATGGAGATGTACAAGGAGATTATTGTTGTTTTCATGCCTGGTAACACAATAGCTATTCTTCAGCCCATGGACCAAGGAGTAATTTCAATTTTAAGTCTTATTGTTTAAGAAATGCATTTCATTAGGCTGTAGCTGCCATAGATAGTGATTCCTCTGATGGATTTTGGCAAAGTCAATTGAAAACTTTCTGGGAAGGATTCACCACTCTAGATGCCATTAAGAACATTTGTGATTCATGGAAGGAGGTCAAAATACCAAGATTAACAGTCTGGAAGAAGTTGATTCCAACACCCTACGGATGACTTTGAGGGGTTCAAGATTTCATGGGGGAAAATAACCACAGATGTAGTGGAAATAGCAAGGGAACCACAATTAGAAGTGAAGCCTGAAGATGTGACTGAATTTCTGCAATCACATGATAAAACTTGAATGAATAAGAAGTTGCTTTTTGTGGATGAGTAAAGAAAGTGGTCTCTTGAGATGAAATGTGCTCCTGATGAAGAAGTTGTGAACATTGCTGAAATAATGAAACATTTAGAATATCAAATACATTTAATTGATAAAGCAGCAGCAAGGTTTGAGAGGACTGACTTCAATTTTGAAGAAAAGTTCTACTATGAGTAAAATGTTATTAATCAGCATCTACAGAGAAAACTTTTTTGAAGAGTCAATGTGGCAAACTTCATTCTTGTTTTATTTTAATAAATTACCATAGTCACCCCAATCTTCAGCAACCACCAATCAGTCAGCAGCTGTCAATAAAGAGGCAAGGCCCTCTGCCAGCAAAATGATTACAACTTGCTGAAGGCTCAGATAATCACTAGCATTTTTTAGCAATAAAGTATTTTTAAGACATGTACATTTTTAGATATAATGATATTACACACTTAATGGACTACAGTACAGTGTAAACATAACTTTTATATGCACCGGGAAACCAAAAACTTTGTGTGACTTGCTTTATTGTGACATTCACTTTATTAAGGTGGTCTGGAACTCAACCCTCAACATCTCTGAGGTATGCCTGTATGTCTATAAAAAGTGTGTGGCACACAGTAAGTGCTCAGTCAATATTTATCATATGAGTCCCATAATAATCTAATCTTCTATGGTAAAAAATACTATTCTGATATAAAGATAGAAACTAGAAGCCAACAAAGAAAACAGAAGTAATATGCCAAGTTTACATACTTGTACTATCCATATGATAACTGCATATTAGATATTCAGAAGAAATAAACCTTTCCTGGTGCTAAGGCTGAAAGAAAAATATTCTCTGTAGATTTTAATACAGAGACACTAACTAGAGAAGTAAAACTCCGCTCAGCCTACCATTCTTGGATCTGTTTCATCAGAATTACCAGGAGTGTTTGTTAACAATACATATTCCCAGGTAATACCTCAGATCTGTAGTTTACAAACACTTAAGATAATTTTGCTGTGCATTGAGGCCTTGGAAATACAAAATTTTGATAAAATAAATCAAAGAAGACTTAAATAAATGGAGAGACATAAAATGTTCTTGGATTTAAAGACTCCACAAAAGGTCTTTAGATGAAAGAGTGTTTAGATGTTTAATTCTCTCCTAAGTAATAAATTAATGAAACCCCACTAGGTCTTTTGTAGATATAGACAAGCTGATTCTAAAATTATGTGAAAAGGCAAAGGACTAAAGTAGCCAAAGATATTTTGGAGAAAAAACAAATTTAGAAGACTCATACAACCCAAATTTAAGACATGCTATAAAACCAAAATATTGGCTGGGCGCGGTGGCTCACGCCTGTAATCCCAGCACTTTGGGAGGCTGAGGTGGGAAGATCATGAGGTCAGGAGATCGAGACCATCCTGGTTAACACAGTGAAACCCCGTCTCTACTAAAAATACAAAAAATTAGCCAGGTGTGGTGGCGGGTGCCTATAGTCCCAGCTACTCAGGAGGCTGAGGCAGGAGAATGGCGTGAACCCAGGAGGTGGAGTTTGCAATGAGCTGAGATTGCACCACTACACTCCAGCCTGGGCAACAGAACGAGACTCTCTCTCCAAAAAAAAAAAAAAAAAAAAAGAACTAAAATATTAACATTGGTATCGGCAAAAAGATAAATATATAGCTCAATGAAAGAAAACAGATAATCCAGAATTCGATTCATGTGCATATGGTAAATTGATTTTAATAAAGGTGAAGATTCCGTTTAATGGGGACAATACTGTCTTTTCAAAATAATGATGCTGACAAAGTCTCAAAGAGATATTTGTACTCCTATGTTCATAGCAGAATCATTTGCAATAGCTACAAGGTAGAAGCAACCCACATGTCTATTGATAGATGAATGGATAAACAAAATGTGATATATTCATACAATATTATTTTAAGGGTGAATATTATTCAGCCTCAAAAAGGAAAGAAATTCTGATACATGATGCAATATGGATGAATCTGAGGACGTTACATTAAGTAAAATAAGCCAGTCAGAAAAAGACATTATTGTACAATTCCACTTATAAGAGGTATCTAGAGAAGTCAATTTCATAGAAACAGAAAGCAGAATGGTGGCTGCCAAGAGCTTGTAGACAAGGGCAAATGGGGAGTTGTTGTTTAAAGGGCATAGAGTTTCAGTTTTGCAAGATGAAAAAGTTCTAGAAATTGGTAAAACAATAATGTGAATATAATTAATACTACTGGACTGTATACTTATAAATGGTTAAAACAGTAAATTTTATGTTATATGTTTTTGCCACAATGTAAGATTTTTAATAAAGATAAATAGTGCCAGAAAAACTACAGAGAAAGTAGATTAGTGGTTTCCCAGAGCAGGTTTATGGGTCAATGGAGATAACAGTAAATATATATAGATATGATCATATTGGGGTGATAAAAAAGGTTCTAAAACTGATTCATGATGATGGTTGTAGAACTTGGTAAATTTGGTTCTAAAATATCATTGAATTGTATGCTTTAAAAGAGCGAATTGGCCGGGCGCGGTGGCTCAAGCCTGTAATCTCAGCACTTTGGGAGGCCGAGACGGGCGGATCACAAGGTCAGGAGATCGAGACCATCCTGGCTAACACGGTGAAACCCCGTCTCTACTAAAAAATACAAAAAGCTAGCCGGGCGAGGTGGCGGGCGCCTGTAGTCCCAGCTACTCGGGAGGCTGAGGCAGGAGAATGGCGTAAACCGGGAGGCGGAGCTTGCAGTGAGCTGAGATCCGGCCACTGCACTCCAGCCTGGGCGACAGAGCCAGACTCCGTCTCAAAAAAAAAAAAAAAAAAGAGCAAATTACATCATATACAAAATATGCCTCAATAACGTTATTAAAATTATTCAGGGACACTATTGCTAAGTAATTTTATATCTGTTTTTTGTTATTATAAATTGTTCTTAGATATGATACCAAAAATATAATCTATGAAAGAAAGTCTACTTTATTGAATTTAAAGCTGATAATAGTGTGTTTGAGAATAAAAAAGATAAGCTACAAACTAAGATAAAAAGTGCAAATCTCGGCTGGGCTCGGTGGCTCACGCCTGTAATTCCAGCACTTTGGAAGACCGAGGCAGGCAGATTACAAGGTCAGGAGATCGAGACCATCATGGTTAACACAGTGAAACCCCATCTCTACTGAAAACACACACAAAAAATTAGCCAGGAGTGGTGGCAGGCACCTGTAGTCCCAGCTACTCAGGAGGCTGAGGCAGGAGAATGATGTAAACCTGGGAAGCGAAGCTTGTAGTGAGCTGAGATCATGCCACTGCACTCCAGCCTGGGCGACAGGGTGACACTCCGTCTCAAAATAAATAAATAAGTCCAAATCACATATCTGACAAAAGACTTATATACAAAATGTATAAAGAACTCTCAAAGCTCAATAGTAAGAAAAACAATCTGATACAAAAATTTGCAAAAGACTTGACCAGATACTTCACTGAAGATAAATGGCAAATGGCTTAATTAATTAAAATAAAATGACATCCAACATTATTAGCCATTAGGGAAATTCAAATTGAAACCATGATGAGATACCACTATGTATCTATTAGACTAGCTAAAATAAAAAATACTGACAATAGCAAGGGCCAATCAGGATGTAGAGAAACTACAATTCTCATATATCACTTATGAAAATGCAAAATGGTACAGCTACTCTGGAAAATGAGTTGGCCATTTCTTGTATAGTTCAACATACACTTACCATATGAACCAGCAATCCAACTCCTCAGATTATCTACACATGAATATTTATAGAGGTTCTGTTGATAATTGCCAAAAATCAAAAGCAATCCAAATGACTATTAACAGATGAATGGATAAACAAACAGTGGTACATCCATACAATGGAATACTACCCAGCAATAAAAAGGAATGGACATGCAACAACCTGGATAAATCTCTAAAGAATTTTGCTGACTGAAAAGGACCAATCTTGAAAGGTTATATATTGTATGAGTCCATGTATACAACTTTCTGGGAAAGACAAATCATAGTGATGGAATAACTGGCAGAGGGTGTAAAAGACTAGCATGACAGAGTTTTCTAGGGAGATAAAATTGTTTTGTATCCTCATTGGGATGGTAGTTTCATGAACCTGTATACGTGTTAAAACTCATACCAGTGTACACCAAAAAAAATGCACCTTTGCTAAATAATTATTTTATTTTGTATTTCAATAGTTTTTTTTGTGTGTGAACAGGTGGTGTTTGGTTACATGGATAAGTTCTTTCGTGGAAATTTCTGAGATTTTGGCACACCTATCCCCTGAGCAGTGTACACTGTACCCAATGTGTTGTCTTTTATCCTTCATCCACATCCCACCCTTCCCCCTGAGTCCCCAAAGAGCACTGTCATTCTTATGCCTTTGCGTCCTCATAGCTCCCACTTATAAGTGAGAATACATGATGCTTAGTTTTCCATTCATGAGTTACTTCACTTAGAATTATGGCTTCTGGCTGGGTATGGTGGCTCACGCCTGTAATATCAGCACTTTGGGAGGCCGAGGCGGGCAGATCATGAGGTCAGAAGATCAAGACCACCCTGGTTAACACGGTGAAACCTTGTGTCTACTAAAAATACAAAAAATTAGCTGGGCATGATGGTGAGCGCCTGTAGTCCCAGCTACTCAGGAGGCTGAGGCAGGAGAATGGCATGAACCCAGGAGGCAGAGCTTGCAGTGAGCCAAGATTGCACCACTGCACTCCAGCCTGGGGGATAGAGTGATACTCCATCTCAAAAAAAATAAAAATTAAAAATAAAACAAAAGAATAGCTTCCAACTCCATTCAGGTTGCTGCAAATGCCATTATTTTGTTCCTGTCTATGGCTGACTAGTATTCCATGGTGTATATAAACCACATTTTTTAAATCTAGAAAATGTGGATTGGTAGACATTTGGGCTAGTTCCATATTTTTGCAATTGTGAATTGTGTTGCTATAAACATATATGTACAAGTGTTTTTTCATATGACTTCTTTTCCACTGGGTAGATACCCAGTAGTGCAATTGCTGGATCAAAGGGTAGATCTACTTTTAGTTCTTTAAGGAATCTCCATACTGTTTTCCACAGTGGTCATACTAGTTTACATTCCCACCAGCAGTGTAAAAGTGTTCCCTTTTCACAACATCCACACCAATATCTATTATTTTTTGATTTTTAAATTATGGCCATTCTTGCAGGAGTAAGGTGGTATTGCACTGTTGTTTTGATTTGCATTTCCCTGATAATTAGTGATGTTGAGCATATCTTCATGTTTGTTGGCCATCTGTATGTTTTCTTTTGAAATTGTCTATTCATGTCCTTAGCCCACTTTTTGATGGCATAATTTGTATTTTTTTTCTTACTGATTTGTTTGAGTTCCTTGTAGAGTCTGGATAGTAGTCCTTTGTCAGATGCATAGTTTGCAAAGATTTTCTCCCATTTCCTGTTTGCTCTGCTGATTATTTCTTCTTCTGTGAAAAAGCTTTTTAGTTTAATTAAATCCCAGCTATTTATCTTCATTTTTGTTGCATTTGCTTTTGGGTTGTTGGTGATGAAGTCTTTGCCTAAGCCAATGTCTAGAAGGATTTTTTTTATGTTATCTTTTAGAATTTTTATGGTTTCAGGTCTTAGATTTAAGTCTTTAATCCATATTGAGTTGATTTTTGTATAAGGTGAGAGATGAGGGTCCAGTTTCATTTTTCTACATGTGGCTTGCTAATTATGCCAGCACCATTTGTTGAATAGGGTGTGTATTCCCCACTTTATGTTTTTGTTTGATTTGTTGAAGATCAGTTCGCTGTTAGCATTTGGCTTAATTTCTGGGTTCTCTATTTTGTTACATTGGTCTGTGTGCCTATTTTTGTACCAGTACCATGCTGTTTTGGTGACTATAGCCTTACACTAAGGTTTGAAGTCGGGTAATGTGATGCCTCCAGATTTGTTCTTTTTGCTAAGTCTTGTGTTAGCTATACAGGCTGGGCTTTTTTGTTCCAAATTAGGATTGTATTTTCCACTACTGTGAAGAACTATAATGGTATTTTGATGGGAATTGCATTGAATTTGTAGATTGCTTTGGGCCATATGGTCATTTTTACAATATTGATGCTACCCATCCATGAGCATAGGATGTGCTTCCTTTTGTTTGTGTCATTGATAATTTCTTTCAGCAGTGGTTTGTAGTTTTCCGTGTAGAGGTCTTTCACATCCTTGGTTAGGTGTCATCCTAAGTATTTTATTTGTTTGCAGCTATTCTAAAATGGGTTGAGTTCTTGATTTGATTCTCAGATTGGTCGCTGATGGTGTAAAGGAGTGCTACTAGTTTTCGTTCATTGATGTTGTATCCTGAAACTTTACTAAACACATTTATCAGTTCTAGAAGCTTTTTGAATGAGTCTTTAGGGTTTTCTAGGTATATGATCATATCATCAGTGAACAGTGACAGTTTGACTTTCTTTTACTGATTTGGATGCCCTTTATTACTTTCTCTTATCTGAATGACCTGGTTAGGACTTCCAGTTCTATGTGGAATAGAAGTGGTGAAAGTGCGCATCCTCATCATGTTCCAGTTCTCAGGGGGAATGTCGGCAACTTTTCCCCATTCTGTATAATGTTGGCTGTGGGTTTGTCACAGATGGCTTTTATTACTTCAAGGTAAGTGTTTTCTATGCTGATTTTGCTGAAGGGTTTAATCATAAAGGGATGCTGGATTTTGTCAAATGCTTCTTCTGTATCTATCGAGATAATCATGAGATAATCATGTGATTTTTCTTTTAAATTCTGTTTATGTGGTACATCACATTTATTAACTTGTGCATGTTAAACCATTCTGCATCCCTGGTACGAAACCCACCTGTTCATGGTGGATTATCTTTTTGATATGATGTTGGATTTGGTTTGCTAGTATTTTGTTGAGGATTTCTGCATCTATGTTCACCCAGGATATTGGTCTGTTTTCTTTTTCTTTCTTATGTCCTTTACCAGTTTTGGCATTAGGGTGATGCAGGCTTCACAGAATAATTTAGGGTGGATTCCCTCTTTCTCTATCTTTTGGAATAGTGTCAATAGGATTGGTAGTAATTCTTCTTTGAATGTCTGATAGAATTTAGCTGTGAATCCATGTGGTCATGGACTTTCTGTTGTTGTTGCTGTTGTTGGCCATTTTTATTACCATTTCAATCTCACTGCTTATTATTGGTCTGTTCAGAGTTTCTGTTTCTTCCTGTTTTAACCTAGGAAGGTCGTATATTTCCAGGAATTTATCCATCACCTCTAGATTTTCTGGTTTGTGCACACAAAGGTGTTCATAGCAGCCTTGAATGTTCTTTTGGATTTCTGTGGTATCAGTTGAAATACCTCCCACTTCATTTCTAATTGAGCTTATTTGGATCTTCTCTCTTATTTTCTTGGTGAATCCCAGTAATAATCTATCAATTTTGTTTATTGTTTCAAAGAACCAGTTTTTTGTTTCATTTATCTTTTGTATTTTTTGTTTCAATTTTGATCTTTTGATCTTTGTTATTTTTTTATGCATGCTGGATTTGGGTTTTGTTTGTTCTTGTTTCTCTAGTTCCTTGGGATGTGACCTTAGATTACCTATTTGTGCTCTTTCAGACTTTTTGATGTAGGCATTTAAGGCTATGAACTTTCCTCTTAACACGATTTTTGCTGTGTCCCAGAGGTTTTGATAGGTTGTGTCACTATTATCGTTCAGTCCAAATAATTTTTTAAATTTTTATCTTGATTTCATTATTGACCCAATGATCATTCAGGACCAGATAATTTAATTTTCATGTATTTGCATGGTTTTAATGCTTCCTTTTGGAGTTCATTTCCAATTCTATTCCACTGTGATCTGAGAGAGTACTTGTTATAATTGCAATTTTCTCAAATGTACGGAGACTTGTTTTGTGCCCTGTCATATGGTCTATCGTGGAGAATGTTCCATGTGCTAATGAATAGAATGTTCCATGTGCTGATGATGTGTTGTTGGGCAGAATGTTCTGTAAATATCTGTTACGTCCATTTTTTCTAGGGTATAGTTTAAGTACACTGTTTCTTTGTTGACCTTCTCTCTTGATGACCTGTCTAGTGCTGTCAGTTGAGTATTGAAGTCCCTGACTATTATTGTGTTGCTGTCTATCTCAATTCTTAGTTCTATTAGTAATTGTTTTATAAACTTGGGAGCTCCAATGTTACATGCATATGTATTTGGGATTGCGATATTTTCCTGCTGGACTAGTCCTTTTATCATTATATGTCCCTCTTTGTCTTTGCAACTGTTGCTGCTTTAAAGTCTGTTTTGTCTGATACAAGGATAGCTACTTTTGCTTGCTTTTGGTGTCCATTTGCTTGGAATATCTTTTTCCACCCCTTTACCTTAAGTTTACATGAGTCTTTATGTGTTAGGTGAGTCTCTTAAACACAGCAGATACTTGGTTGGTGAATTCTTATCCATTCTGCCATTCTGTATCTTTTAAGTGGAGCATTTAGACCATTTACCCTCAATGTTAGTATTAACATGTGAGTACTATCTATTCATCATGCTAGTTGTTGCCTGAATACCTTGATTTTTTCATTTTATTATTATTTTATAGGCCTTGTGAGATTTATGCTTTAAAGGGGTTCTATTTTGATGTATTTTAAGGTTTTCTTTCAAGATGTAGAGTTCCTTTTAGCATTTCTTTTTTTTTTTTTTTTTTTTTTGAGGCGGAGTCTCGCTCTGTCACCCGGACTGGAGTGCAGTGGCCGGATCTCAGCTCACTGCAAGCTCCGCCTCCCGGGTTCACGCCATTCTCCTGCCTCAGCCTCCCGAGTAGCTGGGACTACAGGCGCCCGCCACCTCACCCGGCTAGTTTTTGTATTTTTAGTAGAGACGGGGTTTCACCGTGTTAGCCAGGATGGTCTCGATCTCCTGACCTCGTGATCCGCCCGTCTCGGCCTCCCAAAGTGCTGGGTAGCATTTCTTTTAGTACTGGCTTGGTAGCGGCAAATTCTCTCAGCATTTGTTTGTCTGAAAAACAAAAACTTTTATCTTTCCTTCATTTATGAAGCTTAGTTTTGTTGGATATGAAATTCTTGGCAGATAATTGTTTTGTTTAAGGAGGCTAAAGATAAAACTCCAATCTCTTCTAGCTTGTATGGTTTCTGCTGAGAAATCTGCTGTTAATCTGATAGTTTTTCTTTTATACATTACCTGATGCTTTTGTCTCACAACTTTTAGGATTCTTTTATTTGTCTTGACTTTAGATAACCTGATGATTATGTGTCTAGGCGATTATCTTTTTGCAATAAATTTCCTGGTGATCTTTGAGCTTCTTCTATTTCGATGTCTAGGTCTCTGGCAAGGCCAGGGAAATTTTCCTCAATTATTCCCTCAAATAACTTGCCTAATCTTTTAGATTTCTCTTCCTCCTTGGGAACATCAATTATTCTTAGGTTTGGTAACATAACATAATCCCAAACTCCTGGAGGCTTTGTGTTTTTTAATTCTTTTTTTCTTTGTCATTGTCAGATTGGGTTAATTTTAAAGCCTTGTCTTTGAGCTCTGAAGTTATTTCTTCTACTTCTTTGATTCTGTTGTTGAAACCTTCAAGTGTATTTTGCATTTCTCTAAGTATGTCTTTCACTTCCAGAAGTTATTACTACTTTTTATTTTCGCTATTTCTCTGGTGATTTTCTGTATTTTTAAATATTTCTTTAAGTTGGTTTTCACCTTTCTCTGGTGCTTCTTGAGTAGCTTAGTAATTGACTTTTTGAATTCTTTTTCTGAAATTCAGGGATTTCTTCTTGGTTTGGATCCATTGCTGGTGAGGTAGTGTGATCTTTTGGGGGTGTTAAAGAACCTTGTTTTGTCATATTACTAGAATTGCTTTCCTGGTTCCTTCTCATTTGGGTAGACTATGTCAGAGGAAAAATCTTGGGCTCAAGGCTGCTGTTCAGGTTCTTTTGTCCTATGAGTTGATCCTTGATATGGTGCTCTTCCCCTTCCCCTAAGGATGGAGCTTCCTGAGACCTGAAATGCAGTGATTGTTATTATTCTTCTGGGTCTAGCCACTTAATGGAGCTACCTGGTTGCAGGTTGGTACTGGGGAGTATCTGCACAGAGTCCTGTGATGTGATTCGTCTTCAGGTCTCTGAGCCATAGATACCAGTACCCACTCTGGTGGAGGTAGCAGGAGAATAAAGTGGACTCTATGAGGGTCCTTGGTTGTAGTTTTGTTTAGTGCATTAGTTTTCTCAAATGCTGGTTGTACTAGCAGTGAAGGTGTCTCACGGACAGACTCAGGACCTCTGGTTAGCCAAGATGTTACAGGCGGTGAAATTACCTATTATTTTCTCCTTTCTTGGAACAGGGTTAATCTTTTTTTTTTTTTTTTTAAATGGAGTCTTGCTCTGTCATCCAGGCTGGAGTGCAGTGGTGCGATCTCAGCTCACTGCAAGCTCCACCTCCCAAGTTCACACCATTCTCCTGCCTCAGCCTCCCAAGTAGCTGGGACTACAGGTGCCCACCAACACGCCTGGCTTTTTTTTTTTTTTTTTGTATTTTTAGTAGAGATGGGGTTTCACTGTGTTAGCTGGGATGGTCTTGATCTGACCTCGTGATCCACCCACCTTGGCCTCCCAAAGTGCTGGGATTATAGGCAGGAGCCACTGCACCCGGCTGGAGCAGGGTTATTCTTTTATGAGTTGTTGTAATGGCTTCAGTTGGTTGGCCTCTAGCCAGGAGACAGTGCTTTTAGGAGAGCATCAGCTGCAACAGTATAGGGGTGGATACAAGCTAGTCTTAAGGTCAACTGGATAAGTATTCAGGTTTCTCAGGCAATGGGCAGGGCCATAGAGCTCCCAATAGATTATATCATTTGTCTTTGGCTACAAGGAAATGTGGAGAAAGACTATCAGGTGGGGACAGTGGTAGATGTGTCTGAGCTCAGACTCTCCTTGGGCAGGGCTTGCTGCAGCCACTGTGGGGGATGCGGGTGTGGTTCTCAGGCCAGTGAAGTTATGTTCCCAGGGGGATTATGGCTGCGTCTGCTGCATCATACAGGTCACCACGGAAGTGGGGGAAAGTTTGTAGTAAAAGGCCTCACCCACCTCCTATGCAGCCAGCAAGGCCAGTCTCACTCCCATTGTGCCCCACCAACAAGCACAGAGTTTATATCCAGGCAGCCAGTGAGCAGGGCTGAGATCTTGCCCCAGGATACAAACCTCCCCACTGAGAAAACAAGCAGGGCTTTCAAGCCTCACCCCTCCCTGCCTGCTGTGGCTTCTGTGCTAATATCTGCACTTCCCATTTGCCTCCTTAAACCCCACTACATTCTGCCCAGAAAAATTTGTGCTCAGTCAAAATTATTACAAAGTCTAGCTAGACGTTTCCTTATCCCTGTGGTCCTTCCCCAATTCTACTGGCAGTCCTCCCCAAAGATCCCTGTGAGATAAAGTCAGAATTGGCTCCCCTGATCATCCCTGGGAACCAGGAGTGCCTACAGGGCTCTTCCTGTTGTTGCTTATTCTACTTTTATATTTCACTCATCTCTCTAGATTCATTTCAGCTCTAGGTAAGGCTAAATCCTTCTCCTGTGATGTGGATTTTCAGGTTCCCCAGTGAGGATGTGTGTTCAGAGGTGTACTTTCCTTCTCTCACACTTTGGGCATTCAGTTTTTTGGCTGTCTCATGGAACGTGCAGCAGCAAGCCACTTCTTTCAAAGGGTCTGTGAATTCTTTCAGTTTTCCTAGCATGTTCCTGCGGTAGTTCTTGGAGCAAATGTTTACGATGTCAGTCTCCACATGCTGTTCTGTTCAACCAAGTGGGAGCTGCAAGTTAGTCCTACCTCCCATCTGACATTTATTTTCCTAATTCAATAATTTTATTTTATAAATACAAGTAAACATAAATCCTGGTTCAGAATCTATAAGGAACTTAAGTCAAAAAGGAGAAAAAGAACCTCATTAAAAAGTAGTCAAAGGACATGAACAGACATTTTTCGAAAGAAGACGTACAAGAGGTCAGCAAGCATATGAAAAAACGCTCAACATCACTAATCATCAGAGAAATGGAAATCAGAACCACAATGAGAGACCATGCCACAGCAGTCAGAATGGTTATTATTAAAAAGTCAGCCTGTAATCCCAGCACTTTGGGAGGCCGAGATGGGCGGATCACGAGGTCAGGAGATCAAGACCATCCTGGCTAACACGGTGAAACCCCGTCTCTACTAAAAATACAAAAACTAGCCGGGCGAGGTGGCGGGCGCCTGTAGTCCCAGCTACTCGGGAGGCTGAGGCAGGAGAATGGCGTAAACCCGGGGGCGGAGCTTGCAGTGAGCTGAGATCTGGCCACTGCACTCCAGTCCGGGCGACAGAGCGAGACTCCGCCTCAAAAAAAAAAAAAAAAAAAAGTCAGAAGATAACAGAAGTTGGTGTCACTGTGGAGAAAAGGGAACAATTATACACCATTGGTGGGAATGTAAATTAGTTCGGCCACAGTGGAAAGTAGTTTGGAATTTTCTCAAAGGACTAAAAGTAGAACTACGTTCAACCCAGCAATCCCATTACTGGGTATATACCCAAAGGAAACAAAACCTGAACTCATATGTTTATTGCAACACTATTCCCAACAGCAAAGACATGGAATCAGCCTAGGTGTCCATTAATGGTGAATTAGATAAGGAAAATGTGATACACACAACACATGCACATACATGCACGCGTGCGCATGCACACACACACACACACACACACCATGGAATACTATGCAGCCATAAAAAGGAATGAAATCATATCCTTTGCAGCAATATGGATGCAGCAGGAGGGATTATCCTAAGCAAACCAACACAGAAACAGTAAACCAAGTTTCTCATTTTCTCACTTATAAGTGGGAGCTAAATATTAAGTACACGTGGACATAAAGATAGGAACAATAGACACTAGGGACTCCAAAAAGAGGGAGGAAGGGAGTGGGGAAAGAGCTGAAAAACTTCCTATTGGGTATTATGTTTACTATTTGGGTGATAGACCAGTGGAACTGCAAGCTTTAGCATCATGCAACATACCCTTGTAACAAACCTGCACATGTACCCTGTGAATCAAAAATAATGAGTTAAATAAATAATAAATAATAAAATAAATCCTGGTTCAGAATGTATTTGGTTAAGATGGTCAATTTTATGTTATATGTTTTTACTACAATAAAAATCAATCAGTCAATGAATGGTTCAATCATTTACCAGATCTCTGACCTTAGGCAACTTATTCTCACTTTACCTATATGTAAAGTGTGAGTAGTAAAACTACCTACCTCATAGGCTTATCATGAGAATTAAATAAGAACTTTATAAAAAATGCTTGACATATAGTAAGGTCTCAAAACATATTAGCTACTTCAATTTTTTACCCTCTAGATACTAATTTCTCTCCCACTGAATCCATCCTGAACAAGCCCTTGAGATTATTTTCCTTAATCTCCATTTTAATTATTTTTCTAGCTCTTCATAATATGTGTGCACCTGTCTATTCAGAAGTAAAACATGTGAGCCCCTAAGAGGAGCTCAGATTGACTCCATCGATCAATTTCTATCCTTGGGCATAGACAACAGCCCATACTGGACAAGAATTTGCTATACTTTCAGGATCTTATGTTTGGACTACTTCCTACCATTATTGAGGCAGAGCCCTTTATATGAGGCAGTCCTACCACCATTCCTGCATACTGCATCCCATGCATACTCCCCTCTCCCTGTAAGTCACCACTGAGGTCACATTAAAGACTTAACAGAGGGGGATTCTAGATTCCCCAGGGGAGAATATTAAGAGGGGAGAGGGAAAACCAATAGGAAGTTATGAAATTAACAGACATATGTTGCCAAGTTCACAGTTGGCCAAGGGCAAACTATCTTTTCCCATTTGTGTTTAATAATATCTCTCCAGCTACCCAAATTGCAAAAGAGAATATCTTACCTCAATTCTACCCTAGCATCTAGGAAAACATTTGAAAAAGTAGAACACTGGTTGAGGTAATTAGGTTTGATAACAGATACAGCATTTCTAAAGGCCACAGCTCCAAAAAATTCATTCTATTCAAAAAGTTATTTCTACTGCTTAGCACATTGTGCCCCCTGCCCCACTTGCAAAAACACATTTCAGAAGCTGTTTGCTACATAACGTTCCACTGAGAAACAAGGTATACATCATACAAGGCCCCCAACAATAACTCCCAGAGCATATAGTTGTCTGCATCAGAATCCATCATAGAGAAAAAAAATTTCCATCTCCCACCCCCTCATGATCAAACTGGAGCTTCAGCCCACACAGTTCTGTCACTCTGAGAAGGCTCCCCAGTCACAGCATCATCTTTGCCAAGGAAGAATAGAAAATTGCATCTCTGAGCTACACAAAGTTAACTTTTCTATTCTAGCCCGTGTTTTAGCAGCACTGTCTTCTTAGAACAATTCTCTCAAAAGTACAAAGTTAGTTTTCATTTGGAGTTGAAACCTGACTTGAGAAAGGGATCTCCTAGGCTACGTTCACACCACAGCCTAAAATCATGTTGCAAAAGAAACAACTGTGGAATTGGGGGAACTTACGGTGTAATATCTGGCATCACTAAGAAAGCCCGCTTTGACACAACCCCCTGAACTTGTCACCTGAGATGAAGAAAAATATTCTTTGAAAAAGAATTAAATATAGGTTTTCCATCATGCCTTTCTGTCATCCCAAAATATCAGCATCAATGCTGACTCATACACACTCTGCATTCAAAGTCTTACCCACTCTTAAAGGCTCAGTTCAAGTGTCATCATTTTTAGGAAGCTTCCTTAACTCTGCTCATGTCTCATTTTCTGTTCCAAACTTCCTAGCATAGATTTATAATTGTGTTGTACACTGCTCAGTCAGGATAAAACAAATGTATTATATATCTTACCAACTGGATGGTAGGCTCAAGGGCAAAGTGTTGTTTATAACATCCCTGTTACACAGTAGGTATTTCACAAGTACTTGCTACTCAACTGTAAAACTCAAAAGTGCTAAGGACCCTGACTCCCACTGAGTCACACTAAACTACTTCAGTGTTGAGAAGGCATCTTGAAAGCTACCATACGAACACTAAATGTTTGCTGCTATCACATGAATATTAAATGCTCCAAAATATTCAATCACAAGCATTTGAATCAAGAGATTCATGTGCTCACAGGGAGACTGAAGCTCATACAATGGACCTCACTGGACAACCTTAAGAGATCTGTGCTGGAGAAGGGGCAGGCTGTGGGTTAGAAAACTTGCCTTCTTCATTATATCTGTCATCTTTCACTGCTCAGATTCACAAATTAAATAATTTACAAGTACATAGTCCAATGCCCTGTATTTCTTCAGGTCAGATTTCCTTCCAACAGACGGAAGGTGGGTGTCGCCCTATGTTTTTGGAAAGAAAAGTTCTAGTGCCACAAATCCATCTGCAAGTCCTGCTGTGTCACTTCCAGGACTGTAAGTAAAAGAACTGTAGAGACAGAGCAAGATGCCTGGACTTGGAGAGACAAAATAGATCCGGATATGCAAGGTAAGGTACAGGTCTAAGGCAAGAGAGATTACTGGAAACAGAAGGTCACAGTGGACCTAAGGCACAGAAAATAACTAGAGGTCAGAAGAAGGTGGAGGGCAGAAATCAGTCAGGCTATAAGGAGTCTGGATGCACATGGATAGCAGAGAGCAAGGCAAGGATCAAGACTGTAAAATTAAAATACAATGGATATGTAAGCAATCAGAATCCCAGTTATGCTACTTACTACTGTGTGATCTTTGACAGGTCACATCACCACTGGCTAAATTATTTTTACTTATAAAACATGCACAATTAAATCTATTTCACTGCCTACTTTACAGTATAGTAATAGGGATCAAAGGAGATAATCATATTTGAACATGCCTCATAAACTCCAAATCACTGCTCAAATGTGAGTGATTACTAATATTAAATCATACATACGGACAAAGATCAGAAGTGTGTAGCACTAACAAAAACAATAAAAAGGCAAGCTGAGTAATGAATCCAGGACCTGCACTAGAGACACAAAAATGAAAAACCAGATCTAACTGCAGAGAGAACAAGGTAGCAGCAACAAAAAGCCATGAAATTTCCCTACAACTACTGGAAATCTTATAAACTATGGCAGGACACAAAGAAAAAGCAAGACATGTTCCTCTCTCTTAACAGAATAAAATTAAATAAATATAATGTATTTATTGAGCACCTACTATGCACCTGCATGGGATTGCAGGGGGTTGGGGAACCATGAGGGAGTAGGCTTACTTCCCTGTTTCTTGTGTCAATGAGTGGCACCACCACCCACCCAGAGGTCCCAACCACAAACCTGACATTCATCAGACTTCTTTTCCCTGTCTCTGGTCCTTCCTGTCCAATAAATCACTAAGTCCTGTCAAGTTTGACTCTCTATACCTCTAAAATCTGTGTTTCCTCTCAATTTCTACTGCTATGGTACTCAGTCTATCAGTCCCTCATTATTTCAGCCTTCTGATTGGCCTCCATGTTATCAGAGTAATCTTTTAAAATCACAAATCAGATCATGTAACTCCTCTGTATAAAATTATACAATGGCTCACCTTTGCCTGCAGCCTAAGGTTCAATGTTCTTAACATGACAAGGCCCTTCACAATCCAATTCCAGATACCTCTCCAGTGTGATCTCACTAGTTACACCACCAGCCTCCACCCAAGTGCCTTCCAGTTGCATCAAACCACTTACAGCTTCTCTGTAAGTTTCATACTTTTTCAAGCTCCTATTACTTTCCTTCTGATTCTCTCAGTGTTTGGAATACACCTGTTTCTTGCCAAGTAAATGTGGATTAAGCTTTGAAAACTCAGCTCAATCAATCATCATCTCCTTTATGAAGCCATTCCTGCCTCCTTAAAGTAGGACTGGCCCCACTCCTTTCTTTGTGTTTCCTTTGTCCCTTAATTTGACTTTTATTATGGTACCTAGTACATTACTGCACTTATATGTTTATGTGTTTATCTCCCCTACTAGACCAGGTACTCCTTGAGGGCAGGAACCATATCTTATTCATCTTTGTAGTAGTCACCTTTGTAGCATCAGTACCTAACATAAGATCTAATGTAAAAGTGTTCGGTAAATGTTTGTTGAATAGATAAATGAATAAAGCAATCACTAGGAGAAAATATATAATACATGGACTGAGCCCTCAAATAATTTACTCTCTAATTAAAAGAGAATAGTACAAGTTATTATAATAAGTGAAGGTTAATTGTGTTGCAGACAATAGATGCCGTAGGAGAAGAGAGAAAAAATTCAGATTTCCTAATTAGAGAAGAATCAATGGAGGAGAGGAGACTTAAACTGGGCCTCAAACAACTCACAGAACTTGAAGAGTTGGAAGTACGTGTCAGTGTACCTGTATGTGAGGATGTATACGGCAGTAGGGAATGGGAGAGTTGCAGAAAGACTTTAAGAAGGAGAACTGAATCTCAGGAACAAAATGAGCTTCTTCTTAAGCTTCAGAGGGATCGTCTCATCCCCCGAATAAGCAACTTTCCAGTTAATAAGGTAACTTACTCTTTGCTTTCTAAAAATGGAGAAATTAAATTATCTGGTATGGGAAGGCAACCTCAGAAGCACTTGGCACACAGATTGAATATGTAGCCACCATCCTGGCAGGAGATAAATCAAATACAGAATGGCTCTGACAAAGCTCAGAGCATGCAATGAGAACTGAGAGGGACAGGACCTGGATTCTAGCCATAACTAGTGAGTCAAGGTCTCTGAGGAGCTGCTACAAGCAAGATTCTACATCAAAGAGGGAGAAATGGTACTTTTTAAAGAGACTATCACCTTCAGAAGCAAATCATCCCTCCCTTAGAAAAAACAGTAGCAATGGGAGACATTTAAAAAGCACATCGATAATACAAGTGAGACAAACAGATGGCAGATTTGCAGAGGCTGACACAGTTGTTCCTGAAGGTTCAAAAACTGGGAAGCGTTTGGAGAACTGAGTCATTCTCATTTGCAATACCATGACATTCACATGATATTAATATATTGGCTGAATGTTGGAAAGTTCATGCAATCAATTTGATTTTCCTCCATTTCTATCATACAAATACACAGTTTTTAATTGGTGATTTTTACTGACATGGCCAATTGTGGTGATATCATGTAATCTATCAATCAAGTGAAATTCATATTGTGGAGACTTTGTTTTCTCCCTCTGCAAAGTAAATATGAAATATTCCTAGGTCATGGCATTGGCACTGTAGAAAAGCACCTGGCCTTCCTACACCTTGCTCTGTGGAGTCCTGGTCAGAGAAAGAATCAAGGCCTGAGTGGAATATACAGAAAGCAATGATTTGGGATGTGTACAGCATTGGAAATTCTGCCTAGTGCTTCTGGAGAATTGATACAGATACATGATAGATGATAATGATAGGTAATAGAGATAGAAGAAGAGAGGCAGACGGTAACAGACAGAGGAAGATACATTCTGTGTGGCAATTAACTTGAAGATATATCAAATTGCCACATAGGTTTCATCTTGGCCAGGTTGTGAATTTGAACTTAACTTTCTGCCTACAGATGTTTGGATATCTAACTATCATTATCCCCTCCAGTGCAGACTAGAGAAGCTCACAGAGCATGTAGCTTCTGACAGAATGCAGGCACCCAAGAACAGATAGCTTTTCTCCTGCTCAGCTTTTCCCCTGCTCAGCTTTTCCCCTGCTTGGTCTCTTTTTCTTAATACTCTATCAATATAAATCATACCATTGTCCTATCAAACTTAATATTGATACTTAGGCTGGGATCTTCCAATATTAAAAAAAAAAAAAAAGATATGTAAGTAAACTTCAAAACGCATGCAGTTCATTTATAATAATTCATGGTCCCAGGTTCTACCATCCTGACCTTAACAGGCACAGTTGTGAAACAGCTCCCTACCTACCCCTATTCTGTTCTCTCTCGCTTAGGCAAGGCTGGGTCCATTGAGGGCAGAAGGTAAGTTCCTTATATCCTAGACAACCTCATAGTTGTCACTCAACAAGAGTCACATTACCTCACAGTAGAAAGTATCTGTAGAAAGGTTATCAGCTGGGAATATTTGCTTAGTTATTTCTGATTGAAAGTTGAACTCAAATGTCCCTCTCCTCAGGAAAGCCTCTCATACTAAATCTCCCGTTAAATAATTTTAAACAGCTTAAGTCCTCTTTTTCACTCAACACATTTGTTATTGTGTGAGTACTGTCTAATAGAATTTCCTGTGATAAAGTTAATGTTCTATATCTGTGCTTCCCAGTAGAGTGGCCACTAGTCACAGGTGACTATTGAGCACTTGAAATGTGGCATAAGGAAAGGTCACAGAACATCATATTTTCTGTACTCAAATAGCCCTTAGAAACCATTTTATCCAGCCTTTCTGTTTTATACATAAGAAGGTGAAACTCACAGAGTGAACATGACTTTTTCAAGGATCACTAGTAATAGAACTTTGGAACTCGGACTCTAGATTCAGAGGCATGTGTCAGTATAGTGAAAACTACATAAAGTTGGAAGTCAGAGAAATCTCAATTTAAATACTAAGGTTTATTTTTAGTAGCTGAAGTCACTTAAACTCTCTGGTCCTCATTTTTCTCATCTGTAATATGGAGCTAATAATGACACACCTCACATGGTTATTGTGAGCACTAAATAAAGCAACATATATAAAATACCTAGCTTTGTTCTGGATATACAGGTCAAGTTCAATAAAACAGTTTTCTTCTCTTCGCCATCTGGTATTACATTCTTTTCACTTAGTCATGTCATATTCATATCTGTTTTATGACAGTAACAGCAATAATTACATTTTTATGAAATGAGTTGAAGACAAATTTGGTCACTAGAATTTCTCTCAAGAATAGCATTGTCTTGGATTGGAAGACTGCTTTGGTAAGTGTTTAAAGTAGAAGGATAGAAAATGACCTTTCTCAACCGCCCCCTCCAAAAATATCTAGGTAACCAGGTGGCACTAAGTCTTAAGATGGTGATATAATTTGGATTTGTGTCCCCACCAAATCTCTTGTCAAATTGGAAGTGATTGGATCATGGGAGTGAATTTCTCATTAATGATTTAGCACCGTCACCTTGGTACTGTCCTTGTGATAGCGAGTAAGGCCTCATGAAATCTAGTTGTTTAAAAGTGTCTGACACCTCCCTGCTCCCTTTCTGTCTTGCTCCTCCTCCTGCTATGTAAGAACCCTGTTCCCCCTTTGCCTTCTGTCATAATTGGAAGCTCCCTGAGGTCTCCCTAGAAGATGTTGCTATGCTTCTTGTACATCCTTCAGAACTGTAAGTCAATTAAAGCTTTTTATAGCAATACAAGAATTGACTAATACATAAAATTAGTACCAGGAGTGAACCATTGCTTTAAAGATACCTGAAAATGTGGAAGCAACTTTGGAACTGAGTAAAGGGCAGAGGGTGGGAGAGTTTGGAGGGCTCAGAAGAGGACAGGAAGGTGAGGGAAAGTTTGTAACTTCCTAGAGACCAGTTGAATAATTGTTAGCAAAATGCTGATAGTGATATGACAGTGAAGACCAGGCTGATCAGGTCTCTAACTGAAATGAGAAATTTGGGGGGAACTGGAGCAAAGGTCACTTTTGTTATGCCTTAACAAGAAATTGGTTATATTGTGCCCCTGCCCTAGGAATCTGGAACTTTGAACTTGAGAGTGATGATTTAGGGTATCTGGAAGAAGAAATTTGTAAGTAGTAAAGTATTCAAGATGTGGTCTGGCTTCTTCTAAAAACCTATGCTCATATACATGAGCAAAGAAATGACCTAAAGCTGGAACCTATATTTAAAGGGGAAGCAGAGCATAAAAGTTTGGCAAATTTGTAGCCTGGCCATACAGTAAAAAAGAAAAGTCCATTTTCAGGGGAGGAAATTGAGCAGGCTGCAGAAATTTTCATAGGTAAAAAGGAGCCAAGTGTTAATAGCCATGAAAATGGGGAAGAGACCTCAAAAGCATTTCAGATGTATTCACAGCAGCCCCTCTCATCATAGGCTGGGAGGCTTAGAAAGGAAGAATGGTTTACTGGATGAGGACCAGGGCCTGGTTGCCCTGCACAGCCTCTGGACACTCCTCACTGCATCCCAGTGACTCTAGCTCCAGCTGTGGCTCAAAGGGGCTCAGGATGCTGCTTCAGAGGGTACAGCTCTAAGCATTGGCAGATTCCACAAGGTATTAAGCACGCTGGTATACAGAGGGCAAGAGTTGAGGCTTGGGAGTCTTAACCTAGATATAAGAAGATGTATGGAAAAGCCTTAATGTCCAGGCAGAAACCTTCTGCAGGGGCAGAGCCCTCATGGAGGACCTCTACTAGGGTAATCAGAGGGGAAATGTGGGGTCGGAGCCCCCACACAGAATCCCCACTGGGCCATTGCCTAGTGAAGCTGTAAGAAGAGGGCCACTATCCTTCAGACACCAGAATAATAGATCCACCAGCAGCTTGCACCCTCAGCTCAGAAAAGTCACAGGCACTCAACATCAACCCAGAAAAGCAGTTGTGGGGCCTCAACCCTGAAAAGTCACAGGGGCAGAGCTGCTCAAGGCCTTGGGAGCTCACTCCTTGCACCAGTGTGCCCTGGATATGGGACATAGCATCAAAGGAGATTATTTTGGAGTTGTAAGATTTAATGATTCCCCTGCTGGGTTTCAAACCTGAATGGGGCCTCCAATCCCTTTCTTTTCACCAATTTCTCTCTTTGGAATGGGAATTTTTACCTAATACCTGCATCTTTTTTACCTTGAAAATAACTAACTTGTTTTTTATTTTATCAGGCTCATAGGTAGAGAGGCCTTGCCTTTTCTCACATGAGACTTTGGACTTTTGAGTTAATGCTGGAATGAGTTAAGACTTGGAGAGACTGTTAGAAAGGCGTGGTTGTACTTTGCAATGTGAGAAGAATATGAGATTTGGGAGGATCCAGGGGTGGAATGATATAGTTTGGATATTTATCCCTGTCCAAATCATGTGTCGAATTATAATCCCCAATGTTAGCGATGGGGTCTGGTGGGAAGTGATTGGATCATGGGGGTGGATTTCTTATGAGTAGTTTAGCACCATCCCCTTAGTACTGACCTTGTGATAGTAAGTGAGTTCTCTTAAACGACAAGGGAGATCTTTTTGTTTAAAAGTGTGTGACACCTCCCCCCACCCCTTGCTCCTGCTCCTGCCATGTAAGATGGCTGCTCCCTTTTTATGCCATGACTGGAAGCTTCCTGAGGTCTCCCTAGCAGCAGATGTTCCTATGCTTCCTGTACAGCCTGCAGAAACATGAGCCAATTAATACTCATTTCTTTGTAACTCACCCAGTCTCAAATATTTATTTATAGCAATGCGATAATGGACTAATACAGGTGGGCAGTGGTTGCTGCGAATGAGATGAGGAAAAAAATTACTGTTTTGATCTTAAAATAGAAATGTGAAAGAATCAGCAAGACAGAAACTGGGTTTTGATGACAGGCTAGTGAAACTCCACATGGTTGTGGTAGCTAATAGATGGTTAGGAATGGTGATGCCTATAGTACATGTTGAAGTCATCTACATTGCTGCAATGTAAATTGTTCTCCATATCCTCTGCAAAATTTCAGTAAAATCTTTTTGCTTAGAAATACTTTATGCAGCCAGGAGCAGTGGCTCACACCTGTAATCCCAGCACTTTGGGAGGCCAAGGTGGGTGGATCACCTGAGGTCAGGAGTTCGAGACCAGCCTGACCAACATGGAGAAATAAGGTCTCTACTAAAAACACAAAATTAAGCCGAGTGCAGTGGCTCACACCTGTAATCTCAGCACTTTGGGAGGCCAAGGTGGGTGGATCACGAGGTCAGGAGATCGAGACCATCCTGGCTAACATGGTGAAATCCTGTCACTACTAAAAATACAAAAAATTAGCTGGGTGTGGTGGCATGTGCCTGTACTCCCAGCTACTTGGGAGGCTGAGGCAGGAGAATGACATCTAGTTTGCATCTAACTTCTGAGGCATGAACATCTCAAGCTTTATAGAATAAGATGCTTATCAATTGAGTTCACGTCTCTTAGCTTTCCTGTGCCTAATCTAGCTCTTTTGAGATGGGATTAAATATCTGGGGACTAAGTGCATCTGTATTAGAGGTAGAAGGGTTAAACGTGTGATCAAGGGTGCTTCTCACAGAGGTGAAGACCTGAAAGCCAAAGTTTCTTAAGTGTCTCAAGGAAAGAGGCAAAGTATTATTTCTAAATATTGCTAATTATCTCCAGGAAATGAAGAAGGTATGAGGTGAGCAATGGTTAAACACAGCTCTAATAACTTTCCTGATGATCTTTTTAAAGGGCCAATTATAGGTTACTCTTGATCCTAACTTTCCCCTAAAATGATATATTATTCTCCCTTTTGATTCATCATACATATAGTCTCTATAGCCTCTAAGCTTTCTGGAATGTTTTATGACAACTCTAGGTATATAAAAAAAAATCAGGAATTTAATATTTCTACCTAGGTAAAAAGTCCCTAAAGAGATAAAGAGAGGCTGGGCGTGGTGGCTCACACCTGTAATCCCAGCACTTTGGGAGGCCAAGGCGGGCGGATCACTTGAGGTCAGGAGTTTGAGACCAGCCTGACCAACATGGAGAAACCCTGTCTCTACTAAAAATACAAAATTAGCCAGGCATGGTGGCACATGCCTGTAATTCCAGCTACTTGGGGGGCTGAAGCAGGAGAATTGCTTGAACCTGGGAGGTGGAGGTTGTGGTGAGCAGAGATCACGCCATTGCACCATTGCACTCCAGCCTGAACAACGAGAGTGACACTCCATCTCAAAAAAAAAAAAAAAAAAAGAGAGCGAGAACAAAGATTTCACATAATGAAGACATGGATCTTAAAAAATTTTTAGTGCCAAGGCCTATTTCAGTGGTTCTCAAGTTTAGTGTGCCTGAGGAAAACATTTGCTTCCTTGAGCCCTACCAGAGAAATTCTGAGTAAGTCTGGGATAGGGATAGCATTCAGGAAACTGCATTTTTAACAAGGTCTCTAACTGCTTCCTATAAAGATGGTGTATTTAGTCTGCAAGGGCTGCCACAGCAAATTAATGCAGACTGGGTGATTTTAACAACAGAAATGTATTTATCACAATTCTTGAGGTTGGAAGTCCAAGATCAAGGTATTGGCAGTTTGGGTTTCTCTTAAGTCCTCTCTCCTTGATTTGCAGATAGTGTCATCTTGCTTTGTTCTAATAAGCAAGATTAAATTCCTGCTTATTTTTGAGATACCTGGAGTTGTCACTGAAAATTCTAGAAAGCTTAGAGGCTATAGAAACTACATGGTATTATCTCTGTTCCTGTATATCCCAGGTAATTCACTCTCTTCTTAAAAGGGCACCAGTCCTATTGGATTGCAGTCACCTTTATTACTTCATTTAACCTTCATTGCCTCCTTAAAGGGCCTATCTCCAAATACAGTCATATTGCAGATTAGGGCTTCAACATACAAATTTGATGAGGTTGGGGAGGGACACAATTCAGTCCATAGGGGTGGTCTACAAATTTTACTTGGAAAAATAATGAAGGCTGAAATGTGAAATATGGAATTACTCAGTCAGTAGTAGCCACCCAGAGGCCATGGCATGCAGATTCTAGGCTACTTACAGAAGCAAAAACTATAAAAAGTAATTAAAATTCCCCCGCTTTCATGAAAGTCAAAGGTAGAAAGGAAGTTTCATAAATACACTGCAGGCATTGATAAACAAGTACCAAATAAATAAAGTGACCATATGATGTATGACCCAAACCAGGATATTTGAGAATAAAATGAGGCGACAGGCATAAACTGGGACTATCTTAGGTAAACCAGGTCCTCTGGTCATCCTACAGATACTTTCTTCTTAAATCGTCACGGATGAAGCCAGCTTTGAGAGGTAGGCAGCAGCCTACTACAATTACTTGCATTGTACACCTAATAAAATGATTTCCTTCCAGGTAAATTTGTCCTACTAAAATATAAATGCTACTTGAGAAGGTAGATGTGTGTGCAGGTGGGAGGGAAGGGAGTGGTGATCGATGAAACCATTACCACTTATTAATATCTTAGCTTGAATTAGCATTTTTCCAAATTAACTTCAGATTTTAGTTGAGGCTTGCTAGAAAGAATATAGAACAAGTATGCTTTGATACAGGAGAGAGGAAAGGGTCATGGATAAGGAGGATGAGGCGCTAGGAGTTTAAACAATTTGCCCAAGGTCACACAGCTCATAAGTGGAGAGGCTATTTTCCAATCAACATCTGCCTCCTAGTCTCATGTTACTATCTATCCATTATATTACAAGACTTTTTCCCCCCAAGACGAAGTCTTGCTCTGTCGCCCAGATGGAGTGCAGTAGCGCGATCTTGGCTCACTGCAACCTCCGCCTCCCAAGTTGAAGAATTCTGCCTCAGCCTCCCGAGTAGCTGAGATTATAGGCGCCCATCACCACACCCAGATCATTTTTGTATTTTCAGTAGAGACGGGGTTTCACCATGTTGGCCAGGTTAGTCTCGAACTTCTGACCTTGTGATCTGCCTGCCTCGGCCTCCCAAAGTGCTGGGATTACAGGCGTGAGCCACGGCACCCAGCCTATGTTACAAGATTTTTTAAAAGTAACAATCCTGGATTAGTGTCAGGAATTCTGGGCAGCCAATGAGCACAATAAAAGTCTGGAACACTTGATGTATGTGGCAGCTGCATAAGCCCCAAAAACATACATCTACATCCTAAACCTCAGAACCCATGACTATGATAGGCTCTACAGCAAAAGGAAATTAAAGCTGCAGATTGAATTAAGCTTGCTAACCAGTTGACAATAATATAGAGAGATTATCCTGGATCATCTAATGTAATCACAAGGGCCCTTAAAAGTGAGAAGGAGGCAGAAGAGGGGGTCAGAGTGACACAACATGAAAAAGACTTGGCAGATCATTGCTGGCCTTGAAGATGGAAAAAGGGGCCATAAGCCAAAGAATGTGGGTGGCCTGTAGAAACCAGAAAGATTAGGAAACAGATTCTCCCCTAGAACCTCCATTAAGGAATACAACTCTGTCAACACCTTGATTTTAGCCCAGTGAGATTCACTTTGGACTTCAGAACTCCGACCTCCAGAACTATAAGATAACACATTTGTATGGTTTTAAGCCTCTAAGTCTGAGGTAATTTATTACAGCAGCATTAGAAAATTAATGCAATGTAGCAGGAAAAGTTATGAGGGGGAAACGGGAGAAAGAAAAAGAGAGAAAACCAACAGAATTGAGGTAATCTATATGCTAAGGCAAACTTTGTCTATTTCACCATTTTGCCCAATAGGTAAAATTAGTAGACACTAATTTAATATTAAATAAATAAATAAACTTAATATTAGAATAGAATATTAAATACTATCTTCTCTCCTTTTATACAATTAGCCTTGGGTGAGTTTTGTAATATTCAAGATCCACATGAGTAAATCATTCATTTGATAATGCTGCAATAGCTCATCTGATCCCTAGGTTTAAGTTCCCTCCTTCCCAGTACATCTCTCCGCAAAGGAGGAGAATTTGAAAAACAAAACTTCAAACTGAGAGTAAGAGAAGGGAGCCTAAATAAAATGTCTTCCAGGCAATTTTCCCTTCCTGCTTGACCCAAAGATGATCTTGCCAGTGACTTGCACAAGCATGAAATTCTATTTACTCTGCATTTATTTCTCTATTACTTGATTCCATGGATAAAGAAGAGTGTCAACCATTACAGAGAAGCTGACTCTAAAAGTGCTTCTCCCAGTCAACAATCAGATTTTCAGGGTCACTGCTTCAACTGTAAATACATATTGTGCTATCTCAGAGAGAAACCTGAGCTGGGCTCTGACATAGAATAGATCCTGACAATATCATAATTCTAATAGTACTACAATTTTCAGAATTTCTTGATCACTGTAGTAAGAGCAGTGTCTCATCAATCTGTAAATCAACAGCCAAAAAAGGGGTTTCTCCTCAACCAAATGTTAAACAATTGGATGTTAAACAAATCTTAAATGTTAACAAATCTTAAGCTAATGAGGCTTAAGATTTTCATTAAACACATTGTCTCTCACCAAAATGAATTCAGTTCCTCCCAAGATCTCAGCAGCTAATGTCCACAGCAGGGAAGAACAACTCACCAATCCCTAAAGTAAGAATCAGTTGACACTTACAATGGAAAGGGAAAATGTGTGTTAGTTTATATAAGAATCTATAAGTTAACTTCATGTAAGACCAACCTTATACAGAGTGTTCACCCTTAGATAAACATTCCTTTTGTCTCAGGGCATTGCGGTTCTATGACTACTCCACCCAGTGCCATTAGCACCATCAAAACAAGATTAAATTTGCGAAGTACACTTCTGTAGTAGATTGTGAAATCATCTGCCCAGCATAATAATCTTTCCCTTTTATTCTGTAATCAAACCCTCTTTCTTATGGAAAATTCGTTTCATGAGGATTAAGTGAAACCAACACATACTCCTCACTTCTTAGACCACTCAAGTTGGCATGTAACCAGTCCTACCCCATGTTGTCTATTTTCCACAGCAATTTAAAAATATTCCTTAAATGGGTGAACTCTTTCCTTCTGAAAAGTCTAAACATTGCTATTTCTTAAAAGCAGTATTTTCTACATTGTCTTGGAGAATGCCTTATTAAAAATTAAAAATTAAATGTTTACTTTCAGTTTTGCTGTGAACCTAAAACTACCCCAAAAAATAAAGTCTATTAAATTGTTTTTTAATAAAAAAGTAAACACCCTTGAGAGAAGGCATTAATAACTGAATGAAGGGGAGTTTGAAAGTAAATCGAACCACTTTTCAAAATTACAGCTAGCTGAAATCTGAGTCTCAAAGGCAAGAGACTCACAGTAGATACATTTTGACAGGAGGGTAAGTACAGGGAATGATCTAGACTTAAGAGCATAGAGGAGTAGGTCTCAAATCTGGCTGTACTAAAGTATCACCAAGTGCCAGGTGCCTACTAAACACACATTCCTAAGCCCTACCATCAGAGATTCCAACTCAGTGGTTCTCAGATGAAACCCAAGTAACTGCATTGTTGAAAAAAAAAATTCTTGACAGGGCGCAGTGGCTCACGCCTGTAATCCAAGCACTTTGGGAGGCTGAGGCGGGTGGATCATGAGGTCAGGAGTTCCAGACCAGCCTGGCCAACATGCTGAAGCCCCGTCTCTACTTATGATACAAAAAATTAGCCTGGTGTGGCAGTGCATGCCTGTAATCCCAGCTACTCGGGAGGCTGGGGCAGGAGAATTGCTTGAACCCAGGAGGTAGAGGTTGCAGTGAGCCAAGATCATGCCATTGCACTCCAGCCTTGGCAACAGGGAGAGACTCTATATCAAAAAAAAAGGGAAAAAAAGAGAAAAACAATTATTCCAGATGAAACAGAGACATAGCCATGTTTGAAGCCGCTGTCAAAGGACATTGCCTAGAGAAGTAGGAAGAAGTAGTGCCACATGCATTTAGGGGACAAAATGAAGATTCTGTTTGCAGGCTGCCCAAAGAGAGAGAACAGCATCTTCACAGACCCAAAGACAAATTATATATTTGGAATTTCACTGAACTCAGACCAGATTGCAGATGTCAGTGAATTAAAATACGA
Source organism: Trachypithecus francoisi (assembly GCF_009764315.1). Taxonomy (NCBI): domain Eukaryota; kingdom Metazoa; phylum Chordata; class Mammalia; order Primates; family Cercopithecidae; genus Trachypithecus; species Trachypithecus francoisi. The sequence continues at coordinate 31,793,011 of NW_022681471.1, forward strand.
TGATTTATTCTTATGTGCTAAATAAGTTCCCTGATTTAACCAACTTCAATTCAATAGAAATTCATTTGGCACATACTATCTATAAGGCCTTGAGATAGATGCTATGATGAATATAAAGAGAAATAAGGCCTGCCTTCGGGGGAGTCACGATTCACTAAAGGAGATAGATATTTACTTGAGTAAATCAAAGCAGAGTTTGCTAAGTGCTCTAATACAAGTACAACCAATTTGCTATGATAAAATAAGGAGCAAAGGGATTTATTCCAATGGAGACTTCCAATTGGAATCATTATGAGAAACAAAAATGATATAGAAAGAAAGAAAGCTGGTTTCTTTCTTTTTCTGTCATTCACATTAAAGTCAGACTGGCTTTCAAAAAACAAAAACAAAACTGATCTGGTGGTGGGGTTTATAATAATCCAGACCAAAGGCCAGCCTGAAGTATGGCACTAAGAAAGAGAAAATTATAAGAGACATCAATAAGGAAAACGTCAGAAAATTTGTCTACTAAATTAATTGTGGTGTTGGGGAAGAGTGGCTGATGGTAAAAATATGACCCTAGCCATTTTTTCTCATGACTTTTATTTCTTTGTAGGTTACAATAATTATAGAGTAGAAGAGGGGAGACTGGAGGAGGCCACTGAAATTCATCTTTAAAAATTATAATGCTAGGCCGAGTGCATTGGCTCATGCCTGTAATCCCAGCACTTTGGAGGCCAAGGAGGGTGGATTACTTGAGGTCAGGAGTCGGAGACCAGCGTGGCCAAAATGGTGAAACCCCATCTCTCCCAAAAATTTAAAAAAAAAAAAAAAATAGCCAGGCATGATGGCGGGTGCTTGTAATCCCAGCTACTTGGGAGGCTGAGACAGGAGAATCACTTGAACCTGAGAGGCAGAGGTTGCAGCGAGCCGAGATCACGCCACTTGCACTCCAGCCTGGGTGACAGAGTGAGACCCTGTCTCAAATAAATAAATAAATATAAATAAATATAAATAAAAATTATAATTCTAAACCACAGAAATTGAACCACGGGAAAAAGTAGGTTGGTTACTTTGCTACCACATTGTTTTGGGGGAAGGGTAGTATGAGAAATTAGCCAGCTTGATGGCCAACATTATTAATTTGAGTTACCCCTTTCTACGGGTTGTTTCCAAATATGAAATCCACTTTCAAAAGACAGATTCAACTTCCACTTCTGGCCAAGATGGAGTAACAGGAACCAAATTCTCTTTTCACCTAAAAGTATTCCAAAAATAGACACAATAACAGAGTTTTCAAGACACAGGTCATCAAGCATCAAAGAATAGCGATCCTTGAAACAATTATTGTGCTAGCTTACTGCCTGAAAAGAGTTTTCAGAATGTAATACAGGGAGATAGAATAGGGGAGAAGCCTCTAGGATTCCCTGAGTCAAGGAGAAGGAGCTGAGAGTATAGGGAGAACAAGGAGATTTGAGTTCGCAGGACAGAGTACTGAAAAAAAAAAAAAGAGCAACACAGAGAACTCTGGAGGGCTGCAAAAGGTTCACCTAGAGTAGCCAGACTCACATAGGGCTAGGAATAGAGCCTTTTCCCACTGAAGAACCTGAGGTACGGTATTTGTCAAGAACTGTGAAGGGTCTGGGATTTGCCCTACTTGTAAACTACAAAGATAGATCATGCTGTTTCATGGATGCCAACAGAAGACGAGAGATTCCTGGGTCAGAAAAAAAAGGACTTTAGTGCTCACAGCACAGCAAGCAGCATATGAAAATCATATTTGTTTGCATTGGTTCCCCTTGTCCAAAATTCTAGGAAGGTGATTTGATATGGGGAAACATACCTGTTGGATATACAGTGGATTTTCATCATAGTTGAGGAAAAACAAGCTTCAGTAAGTCCATAAATTTATAGTGAGCAGTAAGCCTGTGGGTCTCTTAAGAAAGTGCTAACAAGCTGGAATAGTAACATAGGAAATCATTAGCACCCATCAAGCATGTAGCAAGATGATGGAATCACCTGAAACATAGGTCTGGGAAGTTATAATGAGAATAGGGAAGGAAGGGAAAAAGTATAGCTCAAAGGTGCCCAGGCCAGGAGCAATAGGTGACTCTAAGAACAAGGAGAGTCAATATAGCAAAATGGAAAATTATCTCATCTGTAAAACCAGGATACTAATATTTATCTTTCAAGGCCATTGTGGGTTTTAATGAAAATATATGGCAAGCACAGTGCCTGGATATAGAAAATGTTCAAACAATACTACCTGAGGAAGAGAAACAGAAAAAGGAAGCATATATAATATCACTAAGAAACCAAAATCCATGAAAATGATTGAGGCACAGTGGAAAAACAGAATTCTGCATTCAGAGAGACCTGGATTTGAACCATTTGCTGTGTAACCTGGGACAAATTATCTCTTCTCTGTGTCTCGGTTTCCTTATATAGAGAGTAGAGATGATAATATTAACATTACAAGATTTAGGAATAATCAATAAAATATTAACTGTCACCTAGTATAAACTGATAACTAATACCCTATTATTTTATTATTATACCATTGTTCCATTTGCCTTGAATTTGCCTCAGGCAAAATGCCACAGTGTGGAAGATAGCTCTATAAACTTCAGCTTTTTGGCTGAAAGCATAAAAAACAGCATTAATGCTGATATCCATTTGTCTTCCATATGTATCAGGAGTAACAAGAGGCCAGCAAGCTCCATCCAGAGTTGCAAGGCATTTAATGAATTGCAAGAAAGAAGTGTCACTAGCCCCATTAATAATGAAATAGGACATTCTACTGTAAGGTTTTTTCTCAGCCTTCATAGTAAATATTAGCAGAATGCCTATACTCATACATACTCCAAGTTCCCAACAATGGTTAGCCGAGCCTTCTTTCTTCTGTTATTATTTACTTTTTCATAAAATATATATATATGCAAATCAGGGCCAGGCATGGTAGATGACGCCTGTAATCCCAACACTTTGGGAGGCCGAGGCAGGCAGACAGGAGTTCAAGACCAGCCTGACCAACATGGTGAAACCGTATCTCTACTAAAAATTAAAAAATTAGCCGGGCATGGTGGCGCATGCCTGTAATCCCAGCTACTCAGGAGGCTGAGGCAGGAGAACTGCTTGAACCTGGGAGGCAGAGGTTACAGTGAGCCGAGATCGCGCCACTGCACTCTAGCCTAGGCAACAGAGTGAGACTCCGCCTCAAAAAAAAAAAATGCAAATCAGTTCTTCAATAAAAGCACCAACAAAATGCAATCTCTCTCTCTCTCACACACACACACACACAAACTTATCAGAGGCCATATAATTTATCTTCTTTCCATTAAAGTTAAGTTGAATACTCCTAGCAAAATTTCCAATACATCAAACAAATCAATAACAAGGAAAAGAACACTGAACACCAGCTCTCATCAAAGGTCCATGAGAAAAATAAATTGATTCAGAAAGTCCCACCTGACTCATTCACCAAGGTGATCCATAGGTACCATATTTTTCTAAACTGAAAGTCAGGACATACAGTCTGGGAAGTATGAAAATACTACTGGGGCAAAAAGCTAAAATACCTAAAGTCATTGCTATCGATTCACTTTTCTGTCAAGACACTGGACAAATCACAAATCACAGACTAAGAAAGACTACTTGATTATCTCTGGTTACTGATTTGGCACACTATGTAATTGCCTGGGCTAACAGGAAGTAAATAAAATGTGTCTTCTACTCACAGAAAAAAAAAAAAAATGAACCAGAAGAGATTCATGAAGAGAGAACTCTAGGTAGAGTAATGCATCAGGAGAGGATAGGAAACAGTGTCCAAGATCAAAATGAATGCCTGCACATTCTCATCCCTCACTGAGAAAAAAAAAAAAGTGTACTTTATAAAGCAACAACTCAGAGGAGAAGGTGGGAGGCAAAGAGCATTTTGCAGCAGAGAAAACCAAATGGACTGACTTCATGACAAGTATGGAAGGTATCCTCATATCCTCAAGCCATGTGTTGTGAGAATGAGGGCGAGTAGAGTGACACCAGCAAAATGACCAACTAGAAGAACTTAGCACTTAGCCCCTCCCCAACAAAAAAGGACCCAAACAACAAACAACTACATTTCAACTGGAATAACTGAGGAAGTATACATAGGCACACCAGAAAAACAGCGAAATCCCTATGGAGCAAAAAAGCCCAGGATAGCACCATAGAGAGGGGAGTGAGGCATCCTGCCTTTACCACACCATCTCTGCCACTGGGATCAGCTCAGAGCCAGAGGGAACTTCTTAAAGGGAAAACATAAGATGAAGACCTTTGGCAGTCTCTATCTTTGCCACAGATGACAACAGTCATTGCTACAGAAGGGTCTGCCAGTCCTCAAATTTACTATGGAGATTTGCTGAGAATTCACACTACTGCCTGGCCCCAGAGCAGGAACTCCCTGACATCCCAAACCCCAACAACCTAAGCTGCTATAACATGGTGCCATCCTGAAACTAGACCCACAGCTAGAGTGCATCTTGCCCTGGGGACCAATAACCACTGACCCCTTCCATCCCTGAGGCTCCACCATTATTCCACTATGTTCACATGGGTGCCTGCAACACCAGTACCCTGGCTTCCCAGAGCCTGGGCCTGGTGAAATGAACAAGACTCCAACATTTGAATTCACGAGATGCTCTACTCCACAGGAAAACAGGTGGACCTACACAGCTGAGAAGCCCTGCATAACCACTCAGCTCACACGCTATCACACCCAATCAGGAAGTATCCCCATTTCACTGAAGAGAGCCTTATACAGCCCCCTGGCCCACCTTTTGCCAAATAGCTTGCCCAGAGGTTTGTCTTTTAAGAAATCAGTCCATATTTCCAGTGTGGATTTCTGGTACCAGAGGATGCCGAGTGAATCATGTTCTCAAAAAGTTGTGTTCTCAAGAGAACACTTAAATAAGAAACAGGTGACTGAAAGCTGAAAAGAAAGCTTTGTGACAGTTTAATTACCCCTGCCCCATCCCTGACTCATAAGCTTAGTGAGGGTCTTGAAGACATCAGTCCATGTTCCAGTGTGGATTCCTTGTGCCAGGGCAGTAGCATAGACCATGTTTTTAAAAGTTTTTACCTAGCTAGTGGCTCCCTGAAGTACTAACATAAATAGCTTGCATTTGTTTGCCTAACCTAGAGCTCTCTGAGGGTACAGAAGTAAGTACGTGGAGGATGGGCATTCATCAAAAACATTAAAAGTAAACTAACTAACAGCTTCTGCCTGAGACAATGTACATCAGTTGGGCAAACAATAGACACAATGGAAAGTCAGGAGTAAGATGCTTTTGGGGAATAAAGGCTTTGAAAAGTTCCCACACATTCCTGGAAATTTAGAAGTCCATGCATATATCCAGGGTTGCAAGCATGCCCAGATGACCTGAGAGTCTGTAAGCTCTCACTTGTGGGTGACATTCAATCTCTGCATAGGCAGGATGGGAAGGTAAAGGAAAAGTTGTAAACTGTTGATTTGAGTGCTAAAGGCTTACTCCAACACACACAAAAAGCTCAGCTGCAAACACTAGAAGATTGCTTTTGGCTCTAATAATTTAAGAAAACATCTGTCAAATCACTAAACATTAAGCTAACATAACAGAGATTTCAGTGACCACACATGACAAATATACTTTTTTTTACAAAGATACATTGGAAAAGTCACTAAACAAAAACTATAACTTATGATAAAGAGAAACAACAAACCCCAGGAATCAAGGGGACAGGAGAGACCAATGGGTGGGACAGGAGGATTTTATTAGGTGTGCACTGGCCCAATGGATTAACATCCAAAGGCTGAGCCCTAAACAAATACAGGGCTTGACTTTTATACATGCATCAGAAAGAGGGTTGACCAGTTTGATGGCGAGAAATCTGTAGGGTGGGCAAGCAAGCTTACAGAAGCAGAACAAAGGCAGTTTGTCAAACAGTGACAGGTTTTACAACTTAAACATATCTTGTGACACTGCTGTGCTGCACAGAAGGAAAAACAGGAACTTACAAAAGTTGTAAACATAATTATGAGACTAGGAAGGGGGAAGGGGGGGGAAGCTGAAAGAGGAAAAACATGTTTTTCTCATCCCTGCTCCAGGATGGGAGGGAGAGGCTCTGGAGCCCATCCCTTCTGGGCCCTGGCTCCGCACATAGTGCTATCAAAGGCCCTGACAGAGCCCTGCCCATCGCTGGGCCTTAGAATGAGTCAGCCTAGTATAGGAAAACTTGTTTTTCTTTGTTATATCTTCTGCTTCAGGAGGAATTTGATATTCAGCTAACACATTATAATGTTCAAAATGTCCAGTTTTTAACAACAAAATTACAAGACAGACAAATGCATAGAATGTATGGACAATTAACAGGAAAAAAGGATATTAAATCATCTTTGAGGAAGCCTAAACATTGTACTTGCTAGACAAATACTTTAAATCAGCTGTCTTGGTGACATAAGCAAGATAGCAGAATAGGAGGCTCCTGACTTTCACCCCCACTCCACCATGGACACACTGAATAAATATCTACACATGAATCAATTCCCTCTGAGAGAAAGCCAGAATCTAGTTGAGAGACTCCTACACATGGGTAACTGAAAACATATCCACATCAAAATGGATAGAAAAAGCTGAAGCACAGTGGTCACAAACCTCACTCTAGACACCAATACTGAGGCAGGAAAATAGGGTCTGGAGGCAGGGAACATAAGGCCAATTCAAACTTCAGCTATGACAGGAAATATCCTTTCCATAAGGTGTATGCCATAAATTGAGGTATTGCTCCTCACACTTGAGGGCATTAGCTGTGGGGCTCTGCCCACAGACGCTGACCCAAACGACGGATGAATAAAACATACACTGACACGCAGATATTCTGTTTTGCCAGTCCAGCTGAGTGTCCAATCACCTGCACACCAAGATAGGTTTGTCACTGAGGCTGGCCCTGAGCAGCTCGCACTCCAGGCATTTATTTGGTATACAATTAACAACAGAAGCTTTGAGTAAACACACTTGTGGATAATTAAGATGGTTAAGAGAGTAAGTAGATCTAGGAATGATTAAAGCTCAGGTACCCAGGTCTAAGGTAATACCATTAGGGGCAATATCCCTAGTCAACCTCCCTCCAAAAGTGCCATCTGGCTCAAAGGTTAGTTAATAGAGGTAGGTAAACAGACTTAACTGGGGAAGCGTCTATTGTCCTTAGTATTTGCCCTATGACCTAATGCTCTAAGGTAAGAACTGGCTGCCTTCAGCCTGTTCAGTTATTACAAGCTATGTAACCTTTCAGCCTTCTAAAAGGTTTGTGACTATTTCCTATAACTTTCCCTAATATTTCCCTTTAATATTTCTGCCACCATCCTGAGTGAATCCCAACAGTAAATGAGTTTGTAACTTTACTTAATTTACATAGGGCATACTCGATGTAACCGATGGAATCCTCTAGGGGGTATTTAAACTCCCAAAAATTCTATAACGGGGCCCTTGAGTACCTATGCTCAGGCCCACTCCCACACTGTGGAGTGTACTTTCATTTTCAATAAATCCCTTCATTCCTTCCTTGCTTTGTTTGTGCATTTTGTCCAATTCTTTGTTCAAGATGCCAAGAACCTGGACACTCTCCACCAGCATATTTTTGGTGACCCAGCCAGGAGGAAGAGATAACCCTGAAGTTTGGGATTCATTTTTCTCCCTCTTCTTTCTGCTCCACACAGGGGCTCTCCCTCTCTTTTCTTTTCCAACCTGGGGCCCTTAGTGTGCAGCATCTAAACATGGAAACAACTGCAGGTTTCTGGCCATAGCCAGTGAAACTAAGAGGTTTCCATGCAGGGAAGCCTTACCACCACTGCCTGGTTGGCTTAAGGGAGCAGGGTCTTTTTTTTTTCCTCTCTTTCCTTTTCAGTCTGTCAGTGGCTGTTTCCCAGTAGCTCCTTGGAAATTGACAGCAATTGGCTGGGATCACTTGTCAGTACTGCCTGAAGGCCTAGGAATGAACGGGAATAATTGCTCTGCCTCGAAGGGGGAAGGAATTTTATTTTTTTATCTTTTCCGCACATGGTTCCTGATCCCTACCAGCAGTGAAGCTTGGAGCACACTTGCACATGTTTCAGGGGACTTAAACCCTCTTCTCTTATGCTGAATTCTTCCCTTATCATACTCAACTGACTAAGGGACAAAAAGGCCCACCCAGCATCTAGATCTTATTATAGTCCATGGCTTTTCTTATAAAGCTCACTGTATGCTCTGGAGGGGAAAACCTGCATGTGACACCCACCAAAGGCTAGAAACATCTGGAACACTAAGATTGGACTCCACAGGAGGATGCTCCATAGGTTCTGCAGACCCCAACCACTCCAAAGAGGACACTCTTGGCAGAGGTTCTGAGGTCTAGTAGTAAAAGCCCTCCTTAGAATTTTCTCTCACAGTTGCAATGCTGTTTGGCCACAACATTGTTTGGAATCTCAAGTTTACTGTCAAATGGGAAAGTAGAATAGCATTGAATGTAACCAGGCTTTTGTGCTTCGGTCCTAAGCCTGGTTAACATGTGACACCCTCCTTTGATACAGTTTTGCCCCAGTACTCTTTGGAATCTGGGGAGGTTTGGCCTTTAAAAATCAAACGGCCATGGAGACTACTTTACCCCAAATTTTGGTTCATAGCCTTCACTGAATTATCTATTGGGGCAAAGTAAAACTGGCAAGCTTATGTTGCTGTCTCATGGATAAGGTTCTGAAAGAGATCAAATGAAAAAACTAAAAGGCAGAAATGAAGTCCACAGGCAAACAGCCCGGGCGGCGCCCTGGCAGCCCGAGCGGCGCCCTGAGCCTAGTTAAAGATCAACCCCGGACCTAACCGATTAGGTTATCTATAGACTCCAGACATTGTAAGGACAAACGTTGTGAAAGTCTCTGTCCTGCTCTGTTCTGTTCTAATTACCGGTGTCTGCCACATATCTTAGTCCTGGGCCCAGTACAAACACATTCCTCTATTTTGTCCCAACTTCCTGAGCCCAACACAAACACACCCCCCCCACACACCTCAGAAACACCACCTAGAGAGCCCCTGATAAGGTCACAACCGTTTGTAGTTTTACTAAATGCGCGGGAACAAATAGAAAACTGTTAATTGTATAACTTAAAATATTAACCAATTACCAGTTGTGATGCTGCAACCAAAAGAATTCCTTTGTACCTCTGTAACCTTACATATCCTGTATGCATCGGGCTATAAAAAGTGGGCACATGCATCATTCGGGGCCCTCTTGTATGCTGTAGAACGGAGGGACCAAGTTCGAACTTGCATTAAAGATCCTTGCCGCTTGGCTTTGACTCTGGACTCTGGTGGTCTTCTTCGGGGAATAAACGGTCTGGGCATAACAGTTCCAGGTTATTGGATCTTCATTTACTTGTGTGCATACAGGTCTAGATGTGTTTATTTGTATGTACACTTACTGTTATAGGTTGTGTCTACCAAAATTGGCTTACAAGTAAAAGAGCCTCATAAGTAAATAAGTCTAAGCAATTTTCAAGTTCACGTGACTTAAAGTATAACTTTACTAAACATGCTAGCTTTAAAATTATTTGGTGGAATAAAAATAGAAATGCTTTCAGAATTGTCAGCCTACATTTTGTCTGAATTTTATGTTTGTCTTTGTTAGATATTTTTAAATGTCAGTGTTAATTCGAGCTGGGAGCTGCTTGGGGCGAGCCTGCCTCCCATTTTATTCAAAGTCTCACTGAGATAAATGCATATCTGATTGCTTCCTTTGGAAAGGCTAATCAGAAACTCAAAAGAATGCAACCCTTTGTCTCCCACCTGTGATCTGAAAACCTCCAAATGCCCTACCTACTTAGAGTTGTCCTGCCTTTCCAGACCAAACCAATGTTCATTTTAAATATGTTTATTGATGCCTCATGTCTCCTGTGTTAAAAGTAAAAAGTATGTACAGTGAATGAGATAAATGTTTTAGGTAACCTTTTTGTGTAAATTAAAATATTAAAGCTATTTTTGATGCTCATTTAATATCTGAGTCATTTCCAATTAAGAAGGGGTTGTGATATGGGGCAATATGTTTCTAAAATTGTGGAACGGTTCTTATCTATAAATGCCCATATCTGATAGTTCAGGATTTCTTGCTTTTTAGGGCTTCACTGAAAATTCTAATTAACACATAATTCGGTATACAAAATGTGCCAAAAAGGTTATGTTATTAGTGAAAAATAGTGATTTTGTCTAATTCAGAAGTTATCTAAAAGGTAGTTCAAATTACAGATTTGAAAAGGTTATTTATGAAAGTGTAGTAAGGAACCATTAAGTAGGGGGAAAGATGTGGAAAAAGTTTAAATAATAAAATATTCTTTAAAAGCTGATAAAGAACTGGAAACATTTGACTAACATTTTCATAGTTAAAGCTCACAGTCTTGAGTAAAATAAGAAATATTGTAAAGAAATGCATTGGCAGTTTGGCAATTTTTTTTTTTGTAATATAGTTAAGCATGAAACTGGATTTAGTGTGGAGCCAAATTTCACATACATGCTTGCACTGCTTCACACTATGTTTACTGTTTTGCATGGATATTGTTAGAGTACTTATTGGTGATGTGCCTAAAGTGAATTTCTTCGTTGCACAGGAGGTATAATATTGATTAACTTAAGGACATTGAATTGTATATCAGGAATAAAATATTCATTATGTGGGTTTTTGGAGCCCTAGGCAACACTATAGCCTGCAGGGTAAATTGATTAGGAAAATTTAAGGTTGGTTTCCTGTTTATTTGTTTTTGCTTCTAGTTTTCACTTGTTTGCTGTTTATTCTCTTCTGGCTTTGCTGTGTGTCCATATATATAGAACCATGCTAGCAGTAGCCTTTTATTTGGTTCTGTGAATAGTTACTTTGTTTCCTATGCATTTCTTGCAGCTCACCATTTGTTCCATTTATCTGGAATTCCTAAGCTACCTTTGTCAGGCTGCAGGAATTATTGGAGCATACCAGCTTTTTTTTTTTTTTTTTTTTTTTTTTTTTGGAGGCTGAGTCTCGCTCAGTCGCCCAGGCTAGAGTGCAGTGGCCGGATCTCAGCTCACTGCAAGCTCCGCCTCCCGGTTTATGCCATTCTCCTGCCTCAGCCTCCAAGTAGCTGGGACCACAGGCGCCCGCCACCTCGCCCGGCTAGTTTTTTGTATTTTTTAGTAGAGACGGGGTTTCACCGTGTTAGCCAGGATGGTCTCGATCTCCTGACCTCGTGATCCACCCGTCTCGGCCTCCCAAAGTGCTGGGATTACAGGCTTGAGCCACCGCGCCCGGCCAGCTTTTTATCCTTAAACTAACTTTTTGGATTTTAGGCTTCCTGATACTTTAAGTGTGTTGAGTATACTCTCACAATAGAATTTGGGTCATATTTCTCTCTCTGCCCAGGTCCTCCAAAATTTGTCAACTATTATAAATATTCTTAATTCATGGCAATGTGTTTGTTTGCGAACAGTCAAGCAGGGTCCCTAGGGCCACTCAGGGAAAGAGAAACCAGAAACCTGGCCGGCCACCAAAAGGGTAAGAATTTCTTACCAGTCTCTCACCTCTTTCTCTCTGCAAACTGGTTAATCACCTCCGTTAAGTTCTAAATTAATTAGTTTAATGATAAGAAGAACTTAAATATTTTGTCAGAAAAGTAGAAAGTGTAATGCCCTTTAGTTCATGTGACTTTAGCAATCTTTGGGAAATAAAGATGGTTTTAAAGATTATTGGTAAAATATAATTGTCTTCAAAATGTAAACATGTGGTCTAAATTATGTTCAAATATTAGGTTTGCTAAATGCTTTGAGGTCATAAACTGCTTCTTTGGCTTTTGAAAATTGTTGAACTTGCCTGCTTTCCAGCTAGGCAGGGCCTGGGGATATGTGCAGTTGGCCACACCCCTAGCTGTGCTGAAAACAGTCAAACCTTATCGGAACATAACTTACCAGATTTTACATTAAAGTTAAAATTGCTAAGAGTCACCATTGTAACATGCAATTAAAACTAACAGAAACAGTTTTACATGCAAGGTGTGTAAAAGCGGTAGAATGTGGGTTTTTTTTTTTTTTTTTGGTAAAAGGTTTTTGCTTCTTTAAAATTTCTGAAACATCATTTTGGCAAAATAAATAATTTATGGTAATATAGAATTCCAAAATCACACTTCAGTTTCAAAATTGTCTTTCCTAATGCCTGGCTTTCTGGATGGATCAAAGGGCCCTTGGAAGCATCCAGAAAGGAGGTAAACAGGATTATTTGACATGTTTAGGTACATGGGATTGCCAAAATGATGTTCAATCTTCTTTAGGTTATACTTTTGTGAATAATACTAATATATGTTCCAAAATTGTATGGGATTTCTAAAATACTATATGCTATCAATTGTAATTATGGTTATTATGTTAAGTTATTGTAAACCACAGAAATAACCAATTTCCTTGTATAAAGCTACTAACCACTGTAGAACAAAATTAATTGAATATCAAGAAAATGCTTTGTCATGTTTTCATGTTAACCTGCTGATACTGAAATTGTTTAAAATAGTTAATAACCAATGCTTGGTCCCATATTCCTGGGAAGACAATTAAAGCTTCATGTACATTTGTGTCAGGCCTCTGAGCCTAAGCCAAGCCATGGCATCCCCTGTGACTTGCACGTATATACGCCCAGATGGCCTGAAGTAACTGAAGAATCACAAAAGAAGTGAAAACGCCCTGCCCCGCCTTAACTGATGACATTCCACCACAAAAGAAGTGAAAATGGCCGGTCCTTGCCTTAAGTGATGACATTACCTTGTGAAAGTCCTTTTCCTGGCTCATCCTGGCTCAAAATCTCCCCCACTGAGCACCTTGTGACCCCCACTCCTGCCCACCAGAGAACACCCCCCCTTTGACTGTAATTTTCCTTTACCCACCCAAATCTATAAAACGGCCCCACCCTTATCCCCCTTCACTGGCTCTCTTTTCAGACTCAGCCTGCCTGCACCCAGGTGATTAAAAAGCTTTATTGCTCACACAAAGCCTGTTTGGTGGTCTCTTCACATGGACACGCATGACATTTTGGTGCCGTGACTCGGATTGGGGGACCTCCCTTAGGAGATCAATCCCCTGTCCTCCTGCTCTTTGCTCCATGAGAAAGATCCACCTACGACCTCTGGTCCTCAGACCCACCAGCCCAAGTAACATCTCGCGAACATCTCACCAATTTTAAATCGGGTAAGCGGCCTCTGTTTACTCTCTTCTCCAACCTCTCTCACTATCCCTCAACCTCTTTCTCCTTTCAATCTTGGTGCCACCCTTCAATCTCTCCCTTCTCTTAATTTTAATTCCTTTCATTTTCTGGTAGAGACAAGGAGACACGTTTTATCCACGGACCCAAAACTCCGGTGCCAGTCTTGGACTCAGGAAGGCAGCCTTCCCTTGGTGTTTAATCATTGCAGGGACATCTCTCTGATTATTCACCCACATTTCAGAGGTGTCTGACCACGCCACAAGGACACCTGCCTTGGTCCTTCACCCTTAGCAGCAAGTCCCGCTTTTCTAGGGGAGGGGCAAGAACCCTGACTCCTTCTCTCCCTGTCTCTACCCCTTCTCTGGTTTTCTGGAGGAGGGGCAAGAACCCCAACCCCTTCTCTCCTGTCTCTACCCCTTCTCCGCTTTTCTGGGGGGCAAGAACCTCCCAACCCCTTATTTCCACACCCCGACCTCTTATTTTTGCACCCCAACCCCTTATTTCTGTGCCACAACCTCTTATTGTTGTGCTCCAACCCCTTATTTCCATGTCCCGACCTCTTATTTTTGCACCCCAACCCCTTATTTCTGCACCCCAATCTCTTATCTTTGCATCCCAACCCCTTATTTCCACACCCCCAACCTCTTATCTCTGTGCCCCAACCCCTTATTTCCATGCCCTGACCCCTTTCCCGCTTTTCTGGGAAGTAAGAACCCCTGAACTCCTTCTCTCCGTGTCTCTACTCTCTCTTTTCTCTGGCTTGTCTCCTTCACTATAGGCACATTCCACCCTCCATTCCTCCTTCTTCTCCCTTAGCCTGTGTTCTCAATAACTTAAAACCTCTTCAACTCACACCTGACCTAAAACCTAAACACCTTATCTTCTTCTGCAACACCTCTTGGCCCCAATACAAACTTGACAATGGCTCTAAATGGCCAGAAAATAGCAGTCAATTTTTCCATCCTACAAGATCTAAGTAATTCTTGTCGTAAAATAGGCAAACGGTCTGAAGTGCCTGATGTCCAGGCATTCTTTTACACATCGGTCCCTCCCTAGTCTCTGTTCCCAATGCAACTCGTCCCAAATCTTCCTTCTTTCCCTCCTGCCTGTCCCCTCAGTCCCAATCCCAAGCGTCGCTAAGTCTTTCCAATCTTCCTGTTCTACAGACCTATCTGACCTGTCCCCTCCTTGCCAGGCTGAGCTAGGTCCCAATTTTCCTCAGTCTCTGCTCCCCCACCATATAGTCCTTTTAATACCTCCCCTCCTCACACCTGGTCTGGCTTACAGTTTCGTTCTGCGACTAGCCCTCCCCCACCTGCCCAGCAATTTCCTCTTAAAAAAGTGGCTAGAACTAAAGGCATAGTCAAGGTTAATGCTCCTTTTTCTTTATCCGACCTCTCCCAAATCAGTTAGCGTTTAGGCTCTTTTTCATAAAATATGAAAAGCCCAGCCCAATTCATGGCCCGTTTAGCAGCAACCCTGAGATGCTTTACAGCCCTAGACCCTAAAAGGTCAAAAGATTGTCTTATTCTCAATATACATTTTATTACCCAATCTGCTCCTGACATTAAATAAAACCCCAAAAATGAAATTCCAGCCCTCAAACCCCACAACAGGACTTAGTGAACCTCGCCTTCAAGGTGTACAATAATAGAGTAGTGGCAGCCAAGTAGCAACTTATTTCTGAGTTGCAATTCCTTACCTCCACTGTGAGACAAACCCCAGCCACATCTCCAGTACACAACTCCAAACGCCTGAACCGCAGCTGCCAAAGGTTCCTCCAGAACCTCCTCCCCCAGGAGCTTGCTACAAGTGCCGGAAATCTGGCCACTAGGCCAAGGAATGCCCACAGCCCAGGATTCCTCCTAAGACATGTCCCATCTGTGCAGGACCCCACTAGAAATCGTACTGTCCAACTCGCCTGGCAGTCACTCCCAGAGCCCCTGGAGCTTTGGCCCAAGGCTCTCTGACACTCCTTTCCAGACCTTCTCGGCTTAGCGGCTGAAGATTGACGCTGCCCCCATCGCCTCAGAAGCCTCATGGACCATCACAGATGCTTTAGTCTTAATCAATACGGAGGCTACCCACTCCACATTACCTTCTTTTCAAAGGCTTGTTTCCCTTGCCTCCATAGCTGTTGTAGGTATTGACGCCCAGGCTTCTAAACCTCTTAAAACTCCCCAACTCTGGTGCCAACTTAGACAAGATTCTTTTATGCACTCTTTTTTAGTTATCCCCAACTGCCCAGTTCCCTTATTAGACCAAGACATTTTAACTAAATCATCTGCTTCCCTGACTATTCCTAGGCTACAGTCACACCTCATTGCCGCCTTTTCCCCTAGTTCAAAGCCTCCTTCACATCCCCCCTTGTATCCCCCAACCTTAACCCACAAGTATAAGATACCTCTATTCCCTCCTTGGCGACTGATCATGCACCCCTTACCATCTCATTAAACCTAATCACCCTTACCCCACTCAACGCCAATATCCCATCCCACAGCATGCTTTAAAAGGATTAAAGCCTGTTATCACTCGCCTGCTACAGCATGAGCTCCTAAAACCTATAAACTCTCCTTACAATTTCCCCATTTCACCTGTCCTAAAACCAGACAAGGTTTGCAAGTTAGTTCAGGATCTGCGCCTTATCAACCACATTGTCTTGCCTATCCACCCCATGGTGCCAAAGCCATATACTCTCCTATCCTCAATACCTCCCTCCACAACCCATTATTCTGTTCTAGATTTCAAACATACTCTCTTTACTATTCCTTTGCACCCTTCATCCCAGCCTCTCTTTGTTTTCATTTGGACTGACCCTGACACCCATCAGGCTCAGTAAATTACCTAGGTTGTACTGCTGCAAGGCTTCACGGGCAGCCCCCATTACTTCAGTCAAGCCCAAATTTCTTCCTCATCTGTTACCTATCTTGACATAATTCTCATAAATACACACTTACTCTCCCTGCTGATAGTGTCTGGCTAATCTCCCAAACCCCAATCTCTTCTACAAAACAACAACTCCTTTCCTTCCTAGGTATGGTTAATGTGGTCAGAATTCTTACACAAGAGCCAGGACCACATCCTGTAGCCTTTCTGTCCAAACAACCTGACCTTACTGTTTTAGCCTGGCCCTCATGTCTGCATGCAGCAGCTGCCACTGCTTTAATACTGTTAGAGGCCCTAAAAATCACAAACTATGCTCAACTCACTCTACAGTTCTCATAACTTCCAAAATCTATTTTCTTCCCCCCACCATCGCTCAAGACAACCCTTATGCCGATAAGTTAGCTAAAAAAGCAGCTAGCATTCCAACTTCTATCCCTGATGGCAGTTTTCCTCCTTCACATCAGTCACTCCCACCTACTCCCCCACTGAAACTTCCACCTATCAATTTCTTCCCACACAAGGCAAATAGTTCTTAGACAAGGAAAATATCTCCTTCCAACCTCACAGGCCCATTCTATTCTGTTGTCATTTCATAACCTCTTCCATCTAGGTTACAAGCCATTAGCCTATCTCTTAGAACCTCTCATTTCCTTTCCATCCTAGACATCTGTCCTCAACAAAATCACTTCTCAGTGTTCCGTCTGCTATTCTACTACTCAGGAATTTCTCAGGCCCCTTCCCTTCCCTACACATCAAGCTCAAAGATTTGCCCCTGCCCAGGACTGGCAAATTGACTTTACTCACACGCCCTGAGTCAGAAAACTAAAATATCTCTTAGCCTAGGTAGACACTTTCATTGGATAAGTACAGAGGCCTTTCCCAGAGGGTCTGAGAAGGCCACCGCAGTCATTTCTTCCCTTCTGTCAGACATAATTCCTCAGTTTGGCCTTCACACCTCTATACAGTCTGATAACGGACCAGCCTTTAATAGTCAAATCACCCAAACAGTTTCTCAGGCTCTTGGTATTCAGTGAAACCTTTATATCCTTTACTGTCCTCAATCTTCGGGAAGGGTAGAACGGACTAATGGTCTTTTAAAAACACACCTCACCAAGCTCAGTCACCAACTTAAAATAGACTAGACAACACTTTTACCACTTTCCCTTCTCAGAATTCAGGCCTGTCCTCGGAATGCTAGAGGGTACAGTCCATTTAAGCCCCTGTATAGGCACTCCTTTTTATTAGGTCCCAGTTTCACTCCAGACACCAGCCCACCTTGAACTGCACCCCAAAAACTTAGAGCCTAAAAACTCACCAACCAAGTAATTATGCTGAACCCCCTTAGGCACTCTCTAATTAGATGTCCTAGGTCCTCCGAATTCTTAGTCCTTTAATACCTCTTTTTTTCTCCTTCTCTTATACAGACCTTGTGTCTTCCATTTAGTTTCTCAATTCATACAAAACTGCATCCAGGCCATCACCAATCATTCTATGCAACAAATGCTCCTTCTAACAACCCCACAATATCGCCTCTTACCACAAGATCTCCCTTCAGCTTAATCTCTCCCACTCTAGGTTCCCACGCTGCCCCAATCCCACTTGAAGCAGCCCTGAGAAACATCACCCATTATCTCTCCATACCACCCCCCAAAAATTTTTGCCACCCCAACACTTCAACACTATTTTGTTTTATTTTTCTTATTAATATAAGAGGGCAGGAATGTCAGGCCTCTGAGCCCAAGCCAAGCCATCACATCCCCTGTGACTTGCACGTATATATGCCCAGATGGCCTGAAGTAACTGAAGAATCACAAAAGAAGTGAAAATGCCCTGCCTTGCCTTAACTGATAACATTCCACCACAAAAGAAGTGCAAATGGCCGGTCCTTGCCTTAAGTGATGACATTACCTTGTGAAATCCTTTTCCTGGCTCATCCTAGCTCAAAAAGCTCCCCCACTGAGCACCTTGTGACCCCCACTCCTGCCCACCAGAGAACAACGCCCTTTGACTGTAATTTTCCTTTACCTACCCAAATCTATAAAACGGCCCCACCCTTATCTCCCTTCGCTGACTCTCTTTTGAGACTCAGCCCGCCTGCACCCAGATGATTAAAAAGCTTTATTGCTCACACAAAGCCTGTTTGGTGGTCTCTTCACACAGACGCGCATGACAATTTGGTCACCTGATGGGCCATGTAAACCTTTTAAAGGGATTTCATTTGATTTTCTTTTTTTTTTTTTCTTTTTTTCTTTTTTAGTTTTTTGAGGTGGAGTCTCTCTCTGTTGCCCAGTGTGGAGTGCAGTGGCACAATCTCAGCTCACTGCAACCTCTGTCTCCCAGGTTTAAGCAATTCTCTTGCCTCAGCTTCCCAAGAAGCTAGGATTATAGGTGCCCACCACCACGCCCAGCTCATTTTTGTACTTTTTAGTAGAGATGAGGTTTCACCATGTTGGCCATGCTGGTCTCAAATTCCTGACCTCAGGTGATCCACCCGCCTCAGCTTCCCAAAGTGCTGGGATTATGTCATGAGCCACCACGCCTGGCCCATTTGTTATTTTCAATGCATGTTTTCTGGTTGTATAAAAGCTTTCCCATGCAAGAGGACTGATGTTATAACACTAGATTATTAGTCTACAGTGTATTTTCACCAGGTAAAAATGCTTTTTATGGTTTGGATCTTCTGAGAACATCAGAGCAAAACTGTCCTTGCCATCTACACTACAACAAAACCTCAGGACCTTGGGCTTTGGTTTGTAATCTCACAACTGAGAAGGATTCCTCCACACTCTTGGAGGTATGCACCCATTGGAACCCTCAAGGTAAAACTAACCACAGAAATTTCTCCCAAGAAGAGGATAGCATCCTTGATGTGAACAGCTTTTCCCAAGTTCACAGACTAAGACTTCTATTACGTGAAAGTCTTATCTTTGAATATTTTTTCCTGCTTATGCCTCTACAAAAAATAGAAGTGGAAAGGGGGTCTGTTATGTGCACTTATGGGGTATTCTTTTATTTGTGCAGAAGTTTAAAGCCAGCCTTATACATGGATAACCTTATACTTTGATAAATAAAAGATGAAGGCACAATGTAGGTAAGAAACTTTAATGCTGCATATGTTGCTTCATAATCAATCAAAAACAAAACATTGGTTCACTCCTCTTAACCCACATCATGGGTTAAAGAGAACATTGCAGAAAGGCCTTCACTCTTCTAAAAGTGCATCATTTGTTAGGTCCTTTCTCCATGGTTTAAAGTAAAAGAAGCAATGATTAGAAATGTATCCCTCATGATAGGTTCTATAGCAAATTCTACCGTAAAGCCTACAGTTACACAACAGACTTTAGATTATCTTGTGAAAGTTATGCTAAATAATAGAATTAGCTAAACAGAAAAGTACCTGTGCAGCTGCTAGCACTTGTAGCCTATGGGGAAATACATCAAATGAAGATTATAGAGTGGCAGGGGACTGATGAAGAAGTTGCTTAGTCAAGTGAGTAAACTATTCATCTAGCTCATTCTTTGATCTATTTAGTTTCAAGAGGTTTGGTTTATGGGGACCTTGGGTAGACAGTATACTCCAAACTCTTGGTATCATCCTCCCAATAGTCATAATAATAGTCTCCTTGGTGCACTGTATTCTCTCAAGATTTTAAATGCTTGCATCCAGCCATCTCTAGAATGCCATATGGTCTCTCTTCAACTGGAATAACAGGAGCTGAAATAAATATGCAACCATGAGGACACTGTAACCTATAAATGATGCACTGAGACCAGAAACCCAAAATGATAGTAACTAAGAGTGGTGCTAAGTAAGTCCTAAGTTTTGGTCACACTCTCGACTAAGTGAGAACCTGACCAAAAAGGGGGAATTTTTTAAACAAAATTCTGAGAGGCCATTGTTTTGGACTGAGCTCATGCACTAGGCCCCAGCACACCAAACCAAACCAAACCAAAATGGAGTCATTTGTGCTAAGACTTTAAGGAAACCATAGATTCTAGAACAGATCAGGTTTTGTTTTTCTTCCCGCAAATCTCTGTAGCAAACATTTTTGACAGTATAGCTATCTACCCCCTGAAGTTCCAATTAAATCTTTTAACCAAATTCATTTCCTCTTGCCTAGGGACCATCAAGCTTCAGATGATCATGCAAAAAAGGTTCCAGCCAGTTCTAGGTGAAGACACCCTCCTGGCCATCAAGAAGCTACCCTGCCTTCACTAGAGCAGGGTGAATTTCATAATCCCCAACAGATAGGAACTACACCCCACGCCAGAATGAAGCAGTTACAGAAAGATCTTTGGTTCTTCTGCCTCCCATAAAGATTTATGGGGATCACATCTCTTGGAGGGGGGAGATGGGGCAGGAAAATAGGGTGTGAAGGCAGGGAACAGAAAGCCAATCAACACTTCAGCTATAACAGGAAATATCCTCTCCATAGAGCGTTGGCCAAGTAAATGACTTTGTTACTTTACTTCATCCTCTCCATTTACATAGGGCAGACTTGAAGTAACCAATGGAATCCTCCAGAGGATATTTAAACGCCCAAAAATCTGTAACACGGTCTTTGAGCCCCTATGCTCAAGCCTACTCCCACACTGTGGAGTGTACTTTCATTTTCAATAAATCCCTTCATTCCTTCCTTGTTTTGTTTGTGTGTTTTGTCCAATTCTTTGTTCAAGATGCCAAGAACCTGGACACCCTCAACCAATGACAAACATATAAACAGGAAGGAATCTCCAATACCCCGCTTCTCACTGAGGAGTAAAGGGTTTGAACCACATATATAGTACCCCAACTTTTATGGTTTCCCCAGAGGCTTTTGCTCTCAAATCAGCCCTGAAAATGAAAGGGACTCAGCATTCTCAAGTTTCCCTAGGCCGCACACAACGAGGTGGTTTTGAATGAGTACAAAGGAATGTTCAGTAGCTATAGTGCCTAAGTCTACAGGGAATGGGCTAAAATGTCCAGCTCCCTATATCTCCCTGGAAGTGGGCTGTCTGCACACTTTTACATCTTTTGCCACAGAGTCAGGCTTCTAGCTAGCCTATATCTGGGAGCAGATGGGGCAAATAAACTACAGACTTCCATGAGCCTGAAGGGAAGTACAGGTACTTCCCAGGCTTATCTCTCAGACAGTGGCAGACATAATCCATGTGTATAGATTCTTTCCAGAAGCAGTTTACGCATGCATCAACACCCTATATTAGTCCTTTCTCATGCTGCTATAAAAGAACTGCCCAGGACTGGGTGATTTATGAAGGAAAGGGGTTTAATTGACTCACAGTTCTGTATGGCTGGGGAGGCCTCAGGAAACTTATGATCATGGTGGAAGGGGAAGCAAGTATGTCCTTCTTCACATGGCAGCAGGAAGGAGAGGTGCTAAGCAAAGGGGGAAAAGCCCCTTATAGAACCATCAGATCTCATAAGAACTTACTATCATGAGAACAGCATGAAGGTAACCACTCCCATGTTTAAATTACCTCCCACTGGGTCCCTCCCATGACATGTGGGGATTATGGGAACTACAATTAAAGGTAAGATTTGGGTGGGGACCAGAGCCAAACCCCCTACTTTTGCAGCTCCCACCTCAGAGTCTGGCTCCTAAATCACCTAGCTCTGAGAATTGGCAAGGTTCTGAATCTATGAGACTCCCTAGACCACAAAGAACAAAAGGTAGTTTATTAAGAGAGTGTTAAACTCCAGCTTTTAGTTTCTCTCTGAGGATAGAATGAACTGGAATACTTATCTAACACCCCCAACCTTTTCAGCTGCATCTTGAGGAAATGGTTTCTATTTCACCTATCTGAAGGCAATAACAGGACTTGGCACACCCTAATCTGCTTGGGGCCATTATGAACACAGACTGTGGTTCAGACAAGCAAGAGGATTTGAAAGGGACCTGGAATCTCTGACCAGGCTGATTGGTGAGATTCATCTCTTACACAAAGCCAGCCTGACAAGACTAGGTGCAGCAGTTATCTTATCTAATGCACAATAACTATCACAGTCAAAGAAGAAATAAAAAAGAATTTAAAAATACCTTGAGATGAATGAAAACTAAAACACAGCATAACAAAACTTATGGTCTGCAGTAAAAGCAGTAATAAGAAAAAAGCTTATAACAACAAACATCTACATTAAGAAATAAGAAAAATTTCAAATAAATAACCTAGCCACATACCTCAAGAAACTAGAAAAAGAAAAACTGACTAAACGCAAAGTTAGCAGAATAAAGGATATAACAAGGATCAGAGCAAAAATAAATCAAATACAAAATAATCAATACTAAGAACTGGTTTTTGGAAAAACTAAGATCAACAAATCCTTAGCTAGATTAAGAAAAAAAGAGAGAAGACTCAAATAAAATACAAATGAAAGAGGAGATATTACAACGGATGCCTCAGGAAAAAAAGGAACATTAAGGGACTATTATGAACAGTTATATACCAGCAAATTGGAAAAATGGGAAAATTCCTAGATATATACAACCTGCTAAGACTTAATCAAGAAGAAATATAAAGTCTGAATAGGCCAATTACAAACAAAGCGATTGGAGATAATAATTAAAAACCTCCTAACAAAGAAAAGTTCAGGACCATATGGTTTCACTAGTGAATGCTACCAAACACTTAAGTAAAAATTACATAAATCCATTTCAAACTCTTCCAAATATCTGCAAAGTAGGGACACTTCCCAACTCATTCTATGAGACAGCATTTACCTAAAATTGAAGCCACAGAAAGACACCACACAAAAAGAGAAAACTACAGCCCAATATCTTTTATGAATATACATAAAAAATCTTCAACAAAATATTAACAAATTGAATTAAGCAGGATATTAAAAAGATTATATACCAAGACAAAGTGAAATTTATCCCAGGTATGGAAGGGTGGTTCACTTACAAAAAGTAATCATTGTAATATATTGTAATATAGAAATTAAGGACAAAACTCACATATCATCATCTCAAATAAATTCAGAACAGCATTTGACATAATTCACCATACTTTCATGATAAAGACTCTCATCAAATTAAGTATAGAAAAAATGTGCCTCAACATAATAAAGGCCATATATGATAAGCTAACAGCTAAAATGATAATACTGGGAAAAGCAGAAAGCTTTCCCTCTAAGATCAGGAAGAAGACAAGAAATGCTAACTTTACCTCTTCTATTGAATATAATACCAGAAGTTCTAACTAGAGTAATTAAGAAGAAATAAAAAGCATCCAAATTGGAAATAAAGAAATAAAATTCACAGATGATATGATCTTATATGTAGATTCCCTAAATGTTCCAAAGAAACTATTAGAGCTAATAAAATAATTTACTGAAGTTTCTATATACAATTTCAACATGCAAAAATCAGTTGCATTTCTATACAAATTTATAAATATCTGAAAGGGAATTAACAATTCAACTTATGAAAAAGAATATAATATTTAGGAATAAACTTAGAAGGAACAAGATTTGTAGCTTAAAACTATGAAATATTGCTGAAAGAAATTAAAGAGACTAAAGTAATGAAAAGATACCCTATGTTTATGGATATAAAGATTTAATATTGTTAAGATGGCAATATCCCACAGCACATGGATAATTCTCAAGGATAGACCATATGATAGGTAACAAAAAGCCTTAAAACATTCAAAAAATTTATAACATCAAGCATCTCCTCTGACCACAATGGAATAAAACTAGAAATTAATAAAAAGAGGAATTTTGGAAACTGTTATACATGGAAAAAGGCATGGAAATTAAATAATATACTCCTAAATGACCAGTGGATTAATAAAGAAATTAAGAAAGAAATTAAAAATTTTCTTGAGATAAATGATAATGAAAACACAACATACCAAAACCTATGGGATACAGCAAAAGCAGTACTGAGAGTGAAGTGTATAGCTATAATGCCTACATCAAAAAAAAGAAGAAGAAAATCTTCAAATAACCTAAGGATGCATCTTAAAGAGCTAGACCAAATGAAACCAAAACTATTAGAAGAAAATAAATATAATATCAGAGCAGAAATCAATCAATTGAAATTTTAAAATAAAACAAAAGATCAATAAAACAAAAAGTTGGTTTTCTGCAGTTAAACAAAATTGACAAACCTTTAGCCAGGCTAACTAAAAAAGAAAAAGACCCAAATAAATAAAATCATAAATGAAATGGGAGAGATTAAAACTAATACTACAGAAATTCAAAGAATCATGAGTGCCTACTATGAGCAACTATACACCATAAATTGGAAGATCTAGAGGAAACTGACAAATTCCTAGATACATACAACCTACCAAGAGTGAACTAGGAAGAAATCCAAAACCTGAACAGACTAATAACAAGCAATGAGATCAAAGCCATAATAAAATGTCTCCCAGTAATAAAAAGCCTGGGACCTGAATAATTCATTGTTGAATTCTAGCAAACATTTAAAGAGCTAATACCAATCCTATTCAAGCTATTCCATAAAATAGAGGATGAGGGAATACTTCCAAACTCACTGTATGACGCGTGTTACCCTGATAACAAAACAAGACAAAGACACACCAAAAAAAGAAAACTACAGGCCAATATCTGTGATGAATATTGACGCAAAATCCCTCAACAAAATACTAGCAAACCAACTTCAACAATACATTAGAAAGATTTATTCATCATGACTAAGCGGGACTTATCTCTGGGATGCAAGAGATGGTTCAACATACACAAATTAATCAATATGATACATCATATCAACAGAATGAAGAATAAAAACAATAATTTCAATTGATACTGAAAACAAATTTGATAAAATTCAACATCCCATCATGATAAAACCCCTCAAAAACTGGGAATAGAAGGAACATACCTCAACGTAATAAAAGCCATAAATGACAGACCCAGAGCTAGTATCATACTGAATGGGGAAAAACTGAAAGCCTTTCCTCTAAGATCTGGAACATGACAAGGATGCCCACTGACACTACTGTTATTCAACGTAGTACTGAAAGTCCTAGCTAAGGCAATCAAACAAGACATAGATATTAAGGCATCCAAATTGGAAAGGAAGAAGTCACATTATCTTTGCAGATGCTTATATGATAATATATTATATTGGAAAAACCTAAAGACTCCACAAGAAAAATATCAGAACTGATCAACAAATTCAGTGAAGTTGTAGGATACAAAATCAACATACAAAAATCAGGAGCATTTCTATATGCCAACAGAAAACAATGTAAATAAGAAATTTAAAAAGTAATACCATTTACAACAGACACACATTAAATTAAATACCTAAGAATTAACCAAAGAAGTGAAATATGTCTATAAGGAAAACTATAAAACACTGATGAAAGAAATTGAAGAGGACACCAAAACAGGAAAAGATATTCCATGTTCATGGATTAAAAGAATCAATATTGTTAAAATGTCCACATTACACAAAGCAATCTACAGATTCAATGTAATCCTTATGAAAATACCAATGATATTCTTCATAGAAATAGAAAAAAAAATCCTAAAACATAGATGCAACCACAAAATACCCGTATAGCAAAAGCTATCCTAAGCAAAAAGAATATAACTGGAGAAATCACATTGCCTGACTTCAAATTATACTACAGAGCTATAGTAACCAAAACAGCATGATATTGACATAAAAATAGACACATAGTCCAACGGAACAGAATAGAGAACTGGGAAACAAATCCACACACCTGCAGTGAACTCATTTTTGACAAAGGTGCCAAGAAAATGTACTGGGGAAAAGACAGTCTCTTCAGCAAACGGTGCTGGAAAAACTGGATATCCATATGCAGAAGAATGAAACTTGACCCCTATTTTCCCCCATATACAAAAATCATATCAAAATGGATTAAAGACAAATCTAGCACCTCACACTATGAAACTACTACAAGAAAACATTGGGAAAAATCTCAGGACATTGGTCTAGGCAAAAAATTCTGGAGTGATACCCCACAAGCACAGGCAACCAAAGCAAAAATGGACAAATGTTATCACATCAAGTTAAAAAGCTAATGCACTGCAAAGAAAACAATCAATACAATGAAGAACAACCCACAGAATGGGAGAAAATATTTGCAAAGTACTCATCTGACAAGAGATTAATAACCAGAATATATCAGGAACTTGAACAACTGTATTTTAAAAATCTAATAATCTGATCAAAAGTTGGGCAAAATATTTGAATAGACATTTCTCAAAAAGAAAACCTATAAGTGACAAACAGGCATATGAAAAGGTGTTCAACATCATTGATCATCAGAGAAATTCAAATCAAAAATACGGTATCATCTCACCCCAGTTAAAATGGCTTATATCCAAATATCAGGGGAAACCCCACCCCCAATATTCAATGTGGGTTCTTTTCTATTTCCCTAAGTGTTAGCTGGTCTGAGAAATAAAGGGAAAGAGTATAAAAGAGAGAATTTTTAAAGCTGGGTGTCTGGGCGAGACATCACATGTCGGCAGGTTCTGTGATGCCCCTGAGCCGTAAAACCAGCAAGTTTTTATTAGCAATTTTCAAAAGGGGAGGGAGTGTACGAATAGGGTTGGGGTCACAGAAATCACATGCTTCACAAGGTAATAAAATATCACAAAGCAAATGGAGGCAGGGTGAGATCACAGGACCACAGGACAGGGCGAGATTAAAATTGCTATTGAAGTTTTGGGCACACATTGTAATTGATAACATCTTATCAGGAGGACAGGGTTGAGAGCAGACAACCAGTCTGACCAAAATGTATTAGGCAGGAATTTCCTCACCCTAACAAGCCTGGGAGTGCTACAGGAGACTGGAGCTTTTTCATCCCTTCGTCTTTGACCATAAAAGACAGCAGCCCCCAAAGCGGCATTTCAGAGGCCTACCCTCAGGGGCGCATTCTCTTTCTCAGGGATGTTCCTTGCTGAGAAAAAGAATTCAGCAATATTTCTCCTATTTGCTTTTGAAAGAAGAGAAATATGACTCTGTTCCGCTTGGCACACCAGCAGTCAGAGTTAAGGTTATCTCCCTTGTTCCCTGAACATTGCTGTTATCCTGTTCTTTTTTCAAGGTGCCCAGATTGCATATCATTCAAACACACATGCTCTACAAACAATTTGTGCAGTTAACGCAATCATCACAGGGTTCTGAGGCCACATACATCCTCCTCAGCTCACGAAGATGATGGGATTAAGAGATTAAAGACAAGCATAGGAAATCACAAGGGTATTGACTGGGGAAATGATAAGTGTCCATGAAATCTTCATAATTTATGTTCAGCAATTGCAGTAAAGACTAAGAAATTATAAAAGTATTAATTTGGGGAACTAATAAATGTCCATGAAATCTTCACAATTTATGTTCTTCTGCCATGGCTTCAGCTGGTCCCTCCGTTCAGGGTCCCTGACTTCCCACAACATCCAAAATGCCATGTATATGTGTGTATATACGTATATACATTACAATACATTGTGTATATATATACATCCCACATATATACATATAATGAAATATTATTCAGCTTTAAAAAGGAAGAAAATTCTGACACAGGCTACAACATGGATTAAACTTGAGATCATTATGCTAAGTAAAATAGCCAGTCACAAAAAGACAAATACTGTAAGATTTCACTATATGAGGTACTCAAGAGTAGTCAAATTCATAGAGACAGAAAGTAGAAAAGTTTTTTTTCAGAGTTTCAGTAGCTGTACATTTTTAAATAACTTAAAGAGTGTAATTGGATTATTGTAACTCAATGGATAAATGCTTAAGGGGATACATACCCCATTTTTCATGATGTGCTTATTTCACATTACCTCAAAACATCTCATGTATCCCAAAAATATATACACCTACTATGTACCATCAAACATTAAAAATAAAAAAATAAATGGCAATACTACCCAAATCAATCCACAGATTCAATGCAATTCCCATGAAAATTTTGATGATATTTTTTACAGAAATGGAAAGACCTACCCTAAGATTTATATGAAATTTCAAGAGACCCAGAGTAGCCAAAACAATATTGAAAAAGAACATTAGAAAACTCATACTTTCTGATTTTGAAACTTACTACAAAGCTACAGTAATCAAAATAGTGCTGTCATATGTACAGACATATAAACCAGTGGAATTGATTAAAAACTTTTCAACCGGAGTTCTGAGATCATTTAATGGGGAAAGAACAATCTCTTCAATAAATGATGCTGGGAAAACTGGATAACCACATGCAAAAGAATGAAGTTCAACCTTTACATTATATCATATACTAAAATTAATACAAATGAATCAAAGGCCTGAATCTAAGAGCTAAAATTTAAAAACCCTTTGGAGGAAATATATGGGCAAGCTTTTATTACCTTGGGTTTTGCAATGGTTTTATAAATATGACACCAAAAGCACAGACAAAAAATAAAAAAAAACTTCATTAATATGAAGAAGTCTTGTGCATCAAAGAATCAAAAGAGTGAAAAGACAATCCACAGGATGAGAAAAGATATTTGCATATCATAATCTGATAGGACTTAACATCTAAACCATATAAACGTCTTCTGTAACTCAGCAACCATTTAAAACCCCATTTTAAAAATAGGCAAATTACAAGAGTATGGTTTTTTGGTAAGAAGATAAACACAGCATCATCATTAGTCATTAGGAAAATTCAAATCAAAGACAATTCATTGGAGACACAACTTTATGTTTACTAGAATAGCTATAATAAAAAATGTAAAGGAAAACAGCAAGTTTTGTTGAGGTGAGGACATGGAGAAATTAGAATCCCTGTACATTGCTGGTGGGAATGCAAAATGGTGCAGCCACTATGGAAAACAGTTCTTAAAAAGTTAAACATAGGATTATTGTATGACCCAACAATTTTACTCCTAGGTATATACCCAAAAGAATTGAAAACAGGGATTCAAACAGATACTTGTATACCAATGTTTATAGCAGCATCATTCACATTACCCAAAAGGTAGAAACAATCCATGTGTCCAGCAACAGCAGAATGAGTAAGCAGAATGCAGTACAGTCTATGCTCATTATCTATGGCATTTATGTTCCTTTTTTTTTTTTTTTTTTTGAGATGGAGTCTCACTCTGTTGCCCAGGCTGGAGTGCAGTGGCGCGATCTCGGCTTACTGCAAGCTCCGCCTCCCAGGTTCATGCCATTCTCCTGCCTCAGCCTCCCCAGTAGCTGGCCACCACCACGCTTGGCTAATTTTTTTGTATTTTTAGTAGAGATGGGGTTTCACCATGTTAGCCAGGACGGTCTCGATCTCCTGACCTTGTGATCCACCCACCTCGGCCTCCCAAAGTGCTAGGATTACAGGCATGAGCCACCGCGCCTGGCCTATTCATGGTATTTATGTTCTATACCATTGTCATTAGCACCAAATTAGTAAATACTGAACTACTGTTCCTAAGGAAAATTCAGGTTAGGTGTGTGTGAGCCTCTTAGGTCATATTTCTATCATCTCATCAATACATAACCTTGTTTTATGTGTGTTTCCTATTTAATATATAGTTGATTTATTTCTACTAAACTCGCAGCCAACAGCACTGTAACTCATACCTGAACAAAGCTTATATTACACATTACTTTTTCTATAAGACACATCACAGCATTCTTGTGCTTAGAAACACCAGAAAGCACTTCAACACTAGGCTTGTGGGCCATTCTGAACAGCAAAATCACCCAAAAAAAAAGCAGAAAAATATAAAAACCATGGCACTAAATAGATAGCAAAGAGGACACTTGTTTAAAATATGAGAGCTGAAACAAAAAGGCAGACTATCACTTTGTTCAACCTCAACTAGGAATATGTGCATAAAGAGACTCAAATTCTTTTCTGCTCTGAAAAAAATAAAATTGCTGTGTGAATGACTGCATAAGTGTTGATTCTGATTTTAGGGTTACAAATCTAGAGGTGATTTAAAGTGCATGGGAGAATGTGCCTAGATTATATGCAAATACTATGCCATTTTATATAAGGGACTTGGGCATCTGTGGATTTTGATATCCTCAGGTGTCCTGAAATCCCCTGTAGATACCAAGGGAAAAATGTATTCAGGTGGTGGCTTGGCTGGTGTGCAGGATCCAAGATGCATCACTCATATTCCTGGTTCCTTGATAAGAGCAGCTCAATGGTATTCCTCCTCCTCCTCCCTCTAGAGTCTCAGAGCTTCTCCACATGGTCCTTTCAGCAGGGTTTTGAGACATGGTGGCTCAGGGCTCCATGAAACCAAGGAAGAAGCTTCTAGTACTTTTACCAGCTAGGCCCAGCAATGGCACAGCATCAATTCCACCATACTCCATTAGCCAGAGCAGGGACTAGCCAGCCCAGATTCAAATGTAGGGGAAATAAACACCAACACTTGATGGAATAAATGTCACAGAATTTGAAGCCATCCTTAACCTACCACAAATACTTAACCAAAATGGCTAAGAAGTTATCTATTTCAGTTCTGAACATCTCCTATCCCACACCGTTTATTCCCACACAATTTTGTACCTGCAACAGTGGCTTTATACTCTAAGATATTTTTACTAATAGAAATGAAGTATATGACATGAAACTCAGGCCTTAAGATCTTTTTTGAAATATCTGATGAATAGGTGGGATGGACAGAAGTTTGTCATTTCAAGGTCTGCAAGAAGTTCTGTCTCTTTAGAGATGAAGATTTCAGTCAGCTTTGGGGTACAATATTCCTTCATCTTATTTTGGGCAAAATTGTTAAGCTATATGCAAAGACGATAGACTTAAGTTTCAACTGTACTGTTTAATAAATTAGGTATATCTTTAGCTGAACTATGAGGAGTTAGGAATATTTTAATATGGATTTTTATTTGATTGTCTCAGAAAATTATCTTTAAAAATTCTATGTCGGTCCAAATATTTGCTCCCAAGAAATTGGAAGAACAAAACTATGCTATGGAGAGTATATAGATTTCATAATTTCTTCCCTTCATACTACAGTAAAGACTGTAACAACCAAATGAATGTGTAGGTTAAGTGTTCTGGTCTTTAAGTACAAATGATGTTTATGGTTGAGCAAGGACTCTATTTCTGAAGCTTTGTGTAACATAAGGGTGATTAAAAAATTTTGCTATACTGTGTATGAACTGAGATAATATTATGACTGAAACATTACTTGTGATTGTAGAAATGAGCATGGACCTTTTTGTTTAGTTTTAGTTTATTTTTGTTTTGTTAAGAGATATTAAGATATATTACATTCAGGCAATATAGCCTCGGTGCCTAGGGGACAGACATTCTCCCTATCTCCACAAAGAGCCCAGCACCTTCTAATGCCCCAAAGACATGTAACTTAGAAAAATAGCACCCTAAGCATAGATACTGACAATTTTCTGAAGGATAACCCCAATGCAAGCTACAGTGAGGCTCCACTAAACTGCTTCAAGAGCAGTGGATATTGGCTGAAAGAATAGGAGAAAAATATCACGGCAGTTGTAATGTGGTAATTATAGTGGGCAACAGGCTTGTGAACACATTTACTGTACACTGTTGAAAAATTCCAGATATATATGTATATATTCCAGAAGGGAAGGGTTGCTAAGTTCAAGATATCAGGCCAATGAAAGTTCAAGCTATGGTATTTGAACATCAAATGTTAGGATATCTGGGAAGTATTTCTTAAACAAGACTCAAAAAGTACAAACCATGAAAGATTAATAAATATGAACACATTTAAAAGCATTCTGATGATCAAAAGTCACCATGAGAAGAGCAAAAAGATAAGTCACAAATTAAAGAAAGGTATCCTTAACACATATAACACATGTATTAGTACCAAGATGACATTAGCAATTAATACAAATAAATTTAGAACACTGTCCAATAGAAAAATGGACAAAAGACACAAAAACACACTTCACAAGTAAGAAAATAAGAACAGCCAATAAAGATAATTTAAAATGTTCAAACTCATTAGTAACCAAAGAGATTAAATACCACAATAAGCTCTCACAATAAACTCACCAAGATAAAATTGAAGATATGCATACTCTATTATACAGCAATTCTACTCATAAGTATTTGCCCCAGAGAACTTCTCACACTTCTAACAACATATGCAGTATATTAGTCAGTTTTCATGCTGCTGATAAAGACATACCCCAGATGGGACAATTTACAAAAGAAACAGGTTTAATGAACTCACAGTTCCACGTGGCTGGGGAGGCCTCACAATCCTGGCAGAAGGTAAAAGGCAAATGTCACATGACAGCAGACAAAAGAGAATGAGAGCCAAGCGAAAGGGGTTTCCCCTTATAAACCATCAGATCTAATGAGACTTACTCACTACCACGAGAACAGTATGGGGGAAACTGCCCCACGATTCAGTTATCTCCAACTGGGTCCCTCCCACAATACAAGGGAATTATGGGAGCTACAATTCAAGATGAGATTTGGGTGGGAACACAGCTAAACCATATCACAGAGCAACATTTTAAATATTCATCAACAGAAAAATGAACAAATTATAACACAGTCATATAAAAAATTATTATAGAACAATAAAAATGAATAAAAAGGAAGACAAATTTTGAGAGGTTAGCAAAATGGCAGATAGGAGGCACGACTAAATTATAGCTCCCACTCAGACAGACAGAGCAGCACGTGGAGACTCACATTGTAAACTTTTGCTCCAAGAACTACCACAGGAACATATCAGGAAAGCTGAGAGAATCCATAAACCCTTTGAAAGAAGTGAATTGCTCCTGCAGGCCCTGGGAGACAGTCCAAACATTGTGAGTGCCCAAAGTGTGAAAGAGGGATCATCTGTCCCCAAACACACATCCTCACTGGGGAACCTGAAGTTCCAGATCATGGGAGAAGGATTTGACTTTACCTGGAATGGAAACAATTTTAGAGAGCTGAGCCAAACACAGAGGTAGATAGAGCATGGGGAAGAGCCCTGTGGGTATCTTGATCACCAGGAAAGCCATTTCTGACTTTGTCTCAGAGAGGTCCTTGGGGAGGGCTGCCAGAGGAACTGGCATTTTTTCACAGGGAGAAGGAAAGTTCCAGTTGAACAGAATTTGAGGGAGGGGGTGAATGCAGTGTGCAGACACAGCACAGAAGCTGCGGCAGGTTGGGGGTATGAAACCTGAAAGCCCTGCTTACTTTCACATCAGGGAGGCTGGCAGAGTGGGGCAAATTCTCAGCCCTGCTCACCCACTGCCTGGAAACAAACTTGGTGCTGTTGCAGGGAACATGGTGGGAGTGAGACTGGCCTTTTGGGCTGTGTGAAAGCTGAGCAAGGCCTGTAACTGTGGGATTATTTTAGTTTAATTAAGTCTCATCTATTTATCTTTGTTTTTGTTGCGTTTGCTTTTGGGTTCTTGGTCATGAAGTCTTCGCCTAAGCCAATGTCTAGAAGGGTTTTTTGTTTTTTTTTTTTTAATATATTATCTTTGCTTTGTTGAAGATCAGGTGGCTGTAAGTATTTGGCTTTATTTCTGGGTTCTCTATTCTTTTCCATTGGTCTATGAGTCTACTTTTTTTTTTTTGTTTGTTTTTTTGAGATGGAGTCTTGCTCTGTTGCCAGGTTGGAGTGCAGTGGCGCAATCTCCGCTCACTGCAAGCTTGGCCCCTGGGTTCATGCCATTCTCCTGCCTCAGCCTTGCATGTAGCTGGGACTACAGGCACCCGCCACCATGCCCGGCTAATTTGTTGAATTTTCAGTAGAGACGGGGTTTCACCATGTTAGCCAGGATGGTCTCGATCTCCTGACCTTCTGATCTGTCCACTTCAGCCTCCCAAAGTGCTGGGATTACAGGCGTGAGCCACCGCACCTGGTCTATTTTTTTGACTTATTAATAGTCATTCCCACTGTTGGGAGATGGTATTTCATTGTGGTTTTGATTTTTATTTCTCTAATAATTACTGATGTTGAGCATTTTTTCATATGCTTGTCAGCCACGTGTGTATCTTTTGAAATGTCTGTTCATATCCTTTGCCTACTTTTTAATGAGGTGGTTTGCTTTTTGCTTGTAAATTTGTTTATGTTTCATATAGATTTTAGATGTTAGACCTTTGTCAGATGCATAGCTCGCAAATAATTTCTCTGATTTTGTAGGTTGTCTGTTTACTCTGTTGGTTGTTTCTTTTGCTGTGCAGAAGCTCTTTAGTTTAATTAGGTTCCATTTGTCAATTTTTTATTTTCTTGCGATTGCTTTGATGTCTTCCTCATGAAATATTTTCCAGTTCCTACATCCAGAATGGCATTGCATAGGTTATCTTCCAGAGTTTTTATAGTTTGGGATTTTACATTTAAGTCTTTAATCCATCTTGAGTTTCCAAGGGGATTTTTGTATATTCCATAAGAAAGGGGCCAGTTTCAGTCTTCTTCATATTGCAAGCCAGTTATCTCAATACAACTTATTGAATAGGGAATCCTTTCTCCATCGCTTGTTTTTGTCAGCTTTGTTGAAGATCGGATGGTTGTGGGTGTGCAGCATTGTTTCTGGGTTTTCTATTCTGTTCCATTGGTCTATGTGTCTGTTTTTGTACCAGTACCATGCTGTTTTGGTTGCTTTAGCCTCGTAGTATACTTTGAAGTCAGGTAATATGATGCTTCTAGCCTTGTTCTTTTTGCTTACGATTGCCCTTGCTATTTGGGCTCTTTTTTGGTTTCATGTGAATTGTAAAATAGTTTTCTTCCAGTTCTATGAAGAAAGTCATTGGTAGTTTGACAGAAATAGCATTGAATTTATAGATTACTTTGGGCAATGTGGCCATTTAAACAATATTGCTTCTTTCTATCCATAAGCATGGAATGTTTTCCCATTTATTTCCTTCATTTCTGTCTTTGAGCATTGTTTTGTAATTCTCATTGTAGAGATGTTTCATTTCTATTGTTAGCTGAATTCCTAGGTATTTTAATCTTTTTGTGGCTATCGTGAATGGGATTGCATTTTTTATTTCTCTCTCAGCTTGGACATTGTTGTTGTATAGGAATGCTACTGATTCTTGTACATTGATTTTTTTGTATCCTGCAACTATGATAAATTGGTTATCAGATCAAGGAGCTTTTGGACAGAGACTATGGGATTTTCTAGGTATGGAATCATATCATCTGCAAACAGCGATAGTTTGACTTTCTCTCTTCAGATTTGGATGCCTTTTATTCTTGCTCTTGCCTGATTGCTCTGGCCAGGAATTCCAGTATTATACGAAACAGGAGTGGTGAGAGTGAGCATCCTTGTTTGGTTCAGGTTTTCAAGGGGAGTACTTCTAGATTTTGTCCATTCAGTATAATGTTTGCTGTGGGTTTGTCATAGATAGCTCTTATTATTTTGAGGTATATTCCTACAATGCCTAGTTTTTTGAGGTTATTTCACATGAAGGGGTGTTGAATTTTACAAAAGCATTTTCTATGTCTGTTGAAATAATCATGAAGTTTTGGTTTTAGTTCTGTTCATGTGGTTAATCCTATTTATTGATTTGTTTATGTTGAATGAACCTTACATCCCAGGGATAAAGCCTAATTGATTGATTGTGCTGGATTAGCTTTTTGATGTGTTGCTAGATTTGGTTTGTTAGTATTTTGCTGAGGATTTTTTGCATCAATGTTCATCAAGGATATTGGCCAGAAGTTTTTTGTTGTTGTTGTTTTGGTTTGTTTGTTTGTTTTGTTTTTGTTTTTGTTTTTCTTGTTGTGTCTCTGCTAGGCTTTGGTGTCAGGATAATGCTGGCCTCATAGAATGAGTTCGGGAGAGCCTTCCTCCTCAAGTTTTTTTGAATGGTTTCTGTTGAAATTGTATCAGTTCTTCTTTAAACATCTGGTAGAGGTTGGCTGTGAATCTATCCAGTTCTGGGCTTTTTCTGGTTGGTAGGCTCTTTATTACTGATTCAATGTCAGAACTCATTATTAGTTTCTTCAGGGATTCTATGTCTTCCTGGTTCAATCTCTGGACATTTTATGCGTCCAGAAATTTACTGATTTTTTTCTAGGTTTTCTAATTTATGTGCATAGAGCTGTTTGTAATAGTCTCGAAGGGTTTCTTTTATTTCTTTGGGGTTGGTGGTAATGTCCTCTTTCTCATATCTGAATATGTTTATTTCAATATTTTCTCATTTTCCTTTATTATTCTAGTTAGCAGTCTACCAATCTTATCCTTTCGAATAAAAAACTCTTGGTTTCCTTTATCTCTTGAATTTTTTTTTTTTTACATGTCAATTTCATTCAGTTCATCTCTGATTTTGGCTATACCTTGTTACTGCTAGCTTTGGGGTTAGTTTGCTCTTGTTTCTCTAGGAATTTCTTTTTATTTCTTTCTTTATTTCTTTCTTTTTTCTTTTTTTTTTTTTTGAGATGGAGTCTCACTCTGTCACACAGGCTGGAGTGCAAAAGCACAATCTCGGCTCACTGCAACCTCTGCCTCCCGGGTTCAAGTGATTCTCCTGCCTCAGCCTCCCAAGTAGCTGGGACTACAGGTGCACACCACCAGCCCAGCTAATTTTTTATTTCTAGTAGAGATGGGGGTTTCACCATGTTGACCAGCCTGGTCTCGAACTCCTGACCTCAGGTGATCTGCCCGCCTCAGCCTCCCAAAGTGCTGGGATTACAGGAGTGAGCCACCACACCCAGCCTGTTTCTCTAGGTGTATTTTGTTTTGTTTTGTTTGAGATGGAGTCTCACTCTGTCACCCAGGCTGGAGTGCAGTGGTGCAATCTCGGCTCACTGCAAGCTCCGCCTCCTGGGTTCACGTCATTCTCCTGCCTCAGCCTCCCGAGTAGCTGGGACTACAGGTGCCCACCACCATGCCTGGCTAGTTTTTTGTATTTTTAGTACAGATGGGGTTTCACTATGTTAGCCAGGATGGTCTCGATCTCCTGACCTTGTGATCCGCCCACCTCGGCCTCCCAAAGTGCTGGGATTACAGGCATGAGCCACTGTGCCTGGCCTCTCTAGGTTTTTTAAAGTGCAATGTTAGATTATCAATTTGAGATCTTTCTTAATTTTTTTTTTCAATTTCAATAGGTTTTTGGGGAATAGGTGTTTGGTTACATGGGCCTAAGTATATGAATAAGTTCTTTAGCGGTGATTTTGGATATTTTGGTGCACCCATCACCCAAGCAGTGTACACTGTATCCAACATGTAGTCTTTTATCCCTCACCCTCCTGTCCTTTCCCCGAGTCCCAAAAATCTGTTTTATCATTTTTGTGCCTTTGCATCCTCATAATTTAGCTCCCAATTATGAGTGAGAACATACAATGTATGGTTTTCCATTCCTGAGTTACTTCACTTAGAATAATAATCTCTAATTCCATCCAGGTTTCTGTGAAAGCCATTATTTTGTTCCTTTTAATGGCTGAGAAATATTCCATGGTGTATATATACACCACATTTTTTGTATCCACTAGTTGATTGATGGCCATTTGGACTGGTTCCATATTTTTGCAATTGTAAATTGTGCTGCTATAAACATGTGTGTGCAAGTATCTTTTTTGCATAATTACTTCTTTTCCTCTGGGTAGCTACCCAGTAGTGAGATTGTTGGATCAAATGGTAGATCTACTTTTAGTTCTTTAAGTAATCTCCACACCATTTTCCATAGTGGTTGTGCTATGTCATTTTCACGATATTGATTCTACCCATCCATGAACATGGTATGTATTTTCTTTTATTTGTGTCGTCTATGATTTTTTTCAAACTGTACTATAAGGCCATAGTCTCCAAAACAGCATGGTACAAGTATAAAAATAGGCACACTTTGGGAGGCCGAGACAGGCGGATCACGAGGTCAGGAGATCAAGACCATCCTGGCTAACATGGTGAAACCCCGTCTCTACTAAAAAATACAAAAAACTAGCCGGGCGAGGTGGCGGCCGCCTGTAGTCCCAGCTACTCGGGAGGCTGAGGCAGGAGAATGGCGTGAACCCAGGAGGTGGAGCTTGCAGTGAGCTGAGATCCAGCCACTGCACTCCAGCCCGGGTGACAGAGCGAGACTCCGTCTCTAAAAAAA
The DNA here is from genome assembly GCF_009764315.1 of Trachypithecus francoisi. Classification (NCBI taxonomy): domain Eukaryota; kingdom Metazoa; phylum Chordata; class Mammalia; order Primates; family Cercopithecidae; genus Trachypithecus; species Trachypithecus francoisi. Next base: position 31,831,111 of record NW_022681471.1, read on the forward strand.
AAAAAAAAAAAAAAAAAAATAGGCACATAGGGTCAGACACGGTGGCTCACGCCTCTAATCCCAACACTTTGGGAGGCCGAGGCAGGTGGAGCACAAGGTCAGGAGATCAAGACCATCCTGGCTAACATGGTGAAACCCCATCTCTACTAAAACATACAAAAAATTAGCCAGGCGTGATGGCAGGTGCCCATAGTCCCAGCTCCTCAGGAGGCTGAGGCAGGAGAATGGCGTGAACCCAGGAGGTGGAGCTTGCAGGGAGCTGAGATCGCACCACTCCATTCCAGCCTGGGCGACAGAGCGAGACTCCATCTCAAAAATAAAAGTCAAAAAATACAGCCTGGCCAACATGGCAGAACCCCGTCTCTACAAAAAATGCAAAAATTAACCAGGCATTGTGGTGGGTGTCTGTAATCCCAGCTACTTGTGGGGCTGAGGGAAGAGAATCGCTTGAACCTGGGAGGCAAAGGTTGCAGTGAGCTGAGATTGCACCACTGCATTACAGCCTGGGTGACAGAGTGAGAATTCATTAAAAAAAATAAAAGTCAAAAAATAAAAGATGCCAGCAAGATTGTGGAGAAAAGGGAATGCTTATACACTGCTGGTAGGAATGTAAATTAGTTCAGCCTTTGTGAAAAGCAGTGTGATGATTCCTGAAAGAACTTAAAATAGAATTACCATTTGACCCAGCAATCCCATTATTGGGTATCTACCCAAAGGAATATAAATCATTCTACCAAAAAGACACACATATATGTATGCTTATTGCAGCACTATTCACAATAGTAAAGATGTGAAATCAAAGTAAATGCCCATCAATGAAAGACTGGATAAAGAAAATGTGGCACAGGTCTTTGTGGGGTGTGAAACAAATAAACAAAAAAACTGTGGTACAAATACACCATGGAATACTATACAACTGTAGGAGAAAATGAGATCATGTACTTTGCAGCAACATGGATGAAGCTGGAGGCGATTATCCTAAGCAAACTAATGCAGGAACAGAAAATCAAATACCACATGTTCTCATTTGTAAGTGAGAGCTAAACAATGAGAATACATGGATGCAAAGAGAGGAACTACAGACATCAGGGCCCAGTTGAGGATGGAGGGTGGGAGGAGGGAGAGGATACAAAAACTACCTTTGCATATATACCTACTATGTACCCACAAAAATTTAAAAAAACATTAGAAATGCTGTTCTTGAAAAAAAAACCACTACATATTGGGTGGTATGCCTATTACCTAGGTGATGAAATAATCTGTAAACGAAATCCCTGTGACACTTATTTTATCTATATTACAAACCCATCCTTTCACCCATGAACCTAAAATACAGGATAAAAAAAAAAAAGAAATCATCTGACGGTAGAAAACTCACTGGTAACAGTAAGTACACAGACAAATATAAAATGCTCTAACACTGTAATTGTGGTGTGTAAACCACTCATATCCTGAATGGGAAACTTGAAAACTATATCAACACACAAAAATTAAACGATATGCTCCTGAATGACCAGTAAATCAATGAAGAAACTAAGCAGTAAATTAAAAATTTGTTGAAACTAATGAAAATGGAAATACAACCTACCAAATTCTATGGGATATAGCAAAAACGGTACTAAGGGGAAAGTTTATAGCAATGAGCACCCATATCAAAAAAGTAGAAATACTTCAAAAAACAACCTACTATTGCATCCTAAAAAACCAGAAAAGCAAGAGTAAACCAAACCCAAAATTTGTAGACTAAAAGAAATAATAAAGGTCAGAACAGAAACGCATAAAATTGAAACCAAAGAAACAATACTAAAAAACAAAATGAAAAGTATTTTTTGAAAAGATAAACAAAAGTGACAAATTGTTAAACACACTAATTTTTTTTAAAAAAGAGAGAGAGAAGATCCAAATAAATACAATCAGAAATGAAAAAGGAAACATTACAACTGATACCACAGAAAGTCAAAGGATCATTAGAGGCTACTGTGAGCAACTATATGCCAATAAATTGGAAAACCTAGAAGAAATGAATAATTTCCTAGATACAAACAACCTACCAAGATTAAACCATGAATCCAAAACCTGAATAGACCAATAACCAGTAATTATATCAAAGCCATAATAGGTCTCCCGTTGGAGGTGGGGTGGAAAAGGTGGCTGAATAGAATGCTCTACTGATCATTCCCCCAAAAGGAACACCAAATTTAACATCTACCCAAAAAAGCATTTTCATAAGAACCAAAAATGAGTTAACCACTCAGTACATGATTTTAACTTCATACTGGGGACAGAAACACTGAAAAGGTTAGGAAAGACAGTCTTGAATCACTGATGCCACTCTTCCTCTATCCCCCCAGCAGTGGCCACATGGCATGGAGACACAATCTGCACACTTGAGAAAGGAAAAGCACAGCGACTGTGAGACTTTGCAATAAACTCAGTGCTGCCCTGGCAGAGCAGAAGGCAAAATTGGGCTCAACTCAGCCAACATCCACCCATAGGGAAACCATTTAAATGAGTCCTAGGTTGAGAAGCATAGCTCATCCCAGCAGTTGGAACATTAGTTGTGGCAAGACCCAACACTGCACACTACAGGGCTCTGGGGCTCTAAGCATACTTGAAAGGCAGTCTAGGCCACAAGTACTGCAACACCTAGCCAAGTCCTAGTGCCGGCCTGGTCTGAGAACCAGTGGACTTGGCAGGCATGAGACCTGCTGAGACACTAGCAAGAGTGGCTAAAGGAGTGCCTGTGCCACCCCTTCTCCAACCCCAGGCTGCACAGCTCATGGCTCCAAAAGGGACCCCTTCCTTCAGCTTGAGGAGAGTAGAGGAAAGAGTAGAGGACATTGTCTTGCATCTTGAATACTAGCTCAGCCTGCCACAGTAGGATAGGACAACAGTCTGAGTCACGAGGCCCCCATTCCAGGATCTAGCTCCCACATAACATGTCTAGACACACCATGGGTCTGGAGGGAACCCTATGCCTTAAAGGGAAAGATGCAGTCCAGGCAGGACCCATCACCTTCTGGCTAAAGAGCACTTGGGCCCTGAATAAACAGCAATGCCTTCTCAGGTAGTATGCCGTAGGCCTTGGGTGAGACTCTGAGACATGCTGACTTCAGGTGAGACCCAGCACATTCCCAACTGTGGTGGCTACCATGAGAATCCAAAAAGTAAGGAAGAGGGAAAAGTAAAGGGGACTTTGTCTTTCACCTTAGGTACCAGTTTGCCCACAGGGCAACATGAAGAACTCTCTTAGGGTCCCGAATTCTAGGACCTTGGCTCTTAAATGGCACTTCTGGACCCTCCCTGGGCCAGAGAGGAGCCCACTGCCCTGAAGGGTGAGTCCCAGACATGACAGCATTCATGACAAGCTGATGAAAGAGCCTTTGGGCTTTAAGCAAATATCAGCATTAGCTTGGAAGTACTCCTTGTAGGCCTGTGGCGGTGGTGACCATGGAGTGAGGTTCCTATGACTGTGGAAAGGGAAAAGAAAAGTGGAAAATACTGCATCTCAAGGTTTGAGTGCCAGCTCAGCTGCAGAACTTTAGAACAAAAGGTAGATTCTAAGGACTTTTACTCCAACCCGACTCCCAGATGGCATCTATGACCACACCCTCCCCCCCCCACCCCCCCCACCCCCCGCCACCAAGGGCCTGAGGAAACATAAGCCTGGCTGGCTTTACCACATGCTGACTGCAGAGCCCTAGGGCATTGAGAGAACACAGGAGGTAGCCAGTTAGTGGTTACAGCAGGCCTCTGATAAAAATGAGAGCAAAAATAAATGACACTGAAATGAGAAAAACAATACAAAAAAATCAACAAAATTAAAAAGTTGGTCCTTTAAAAGATAAGTAAAATTGACACATCTTTGGCAATACTAAGAAGAAAAGAAAAACCCTAACAAATAAAATCAGAGATGATAAAGGAGACATTACAACTAATACTTCAGAAATTCAAAGGATCATTACTGGCTACCATAAAAAACTATATGCCAATAAATTGGAAAATCTAGAAGAAATTGATAAATTCCTAGACACATACAACCTGCCAAGATTGAACCATAAAAAAGTCCAAACCTGAACAGACCAATAGTAAGTAACAATGTCAAAGCCATAATAAAAAGTCTCCTGGTAAAGAAAAGCCCAGGATCTGATGGCTTCATTGCTGAAATTTGCCAACCATTCGAAGAAGAATTAACACTAATCCTACTCAAACAGTTCCAATAAATACAAAAGAAGGGAATACTTTCAAATTCTGAGACCACTATTACCCTATACCAAAATCAGACAGACACATAAAAAAAACTACAGTTCATATCCCTGATTAATATTGATGCAAAAACCCTCAACTAAATACTAGCTAACAAAATTAAACCACACATTAAAAAGATCACTCATCAGGACAAAGTGGGATTTATCCTAGGGATGCACGGATGGTTCAACATATGCATACAGCATATCAATTCAATGAAGGACAAAAATATATGACCATTTCAACTGATGTTGAAAATGCATTTGATAAAAATCAACATCTCTTCGTGATAGGAACCCTTAAAAAAATGGGTAGCAAAGGTACGTACCTCAATGAAATAAATGTAATATACCACAGACCCACAGCTAGTGTCATACTGAATGGTAAAAACTGAAAGTTTTTTTCTAAGATCTAGAACCTGACAAGGATGTCCACTTTCACCACTTTTATTCAAAATAGTACTGGAAGCCCTAGCTAAAGCAATCAGACAAGAGAAAAATGTAAAGGGCATCCAAATTAGAAAGGAAGAAGTCAAATTATCCTTATTATAAGATTGTATCGATCTTATAATTGGAAAAACCTAAAGACTCCAACAAACAACCATTAGAACTCATAAATTCAGTAATATTGCAGGATACAAAATCAACACACAAAAATCAGTAGCATTTCTGTATACCAACAGATTCATTGCAAAAAGGACATCGCTAAGGTATATAGTAATCAGGATATCTAAAGTCAACATGAAGGAAAGAATTCTAACACCAGTGAGACAAAAGTATCAAATAACATATAAAGGAAAACCTATCAGATTAAGAGCATACTTCTCAGCAGAAACTTTACAAGTCATAAGGGATTAAGGTCTTATCTTTAGTCTCCTAAAAGAGAATAACTGCCAGCCAAGAATTTTATATTCTGCTAAACTAAGTTTTATAAATGAAGAAGAAATAAACTTTTTCTCAGGCAATCAAACATTTAGGAAATTTGCTGCCACTAGAACAGCACTACAAGAAATACTCAAAGGAATTTCAAATATCAAAATGAAAGGTCTATATACATCAATATAAAAACACTTGAAAGTATAAAACTCACAAGACTTGTAGAACAGTAACAGAATGGAAAAACAAGCAACTAGGTAACAATCAGCTTGGTGACGGGAACAGTATTTCAAATACCAATAGTAACTTTGAATGTAAATGGTCTAAGTGTCCCACCAAAAGGATGCATATTGGCAGAATGTCTTACAAAAACACAATCCAAATATCTGCTACCTTCAAGAGACCCACTTAACTCATAAAGATCCTTACAGACTCATGGCAAAAGGATGGGGAAAATATTTCACACAAATGGAAACCAAAAATGAGCAGAAGTAGCTTTTCTTCTATCAGATAAAATAGATTTTAAATCAATAACAGTAAAAAAAAGAAAAATAATGTCATTATATAATAATAAAGGGTTCAATTCAATTAAAAGATATAACAATCCTTAATATATGTGCACCCAACACAAGAGCTTCCAGATTAATAAAAGATCTACTACTAGACCCAAGAAAAGAGATTGACAGCAATATAATAATAGTTCTGGACCTCAACACTCCACTGGCAGCACTAGACAGATCATTGAGGCAAAAAGTCAACAAATAAACACTGGACTGAAACTGGATTCTAACAGATATTTACAGAATATCCTATACAAAAATTCAAAATATACATTCTTCTCATCAGCACATGTAATCTTTCCAAGATAGACCATATGAGAGGCTACAAAATAAGCCTACATAAATCCAAAAAAAAATCCAAATCATACAAGTACCTTCTCAGACCACAGGAAAATAAAACTAGAAATCAATGCCAAGGGAAACTCTCAAACCTATAAAAATACATGGAAATTAATCTGACCCTGAATAATCTTTGGATAAATGATGGAATCAAGAAGAAGATTAAAAATTTTTTCAAACAAATGATAACAGTAATCCAAGTTATAAAAATCTCTGGGATACAGAGAAAGCAGTGCTAAGATGATAGTTATATTGCCAAATGTCTACATCAGAAAGAAAAATCACAGACCAACAACCTAACATAATACCTCAGGCAACCGGAAAACCAAGGACAAACCAAACCCAAAGGTAGCAGCAGAAAAGAAATAACAAAGATCTGAGCAGACCTAAATGAAATTGAACCCCTGACAAATACGAATGATCAATAAAAGGAAAAATTTGTTTTCAAAAAGATAAACAAAATTGATAGTTAGCTAGATTAACCAAGAAAAGAGAGAAGATTCAAATAAGCTCAATCAGAAATGAAAAGGGAAACATTACTACTGATACCATAGAAATACAAAAGATCATCTGAGACTACTATGAACACCTCTATGTGCACAAACCAGAAAATCTGGAGGAAATGGATAAACTCTTGGAAACGTACAATGCTCCAAGCTTGAATCAGGAAGAAATAAAAATTCTGAACAGACTAATTTAAGTAGTGAGATTGAATCAGTGATAAAAATATCCAAACAAAAAAATATGCCTAGGACCAGACAGATTCACAGCCAACTTCTACTAAATATTTGAAGAAGAACTGGTAGCAATTCTACTGAAACTATTACTAAAGCTTGAGAAGTAGGTAATCCTCCCTAAGTCATTCTATGAAGCCAATATCACCCTGATGCCAAAGCCAGAAAAAGACATAACAACAGCAAAAATAACTACAGACCAATATTCTTCATGAACACAAAAATCTAGCCAACCAAATCTAACAGTACATCAATAATTCACCAAGATCAAGGGGGTTTTATCCCAGGGATCCAAGGATGGTTCAACATAGAGAAATCAATAAATGTGATCAACCACATAAATATTTTTAAAATATGATCATTTCAATAGACGCAGAAAAAGCACCTTATCAAATTCAGCATCCTTTCATGATAAACATCCTTAACAAAACTAGGCATCAAAGGAACATACCTAAAAATAATAAAAGCCATATATGACAAGTCCACAGTAAATATCATACTAAATGGGGAAAAGTTGAAAACACTGTCCCTGAGAACTGGAACAAGACAAGGATGCCCACTTTCACTACTTTTATTCAACGTAGTACTGGAAGTCCTAGCCAGAATATCAGGCAAAAGAAAGAAATGAAGGGCATCCAAATTGGAAAACATAATGTCAAAGTATCTGTTTGCTGATATCATCTTCTATCTTAAAAATCCTGAAGACTCCTCGAAAAGCCTCCTAGATTTGACAAATGAATTCACTAAAGTCTCAGATTACAAAATTAACATACACAAATCAGTAGCTCTGCTATACACAAATAATGACCAAGGTGAAAATCAGATCAAATCAATTCCATTTACAATAGCTGCAAAAAAAACCTAGGAATATATTTTAACCAAGGAGGTAAAAAATCTCTACAAGGAGAACAGAAAAACACTGACGAAAGAAATCATAGATGACACAAACAAGTGGAAAAACATTCCATGCTCATGGATTGGAAAAATCAATACTGTGAAAATGACCATACTGCCCAAAGCAATCTACATATTCAATGCAATTCCTATCAAATTACCAATATTATCACACACAGAATTAGAAAAAAATCTTAAAATTCATATGGAACCAAAAAAGAGCTTAAATAGCCAAAGCAATCCTAAGCAAAAAGAACCAAGCCAGAGACATCACATTACCTAACTTCAAATTATACTACAAAGCTATAATAGCCAAAACAGCATGGTACTGGTATAAAAGTGGACACACAGGCCGGGCGCGGTGGCTCAAGCCTGTAATCCCAGCACTTTGGGAGGCCGAGACGGGTGGATCACGAGGTCAGGAGATCGAGACCATCCTGGTCTACACGGTGAAACCCCGTCTCTACTAAAAAATACAAAAAACTAGCCGGGCGAGATGGCGGGCGCCTGTAGTCCCAGCTACTCGGGAGGCTGAGGCAGGAGAATGGCGGGAACCCGGGAGGCGGAGCTTGCAGTGAGCCAAGATCGCGCCACTGCACTCCAGCCCGGGCTACAGAGCGAGACTCCGTCTCAAAAAAAAAAAAAAAAAAAAAAAAAAAAAAAAAAAAAGTGGACACACAGACCAACAGAACAGAATAGAGAACACAGAAATAAAGGCAAATACTTACAAACAGTTGATCTTTGACAAAGCAGACAAAAGCATGCACTGGGGAAAGAACACTCTTTTCAATAAATGATGCTGAGAATATTGCACAGCCACATGCAGAAGAATGAAACTGGACCCTTATCTCTTACCATATACAAAAATTAACTCAGGATGGATTAAAGACTTAAATATAAGACCTGAAACTATAAAAATTCTAATTCTGTGAAGAAACTCATTGGTAGCTTGATGGGGATGGCATTGAATCTATAAATAACCTTGGGCAGTATGGCCATTTTCACGATATTGATTCTTCCTATCCATGAGCATGGTATGTTCTTCCATTTGTTTGTGTCCTCTTTGATTTCACTGAGCATACATGATATAAATGATGACTTGATGGGTGCTAACGAGTTGATGGGTGCAGCACACCAACATGGCATAAGTATACATATGTAACAAACCTGCACGTTATGCACATGTACCCTAGAACTTAAAGTATAATAAAAAATAAAAAAAATTAAAAAAATTCTAGAAGAAAACCTAGGGAAAACTTTTCTGGACATTGGCCTAGAAAAGTAATTTATCAGTAAGGCCTCAAAAGCAAATGCAGCAAAAACAAAAATAAATAAATGGGACTCCATTAAACTAAAGAAGCTTCTGCACAGCTAAAGAAATAATCAACAGAGTAAACAGAAAATCTACAGAATAGGGGAAAATATTTGCAAGCTATACATCCAACAAAAGGCTAATACCCAGAATATGCAAGGAAATCAAATCAGCAAGAAAAAGACAAATAATCCCATTAAAAAGTAGGGAAACAACATAAATAAACACTTCTCAAAAGAAAATATACAAATGGCCAAACAAACATATACAAAATGCTCAACATCACTAATCATCAAGGGAATGCAAATTAAAACACAAAATGAGATACTACCTTACTCCAGTCAGAGTGGCCATTTTAAAAACATAATAAACAGTAGATATTGGTATATATGCAGTAAAAAGGGAATGCTTGTACACTGTTGTGAGTACAACCTCTATGGAAAACAGTATGGAGATTTCTCAAAGAACTACCATTTGATCTAGGAATCCCGCTACTAGGTATCCACCCAAAGGAAAATAAGTCATTATATTAAAAAGACACCTGCACTCATGTTTATCATAGCACGATTCACAATTATAAAGACATGGAATCAACCTAATTGCCAATCAACAGATGAGTGGATAATGCAAATGTGGCATATCTACACTATGGAATACTACCCAGTCATGATAAAGAATGAAATAATGTCTTGTGCAGCAACTGGGATGAAACTGGAGACCATTACACTAAGTGATGTAATGCAGGAATGGAAAACCAAATACCACATGTCCTCACTTACAAGTAGGAGCTAAGCTATGGGTATGCAAAGGCACACACAGTGGTATAATGGATATTGGAGACTCAGAAGCGGGGAGGATGAGGAGAGGGATTTAAAAATCACCTACTGGGCATACTGCACACTATTTGGACGATGAGTGCACTAAAAGCTCAGACTTTACCATTATACAATTTATTCATGTAACAAAAAACCACTTGTACCCTCCTAAAACTATTGAAATGAAAATAAATTTTAAAAAATTTGCCAGGGTGTGGGCACTATTTAATATAGTTCAGGCTGTAATAGAAGTTAAGCAAGTTTTAGAAAAATAATGTCACTTTCCTTAAAAAATGATCTGAAAAGAATTTCTCAAAAGAAGACAAAAATGGAGAACTGGTATATGAAAAATGCTTATCATCATTAATCAAAGAAATGCAAATCAAAACAATGAGATATCATCTCATCCCAGTTAAAATGACTTTTATCCAAAAGACAGGCAATAATGACATCCTGGAGAGGATGTAGAGAAAAGGGAACCCTTGTATACTGTCTGTGAGAATGAGAATTAGTATAGTCACTATGGAGAACAGTTTGGAGGCTCCTCAAAAAACTAAAAATAGAACTATCATATAATGCAGCAATGTCACTACTAGGTATACATCCAAAAGAAAGGAAATCAGTATATTCAGAGTTTATATGCACTCTCATGTTTACTGCAGCACAATTCACAATAGCCAAGATTTGGGATCAACCTAAGTGTCCATCAACAGATAAACAGATAAAGAAAATGTGGTACATATACACAATGGAATATTATTCAGCCATAAAAAGAAGGAAATCCTGTCTTTTGTAACAACATGGATAGAATTAAACCACATTATGTTAAGTGAAATAAGCCAGGCATAGAAAGACAAATTTCACATGTTCTCACTCATATGTGGGAACTAAAAATTAAAACAATTCATTTCATGGAGATAGAGAGTAGAATGATGGGTTACCAGTATCTGTGAAGGGGTAGAGTGGCAGAAATTGGAAATGGTTAATGGCTGAAAATATATAGTTAGATAGAATGAATAAGATCTAGTATTTAATAGCACAACTTGATGACTATAGTCAATAATAACTAATAGTATATTTTTAAATAAGAAAAAGAATGGAATTGGAATGTTCCTAACACAAAGAGATCATAACTTGATGACTATAGTCAATAATAACTTATAGTATATTTTTAAATAAGAAAAAGAATGGAATTGGAATGTTCCTAACACAAAGAAATGATAAATACTTGAGGTGATGGATACTGCAATAACCTTAATGTAATTAATATATCATATTTTATGTCTATATCAAAACATCACATGAACCCCACAAATATATCCACCTATCATGTACACATACAATTAAAAAATTAAAAGCTTTTTAAAAGAGAGGAAATGAATCACCTATAAGATATGTGCAACAACACAAAACGCTCTTGGAACATAATTCAGAGTGAGAAAAACATCTCCCAGAAAAATATATGCAGTATGATACAACTTTTACGAAGTTTGAAAATAAGCAAAAAATAACTAGTACATCATTTAGGGATATCTACATATATATAAAGCTAGAAATCGTGAATGTAGAATTCAGGACAGTAATTGCCTTTGAGACACAGCATTGGTATGAATCAGGGAAGAACACAGGAATTTCCATGGCATTAGTAACTTGCCAGTTCTAAGGTTCAGAGTTGTTTATTATTGCAATTAATAACTTCTATTTGTGTTACATATATTTTTGTGTGTGTGAATCAAATATTCCATCGGGAAAAAATGGGAAGAAGTTAATATGACCACATTTCATCACAGATTTGTGATGAACCCTAAACATATCCTAGGTAGACACAGCTTGGTTAATAGACTATTAGAAACTCTATTATTTTATAAATTTAAAAACATGTTTATTTTCAGGTACATAGCATGCCACTGGGGGGGAAGTCTACACAAAGTCTCCTAAGAGGTCTCACAGGAAGGTGCTTATTACTTATAGTGATTTTACCGTAGTTCTGGGTTCTGCCCACTGACTCACAACCTGTGAAAACAGATATTGCTCGCTCACCAAGAGCAAATCTACCTCTCAGCAATGCATGCACACTAATTAAGCTCCACAGGCTAAGACAGACACCAAAATGCCAATTCATTTACTGAAAAAGCAAAATTTAATCCTCACATGGATGGAATAATCAAATCAATATGATGAGAGAATTCTCTCCCAGCAAGGTTGCAAGAACTATCTGTGGGACTTTTTTTATATTTAGATATATTTATTTTACAAGAATATCTTGTGCTCTTGTAGAAGAATACAAGAAACGTAGTTCTTCATTAACATTCTAGATACTCAAAAGATTACTCAAAATAGCTTACTTGTGGAGAGGAGAGTATTTAGAGGGCTTTTTGATAGAAGCTATCTGTGAGACTTTTGAAGACAAATTACCTAACTGGTCCCCACAAAGATAAAAATATTAGCCATGGCTTCATTAGACCCAAGGTGAGCAAACCACTGAGTTGGCTGGCCATTAACTCACCTAAGCTCTACAGCAGTGAATCTCGGTTGTATACACCACCCAAGCGGACTCCACAGTTCTTAGGAGCCCATAGACAGTGAAGGTTTAGAAAAGCTCAGAGTTAGATGTAATGCACACTATTCGAGTGATGGGTACAGTAAAAGCCCAGACGTCACCACTACACAATACATACCATGTGGGGGACCAAATCAAAAAGTTAAAAAAAAATACACTGAGAATTAACTCAGGCACCAAATTATTCACAGTTTAAATGAACAGTGTATTGTTTTCCCCTGCAGTCATGGTGCATGGAAAGCCACATCATACACAGAAGGTGACATAGTTTGACTATGGGTCCCCACCCAAATCTCATATTGAATTGTAAACCCCAGTAATGAAGGTGGGGCCTGGTGGGAGTGATCGGATCATGGGGGTAATTTCTCATGAATGAATGGGTACTAGCCCCTTGGTACTGTCCTGGAGATAGTGAGTGAGTTCTCACAAGATATGCTTGTTTAAATGTGTGTGGCACCTCCACCTCTTTTCTCTCTTGTTCCTGCTTTTGCCATATGATGCACCTGCTCCCCTTTTACCTTCTGCCATTATTGAAAGCTTCCTGAGGCCTCCCCAGAAGCAGATGCCACTATGTTTCCTGTAAAGTCTGCAGAACTGTGAGCCAACTAAATCTTTTTTATTTATAAATTACCCAGTCTCAGATATTTCTTTATAGCAAGGTGAGAATGGCCTAATACAGATTTACCTAATGAGCTTAAAATTATAACAAAGGAAATAAAATCAATCAAACCCTGATGCCTAAGGTGTCAGGGTAGCCCAATGTATCCAACACACTGGGATGCTCTCCATAATAGGTCAAAGTATTAGAAATGCATTGGCTCAGCTCTCTCTTGAGCATGATTGGGAGGATACAGCTAACATGTGTCTTCCTTAATCTCTTTTTTCTTTGCTTATTGAATTGGCTGCACCTTTTTCTTATTGATATGGTCTTTATCTACATATATTAATACAGTATAACAGTAATTATGGTCTAAGAACCATCTCATTTCAGGTGAATTTATAGATCTACTTGACCTACATGTTGATTTCGGAGGTCAATTTGTCCCCCTCATTTCTCCAAGTTCTTGGGGGCACCCAATAAAAGCTCCCCAAAGTACTTACAAGAGTCTTACTATGAGAGAAGCCACAATTGGTAAGGCCCTAAGAACCCTGAAAATTTTAAGTAGTGGTAGAAATAAGCATCCTTCAAGAAACACATAGTTGTTTATCCATTCCCGTTGACTTTAAACACTTCCTATAACCAAAAGAATTTAAAGTACCTTCAGTAAAATATAAACATCCACAAAATAGTTCAATAAAGACCAAACAGAATTAGGTATCATTAATGAGAAAGACAGTTGTAGTTGTGCCGGAAACTAAAGATGAGATTATTACTGTAATCAAGTTTTAAATTTAGCAATGTATATCTTGATAGCCAAGATAGAAAGGTAAAGTGGCATCAAGTTGTACCTCCCAAAAGAGAATAGAAATATTCTTTGGGAATAATTCCCCAAAGTCTGGTTATGTTATTTGAGTTGCTCCTTTGTTCTTTTGTAAACAATATCACTGCTCTTCCTAGTCAAAAAGGACACTACTGACTCAAGATTGGTAGACTGAGGCATTTTACTGCTTGATCTAAGCCAGTCATGTTGCCATGACTGGCCCTCAAGAATATTCATTCATGACCAAGGTTGCAAGTACTATCTGTGGGACTTTGGAAGACAAATTACCTAACTGGTCCCCACAAAGATAAAAACATTAATCATGGCTTCATTAGACCTAAGGTGAACAAACCTCTGAGTTGGCTAGCCATTAGCTCACCTAAGCTCTACAGCAGTGAATCTCAGTTGTATATACCACCCAAGCAGACTCCACAGTTCTTAGGAGACCACAGACAGTAAGTTTAGGAAAACCCAGAGTTAAACGTAATGATCACTATTCAGGTGATGGGTACTGTAAAAGCCATCACTTCACACAATATATGCATGTAAGAAACCTGTACTTATACCACCTAATAAAATATATATAAATTTATATATATACACACACACACATATATATAATTTTAAACCAAAATAAATAAATAAAGTAAATGGGTAGTTGAATACCAATGTTAAAGTTTCATTCACCTAACAAATTTGCCTGAAGAAACAACATACTAATACCACGTTTAGGAACAATTTTCCAAATATTCAAACACATTCCAATAATGGGGTACTTTTTTCATAATGAATTAGTCAGAGTCCCACCCCATGAAACAGATGGCACATTCAAAACAAAAATTTAATATTAAAAAGGGACTCTGTATAATGCTTTAGGGAAAAGTAAGGAAAGCCAGTAAGGGAAGGTGAAACATGGAGACTGTGAGCCTTTAGCACCTCCCTTACCTGAAGGGACAAGGGAGAGAGGAATAACCAGAACCTGCAGAGAACATTAGAGGAGAGCTACCAAAGAGGAGCTGAGGCCTTCAGTGGAGGAACAAAGGCAGTTCCAAACCACATCAGGAAGGGAGTCTAGTATAAATGCCTCAATATCTCTTTTCTCCCAACTTCCTGTCAGTACCTACCATTGACTAAACCAATCAAAAGCCTGAAGGAAAAAGAAAAGAGAGTCCATTGATGTAGCCAATAAAGCTCAGCCTCCCAGGGAACAAAACAGGGTTCTAAAGGGATCTAGACAACAAAAGAATGATATTGAACATTCATGTCTAAAATATTTCATTTCTTCACTGTATATATTAAAGGTAAATGATGGCAGAAAACAATATTCTGTGACATACATTTTACATAATTAACAACATAAATCTATAACCTCCACCAGAGTACCTGCAATCATTCATAAACATCAATTATATGTTTTAAACATCTGCTGTGTATTCACCACTAGTTACCATAGATAGCCTTGCTATCATCTAAAGTATTTCTCAAGTCTGGGAAAAGCATAGTCAGTGTAGCAGCTGTACAAAAACAGAAATCAAAGCGCAGGTCCTACCCTAAGGCTTAAGGTCTCACAAAGGATATTTATTCTTTTCTCAGAACATATGGAACAAATAAACTGTCTGGAGAAAAAAAAAAAATGTTTTACAGTCTTCGCTTCTTAAAAGGAATACTGAGGTAGGGGAACAAGCCTCATCTGGTGTTATCACAAGGCCAGGACAGAAAAAATACATATTTCTTCCTATATAGTTATGAAACCAGAAGAGAATAGAACATACCTTTTCCAAAAAATGGAGCTAAGATAATAATGTGTCCGGACCCACAGGACAGTCGAACGGGCCTGGAAGGGGGAGTGGGAATGGAGGAGACAAGAAAACACGAGAAATGGAGACAAGACAAATAGCCTGATCAAGTCTCGTTTAATGGTGGCGGTGCAACGCCTTATATAGGCTGGCAGAGGAAGAGGTTGGGCCAGGGCGGTGACAGGAGGCTGGGTTTACTCAAATTACAATTGCGCATGCGCCGTTGGTTGATGATTTTCCCGGGCGCGGGATCACGCCTGCGCAGTAGGCTGCATATCTTCCTGGGCGGGAAAAATGTTTGCGCGCCTGCGGGAAAGGTTTAGGCGCGCGCAGGAAAAGTTTAGGCCCGCGCGGGAAGGGTTTAGGCGCACGCGGAAAGGTTTGTAATAAAGAACCCGGAAATGTGCCATCTTGTCTCCGCTTTGTGGAGATCAAGCAACAGAGGTCGGCTAACTCCGGGCCTCATGGCTCCGGACAATAATGAAATAGCTTATCCAAAATAGGTAAATGTCAGGAACAAGACACTGAGCTACCAAGGGGGTGGAAAACCAGGAAAGTTAAGAGTAATTTTAAGGTGAAAAAGCAAGAAGTAGTCTGGACTAATTTCAGGGAACAGGTCATCACTAGTAGCTATTTGTTTTTGTTTTTTTAAATAGCTGGAATAGAATTACACAGATAGGACAGAGTCATGAAAGGGCTTGGGACAAGATGGACAAAAATAAGTGCTACACGAATGTCTGTATCAAAGCTTTTCAGCCTTCTGGTGTCACCTTTTGCCTTAAATACAAATCCTCTGGGATGGTAAGCACTCTTCAGTATTTCCAGGCTATCCTAGGATGAAGATTTGTGCGCAGATTCGCATTACTCTACTCAACTATTATTATTCCTCCTCCTAGCATCTCATATCCCTATGCCTTCGGGCTGGGGCTACAGTTGGTCTCTGAGCACAGTGTAACACTATTGGGATACACAGACTCTCTTCTTTCTTGCACAGAGTACCTCTGGCACAAAGTTATGTAAAAGGATGGTTTTGCCCTTTTTTGTCAAATCTCTCATTCCAGATCTTGTCCTGAGAACCTCACCCTTTTCATGAGCAACAACAAAAAAGACCCACTAGGGTATTTACATAAACAAAATTACTTTCTTTATACAATGAGCAACACAAAGAACTAGTACAAGTTTTGCACTGCAGCCTTTCTTTAATTTGCTAATTAACAATTTGAGCAGGGCTCCCTGTTCCGCCAAAAGCTCTGCAAGCAGAAAGTGGGCAACTCAAAAAATGTACTGTCTCCCTTAGATAGAATATATGAGAATAGTCTTGGGGACTTTTCATCTTCCTGTTATGTAGGGGACAAGAATTCTCTGCCCTTCACATCCTCTCCAACCCCAGGACTGTCTCTACACATGTGACCACAGCCTTCTTTCCTCCTATTGCTTTGCAGAGAGACGATTGTGTCAGACACAAAGTTGGAGGTGAGGGATAATGTGGCCACTGAGATTCCTTAAGTTGCAAGTGACAAAAGACCTGCTCAAAATGCAACTTTATTGGTTCATGTAAAAGGTAAAGTCTAAATTTTATTTTAGGAATGATTAGAGCTATGGGTTCAAATTATGTCATGAGGGCTTGATCTCAGTCTACAGTTCTGATCATTGCTTATCTTCTCATTGTCTCTATTCTCAGGCAGATCTCCCTTTGGAGTGCCAAGACAGCTACAAGCAGCTGCAAGTTACTCCCTGTCATCAGCATACCTACCAGAAACAGCACACTTTTATGCCCAGTAGATCAAGAAAAGTCCAAAAATTGAGACTCTAGCTATTTTGGCCTGGCTTGGGTCATATATCTATCACTAAACCAATTAGTTACTGAGGCCATGATAATGTGATGCTATGATTGATTGTAACTGGTTCACAAATTCTCCCCTGGGGCTGTTCTGCTGTTATCAGAAGAAGAAGGGATAGATACTGAGCAGTCAAAAAATTGTAAGATATATAATAAAAGAAGAAGGAAAGGAGGATTAATAAGATCTCAGGCTTTTGAAGTCACTACATCTTGTTCAATGCAGAAATGCTTTATTCTGCAACCCAAATAGGTAGACTCCCAGCAATCTTTCTAAAATTACAATAAGAAGGTTTTCTATAACTCGTGGTGCTCCCTTTTACTTGAAATTATAAAATCCTTTCTTATGTTGAGCCAATATGCACCCTCATGACACATCCACACGTTGGTCACATTCCCATCAGGAACAAAACAAACTTAATTTTTCCACATATCAGACCTTAACATTTTCAAAGATAATTATCACATGTGTCCAGAAATCTTTATTCCTTAAAATATATCTGGTTCCTTCACTTTTTGGCTCATATCACATATTTTCCAGACTCATCAGTAAATTAAAAATTATATAGCAATGTACATTTGATAAAGTCAATTCTTATTTATTTTCAATCCTCAAAATCCTGTTAGATATTGATATTATTGCCTCCATTGTACAGATAAGGAAGCTGTATCTCAAAGAGACTAATTATCTAAGGTCATATAGGTGCTAAACAGCAGGGGCAAAACTTGAATTAAAGTCCTCTGATTTCAAATTTCACTTGCTCTATGAAACACTGAAACCTAGAAATCCTACTCTGGATGAGTCTCAGGTTTTCTATGTCCTGCTTAAAGTACAGTTCCCAGAAGCTAATACAGTATTCTAACATGTGACTTATTTAATTTTCCCAAAAGTGTTCTTAGTATGTTCTACTTCCCAGGTAATATGCATTTCAAAGGAGTCTTCAATGCTTTAGCCGAATGTTTTCCAAATTGTGATTTGTGGAGATGCTTCAGCCAAAGAAGCTGTTTTCATCTGTTTTCTACATTGGGTTTCCATACAAGATTTCATCTGACAAATCAAACCATTTATCTGGTTAAAAATAAGTTTTAAAAGTACTGCCTAGACCAAAGGAATGATTATCAATTGGTGTTTCTTATGCTAGGAAAGACCAATAAAAAAAAATTTCAGGATCTTTCCATGCCCCTTAAATCCCAGATTTCTTCCCTTTTCTCACTGGTCTGTTGCTGCTTCAGCATGCCTGGTGACTCACTCTTTAAGGGGTATGACTGTGACTTAGAGCAAGCAACTCTGAGATGAGTCCATTTACAGAGCAAACATGGTCCTTACTGAAATCTCTCATTGAAATCTCCCAATTTCTCAGAGAAGCTGATTGTGCTAAAACCTGAGTGAATAAACCAGTTTTATGATGTCTTTATACTTGTACACTACTTTTTGGAACATACACTTCTGTTTACTGATTATTTCTTTTTTTTTTTTTTTTTTTTTTGAGACAGAGTTCCACCTCCCGGGTTTAAGCAATTATCGGCCTCAGCCTCCCGAGTAGCTGGGATTACAGGCGCCCACCACCACGCCTGGCTAATTTTTTTTTTTTTTTTTTTTTTAGTAGAGATGGGGTTTCACCATCTTGACCAGGTTGATCTTGAACTCCTGACCTCGTGATCCACCCACCTCGGCCTCCCAAAGTGCTGGGATTACAGGCATGAGCCACTGTGCCCAGCCTGTTTACTGATTATTTCTATATGAAAGAGTCCCTACCTATCCAGCTTTGAGAATTGCTGTGTTACTTTCTCACTTTGGGCTTCAAACTGCTTTTTCCTGGTTTCCCTTTAAAAAAAAAAAACCATTTACTTTTCTCTTCCACTGAAGAATAGTTGATATGGTTTGCTCTTAAAATTCTGGCTGGCCAGGCATGGTGGCTCACGCCTGTAATCCCAGCACTTTGGGAGGCCGAGGCAGGTGGATCACGAGGTCAGAAGTTCGAGACCAGCCTGATCACATGGTGAAACCCTGTCTCTACTAAAAATACAAAAATTAGCCAGGCATGGTGGTGTGCACCTGTAATCCCAGCTACTCAGGAGGCTGAGGCAGGAGAATCGCTTGAACCCGGGACGCGGAGGTTGCAGTGAGCCAAGATCGTGCCATTGCACTCCAGCCTAGGTGACAGAGCAAGACTACGTCTCAAAGAAAAAAAAAATCTCTGCCCAAGGTGGAGACCAAAAGGTAGTTGTTACCAAGCTAGGAGGGAGGTCAGGTTTCAGGAGAAGAACTAGAATAAACTTCTTGAAAGCTCTAACCATGATCTGCACCCTTCACTGCTTGTACACTAAAAAAAAGAACAAAAGAGTGGGAGAAATAAAGCAAAGAAAGCCTGAGAGGAAGAGCAGAAGGAACTGGGGTTCTAAGGGATAATAAACCTGAAATCCAGCACCCAGACCAATCTATAATGTAAAATATATTTATATTGACAAAGCACTATAACCAAAGGTTTACACACATGAATGAGCATGTGTAACATATTGGGACATTTTTCTCAAATATGCCAAGATTTTTGAAGTCTGGCAACAATCCCTTTGCTTTTTCTTATAACAACAGCTGCTAATTCCCTCTGTGACTTCTAACTGCCCAATTTTGTGAAAGTTGGATCAGTTTAAATTTAGAAGACACTCTTTTCCAAGAAATAAAGTTCAAAAATGGAGTCATCTTTAAGTTAAATACGCCCAGGCCAAAATGTTGTCTTTCTGCTTCTGTTTCTTCTGCATTTCCTTCAGAAATGGAGAATTACCAGTTCACTCTAGGTTTTAGCACCAGCTTTGAAATAAGTTGCTGTCTGAACTACAGCAAGCTACTGCTCCCTTCTCTCAGTCTTCTCCTGTGTAAAATAGGTAAATAAAACTAGATAATTTGCAAAGGTCAACCCAATGCTCCCATTATTTGTCCTATACTTCTAAAGTTGAATAATTATCCAGAGCTTTGGATATATGCAATTCTGCAAAATAAATCAAAAGGAGTCAGAAGGCAATTTTATTTCCTAATAGACCCTTAGTTATAATTTAACTTAAAAGCCATTTTTAACAGATGTAAACAATATCTACCCTCCCCTCCATCAAAGTCTGACTGACAAATGAAAAGATTTTTTAGAAGAATAAAACTATATCAAGACAAAAAAATAAAAACTAAGAAAAGGTACCATCAACAATCTTTACGGAACTTCTGGAAAGTAAAAAGCAAATGGTATTGGCCTGGGGAATAATCAAAGAAAATGAAACCTCCACCCAGGAGGCAAAGGTAAGTGCACTTCTTCCAAAGACAGCCCTGAGTGAAATTTTAAACAGGAGTGAACAAAACAAAAAGCAGAGATTGGGCCCTAGAGTACTCATGGCCTTATTTCATTTAATAAATTGCATCCACAACAACTGGACCAGGGGGATCCTGCCCCCTCTCAGATAAAAAAGAGCAATTGCCAATGGCAGCTTTTCCCCCTTGGACAATGGTTCTCAAACTTGAGCATGCAACAGAATCACCTGAAGCACTTATTAAAACACAGATTTCTGAGATTCACTTGCAAAATTCCTTATTCAGCAGTCATGGAATGATTCACCTAACAACATGAAAGCATCTTAGAAGCTTTGAGTTAAACTATCAAATTATTTGCAAGAAAAACAACAAAGCTACCAAAACATACAACATAATGCATATTAAAAATCACAGGATCTCTTATTATGAAGAAAAAGGCAAAGATGCCTACTTTTACCATTTTTATTCAACATAGTATTAGAAGTTCTAGTCAGAGGAATTATGCAAGAAATAAAAAAAAAACAGAAAAAAAGTAAAATTTCCTCTGTTCACATATGGCATGACCTTATGTGTAGCAAACTCCAAATATTATACAGAGAGAGAGAGAGAGAGGGAGACAAACACACACACAGAGGTAATAAACAAATTTAACAAAGTTGCTGAACACAAAATAAACACAAAAATATCAGCTACATTCCTATATGCTATGAATTAAATATCTAAAAAGTGAGCTAATAAAACAATTCAATTTACAATACTATCAAGAAGAGTAAAGTACTTAGGAATAAATTTAACCAGTGAGGCAAAAGACTTGTACATTGAAAACTACAAAACATTGCTGAATGAAATTGAAGGAGGCATAAGTAACAAGGAGACATTCCATGTTCATGAATTAGAAGACTTACAATTATTAAAATGGATAATACTTCACAAAAGTGATCTATAGATTTAAAGCAATCCTGATCTGGATCCCAATGATGTTTTTGGTTTAATAAAAAAGTCTATTCTAAAATATATATGGAATTTCAAGGGGCTCAGAGTACTCAAAATAATTTTCAAAAAGAACAATGTTGGATGATTCAAATTTCCTGATTTCAAAACTTACAACAAACCTGAAATAACCAAAATAGCTTGGCACCAGCATAAGGACAGACATAAACAAATGAAATAGAATAGCCCAAAAATAAATATTAAACATATAATCAATTAAATTTTTAAAAGCTTTTATTTATGTTCAGGGGTACATGTGTAAGTTTGTTATATAGGTAAACTCATGACACGGAAATTAGTTGTACAGATTTTTTAGACACCCAGGTACTAAGCCTAGTCCAATTGTTATGTTTTCTGATCTTCTTCTTCCCACCCTCCCCGCTCTGGTAGGTCCCAGTGTCTTTTGCTCCCCTCTTTGTGTCCATGAGTTCTCATGATTTAGTGCCCACTTCTAAGTGAGAATATGCAGTATTTGGTTTTCTGTCCCTGCATAAATATGCTAAGAATAGTAGCCTGCAGCTCCATCCATTTTCCTGCAAATAATACAGTCTCAGTCTTCTTTATGGCTGCATAGTATTTCATGGTGTATATGTATCACATTTTCTTTGGACAATCTGTCATTGACGAGCATTTAGGTTGACTCCATGTCTTTGCTATTCTGTATAGTGCTGCAATGAACATTCGTGTGCATGTGGTTTCTTATTTTTTTTTTTTTTTTAATTTCAATAGGTTTTGGGAAAACGGGTGGTGTTTGGTTACATGAATAAGTTACTTAGTCATGATTTCTGAGACTTTGGTGCACCCATCACCTGAGCAGTATACTCTGTTCCCAATATGTAGTCTTTTATTCCTTGCCACCACCCACCAGTTTCCCCATGTCCCCAAAGTCCAGTGTATCATTCTTATGCCTTTGCATCCTCATAGCTTAGATCCCAATTACGAGTGAGAATGTACAACGTTTGACTTTCCATTTCCAAGTTACATCACTTAGAATAATAGTTTCCAATTCCATCCAGGTTGCTGTGAATGCCACTATTTCGTTCCTCGGTATGGCTAAGTAATATTCTATGGGATATATACATATATCACAATTTCTTTATCCAATCATTGATTGATGGGCATTTGGGCTGGTTCCATATTTTTGCAATTCTTTGAACTGTATGATACAATAATTGTGACACAACCTATCAAAACCCCTGGGATACAGCAAAAGCTGTGCTAAGAGGAAAGTTCATAGCATTAAATACCTACATCAAAAAGTCTGAAAGAGCACAAATAGACAATCCAAGGTCACACCTCATGGAACTGGAGAAAGAAGAACAATCCAAACCCAAACTTAGCAGAATAAAAGATATAATAAAAATCAGAGAAGAACTAAATGAAATTGAAACAAACAAAAAATACAAAAGATAAGTGAAACAAAAAGCTTGTTCTTTGTAAAGATAAATAAAATTGACAGATCATTAGTGAGATTAACCAAGAAAAAAAGAGAGAAGATCCAAATAAGCTCAATTAGAAATAAAACAGGAGATTACAACTGATACCACAGAAATAGCAAAGATCATTTAAGGCTACTATGAAAACACCTTTATGAGTATAAACTAGAAAACCTTGAAAAGATGGATGAATTCCTGGAAATACACAACACTCCTACATTAAACTAGCAAGATATAGAATCTCTGAACAGATCAGTAACAAGCAGCAAGATTGAGATAGTAATCAAAAAATGCCAACAAAAAAAGGGACCTGAGGACAGGCCTACTCAGCCTGATTCCACCCACTAGTGCTGAACATGCCATCAGGTGGTCTGGGAATCGCCCTGCCCCATAAACCACCATTAACACCAGAGCACTCTTTCCAGGGTCCTGGGAATGAGTCCACCCAACCTGATGCTAATACCACAGCAGGCATCCACTCACACGTGCCACATGCAGGCCTGGGTACTAGCCCACCCAACCCACTGCAGTCACTGCCAACACTAGTTAGGACCAATTGCAAGGCAGAGGACTGTCCTGCCACTGTTACTGCCATCACCATGTCACACCCACTGCCAAGAGGACTGAGGATATGGCCACCCATCCAGCCCACTTCTGCCACTGCCAACACCTGAGCAAGCTACATGGAGCCCCAGGAATCAGCCCCACCTGGACCAACTAATGTCAATGCCAGCTTATGCCACCCAGAGGCCCAGTGACAGGCATGCTCAGCCTGATGTTTTCACCAACAAAGCCTGAGCACTGGCCAACCCGGTATACCTGTGACCAGGAAAATGTCTCAGCCTGCACTAACAGCTGTATCCTATGCCACTGAGAAAATCACAGGCACCACTGACACTGCTTACAGCCAAAAAAAAAATCATATGAAGACTGCAATACTGCACATACACAAAATCAAAGCACCCAACCAATATCACAATATATCTTCAGGAAAAATTTCTTTCCTACCAAAGCAAATTCAAAAAATTGGAAGAAGCAACTGTTACACCAGATGCACAGACATTGGTGAATGAGCACAAGAAACATGGAAAAGCAAGGGAAAATGACACTTCCAAAGGAATATAATAATTCACCAGCAACAGATCCAATCAGAAAGAAATTAACAAAATGCTGAATAAATAATGGAAAATACAGACTTTTAAGAAGCTCAGTAAGACACATGAGAACTCTGAAGAACTATACAAAAAAATCAGAAAAACAACTTAGGATATAAATGAGAAATTTACCAAACAGACAGATATCACTTTAAAAAGAAGCAAATAAAATCTAGAAGTGAAGAATTTATTGAATGAAATACAAAATACATTTGAAAGCATAAATAGGCTAAATCAAGCAAAAGAAAGAATTTCAGAACTTGAAGACTGCGTTTTTTAAATAAACCAGTGAGACAAAAATAAAGAAAAAAATAATAAAAAGAATGAGCAAAGCCCATGTGAAATATGGGACACCATACAGCAACCAAATATTTTGGATTTTTACTGTCCCAGAAAACAGAAAGAAAATAAAAGGTACAGAAAACCTACTTAATAAAATAATAGCTGAAAACATCCCAAGTCTAAAAGGAGATTTAGACTTGAGGATACAGGAAGCTCAGAGATCCTCAAATAGATATAATTCAAAAGGTCTTGTCTTTTTCCCCAAAATGAATGACTAGGGACATTGGATGCCAATTCTCCTCAGAAAGATCAGAGTTACTGGTGAATGCATGTTCCAAATAGAAAACTGTGGGAAGAGAGCCAGAGCCTGTCAAAAACTCCCAGAGGAAGAAGCTGGAGTGAAGAAATAGAAAGCAGCAAGAGTCGGACAGAGATTGATCCCCAAGGAACTCAGATCCCTGCAGAAAGGGTAGGTAGGAGTGCTTCTCTGCTTCCCCTTCCCCTGTAACAATCTGCTGACTGCCAAACCATTAGAAAGCCCCTCTGCCCTTATGGCCCTGGACAATACTGTTGGTGGTGATTTGGGAGCTTCCTAGGGACAGAGAACTGAAAGGTCATCTCATGTAAGCATGATTGCATACTGCTCAGACACAAACTGGGACAGTAGGTGCCATACCAGTTGTAGCTGTGGTGCACCACTGCCCTGCCCAAGGAATCTCTGCCTTGAGTCACACCACCAGTTTCCCTGCAAACATACCCCACAACCCACTCTGATTTCGGCAAACACAGAAGACTGGTGGGTCACCAGGGAGTTATATAGGACTCCTAGAGATCTAACCCTCAGCGTGGGCCACCTCTAACGGAGGCGAGAGTGCAGCCTGCCCCAGAAGCCCTTGGGATAAAGAATATACAGGTACAGCACCAATTTCTGAAGGGAGTAGCACCAGTAGCCAGGGATGGATGCAGACTCCGTCATCTCTTACCCTACTCCATCCACTGTTGCTGACACAGCAGTTTCTCCCCTGCTGGGGGCCAGCACATATTCAATTGGAGAAAGCACTCTTTTTTAAAAATACTTTGATCTTTTTTAAAAAACGTTCTGGGATACATGTGCAGAATGTGCAGGTTTGTTACATAGGTATGCATGTGCCATGGTGGTTTGCTGCATGTATCAACCGGTCATCTAGGTTTTAAGACCCACATGCATTAGGTGCTTGTCCTTATGCTCTCCCTCACTTTGTCCCCCATCCCCCGACAGGCCCCAGTGTGTGATGTTCCCCTCCCTGTGTCCATGTGTTAACATTGTTCAACTCTCACTTAGGAGTGGGAACATGCAGTGTTTGGTTTTCTGTTCCTGTGCTAGTTCGCTCAGAATGATGGTTTCCAGTTTCATCCATAACCCTGCAAAGGACATGAACTCATTCTTTTTTATGGTTCCACAGTATTCCATGGTGTATATATGCCACATTTTCTTTATCCAGTTTGGGTTGGTTCCAAGTCTTTGCTATTGTAAAGAGTGGTCCAATAAACATACATGTGCATGTGTCTTTATACTAGAACGATTTATAATCCTCTGGGTATATACCCAGTAATGGGATTGCTGGGTCAAATGGTATTTCTGGTTCTAGATCCTCGAGGAATCGCCACACTGTCTTCCACAATGGTTGAACTAATTTATACTCCCACCAACAGTGTAGAAGCATTCCTATTTCTCCACAGACTTGCCAGCATCTGTTGTTTCCTGACTTTTTAATGATCGCCATTCTAACTGGCATTAGAGAGCATCTCATTGTGGTTTTGATTTGTATTTATCTAATGACCAGTGATGATCAGTTTTTTTTTTTTTTTTTTTTGAGACGGAGTCTCACGCTGTCACCCAGGCTGGAGTGCTGTGGCCGGATCTCAGCTCACTGCAAGCTCCGCCTCCCGGGTTCACGCCATTCTCCTGCCTCAGCCTCCCGAGTAGCTGGGACTACAGGCGCCGCCACCTCGCCCGGCTAGTTTTTTGTAGTTTTTAGTAGAGACGGGGTTTCACCGTGTTAGTCAGGATGGTCTCGATCTCCTGACCTTGTGATCCGCCCGTCTCGGCCTCCCAAAGTGCTAGGCAGTTTTTTTTTTTTTCATGTTTCTTGGCCAAATAAATGTCTTCTTTTGAGAAATGTCTGCTCACATACTTCACCCACTTTTTGATGGGGTTGTTTTTTTTTTTCTTGTAAATTTGTTTAACTTCCTTGTAGATCCTGGATATTAGACATTTGTCAGAGATAGATTGCAAAAAAAAATTTCTTCCATTCTGTAGGCTGCCTGTTCACTCTGATGATAGTTTCTTTTGCTGTGCAGAAGCTCTTTAGTTTAATTAGACCCCATTTGTCAATCTTGGCTTTTGTTGCAATTGCTTTTGGTGTTTTAGTCATGAAGTCTTTGCCCATGCCTATGTCCTGAATGGTACTGCCTAGGTTTTCTTCTAGGGTTTTCATGGTTTTAGGTTTTAGGTTTAAGTCTTTAACCTATCTTGAGTTAATTTTTGTATAAGGTGTAAGGAAGGGGTCCAGTTTCTGTTTTCTGCATATGGCTAGCCAGTTTTCCCAGCACCATTTGTTAAATAGGGAATCCTTTCCCTGTTGCTTGTTTTTGTCAGGTTTGTCGAAGATCAGATGGTTGTAGATGTATGGCATTATTTCTGAGGCCTGTGTTCTGTTCCATTGGTCTATATATCTGTTTTGGTACCAGTACCATGCTGTTTTGGTTACTGTAGCCTTGTAGTATACTGTAGTATAGTTTGAAGTCAGGTAGCATGGTGTTCCCCAGCTTTGTTCTTTTCACTTAGGATTGTCTTGGCTATACAAGCTCTTTTTTGGTACCATATGAAATTTAAAGTTTTTTTCTAATTTTGCAAATAAAGTCAATGATAACTTGATGGGAATAGCATTGAATCTATAAATTACTTTGAGCAGTATGGCCATTTTCACAATATTGATTCTTCCTATCCGTGAGCATGGAATGTTTTTCCATTTGTTTGTGTCCTCTCTTATTTCCTTGAGAAGTGGTTTATACTTATCCTTGAAGAGGTCTTTCACGTCCCTTGTACATTGTATTCCTAGTTATTTTATTCTCTTTGTAGCAATTGTGAATAGGAGTTCACTCATGATTTGACTCTCTGCTTGTCTACTATTGGTATATAGGAATGCTTGTGATTGTTGCACATTGATTTTGTATCCTGAGACTTTGCTGAAGTTGCTTATCAGCTTAAGGAGTTTTGGGCTGAGACAAAATGGGGTTTTCTAAATATACAATCATGTCATCTGCAAAGAGAGACAATTTGACTTCCTGAGGATTGTTCTGAATGGAAAGTTTACTGTACTGAATAGTGCACATTATGTATGCAAGTAACAAGTGACAATTCAAAGGTCCCTTATGAGATTGTTTCACCCCAGCACATTCACAAATCTCCATACAAAAATGTGTTTAGTTATTCTCCATGGTCTGGATTTGCACATGGATGTATTTTAGCTCCTGACCCAAACTCTGTATGGTAAAATTAATCCTTGGAGCTACTGAATTATAGAGCTGGAAGTTTCCAACAGAGGTCCCAGTGTTGGTCATGGCTCCAGATTTATGAACTCATAAAACGTTAACTGCATTTCTCTGTGATTTGTGTCTCATTCTGTTTTTCACATATGATGCATAAGTGAAGTACGCTATCACCAGATGACATCAGTGCCCTGATAAACCTATAAAATGCTCTTGTGTGTAACTGTCTTCATACCCTAGCAACATAAAAATTGAATGATATGGGCCGGGTGCGGTGGCTCAAGCCTGTAATCCCAGCACTTTGGGAGGCCGAGACGGGCGGATCACAAGGTCAGGAGATCGAGACCATCCTGGCTAACACGGTGAAACCCCATCTCTACTAAAAATACAAAAACTAGCTGGGCGAGGTGGCGGCGCCTGTAGTCCCAGCTACTAGGGAGGCTGAGGCAGGAGAATGGCGTAAACCCGGGAGGCGGAGCTTGCAGTGAGCTGAGATCCGGCCACTGCACTCCAGTCCGGCGACAGAGCGAGACTCTGCCTCAAAAAAAAAAAAAAATTGAATGATATGAAGATGAATAGAACATCTATAGATTTCTTTTTTTTTTTTTTTTTTTTTTTGAGACGGAGTCTCGCTCTGTCGCCCAGGCTGGAGTGCAGTGGCCGGATCTCAGCTCACTGCAAGCTCCGCCTCCCGGGTTCCCGCCATTCTCCTGCCTCAGCCTCCAAGTAGCTGGACTACAGGCGCCCGCCACCTCGCCCGGCTAGTTTTTTTGTATTTTTTTAGTAGAGACAGGGTTTCACCGTGTTAGCCAGGATGGTCTCGATCTCCTGACCTCGTGATCCGCCCGTCTCAGCCTCCCAAAGTGCTGGGATTACAGGCTTGAGCCACCGCGCCCGGCCTATAGATTTCTTAAGCTACTGGTTTTACTGTCCTAAGCTAAAAAAGTATTAAGTGGTTCAAAGCCCAACATGAGCTAACTGGGCTCTATCAGCAGAAGTTCTGGTAGGATGATTGGGCTTCCTGGGTGATCTGCAAAAACTTTTATTTTCTCACATTTCCTTCAGGGACAGTGGTACACACTAAATTTCATGAAGCCTTATGCTATGGTCTGAGTGTTTGTGTCCGCCTAAAATTCGTATGTTGAAACCTAATCACCAGTGTGATGGTATTAGGAGGTGAGGCTGGTATTAGTCTACTACTTGGATATGTCTAGGCACATATGGAAGGATTATGAATGAATAATAGGATTAGTGCCTTTATAAAAGAGGTTCCAGAGAGCTGCTTTGCTTCTTCTACCATGTGAGGACACAGCTAGAAGGCTGTGAACCAGAAAGTGGGCTCTCACCAGACACTGAATCTGCTGGCACCTTGATCTTGTACTTCCTAGCATCATAAATATGATAAATACATTATTGTTGTTTATAAGCTACCCAGCTTATGGTATTTTGTTATAGCAACCCAAATGGGCTAAGAAACCTTAGTTCTAAAGACATTACATAACTGATGTGAAAGGCTGACCCTAATAGAATAGATAGGTGATTCCTCTTGTTTGGGCAATTAGCCATCAAATTCAAAAATGGCAAAAGGACATAAAAATGAACCAAACATCAGAGTCATTGCAGCTTGAAACAAAGCCAGTCTCAGGTTAGATAATCCCCATGGCCAAAAAAGGGCCACAGACATAAAGAACTTCCCAAAGTATGAATGAGAAAAGGGAAAAAGGCAAAGAAGCACATGGAAAAAGAGAAGTTTAACAGAAAGGGAGTGGAGGATATCGGATGCCCTAGACAAGGTAAAGTAGGTGCCAGTTGAAGGACCAGCCAGCAGAGCAGCATCCGGAATTCAAAAGGACAAAGCAATCTCATCTAATCTCCTTGCGATATAATTTATCATACAAACCAAGAGACTTTGGGGAGTAAAAAGAGGGTGCTCTTAATAATTATGCCAGACCTACAGGTGCATGTTGGACTTTCCTCTGGCTGACTGGTCAACCTTTCCATAAGATCCTCTATGATCAGGCTCCTAGCTACCTGCCTTCTCACACTCTGAAGCAAAAGCCTGTTCTCAGGTACCTCTGCTATTCTAAGAGCAAGAGCCAACTTCTTTCTCACAGAGAAGCTCCTATTCATGTTTCATATGCCACACACAAGAGCCCTAGCTGGTTAGCTCAAGTTCCCAGGCCCACTATACTAAAGAGACTAAAGTAAAATCAACAGACCTCACCACCACCTTCTCATTAGTTATTCTAATTCAAGGACAAACAACAAAGTTATCTCATTCCTGGCCCTAAGGTTTCATCCTGTGGATGAAGCCAGAGAGTACTTTGGTCATATGCATGCTTCTAGAAAGAGCACAGTGCAGAGGATTGTTAGAAGGACGCTGGAACTCAGTCCTCCAGTGTCTATCATTTCCTCTCTTGCCATAGCTCTCTACTTATCCCTCACAAGGTGATTTTTGTTTCTTATTTTTCCCTAAAATTCCAAAATAGGCTGTTCTGGCCTGCTCTTTAGACCAAAGTGCTCCAACTGTCTTTTTGCTTTGAATTCTAAGGATCCTTATCAAGGCTTTACCATTTATTTTACCATAGATTTCTAGCTCTCATCCTGTGATAAGCTCATGTGCCTGAAACCTTTTTCTTAGGACTTATCTTCCAGGAGGCTCTGTGGTCCTTTATAACAATGGACTCCTGACAAATCTGCCTCATAGTCCTTCCATATGTGCCCAGACATATCCAAGTAGTAGAGTAATACCAGCTTAGTTGCAAACTGGGACTATTAGCTACACTTACCAATAACCCTATGAGTGAGGAAAATCAAGTGTTATCCCTAATTTTATGAATTAGTTAACAGAAACGTAGAGGGTTTACCCAAAGATGCATATAAGAAAGTATACAGGCAGGATTGCAGTCTAAAGTTATTAGTTCAGGGCACTCTGTACTCACCAATACAGAAACTGCAACAAATAACTAGTAAATCTTGCAAAAGAAACACAATAACAAAGTCAGTAAACCAGTTTTAGGCAGACATAATCTAGATGTTTAACATTTTTATATCTTCACTCATACCCCACAGTATTAAATACAGTTAGTTGACCATTGAACAATGTGGGAATTAGAGATGCCAAGCCCCTATAGAGTCAAAAATCCACATATAACTTTTGACTTCCCCCAAATTTAATTACTAATAGCCTACTGTTGACTAGAAGCCTCACTGATAACATAGTCAATTAACATATATTTTGTATGCTATATGTATTATCTATTATGTTCTTATAATAAAGTAAGATAGAGATAAGAAAATCATAAGGAAAAGAAATGCATATACTATTCATTAAGTAGAAGCAGATCATCATAAAGGTCTTCATCCTTGTCTTCACATGGAGGAGTCTGAGGAGGAGGAAAAAGAGGAGGAGCTGGCCTTGCTGTCTTGGGGGCTGCAAAGGCTGAAAAGGTAGAGGAGGTGGAAGGGAGGCAAGAGAGGCAGGTACACAGAGTGACTTTAACTGAAAAAGAATTGCATATAAGTGGACCTGTGCTGTTCAAACTTGTGTTGTTCAAGGGTTAGCTGTACTTAGTAGATGTGCAATACATACCTGTCAGCTGCTTTATGGGTATGTTGGCTACAGCAGGACTTTATCTCACTTTAAACACTTTGCAAAAGACACTACAGGGTGTGTCAGACTACACATCTTCCTTTAACTTTAGACAGCTCCCATTAATGGTCAGAGATGCGTTTAATGAATGAAAATGAGCTCATAAATAGAACATTTAAAAGAATATATTAGAAACATACCAGAGCTAAAAAACCTCCAAAGCAAGAAAGGGAAGCAATGCACAAATTCAGCCCTCAAACAGCCAAAACTTCACAGTCCAGTGCTAGTAAAAACTGGTCAGAGACTCTAGGATAATAGGAATATCAGGCCTGTGTTAAGGCTATCAAAACATACCATCTTTTCCAAGAAAGCACTAGAAATCCAAGTCTCCACCAGCCTATGCCCATGGAAATAATTCTGCCTGCAGAAATTGTTCCACCAGAGAACAAGCTAGCACAAGTCCAAGTTGCTCCTTCGAGCAAACTGTAAAGTCAAAAATGACTTCTCTAGCCCTATGACTCATTAGTGTTCTATGATTTAAACATTTTCTTTTTTTCAATCACCTCCTTACCCAATCCCTAAGGAAAGGAAAAAATTAAACTTTAGACCTTCAAAGCAAGTCAATAATAGGTGAGTCTAACCGAACAAACAAGTGGTGATTCATTGGCTGATATGTCTTCCCAAAGTGGCAGAGGGAGGAAATTTATTGCTTGTCTCACGCATCCTTCAATATTACCTGCAAAGCAAGCAGATTTAAAGTAACCTTAGCTTGGTGCTGAGGATTTTTTGGCCCAACTCCAAAGCTACTTCCATTATATGCATTTTGCACATATACATACTCATATATACAGAGACAAATGTCTTTGCCATACCAAGATCATTCAATATCAAGACAATTAAATACTCTCTAAAATAAAGCCCCATTTTTGACTAATTAAATAATGTCTAAACACACTGAACAGTGCCAATGCTTTAGAAATGCTTATTCACTGTTCTTAGCACTCCTTAACAAAAAGATAGTTGTCAACAAGGAGAAGTAATTTGCATCATCAGGTTAAAACCCTTCCTCTCTCCTCCAGCCCTGCTATCACTTACACATCCACACCAACCACCACCACAAACTTAGATCCAGACAATTTTGGAAAGGCAATTTTAAAGTCTATCTAAGTTGTATTTTTTTTTGCAGCCATTCGCATTTTAGCTTTAAAGTGCTTCTCTGTCATTTTCAGCAGTCCCTCTGAGCCAAGTCAGGTCCCATTCCACGTTCCACAGGGCTGCATCATTATGCATGGCTTATAGTACATTAGGGAAAAGGAATGTAAACATTTCCATCCAAGCACACATTATCAAACTGAGCAGGCAGTGTAGGTGGGTGATGCACAACCTTAGACATGACATCGGTATTTAAGGCAGAATTTCTCCCACAAAATATGGAATGGAAGGAGGAAGACAAGGAACTGTATATAATATCTCACAAATCCAAGGATGGTTAAAGTCTCACTGCTTGTGCCACCCTGCTAGTGTTAAATTTTCACAAGATAAAAGTATATTCATCTCCCTTATCCACAGTTTTGCTTTCTGTGGTCTCTCTTGGGCAACTTCAATCTGAAAATAGGTTAGCACAGAACAATAAGATATTCTGAGAGAGAGAGAGAGCCCACAGTCACATAACCTTTATTACAGAATATTTTTATAATTGTTATATTATTTATTCGTTATTGTTGTTAATCTCTTCTTGTACCTAATTTATAAATTAACCTTATCACAGGTAAATGTGTACAAGTATATAGAATATGTAGAATATATATAGTATATGTAGGATTCAGTACATCCATACTTTCAGGCATTGACTAGGAATCTTGGATCATATGCCCCACAGTTAAGGGGGAACTACTATAACTCCTTCAAACAAATTTTTGAAGTCCAGGAAGGAGGCCTCTCTGCCTACCTAATGCCAATATAAGTAGGATTAGTCCTTTCTCTTTCTATGACTTGATGATCTTAATATTCTATGGCTATAGTCTAAACAGGTTGATCCACCATATGTTGCCTACCATGAAGAATATCAGTAATGCATTCTACTGTTCAGGTTTTCAGTGAATTCAGGTAAAATGAGAATACCAGGACAAAAAAAAAAAAAAAAAAAACTGACTCTCAGCCTCCAGTTCTCTCCTACCCCACTACTCAAGCAATTTTAATCCTTCACTATTTTATTAATGTCACAATTAGTCATAAAATGCCCCATAAATACCACCTTCATTCTGTGCCTTATTAATTCTGTTTCATGAGTCTCCTTTTCAAAAGTCCATCTTACTCTAGTATTTAGTTCATCTCACCTTCTACACGAAGTCTTTCACTACTCTTCGATAAACAATAATCCCTCATTTCCTGAACTTCTAGAGCAGTAGTTTTCCAACTTCAGCATGATCAGAATGCCCTAGAGAGCCTGTTAAAACAAAAATTACTGGGCCCCTCTGCCAGAGTTTTCTGATTCAGTAAATCTGGGGCGGGGCCATAAAATTTGCATTTCTAACAAGTTCTCAGGCAATGTTGATGCTGCTGGCCTAGGAACCACACTTTAAAAACCAAAAATCTACAGTATTTATTTTTAGCATATCTAGCTCTTGATTATAGATTATCACTTATTATTCTTCAGTTGCTTTATGAATATATGTTTGTATCAGATAAGACTTTATGCTACAAAAAACAGAAAATCCAGTGCAAACTGACTTAAACGAAAAGGAGATTTATGGCCGGGCACGGTGGCTCATGCCTGTAATCCCAGCACTTTGGGAGGCCAAGGCGGGCATATCACGAGGTCAGGAGATTGAGACCATCCTGGCTAACATGATGAAACCCCATATCTACTAAAAATACAAAAAATTAGCCGGGCGTGGTGGTGGGCGCCTGTAGTCCCAGCTACTTGGGAGGCTGAGGCAGGAGAATGGCATGAACCCAGGAGGCAGAGCTTGCAGTGAGCTGAGATTGTGCCACTGCGCTCCAGCCTGGGCGCAAGAGGGAGACTCCGTCTCAAAAAAACAAAAAAGGAGATTTATTTTCTCACTTAACTGAAACATGCAGATACTAGTTGATGTAGCAGCTCAATGATATCTTCCAGGACTCAATATCCTTATATCCTTCTACTCTACTATCCCAGTGTCAACTTCATCCTAAGACTGGTACATCTCTTGACAATCATATAACTGCCAGCCACAATCAAGACTACTATTACAACATCCAAAGAGACACACAAACTTCTCACCAGCATTACAAATAAGAGTACTGAAATTCACCCTGATTGGGTGGTCTGAAGCAAGTAACCTGTTAAGGAGAGGGGGGAATATCAGAAGGAAAGTCTAAATATGGTTAGAAAGAAGGTTAGAAAATGGATCCTGGAAAAACACTCTATATAAGCCTACTACCACACAACCCAACAAAAGTATAACATCAACTAGGGTAGTGACAGTATCATCTACCTCCCTTATATTACAGAGGGAGCACTCAATAAACACTGGATGATTTGTTGCTTTTTTTTTAAGAAAAAATTCTACCAATTGATTTAGATGTAACCTTATAATATAGACCAGCTATCTATATAATATATATGTATCGTTTAACTAATTAATTTCATTTCCACTTGAATTTCATGCAGAAAATGTTGATCAGAGCTTTCTGTATTTTTCTTGTATACATCTAAATAAGCCAGCACCATTTTAGACTTTTATTTTTTGTGACCAACATGAAACATATGAGTCTCCAACTCCCAGCTGTGAGTGACACAGAAGACGTGGTGATTTCTGCATTTTCAACTGAGGTACTGGGGTCATCTCACTAGGGAGTGCTGGACAATCGGTGCTGGTCAGCTGCTGCAGCCTGACCAGCGAGAGCTGAAGCGTGCGAGGCATCGCCTCACCTGGAAGTGCAAGGGGAAGGGATCCGTTTTCCTAGCCAGGGGAACTGAGACACACAACACCTGGAAAATTGGGAACTCCCACTCCAATCCTGCGCTTTAAGCAAAAGGCACACCAGGAGAATATATCCCACACCTGGCCCGGGAGGGTCCCACGCCCACGGAGCCTCCCTCACTGCTAACACAGCAGTCTGCGGCGATCTATCCGCAAGGCAGCAGCAAGGCTGGGGAGTGCGCCCGCCATTGCTGAGGCTTAAGTAGGTAAACAAAGCCGCTGGGAAGCTCGAACTGGATGGAGCTCACAGCAGCTAGGAAGCCTGCCTGTCTCGGTAGACCCCCTCTGGGGAGCACACAGCTGAAGACCAATAGGGGAAGCAGCGGGGGCGGTGCAGACGCGAACAACTCGGTCTGACAGCTTTGGGGAGAGCCGTGGATCTCCCAACGCGGAAGTTGAGATCTGAGAACGGACAGACTGCCTGCTCGGTGGGTCCCTGACCCCTGAGTAGCCTAGCTGGGAGACATCCCCCACTAGGGGCAGTCTGACACCACACCTCACAGGGTGGAGTCACCCTGAGAGGAAACTTCCAAAGAAAGAATCAGACAGGTACACTCGCTGTTCAGCAATATTCTATCGTCCGGCAACCTCTGCTGCTGATACCCAGGCAAACAGGGTCTGGAGTGGACCTCAAGCAATCTCCAACAGACCACAGACAGTCCTTCTGACTGTCAGAAGGAAAAAACTATCAAACAGGAAGGACACCTATACCAAAACCCCATCAGTACGTCACCATCATCAAAGACCAGAGACAGATAAAACCACAAAGATGGGGAGAAGCAGGGCAGAAAAGCTGGAAATTCAAAAAATAAGAGCGCATCTCCCCCTGCAAAGGAGCGCAGCCCATCGCCAGCAAGGATCAAAGCTGGTCAGAGAATGACTTTGACAAAAGATGAGAGAAGAGGCTTCAGTCCATCAAACTTCTCAGAGCTAAAGGAGGAATTACGTACCCAGCGCAAAGAAACTAAAAATCTTGAAAAAAAGAGTGGAAGAATTGACAGCTAGACTAATTAATGCAGAGAAGATCATAAACGAAATGACAGAGATGAAAACCATGACACGAGAAATACGTGACAAATGCACAAGCTTCAGTAAACGACTCGATCAACTGGAAGAAAGAGTATCAGCGATTGAGGATCAAATGAATGAAATGAAGCGAGAAGAGAACCCATAAGAAAAAGAAGAAAAAGAAATGAACAAAGCCTGCAAGAAGTATGGGATTATGTAAAAAGACCAAATCTCCTCTGATTGGGGTGCCTGAAAGTGAGGGGGAAATGGAACCAAGTTGGAAAACACTCTTCAGGATTCATCCAGGAGAACTTCCCCAACCTAGTAGGGCAGGCCAACATTCAAATTCAGGAAATACAGAGAACGCCACAAAGATACTCCTCCAGAAGAGCAACTCCAAGACACATATTGCCAGATTCACCAAAGTTGAAATGAAGGAAAAATCTTAAGGGCAGCCAGAGAGAAAAGGGTCGGTTACCCACAAAGGGAAGCCATCAGAATAACAGCAGACCTCTCGGCAGAAACTCTACAAGCCAGAAGAGAGGGGGGCCAATATTCAACGTTCTTAAAGAAAAGAATTTTCAACCAGAATTTCATATCCAGCCAAACTAAACTTTCATCAGTGAAGGAGAAATAAAATCCTTTACAGATAAGCAAATGCTTAGAGATTTTGTCACCACCAGGCCTGCTTACAAGAGACCTGAAGGAAGCCCTAAACATGAAAGGAAAACCGTACCAGCCATTGCAAAAACATGCCAAAATGTAAAGACCATCGAGGCTAGGAAGAAACTGCATCAACTAACGAGCAAAATAACCAGTAATATCATAATGACAGGATCAAGTTCACACATAACAATTTACCTTAAATGTCAATGGACTAAATGCTCCATTAAAAGACACAGACTGGCAAACTGGATAAAGAGTCAAGACCCATCAGTCTGCTGTATTCAGGAGACCCATCTCACATGCAGAGACATACATAGGCTCAAAATAAAGGGATGGAGGAAGATCTACCAAGCAAATGGAGAACAAAAAAAAGCAGGGGTTGCAATCCTAGTCTCTGATTAAAACAGACTTTAAACCATCAAAGATCAAAAGAGACAAAGAAGGCCATTACATAATGGTAAGGGATCAATTCAACAGGAAGAGCTAACTCTCCTAAATATATATGCACCCAATACAGGAGCACCCAGATTCATAAAGCAAGTCCTTAGAGACTTACAAAGAGACTTAGACTCCCATACAATAATAATGGGAGACTTCAACACTCCACTGTCAACATTAGACAGATCAATGAGACAGAAAGTTAACAAGGATATCCAGGAATTGAACTCATCTCTGCACCAAGCGGACTACTAGACATCTATAGAACTCTCCACCCCATCACACAGAATATGCACTCTTCTCAGCACCACATCGCACTTATTCAAAATTGACCACATAATTGGAAGTAAAGCACTCCTCAGCAAATGTACAAGAACTGAAATTATAACAAACTGTCTCTCAGACCACAGTGCAATCAAACTAGAACTCAGGACTAAGAAACTCAATCCAAACCCGCTACTACATGGAAACTGAACAACCTGCTCCTGAATGACTACTGGGTACATAACGAAATGAAAGCAGAAATAAAGATGTTCTCTGAACCAATGAAACAAAGATACAACATACCGAATCTCTGGACACATTTAAAGCAGTGTAGAGGGAAATTTATAGCACTAAATGCCCATAAGAGAAAGCAGGAAAGATCTAAAATTGACACTCTAACATCACAATTAAAAGAACTAGAGAGGCAAGAGCAAACACATTCAAAAGCTAGCAGAAGGCAAGAAATAACTAAGATCAGAGCAGAACTGAAGGAGATAGAGACACAAAAACCTTCAAAAAATCAATGAATCCAGGAGTTGGTTTTGAAAAGATCAACAATTGACAGACCGCTAGCTAGACTAATAAAGAAGAAAAGAGAGAGGAATCAAATAGATGCAATAAAAAAATGAAAGGGATATCACCACTGACCCCACAGAAATACAAACAACCATCAGAGAATACTATAAATGCCTCTACGCAAATCAACTAGAAAATCTCAGAAATGGATAATTTCCTGGACACTTACACTCTTCAAGACTAAACCAGGAAGAAGTTGAATCCTGAATAGACCAATAGCAGGCTCTGAAATGGAGGCAACAATTAATAGCCTACCACCAAAAAGTCCAGGACCAGATGGATTCACAGCTGAATTCTACCAGAGGTACAAGGAGGAGCTGGTACCAGTCCTTCTGAAACTATTCCAATCAATAGAAAAAGAGGGAATCCTCCCTAACTAATTTTATGAGGCCACATCATCCTGATACCAAAGCTGGCGAGAGACACAACAAAAAAGAGAATTTTAGGCCAATATCCCTGAGAACATCGATGCAAAAATTCTCAATAAAATACTGGCAAACCGGATTCAGCAGCACATCAAAAAGCTATCACCATGATCAAGTGGGCTTCATCCCTGGGATGCAAGGCTGGTTCGACATTCGCAAATCAATAAACGTAATCCAGCATATAAACAGAACCAAAGACAAGAACCACATGATTATCTCAATAGATGCAGAAAAGGCTTTTGACAAAATTCAAACAGCCCTTCATGCTAAAAACGCTCAATAAATTCGGTATTGATGGAAAGTACCTCAAAAAGATAAGAGCTATTTATGACAAACCCACAGCTAATATCATACTGAATGGGCAAAAACTGGAAAAATTCCCTTTGAAAACTGGCACAAGACAGGGATGCCCTCTCTCACCACTCCTATTCAACATAGTGTTGGAAGTTCTGGCTAGGGCAATCAGGCAAGAGAAAGAATCAAGGGTATCCAGTTAGGAAAAGAAGAAGTCAAATTGTCCCTGTTTGCAGATGACATGATTGTATATTTAGAAACCCCATCGTCTCAGCCCAAAATCTCCTTAAGCTGATAAGCAACCTCAGCAAAGTCTCAGGATACAAAATTAATGTGCAAAAATCACAAGCATTCTTATACACCAGTAACAGACAAGCAGAGAGCCAAATCAGGAATGAACTTTCACTCACAATTGCTTCAAAGAGAATCAAATACCTAGGAATCCAGCTTACAAGGGATGTAAAGGACCTCTTCAAGGAGAACTACAAACCACTGCTCAG
Organism: Trachypithecus francoisi; assembly: GCF_009764315.1. Lineage (NCBI taxonomy): Eukaryota > Metazoa > Chordata > Mammalia > Primates > Cercopithecidae > Trachypithecus > Trachypithecus francoisi. The sequence goes on from NW_022681471.1 coordinate 31,870,918, forward strand.
TGAAATCAAAGAGGACACAAACAAATGGAAGAAATACCATGTCATGGATAGGAAGAATCAATATCGTGAAAATGGCCATACTGCCCAAGGTGATTATAGATTCAATGCCATTCCCATCAAGCTACCAATGACTTCTTCACAGAATCGGAAAAACTGCTTTAAAGTTCATATGGAACCAAAAAGGAGCCCGCATTGCCAAGACAATCCTAAGTCAAAAGGACAAAGCTGGAGGCATCACGCTACCTGACTTCAAACTATGCTACAAGGCTACAGTAACCAAAACAGCATGGTACTGGTACCACAACAGAGATATAGACCAATGGAACAGAACAGTGTCCTCAGAAATAATAACACACATCTACAGCCATCTGATCTTTGACAAACCTGAGAGAAACAAGAAATGGGGAAAGGATTCCCTATTCAATAAATGGTGCGGAAAATGGCTAGCCATAAGTAGAAAGCTGAAACTGGATCCTTTCCTTACTCCTTATACGAAGATTAATTCAAGATGGATTAGAGACTTAAATTTTAGACCTAATATCATAAAAACCCTAGAAGAAAATCTAGGTAGTACCATTCAGGACATAGGCATGGGCAAGGACTTCATGTCTAAAACACCAAAAGCAACGGCAGCAAAAGCAAAAATGACAAATGGGATCTAATTAAATAAAGAGCTTTTCACAGCAAAAGAAAACTACCATCAGAGTGAACAGGCAACCTACAGAATGGGAGAAAAGTTTTGCAACCGCTCTATCTGACAAAGGGCTAATATCCAGAATCTACAAAGAACTCAAACAATTTACAAGAAAAAAAACAAACAAAACCCATCGAAAAGTGGGGAATAGGATATGAACAGACATTTCTCAAAAGAAGACATTCATACAGCCAACAGACACATGAAAAAATGCTCATCATCACTCGCCATCAGAGAAATGCAAATCAAAACCAAAATGAGATACCTCTCACACCAGTTAGAATGGCAATCATTAAGAAGTCAGGAAACAAACAGTGTTGGAGAGGATGTGGAGAAATAGGAACACTTTTACACTGTTGTGGGATTGTAAACTAGTTCAACCTATGAAAACAGTATGGCGATTCCTCAAGGATCTAGAACTAGATGTACCATATGACCCAGCCATCCCACTACTGGGTATATACCGAAAGGATTATATAAATTATTCTACTACAAGACACTGCACACGTATGTTATTGCGGCACTATTCACAATAGCAAAGACTTGGAATCAACCCAAATGTCCATCTGTGATAACTGGATTAAGAAAATGTGGCACATATACACCATGGAATACTATGCAGCCATAAAAATGGATGAGTTTGCGTCCTTGTAGGGACATGGATGCAGCTGGAAACCATCATTCTTAGCAAACTATCACAAGAAGAGAAAACCAAACACCGCATGTTCTCACTCATAGGTGGGAATGAACAATGAGATCACGGACTCGGGAAGGGGAACATCACACATCGGGGCCTATCATGGGGAGGGGGGAGGAGGGAGGATTGCATTGGGGAGGTATTACATGATATAAATGATGAATTGATGGGTGCTGACGAGTTGATGGGTGCAGCACACCAACATGCATAAGTATACATATGTAACAAACCTGCACGTTATGCACATGTACCCTAGAACTTAAAGTATAATAAAAAAAAAAGAAACATTATATTCCCATTTATCATGAGAATAATTAATTTTCTTTAAAATGAGCTTTTATCTGAAACATTCATGAGAAATAGTTACACTGCCTCAAAAATAAAAATGTCTGGCATATGAGTATCGAAACAGGTCTCACTGCCACGGACCATTGTGATTGTTAGAAAGCTCATTTTATATATTGAGGTAAAAAACAGTTTCCTTACAACTTTTACTCATAGATCCTAATTTTCCTATTAGGGGCCACACAAAATAAGTCTTTCTTAGGATATTGACCATATTTTTGGCATAATTGAATGTAGATGTCTCATACACTAGAAACTAACAAGACCATCTTTGATATGCTACTTCAAAGAAAAACCAAGTGGAAAAAACATGGCAAGATTTTGTATTAGTTTCCTAGGCTGCTGTAATAAAAATACCGCAAATCAAGTGGCTTGGAACAATGGAAATTTGTTCTATCACAGTCCTAGATGTCCAAAATGAAGGTGCTGGCAGGGCCATGCTCCTTCTAAAGGCCCTAGGGAAGAATCTTTCCCTTGTCTCTTTCTAGCTTCTGGCGGCTGCCAGCAACCCTTGCCATTCCTTGACTTATAGCTGCATCACTTCACTCTCTGCTGCCATCATTACATGGCCTTTTCCGTTGTGTTCTCCACTGTGCCTCTGTGACAGAATCTGCCTTTTCTTTCACTTATAAAGATACCAATCATTGACCTTAAGCCCACTTTAATCTAATATGACCTCACTTAACTTTATTAATATATGCAAAGACTCTGTGCTAAAAAGGTCATATTCACGGGTACTACGGGTTAGGATATGAACATATATTTTGGGGCAAGCACAATTCAACTCATTACAACTGTATAGGGCATCAATATTCTCGAAAATTATATAAGTCTGTATACTTAAAATATTTCATGACTTCAAAAAATTTTAAAGAGGAATTATGTGAGTAGAAGGTAAGATAAGTTCACATAAATATTCCAAAAACAGTAAGGAGAAAACCCACATTTCGCGGCTAATAAGTAATCAAATGTTTAATAACACCCAATGAGGTTTACTACATGTCAGAACTATATTTAGCTCTTTACATGCATTAGCTCATGCATTCCTCACAACAGTCACATGGTAGGCATGGCAGACAGAACAATAATGCTACCTTTCCTTTCCTCAAAAAGATGTTCACATTTGTATCTTGGAACACGTAAATACGTTACTTTGCATGGCAAAAGGGCCATGTACAAATGCGATTAAAGTTACAGACCTTAAAATAGGGAAATTATTCTGAATTACCTGAATGGGCCCAATTAATCACATGAGCCCTTAAAGTAGAGAACATTTCCAGGCTAGAGAGAGAGACAGACAGACAGACAGATACAGAGTGATGTGATGAAAGAAGCAGCAAGAGAGATTCAAAGAGTGAGAGGGATTCAATCCATTGTTGCTGAATTTGAAGATGAAGGACGGGGCCATGAGCCAAGGAATGAAGTTGTCCTCTGCAAATTGGGAAGATCCTAGTGGACAGCCAACAAGGAAATGGAGACCTTAGGCCTACAATCACAGAAAACTGATTTCTGCCAACAATCTGAATGAACAAGGAAACAGATTCTCCTCTAGACAGTCCAAAAAAGCATGCAGCCCTGCCAATAACCTGATTTTAGTCCAGTAAGGACCCTGTCAGACTTTAACCTATATAACTATAAGATAATAAGTTTATATTGTTTTAAACCACTAAGCTTATGGTAATTTGTTACAGCAGATAAAAACTAACCCAGTAGGTAAATATGATCACTACCATTTACAGACCAAAAAGCAAGCAATTCATTTCAGAAATATTAAGTAATATGCCTAAGGTCACACAAATAATAGTAGCAGAACAGAAATTTAAAACAGAAATATTCTCAAAGTAAAGCTCATGCTTTTTTTCTCACAATGTTATACTCTTCATCTCAAGAAATAAGATCCCTGAGAAGTTAGTTTTAAAACTAAAAGAAAATAAAATTATGTTGACATCAGTGCCTTATGACTCAGTGACTAAGTGCCTTACCTTAACTTTATTGGCAAGTACTTTCACTCATACAATAAGTTAAGCAGGCACATTTTTATGGCTAAAAAATACTCGACTACAACAGAGAGTTGACTTTCCAGAATATTTTACGTGAGCAAATATATATTTGTAAACCTTTTTCTCTCTTCTTCTTTTCCCTCATCACTCCCTCATCCCTCCCCCTCCAATATGCCACCAATCTAAAACATTGTTATACAGCAAACAGCCAAGGATAGCCAAGATGTTCCTGAAAAACAAGTTTGGGAGACTTGTTCCTCTTTAAAACCTCAAAACTTCATACAGCCACAGTAATTAAGATGGGGAAACAGAAACACAGGACCAATGGGAATGAAACAGAGAATCCAGAACAGATTTTTGCATATATGAAAATTGATAGGTTGCCATGATAATCACAGGAGAAAGAGCAGACTATTTTAGAATGGTTCTGGAATAATTGAATTTATATGGAAGAAAAAAACATATTGGATTACCATTGTCACTCCATAAAAAATCAATAGCAGATCAATTAAATAAGACTCATTTTTATTGTGAGTATTCTCAACTGTAAGGACAGTATAGTATTTGAATACATGCAATAAGGAAACTGTTTCTGAGCAAGATGGCCGAATAGGAACACAGCTCCAGTCTCCAACTCCCAGCGCGAGCGAACAGAAGACCGGTGATTTCTGCATTTTCAACTGAGGTACTGGGGTCATCTCTCTAGGGAGTGCCGGACAATCGGTGCGGTCAGCTGCTGCAGCCTGACCAGCGTGAGCTGAAGCAGGGCAGGCATCGCCTCACCTGGAAGCGCAAGGGGGAAGGAATCCCTTTTCCTAGCCAGGGGAACTGAGACACACAACACCTGGAAAATCGGGTAACTCCCACCCAATACTGCGCTTTAAGGAAACAGGCACACCAGGAGAATATATCCCACACCTGGCCGGGAGGGTCCCACGCCCACGGAGCCTCCCTCACTGCTAACACAGCGTCTGCGGCGATCTATCCGCAAGGCAGCAGCGAGGCTGGGGGAGGGGCGCCCGCCATTGCTGAGGCTTAAGTAGGTAAACAAAGCCGCTGGGAAGCTCGAACTGGGTGGAGCTCACAGCAGCTCAAGGAAGCCTGCCTGTCTCTGTAGACTCTACCTCTGCGGACAGCGCACAGCTGCAGTCCATTAGGGGAAAGAGCGGGGCCGCTGCAGACCGAACGACTCTGTCTGACAGCTTTGGGGAGAGCCGTGGATCTCCTAACGCGGAGGTTGAGATCTGAGAACGGACAGACTGCCTGCTCAGGTGGGTCCCTGACCCCTGAGTAGCCTAGCTGGGAGACATCCCCCACTAGGGGCAGTCTGATACCCCACACCTCACAGGGTGGCGTCACCCTGAGAGGAAACTTCCAAAGAAAGAATCAGACAGGTACACTCGCTGTTCAGCAATATTCTATCTTGGCAACCTCTGCTGCTGATACCCAGGCAAACAGGGTCTGGAGTGGACCTCAAGCAATCTCTAACAGACCAACAGACAGTCCTTCTGACTGTCAGAAGGAAAATATCAAACAGGAAGGACACCTATACCAAACCCCATCAGTACGTCACCATCATCAAAGTCCAGAGACAGATAAAACCACAAAGATGGGGAAGAAGCAGGGCAGAAAAGCTGGAAATTCAAAAAATAAGAGCGCATCTCCCCCTGCAAAGGAGCGCAGCCCATCGCCAGCAACGGATCAAAGCTGGTCAGAGAATGACTTTGACGAGATGAGAGAAGAAGGCTTCAGTCCATCAAACCTCTCAGAGCTAAAGGAGGAATTACGTACCCAGCGCAAAGAAACTAAAAATCTTGAAAAAAAGTGGAAGAATTGACAGCTAGACTAATTAATGCAGAGAAGATCATAAACGAAATGACAGAGATGAAAACCATGACACGAGAAATACGTGACAAATGCACAAGCTTCAGTAACCGACTCGATCAACTGGAAAAAGGTATCAGCGATTGAGGATCAATGAAATGAATGAAGAAAGAAGCAAGAAGAGAAACCAAAAGAAAAAAGAAGAAAAAGAAATGAACAAAGCCTGCAAGAAGTATGGGATTATGTAAAAAGACCAAATCTACGTCTGATTGGGGTGCCTGAAAGTGAGGGGGAAAATGGAACCAAGTTGGAAAACACTCTTCAGGATATCATCCAGGAGAACTTCCCCAACCTAGTAGGGCAGGCCAACATTCAAATTCAGGAAATACAGAGAACGCCACAAAGATACTCCTCCAGAAGAGCAACTCCAAGACACATAATTGCCAGATTCACCAAAGTTGAAATGAAGGAAAAAATCTTAAGGGCAGCCAGAGAGAAAGGTCGGGTTACCCACAAAGGGAAGCCCATCAGAATAACAGCAGACCTCCGGCAGAAACTCTACAAGCCAGAAGAGAGTGGGGGCCAATATTCAACGTTCTTAAAGAAAAGAATTTTCAACCCAGAATTTCATATCCAGCCAAACTAAGCTTCATCAGTGAAGGAGAATAAAATCCTTTACAGATAAGCAAATGCTTAGAGATTTTGTCACCACCAGGCCTGCCTTACAAGAGACCCTGAAGGAAGCCCTAAACATGGAAAGGAACAACCGGTACCAGCCATTGCAAAAACATGCCAAATGTAAAGACCATCGAGGCTAGGAAGAAACTGCATCAACTAACGAGCAAAATAACCAGTTAATATCATAATGACAGGATCAAGTTCACACATAACAATATTAACCTTAAATGTCAATGGACTAAATGCTCCAATTAAAAGACACAGACTGGCAAACTGGATAAAGAGTCAAGACCCATCAGTCTGCTGTATTCAGGAGACCATCTCACATGCAGAGACATACATAGGCTCAAAATAAAGGGATGGAGGAAGATCTACCAAGCAAATGGAGAACAAAAAAAGCAGGGGTTGCAATCCTAGTCTCTGAAAAACAGACTTTAAACCATCAAAGATCAAAAGAGACAAAGAAGGCCATTACATAATGGTAAAGGGATCAATTCAACAGGAAGAGCTAACTCTCCTAAATATATATGCACCCAATACAGGAGCACCCAGATTCATAAAGCAAGTCCTTAGAGACCTACAAAGAGACTTAGACTCCCATACAATAATAATGGGAGACTTCAACACTCCACTGTCAACATTAGACAGATCAACGAGACAGAAAGTTAACAAGGATATCCAGGAATTGAACTCATCTCTGCACCAAGCGGACCTAATAGACATCTATAGAACTCTCCACCCCAAATCAACAGAATATACATTCTTCTCAGCACCACATCGCACTTATTCCAAAATGACCACATAATTGGAAGTAAAGCACTCCTCAGCAAATGTACAAGAACAGAAATTATAACAAACTGTCTCTCAGACCACAGTGCAATCAAACTAGAACTCAGGACTAAGAAACTCAATCCAAACCGCTCAACTACATGGAAACTGAACAACCTGCTCCTGAATGACTACTGGGTACATAACGAAATGAAAGCAGAAATAAAGATGTTCTTTGAAACCAATGAGAACAAAGATACAACATACCAGAATCTCTGGGACACATTTAAAGCAGTGTGTAGAGGGAAATTTATAGCACTAAATGCCCACAAGAGAAAGCAGGAGAGATCTAAATTGACACTCTAACATCACAATTAAAAGAACTAGAGAGGCAAGAGCAAACACATTCAAAAGCTAGCAGAAGGCAAGAAATAACTAAGATCAGAGCAGAACTGAAGGAGATAGAGACACAAAAAACCCTCCAAAAAATCAATGAATCCAGGAGTTGGTTTTTTGAAAAGATCAACAAAATTGACAGACGCTAGCTAGACTAATAAAGAAGAAAAAGAGAGAAGAATCAAATAGACGCAATAAAAAATGATAAAGGGGATATCACCACGACCCCACAGAAATACAAACAACCATCAGAGAATACTATAAATGCCTCTACGCAAATCAACTAGAAAATCTAGAAGAAATGGATAATTTCCTGGACACTTACACTCTCCCAAGACTAAACCAGGAAGAAGTTGAATCCCTGAATAGACCAATAGCAGGCTCTGAAATTGAGGCAACAATTAATAGCCTACCCACCAAAAAAGTCCAGGACCAGATGGATTCACAGCTGAATTCTACCAGAGGTACAAGGAGGAGCTGGTACCATTCCTTCTGAAACTATTTCAATCAATAGAAAAAGAGGGAATCCTCCCTAACTCTTTTTATGAGGCCAACATCATCCTGATACCAAAGCCTGGCAGAGACACAACAAAAAAAGAGAATTTTAGACCAATATCCCTGATGAACATCGATGCAAAAATCCTCAATAAATACTGGCAAACCGGATTCAGCAGCACATCAAAAAGCTTATCCACCATGATCAAGTGGGCTTCATCCCTGGGATGCAAGGCTGGTTCAACATTCGCAAATCAATAAACGTAATCCAGCATATAAACAGAACCAAAGACAAGAACCACATGATTATCTCAATAGATGCAGAAAAGGCTTTTGACAAAATTCAACAGCCCTTTATGCTAAAAACGCTCAATAAATTTGGTATTGATGGAACGTACCTCAAAATAATAAGAGCTATTTATGACAAACCCACAGCTAATCATACTGAATGGGCAAAAACTGGAAAAATTCCCTTTGAAAACTGGCACAAGACAGGGATGCCCTCTCTCACCACTCCTATTCAACATAGTGTTGGAAGTTCTGGCTAGGGCAATCAGGCAAGAGAAAGAAATCAAGGGTATCCAGTTAGGAAAAAGAAGTCAAATTGTCCCTGTTTGCAGATGACATGATTGTATATTTAGAAAACCCCATTGTCTCAGCCCAAAATCTCCTTAAGCTGATAAGCAACTTCAGCAAAGTCTCAGGATACAAAATTAATGTGCAAAAATCACAAGCATTCTTATACACCAGTAACAGACAAGCAGAGAGCCAAATCAGGAATGAACTTCCATTCACAATTGCTTCAAAGAGAATAAAATACCTAGGAATCCAGCTTACAAGGGATGTAAAGGACCTCTTCAAGGAGAACTACAAACCACTGCTCAGTGAAATCAAAGAGGACACAAACAAATGGAAGAACATACCATGCTCATGGATAGGAAGAATCAATATCGTGAAAATGGCCATACTGCCCAAGGTGATTATAGATTCAATGCCATCCCCATCAAGCTACCAATGACTTTCTTCACAGAATTGGAAAAAAAACTGCTTTAAAGTTCATATGGAACCAAAAAAGAGCCCGCATTGCCAAGACAATCCTAAGTCAAAAGGACAAAGCTGGAGGCGTCACGCTACCTGACTTCAAACTATACTACAAGGCTACAGTAACCAAAACAGCATGGTACTGGTACCACAACAGAGATATAGACCAATGGAACAGAACAGAGTCCTCAGAAATAATACCACACATCTACAGCCATCTGATCTTTGACAAACCTGAGAGAAACAAGAAATGGGGAAAGGATTCCCTATTTAATAAATGGTGCTGGGAAAATGGCTAGCCATAAGTAGAAAGCTGAAACTGGATCCTTTCCTTACCCCTTATACGAAAATTAATTCAAGATGGATTAGAGACTTAAATGTTAGACCTAATACCATAAAAACCCTAGAAGAAAATCTAGGTAGTACCATTCAGGACATAGGCATGGGCAAGGACTTCATGTCTAAAACACCAAAAGCAACGGCAGCAAAAGCAAAAATTGACACATGGGATCTAATTAAACTAAAGAGCTTTTGCACAGCAAAAGAAACTACCATCAGAGTGAACAGGCAACCTACAGAATGGGAGAAAATTTTTGCAACCTACTCATCTGACAAAGGGCTAATATCCAGAATCTACAAAGAACTCAAACAAATATACAAGAAAAAAACAAACAACCCATCAAAAAGTGGGGAAAGGATATGAACAGACATTTCTCAAAAGAAGACATCCATACAGCCAACAGACACATGAAAAAATTCTCATCATCACTCGCCATCAGAGAAATGCAAATCAAAACCACAATGAGATACCATCTCACACCAGTTAGAAGGGCAATCATTAAGAAGTCAGGGAACAACAGGTGTTGGAGAGGATGTGGAGAAATAGGAACACTTTACACTGTTGGTGGGATTGTAAACTAGTTCAACCATTATGGAAAACAGTATGGCGATTCCTCAAGGATCTAGAACTAGATGTACCATATGACCCAGCCATCCCACTACTGGGTATATACCCAAAGGATTATAAATTACTCTACTACAAAGACACATGCACACGTATGTTTATTGCGGCACTATTCACAATAGCAAAGACTTGGAATCAACCCAAATGTCCATCTGTGACAGACTGGATTAAGAAAATGTGGCACATATACACCTGAATACTATGCAGCCATCAAAAAGGATGAGTTTGCATCCTTTGTAGGGACATGGATGCAGCTGGAAACCATCATTCTTAGCAAACTATCACAAGAAGAGAAAACCAAACACCGCATGTTCTCACTCATAGGTGGGAACTGAACAATGAGATCACTTGGACTCGGGAAGGGGAACATCACACACTGGGGCCTATCATGGGGAGGGGGAGGGGGAGGAGGGAGGGATTGCATTGGGGAGTTATACATGATATAAACGTCATGCACATGTACCCTAGAACTTAAAGTATAATAAAAAAAAAAAAAAAAAAAAAAAAAAAAAAAAAAAAGCAGGGTCAATATTCTGAGCTTAAGAATCTTGCCCCTTTGTGACGTCTTGCCATCTTTTTAACAAGATATTTGTTCTTTTCTCTATGAATGACTGACCTTCATACAGTCTTTTTCTAATTTGATGATTAAAATCTATGGAACATGAAAACCAATTTATGAGAATTTGCTTAAATAAAAAATAAAGATGCCTCCAAAGATCTCCTAAAAAAAGAAATGAATGTTTTCTTTGTAACAGGACACAATTGTAGATAAATCTGGTATGTCAACAAATGCTTGATTGGAATGGTATGCTTTCACTTGAAGAATCAAATGACTTTAGAGAAATCAAAAAGCCCCTTGGGAAATGTGGCCTCATACCTGGTCTATGCATCCCTGTAAAAGATTCAACTTGTAAGTAGAGAATGTCAAATTCTACGGCCCAGGAGCCCCAAGCTATCTTGAATCTCAGAGTGAGAGGAGAGAATGTAACCCAACTCATAAGGTATTTTACAAAACCCATCTAGGCTTAGCTTTATAAAAGTTTATCTACATTCCTTAGGAACAGAGTTCATCAAAGGCCATTTTAAACCTATGTGAAAAAATTATTCTGTGTACTTACGCAAATAATCAGGCCAAGTACATAAAAATAAGTATATGTTGTCAAATTTTTTTATCATTTTATTTGTTTTTTTTTTTTTTTATTATACTTTAATTCTAGGGTACATGTGCATGACGTTTAATCATGTATAAATCCCAATGCAATCCATCCCTCCTCCCCCCCCTCCCCATGATAGGGCCCAGTGTGTGATGTTCCCCTTCCCGAGTCCAAGTGATCTCATTGTTCAGTTCCCACCTATGAGTGAGAACATGCGGTGTTTGGTTTTCTCTTCTTGTGATAGTTTGCTAAGAATGATGGTTTCCAGCTGCATCCATGTCCCTACAAAGGACGCAAACTCATCCTTTTTTATGGCTGCATAGTATTCCATGGTGTATATGTGCCACATTTTCTTAATCCAGTCTGTCACGATGGACATTTGGGTGATTCCAAGTCTTTGCTATTGTGAATAGTGCCGCAATAAACATACGTGTGCATGTGTCTTTGTAGTAGAGTAATTATAATCCTTTGGGTATATACCCAGTAGTGGGATGGCTGGGTCATATGGTACATCTAGTTCTAGATCCTTGAGGAATCGCCATACTGTTTCCATAATGGTTGAACTAGTTTACAATCCCACCAACAGTGTAAAAGTGTTCCTATTTCTCCACATCCTCTCCAACACCTGTTGTTTCCTGACTTCTTAATGATTGCCATTCTAACTGGTGTGAGATGGTATCTCATTGTGGTTTTGATTTGCATTTCTCTGATGGCGAGTGATGATGAGCATTTTTTCATGTGTCTGTTGGCTGTATGGATGTCTTCTTTTGAGAAATGTCTGTTCATATCCTTCCCACTTTTTGATGGGGTTGTTTGTTTTTCTTGTATATTTGTTTGAGTTCTTTGTAGATTTGGATATTAGCCCTTTGTCAGATGAGTAGGTTGCAAAAATTTTCTCCCATTCTGTAGGTTGCCTGTTCACTCTGATGGTAGTTTCTTTTGCTGTGCAAAAGCTCTTTAGTTTAATTAGATCCCATGTGTCATTTTTGCTTTTGCTGCCGTTGCTTTTGGTGTTTTAGACATGAAGTCCTTGCCCATGCCTATGTCCTGAATGGTACTACCTAGATTTTCTTCTAGGGTTTTTATGGTATTAGGTCTAACATTTAAGTCTCTAATCCATCTTGAATAATTTTCGTATAAGGGGTAAGGAAAGGATCCAGTTTCAGCTTTCTACTTATGGCTAGCCAATTTTCCCAGCACCATTTATTAAATAGGGAATCCTTTCCCATTTCTTGTTTCTCTCAGGTTGTCAAAGATCAGATGGCTGTAGATGTGTGGTATTATTTCTGAGGACTCTGTTCTGTTCCATTGGTCTATATCTCTGTTGTGGTACCAGTACCATGCTGTTTTGGTTACTGTAGCCTTGTAGTATAGTTTGAAGTCAGGTAGCGTGATGCCTCCAGCTTTGTCTTTTGACTTAGGATTGTCTTGGCAATGCGGGCTCTTTTTTGGTTCCATATGAACTTTAAAGCCGTTTTTTCCAATTCTGTGAAGAAATCATTGGTAGCTTGATGGGGATGGCATTGAATCTATAAAAACCTGGGCAGTATGGCCATTTTCACGATATTGATTCTTCCTATCCATGAGCATGGTATGTTCTTCCATTGTTTGTGTCCTCTTTGATTTCACTGAGCAGTGGTTTGTAGTTCTCCTTGAAGAGGTCCTTTACATCCCTTGTAAGCTGGATTCCTAGGTATTTTATTCTCTTTGAAGCAATTGTGAATGGAAGTTCATTCCTGATTTGGCTCTCTGCTTGTCTGTTACTGGTATAAGAATGCTTGTGATTTTTGCACATTAATTTTGTATCCTGAGACTTTGCTGAAGTTGCTTATCAGCTTAAGGAGATTTGGGCTGAGACGATGGGGTTTTCTAAATATACAATCATGTCATCTGCAAACAGGGACAATTTGACTTCTTCTTTTCCTAACTGGATACCCTTGATTTCTTTCTCTTGCCTGATTGCCCTAGCCAGAACTTCCAACACTATGTTGAATAGGAGTGGTGAGAGAGGGCATCCCTGTCTTGTGCCAGTTTTCAAAGGGAATTTTTCCAGTTTTTGCCCATTCAGTATGATATTAGCTGTGGGTTTGTCATAAATAGCTCTTATTATTTTGAGGTACGTTCCATCAATACCGAATTTATTGAGCGTTTTTAGCATAAAGGGCTGTTGAATTTTGTCAAAAGCCTTTCTGCATCTATTGAGATAATGTGGTTCTTTGTCTTTGGTTCTGTTTATATGCTGGATTACGTTTATTGATTTGCGAATGTTGAACCAGCCTTGCATCCCAGGGATGAAGCCCACTTGATCATGGTGGATAAGCTTTTTGATGTGCTGCTGAATCCGGTTTGCCAGTATTTTATTGAGGATTTTTGCATCGATGTTCATCAGGGATTTGGTCTAAAATTCTCTTTTTTTGTTGTGTCTCTGCCAGGCTTTGGTATCAGGATGATGTTGGCCTCATAAAAAGAGTTAGGGAGGATTCCCTCTTTTTCTATTGATTGAAATAGTTTCAGAAGGAATGGTACCAGCTCCTCCTTGTACCTCTGGTAGAATTCAGCTGTGAATCCATCTGGTCCTGGACTTTTTTTGGTGGGTAGGCTATTAATTGTTGCCTCAATTTCAGAGCCTGCTATTGGTCTATTCAGGGATTCAACTTCTTCCTGGTTTAGTCTGGGAGAGTGTAAGTGTCCAGGAATTATCCATTTCTTCTAGATTTTCTAGTTGATTTGCGTAGAGGCATTTATAGTATTCTCTGATGGTTGTTTGTATTTCTGTGGGGTCAGTGGTGATATCCCTTTATCATTTTTATTGCGTCTATTGATTCCTCTCTCTTTTCTTCTTTATAGTCTTGCTAGCGGTCTGTCAATTTTGTTGATCTTTTCAAAAAACCAACTCCTGGATTCATTGATTTTTGGAGGGTTTTTTGTGTCTATCTCCTTCAGTTCTGCTCTGATCTTAGTTATTTCTTGCCTTCTGCTAGCTTTTGAATGTGTTTGCTCTTGCCTCTCTAGTTCTTTTAATTGTGATGTTAGAGTGTCAATTTTAGATCTCTCCTGCTTTCTCTTGTGGGCATTTAGTGCTATAAATTCCCTCTACACACTGCTTTAAATGTGTCCCAGAGATTCTGGTATGTTGTATCTTTGTTCTCATTGGTTTCAAAGAACATCTTTATTTCTGCTTTCATTTCGTTATGTACCCAGTAGTCATTCAGGAGCAGGTTGTTCAGTTTCCATGTAGTTGAGCGGTTTGATTGAGTTTCTTAGTCCTGAGTTCTAGTTTGATTGCACTGTGGTCTGAGAGACAGTTTGTTATAATTCTGTTCTTGTACATTTGCTGAGGAGTGCTTTACTTCCAATTATGTGGTCAATTTTGGAATAAGTGCGATGTGGTGCTGAGAAGAATGTATATTCGTTGATTTGGGTGGAGAGTTCTATAGATGTCTATTAGGTCCGCTTGGTGCAGAGATGAGTTCAATTCCTGGATATCCTTGTTAACTTTCTGTCTCGTTGATCTGTCTAATGTTGACAGTGGAGTGTTGAAGTCTCCCTATTATTGTATGGGAGTCTAAGTCTCTTTGTAGGTCTCTAAGGACTTGCTTTATGAATCTGGGTGCTCCTGTATTGGGTGCATATATATTTAGGAGAGTTAGCTCTTCCTGTTGAATTGATCCTTTACCATATATGTAATGGCTTCTTTGTCTCTTTTGATCTTGATGGTTTAAAGTCTGTTTTATCAGAGACTAGGATTGCAAACCCTGCTTTTTTTTGTTCTCCATTTGCTTGGTAGATCTTCCTCCATCCCTTTATTTTGAGCCTATGTATGTCTCTGCATGTGAGATGGGTCTCCTGAATACAGCAGACTGATGGGTCTTGACTCTTATCCAGTTTGCCAGTCTGTGTCTTTAATTGGAGCATTTAGTCCATTGACATTTAAGGTTAATATTGTTATGTGTGAACTTGATCCTGTCATTATGATATTAACTGGTTATTTTGCTCGTAGTTGATGCAGTTTCTTCCTAGCCTCGATGGTCTTTACATTTGGCATGTTTTGCAATGGCTGGTACCGGTTGTTCCTTCCATGTTTAGGGCTTCCTTCAGGGTCTCTTGTAAGGCAGGCCTGGTGGTGACAAAATCTCTAAGCATTGCTTATCTGTAAAGGATTTTATTTCTCCTTCACTGATGAAGCTTAGTTTGGCTGGATATGAAATTCTGGGTTGAAAATCTTTTCTTAAGAACGTTGAATATGGCCCCCACTCTCTTCTGGCTTGTAGAGTTTCTGCCGAGAGGTCTGCTGTTATTTGATGGGCTTCCCTTTGGGGTAACCCGACCTTTCTCTCTGGTGCCCTTAAGATTTTTTCCTTCATTTCAACTTTGGTGAATCTGGCAATTATGTGTCTTGGAGTTGCTCTTCTGGAGGAGTATCTTTGTGGCGTTCTCTGTATTCCTGAATTTGAATGTTGGCCTGCCTACTAGGTTGGGGAAGTTCTCCTGGATGATATCCTGAAGAGTGTTTTCCAACTTGGTTCCATTTTCCCCCTCACTTTCAGGCACCCCAATCAGACGTAGATTTGGTCTTTTTACATAATCCCATACTTCTTGCAGGCTTTGTTCATTTCTTTTTCTTCTTCTTTTTTTGGGTTCTCTTCTCGCTTCATTTCATTCATTTGATCCTCAATCGCTGATACTCTTTCTCCAGTGATCGAGTCGGTTACTGAAGCTGTGCATTTGTCACGTATTTCTCGTGTCATGGTTTTCATCGTGTCATTTCGTTTATGATCTTCTCTGCATTAATTAGTCTAGCTGTCAATTCTTCCACTTTTTTTTCAAGATTTTTAGTTTCTTTGCGCTGGGTACGTAATTCCTCCTTTAGCTCTGAGAGGTTTGATGGACTGAAGCTTCTTCTCTCATCTCGTCAAAGTCATTCTCTGACCAGCTTTGATCCGTTGCTGGCGATGGGCTGCGCTCCTTTGCAGGGGGAGATGCGCTCTTTATTTTTGAATTTCCAGCTTTTCTGCCCTGCTTTCCCCATCTTTGTGGTTTATCTGTCTTGGTCTTTGATGATGGTGACGTACTGATGGGGTTTGGTATAGGTGTCTTCCTGTTTGATAGTTTTCCTTCGACAGTCAGAAGGACTGTCGTTGGTCTGTTGGAGATTGCTTGAGGTCCACTCCAGACCCTGTTTGCCTGGGTATCAGCAGCAGAGGTTGCCGAAGATAGAATATTGCTGAACAGCGAGTGTACCTGTCTGATTCTTTCTTGGAAGTTTCCTCTCAGGGGGGACTCCACCCTGTGAGGTGTGGGGTGTCAGACTGCCCTAGTGGGGGATGTCTCCCAGCTAGGCTACTCAGGGGTCAGGGACCCACCTGAGCAGGCAGTCTGTCCGTTCTCAGATCTCAACCTCGCGTTAGGAGATCCACCTCATGATAGTTTAATAAACATGGGGACTGGAGAGAGAAAAATTAGGGTATCAAAAGAAAAACTATAGTATAACATGTTGTAGCTGTTCTTGATGTTTTTTTTTCTGCAGTTTGGACTAAATCCTTGTGGGCTATAAGTCCCCAAACTAATACTTTCAAATTTTTACTTTAAAAATGGGAATTGCAACCCCCTTACTCTAGTAATGAATATTAACCTTAAGTCATGCTGTTCTCTTAAATGTGGTACTAAAAAATATAGATGACAATACTAACATCTTTGCCATGCAAACCTTGGACCCCAAGCAGACCTGCCTGAGTATTGCTCAGACAGTTGCAAAGTGGTTCCACTCCTCTCAGTGTGGGTCCACACCTACCCCACTATACCCTGATCAGCAGGAAGAAGTTAGAGTGGGCTTCACACTTTTCCATCTTCATTATCAAAACTTTAAGATTAAGGTGTTATAAAATCCAAAGAGAAGGATTGAAGAGGACCATTGCAAAATATAACAGTGAAACAGATCTGGTCAACCAATGCAATCTTCTAACCTCCACTCCAAACTGTCCTTGTTCATTTCTGGGCAAAGGCTGAACTAACTTTGGGAGGAACTTAGTTTATAGTTCAAAACAAAGACACAATAACAGCCCTTCCCAAAACAAACCTCCTTCTTGTCTGGCGACTAAACTGCTTTTAGGACTAACAAATTAGCCACAGGATTAAAAAAGTATGATTTAGGAGTCATGCAGCTAGAGGCCACAAGATTCTGACCTCTCCCTAAACTGCTCCCAAGATCAGTGCTTGAGATATTTGCAGGACCTGCATTTGATGGATCAGCTGATACCACCCAAATCGATAAACTGACTCATCTGATCTTGTGCTTCCACACAGGAACGGACTCAGTCCAAGAGAACAGCTTCAATTCTCTATTATTCATCTTCGACCCAACCAATCAGCACTCTTGACTGACTGGCCTTCCCCCACCCACCAAATTATCTTAAAAACTCTGATCCCCAAATCCTCGAGGAGGAGATGATTTGAGTAATAGTAAAACTCTCAGTCTCCTCCAAGCCACCAGCCAAAAAAAAAAAAATACTCCATTTGAAAGTCCAAACCTAAAAAATAAATAAGGGAAAGTATCCTTTTT